>NC_141901.1:73259213-74459213 GCF_057802395.1 Ceratotherium simum simum | reverse complement strand
CTCTGGTGCTTTTATATATTTGCCTTCCCAATGAAAAGGGTGACTTTTGAATGAATGGGTGACTTTTGCCTTCCCAATGCGAAATGGTAACTTTAATCTGTGCTGCTGCTCTCCTCTGCCACTTGCTGGCTATAAATTTAGGCAAGTTATTTTAATCTTTCTGTGCCTCTCAGTTCAGATCTGTAGAATGCTGACAATAAGTGTAGATTCTTCTTAATGCTATTTGAAAGATTAAATTAAGAAGTCTAGGGAAAGAGCTTATACTGTGCCTACATGCAATAACAGTTCAATACATATTAGTTGCATTATTATCATTTTTTTTATTATTATTACATGTTACTACCACCTATGTAGCCTATTTTTTCAGGTTCATAAGTGTTATCACTCTGTATGCAATTGTCTATGTATTTGACTTTCTCACTTTTGATCAGCCTTGAGTGCAAAGACTCTGACATTAACACGTAAATCATCAGCACTTAGCACATTGAATGTCATGTCATTGGATGAAGAAATTAAAAATTTCCGTTTTGTTTCTTGTGGATTTTGGGGGAATGGACTCATTGTGGGGGAATGGACATTTCTACTCTCCTCAGGAACAAATATCAAATAGCAGACCTTAAAAGCTAAAGCTGTCACAATATCCCCATGCTCTCTTGTTCCCCACAACTGGTGCTGTGCTCTGATTGTCAGGAGACCCCTTTGACTCTGTTCTGCAGGCTCCCCATGCTCCCCTTCTTCCTCACCTTCACTCCTTTCCTGGGCACTTGCTGATAGTCCTGTTCAATCCTTTCCTTTGTTTCTACATAGAGCTTGTGTCCTCCAGGAACAGAGAAAGTTCCTGATGAAATGCTTTCCATTAGGGCCTTTGAAAGCTCATCAAGTTTAGCCTGGCAGTATTTAACAGATGCCTCTTCATTCCGCCTCAAGAAACCCTCCTTCTTATTCTGTAGGATTTCCTGCAAGGGAAATGTAGAGGGATGTCACCAGAAGAAAGGAACAGTGGAGATAAAATTCCAAAGAATCTGGAAGAAGGTTTGTTCTAACTGTGGTCCTCATGAGAAAAGCACTCTGTTGGAGAAGGACATGAAACAAAACAAGAATCACAAGACCTGCTTTACTTACAACCCTGAACACTCTCTGTAACACTATGGGAAAGCTTCTTAACTTCCCTGGGTCTCAAGTCCTGCATAGGAAATGCTGGCGTTGCATTACCTAATCTCTGTGGTCCCTGCAGCTGTAGCCCTCAGTGATTCTAACTTCAGTGATACATTGATACAACAAGGAGCAATATAAGTTGAAAACGGCCTGGATTGAGGGTCTAATAAGAGAAATTTTAATTCCCAGGACCAGGAGTCTGTTCTCAGAAAAAGCGACCACCTCAGGAATGACTTTTGGGTGTTCTGGGTAGGCTTGGAATCCTTAGAAGTATTCATATCAGGAAGCGATCTGTACTGATTTTGCTTCCTTGCATTAGACAGATTTCTAGACAAAATGCCTAAGGTTTGGGAGGAAAAAAAAATGTTGTCATTTGAGATACTATCCCTTACAAGAATCCAGACTACTTTATCCTTGAGTGAGAGATGAGCCATGGGGTCAATAAAGACACTTCTAGGCTTCATTTTTCAAGGGGGACAGTCACAAAGGGTAGATACTGAGACAAATTACCACAAGGTTCTTGTGGAACTCCTGGTTTTCATCCTTGAAGGAGTGCTCCATGAAAACTGCAATGGCATCTCTCTCACAGGCTGCGTGCAGGTCCAGCAACTCCTGGAGCGTGTCTGTGGGCAAGTTCACTTGCTGGGCCATCTGCTCACTGTAGTGGTCAGCTGCTTTCTGCACGGCCGCTGAGTTCTCAAGCTGGGCCAGAGTTCTCACTGCGTTCTCCAGACAAGGCACTGCTCCACTATTGATGCTATCCACGTAGGTCACCACCAGAGTCCTCAGCCCTGAATAAGCCACAAAATTGAAGGGATAAGTATCAAGTTATCACACAATAGGATCAACATTCTAAGACGACATTTCTAAAGTCACACACACACACCTATCTCTTTCTACTATTATCACCTTCAATTTCCTACTGACTCTTCATTTTTATGGTTATCGTATCACAGCGCTAAAAAAATTAAAAATCTACCTTCATCTAATATACAAAGGGGTATTTGGAAAAAATAGTTTCCCAATAAGAAAAACTAAAGGCAAAAGAGATTACACAGGTATACAGATGAGGCAGAGTAAATCAGATTTATACTTATCCCTAATTCTGAAGCTTTGAATGGATTTTTATGGATTTATGGGCTAATATTTATTTTGGGACTGCCCTAAACTCCAAAAATATCTTTCACATTCTCCTTGCAAAGAACACTTATAGTATAGGATGTCCCCTGAGAAAAGAGTATATTCTGTATTTATACCTAGTTAGTGATTTTATTATCAGTGGAGAACACAGATAATGACAAAGTTTGCAACTTGAAGAGGGATTTGTAAACCCCCAAAAGTGATATAACTGTAAAATATACACTTTTTTCTTGCAGTATGAATATCTCTATACCCAGAATTCCATAGAATCAAAGAAAAATTCTGGAAAATACATCATATAATAAGTCAATATATATTAGTCCCCACAGAAATGTGAAAAGGAGACTCACGATTCCCAGTGACCATGATTCCCTCTCTGAGGGTCTTAGTTCTTGCACAGGTGAAGATATAAGAACAGAAATTGCTTGTTTGTTCCAGGAATTTAGGATCCAGTTGGTTTTCTGACACTTTCTCAATATTGGCTAGGAGTGCTTTGTCATTTGTTGGCCGGTCAAACACAAAACACTTCCGTTTTGGAAAGAATTTCCTGATGCACTCTCTGGATAGATTGGATTCTCGGGCTTTGGGGTTCCAGCCTGTAGGAAAAAGAAAACAGAGATTACAGTAAGAGTGGTTTGGGGGAAAGGGAGCTAAATGTTTTTATGACAGGAATTTTTTAATCTTTGCCATCTTCTATGCTTATAACTCCTTTAACATAGACAACCAATACTTCTTTGCACATCAAACTTATACAACTCCAGAGAGGAATTTGGGAAGACATCTGACCCAAGTAAAAGAAACCAATGGCTGGTATCTCCAGACCTGAACACGGTAGAATAGTTGTCTATTAGATGTTTACTGAAAGAATGGCTAAAAGAGTGAAAGGTTAAGTGCAGTGTTTTAGTCTACTTTATCCCAAGTTGAAATTAGCCTGTGGGTCCACAAAGAAGAGCCACAAAAGGGATAATGGATGATATTAGGAATATTAGGAATGACATCTTGATTATTTAAGGAAAACTATTTTGATACTGACAATAATGTGTACAATGTTAGTTATTTTTAGTAAAAATCTCTGAATAGTAAATGTAACTAAAATGTAATTTTAGGATGTCACCACTGTATAGAAGGAAAGTATCTCAACATAATAAAGGCCATATATGACACACCCACAGCTAACATCATCCTCAATGGTGAAAAACTGAAAGCTATCCCTCTAAGAACAGGTACCAGAGAAGGATGCCCAATGACATTACTCCTATTTAACATAGTATTGGAAGTCCTAGCCAGAGCAATCAGGCAAGAAAAAGAAATAAAAGGGATCCAAATTGGAAAGGAAGAAGTGAAACTGTCAAATTTGCAGATGACATGATTTATATATAGAAAACCCTAAAGAATCCACCAAAAAACTTTTAGAAATAATAAATGAATATGGTAAAGTTGCAGGATACAAAATCAACATACAAAAATCAGTTGTGTTTCTATACACTAACAACAAAGCAGCAGAAAGAGAAATTAAAAATACAATCCCATTTACAAGTGCAAAAAAAGAATAAAATACCTAGGAATAAACTTAACCAAAGAGGTGAAAGATCTATACATGAAACACTATGAAATATTGCTGAAAGAAATTGAAGAAGACACAGAGAAATGGAAAGGTATTCCATGGTCTTGGATTGGAAGAATTAATATACTTAAGATGCCCATACTTCCTAAAGCAATCTATAGATTCAATGCAATCCTTATCAAAATTCCAACAACACTTTTCACAGAAATAGAACAAAGAATCCTAAAATTTATATGGAACAAGAAAAGACTCCAAATAGCGAAAGCAATCCTGAAAAAAAAGAACTAAGCTGGAGGTATCACATTCCCTGATTTCAAAATATACTACAAAGCTATAGTAAGCAAAATGCATGGTACTGGCTCATGAACAGACACAGAGATCAATGTAATAGAATCAAGAGCCCAGAAATAAACCCACACATCTATGGACAGCTAATTTTGGACAAAGGAGCCAAGAGCATACAATGGAGAAAGGAAAGTCTCTTCAACAAATGATGTTGGGAAAACTGGACAGCCACATGCAAAAAAATGAAAGTAGACCATTATCTTACACCATACACAAAAATTAACTCAAAATGGATTAAAGACTTGAATGTAAGACTGGAAACCATGAAACTTCGAGAAGAAAATATAGGAAGTATTCTCTTCAACATTGGTCTTAGCAACATATTTTCAAGTACCATGTCTGACGGGCAAGAGAAACAACAGGAAAAATAAACAAATGGTACTACGTCCAACTAAAAAGCTTCTGCACAGCAAAGGAAACCATCAACAAAATGAAAAGACCACCTAACAATTGGGACAAGATATTTGCAAACCATATATCTGATGGGGGTTAATCTCCAAAATACATAAAGAACTCATACGTCTCAACAAAAAAAAAACTAACAACCCAATTAAAACATTGGAAAAAGACATGAACAGACATTTCTCCAAAGAAGATATAGAGATGGCCAACAGGCACATTAACTATCAGGAAAATGCAAATCAAACCTACAATGAGATATCACCTCATGCCCCCTCAGAATGGCTATAATTAACAAGACAGGAAACAACAAGTGTTGGAGAGGATGTGGAGAGAAGGGAACTCTTATACACTGCTGGTGGGAGTGTAAACTGGTGCAGCCACTATGGAAAGCAGTATGGAGACTCCTCAAAAAGTTAAGGATAGAACCATCATATCATCCAGCTATTCCACTGCTGGGTATTTATCCAAAGAGCATGAAAACACGAATGCATAAAGATATATGCACCCCTGTGTTCATTGCAGCATTATTCACAATAACCAAGACTTGAAAGCAATCTAAGTGCCCATCAAGGGATGAATGGATAAAGAAGATGTGGTATATATACACAATGCAATACTACTCAGTCATAAGAAACGATGAAATCCAGCCGTTTGTGACTACATGAATGGACATTGAGGGTATTATGCTAAACAAAATAAGTCAGAGGAAGAAGATCAAATACCATATGATCTCAGTCATAAGTAGAAGATAAAAACACCAATAAACAAACACATAAAGACAGAGATTGGATTGGTGGTTACCAGAGGGGAAGGGGGTAGGGAGGAGGGTGAAAGGGATGCTTAGGCACATGTGTGTGGTGATGGATTATAATTAGTATTTGGGTGGTGAACATGATGTAACCTATGCAAAAATAGAAGTATAATGATGTACACCTGAAATTTATATAATGTTATAAACCAATGTCACTGCAATAAAAAAAGAAAAGGATGTCACCACTAATCTATAAACTCTTTGAGGTAAAGGACTATATTTGATTTGACAGCATTGCTCTTCTGCCTAGCCAAATTCTCAATAAATGTTTTGAGAAAGCATAAATATAAACATGAAAGCAAGAATTAATAAATCAGAATTGATATTTCTCTCAAGGTTCATCAGATACACATCCATATAATTGTAACCCTTAAAAATAATTTATCGCTTTGAAATTAGAGCATGGGTAAATATGTGGGAATTAAGATAAAGCTATGATATTGAAAGTAAACTGGATGTTCTAATAATTATCAGAAATATTGCAAAGGCATAGACTGAAAAGACTTACTTCTTCAGGTTTATTTAGCACACAAAGACATTTTTGTAGATGATATATCCATGCAGACATTAGATAGTTATATCTGTATGTCAGAAGGATAATATCTAAGTGCATGAAAGATATTTTTTCTTTAGATAAGCTTTTCCTTGTAATTTCAAATCTAACAAGTATCTGGTCCATTGTTTTCCTCAACACAGAAAAGCAGAAGCCAAATTAGGGAACACAAGTGTCTGGCCTTTAGAAAGTTTTAGGACTCATTGTAATCTGTATGCTAAGTTACAAATTGTATACAGGATAAATTGATTTTGAATCATCTTACTCTACTTTAGGCTCTACTTTTCTTAAATGAACTTAAATTTCTGTCTCTAGAGCTTTCCAACCCACCTTCCAGTCACCATTTCTACAGATTTTGATCTAGTCTCAATTACAAATGCAACTCCAAAGATGATAGACAGTGTTTAGGAGATCCCACCCTCTATTGGACTATCCACTGCCCAGGCCATGCTCTGATACCTGGAATCAGCTTCAAGGCATTCTCCAGGTACTCATCTTCTGTGATATGGCGACCATTTAACTTCAGCTCTAAGGTGAAATCCCGAACAGCCCAGATAAAGTCTGGAAAGAAACTCACAAACTCTGTGGAATCTTCTACTTCATCAGGTCTTGGGCAGGACTTTGCCCTGATGAGTTCTGTGAGCTCCGTCACATAACTAGGATGTAGTTAAGGAAAAGAAACTCCCTACCTACAATTCCCACATTTCTCTAAGAAAAATGTATTATGAGTAGTATCTTTTGCCCTGGGTCCCTTCTGCTCCACCAAATGCAACTAAGTAACAGGGAAAAAGCAACCAACTCCATCTTCATTCCCCAAAACTCAATGAAACCGGGTGGTTAGTTCCTGGAAGGATACTGCAGCTGCTCCAGGGCCTGGTGGTTGATGGTGCTCATGCTGTTATAGACAAAGCTGCTACACAGAAGCACGGCCAGGGCAAAGATCCACGAGTCATTCTTAGGGTCGCCCTAGAAAGCACATTCGAGCAAGAGATTTAGGAGTTTATTCTTTAGAGATTCATTCGGACACTTACTCCATCAGTTTTTCATTTATTATTTTACCTAACATACTCACCATGCAAAGAAATAAGTTGAAGACTGACATAAATACAGACATCAGCTTTGACAACTACAAGGACATTTTTGTGATTGTGATTTTGTTGTATATAAAAGGATTCTAATCTTCATAAGCCTTTCTTTTTCCTCAATTGGATGAAATAAAATAACATAGAGAAACTAGTACTGTACCTGGTGTATAATTAGCTATTTAATGATGAGTGTTGGCACTTACTCATTCTACACAAATTTATTAATCATAGGCCATATAAAATATACCACAGTTGGCATAACTGAGTATTCAAACTATATCCAGTCAATAAATGTTTATATAAAGCTACTAAATGTTTCCTACTATTCTTAGATTTAAAAAAGCAAAGTTAAAAATTACAATTGTTACTTTCAAGATGACTATTTCAAAGCAATGACAAACATCTATAACAATGATTGCAACAAAGATGACATTATCTATAAAGAGTTTACATCTTAGTAAGGTATATAAGCAGTGAAACATTTAGTTATAGTATTAAATTAAAATTTAGAAGCCTATCAAGGAAGAACAGAGCTATGAAAGTTGGAGAGCAAGCGTATGATATGCAAGCCACCTTGAAGTCTTGAGTCAAGTGTTAAAGAATTGGTAGAATGTGGACCTGAAGCAATGAAGGTGATCTAGCAGGTAGAAAGACCCACAGAAGCAAAAATAGAGATGGTAGCATACAGCAGACTCTTTGAAATAAAAATAGAGTTATTTGATTTGACTGTAGCAGAGGGTAGGTGCTGAAGTTAAGGCAGAATGGTAAGCGCTAGGGTAGCCTGATGAACAAACAGCCCTAAAGGCCAGACTAGTTTGTTTGTACAAATTGCATCATTGTCTAAACAATAGCATAATCCAGAAATTATTTCTACTATAAACAGTGTGTAAAGTTGTTCATTAGAGTAAATGTAAAACCTGAGATTTCTGCTTAGAAGACTCCAAATGGGAGTTTGGGGGGAAAATAATCTATTCATTATTTTTCCAAACCTCAATTTTTTTTAAGTAATCAATTAGCAGAAGAAGAAGTGGCATTTATGACAAACAATAAATTATTTAGACAAGACTATATCATTGTTCGATATACGGCTTTAAAAATAAACACAATTTCTAACTACCATTTGGGCAGAAATGGAGAGCTACAGAAATTTGGATACTATTTCCAAATAAGTCTCAAAGTAAGGCAAAAAAAGAGAGTACATTTATTTCAACCATTAGTAGAAAGCTAAAATACCAAAAATCCATTTTAAAATGTTTGTTTTAGGACAAACACGCTTTTCTAGAACCACTGTATTCAGAGGTGTCTCAAAGCTTTCCAGAATGCTCTGTGGATAGTTGATGAACTTCAGCATAAGAAATGTAAAACTGGGGGCCGGCTGGTGGCGCAAGCGGTTAAGTGCGCGCGCTCAGCTGTGGCGGCCCCGGGGTGCGCAGGTTCGGATCCCAGGTGCGCACCGACGCACTGCTTGGCAAGCCATGCTGTGGTGGCAACCTATATAAAGTGGAGGAAGATGGGCACGGATGTTAGCCCAGGGCCAGCCTTCCTCAGCAAAAGAAAAAAGAGGAGGATTGGCAGATGTTAGCGCAAGGCTGATCTTCCACACAAATAAAAAAAAAAAAAAGAAATGTAAAACTGACTGTTTACTCCAACCCTCAAATACACACATCATCTGGTAGCTCAGAAGGTGAATTAGAAATCTTTCCTCACCCCGGGCTGGAGTTGATGTTTCTCCTCTCTCCTCCCAAGGCACCCTTATGCTTAACTGTATGTGGTAGAAACTGTGATGTACTGCCTGGAGCACCTTTCAAGACTGAAGGGCTTGTTTCCCCAGCTGTCGGAAGTGTGGATGGAAGACAGCCCTCAGGTGTCGGTCCTCTTAATTAGAAAGGCTTCCAGAGCAGCCTTTCAATGATGTAACAGCACATTTGTCCCAACTCAGGATAATTCAAATGGGCCGCTCCAGCCACAGAGCATCCATGTAATTGACAGAAGTCAAGGATTGCAGTGCAGTGCAATTTCTTCCTCTCTGCAACCTGCTTTTTTCCCAATTCATTAAACCTGACTACATATGTATGGTCTTCTCAACTGGACTGAAGACTCTTTGAGGGCAGGACCTTTACTTTGGTCACTAATATCTACAGTACTAAGCCCAGAGGCTTGGAACTCAGCTATTGAATAATTATTTATTAAAATAAATCAAATTATTCACCCAGTGCCAAGAAACAAAAGATTTTATCTATATGTCATGATATCTTATCTTACCTAGAAGTAAGAGTCAAAAACCTCAAAGTTTGCCTCATTTCCTACAGTTGAATTTCTAGCTTTTACAAACAGATCACAGGAGTTAAATTACAAAGGATCATGAAGCGATAAGGAGACAATCTAGAATAAAAAGGATCCGTCTGTGACTCTCTGCCTTACCTTTTCCACATCCCCCAGGCCCTCAGTGTCCAGAAGAACCAGGGTGTGGTTCAGCTTGGAGGGGTGAGGCACACACCACATCCAGATACCCTTGGTTTCAGACTGCACAGTAGAGCCCAGAGGGAAACCTGCAAGAGAACAGGAGAAAGCAACATACAGTGACAGCAGATAATCTAAGCAGCCAAAGGGCTACAAAGTCAGACTTGATGGAATCTAAGTACCCTAGCATACAAGCTGGTGCTTTCTCTATTTTGTCAAGAATGTCCTACTTTATGTGTCAGCTATTTCAGGAAGGAGGGAATGTTAACTGTGAGAATAATGCCAAGCAAGGGCTCAAGATGGAGACTAAGAGGCATCCATGAATAAGAGTAAACATAGGACACTAATAACCATAACAAGAACATATCAAAATAATGGTGAGGTTCAAAGAAAGAAGTGGATTGAAGAGAGACATGGAAAGGGAAAAGTGCAAAAAGGAAATTGAAGTTATATTTTTTCTAGACAGTAATGAAAAAAAAAGAGGCAGGGTAGCCAGGGAAAGATTTTTATGACGATAGATATTCAAATATTTTATATGTTGATGAGAATAGAAAATATTATGATAGAGTTTCAAACATTTTATACATTCATGAGAATAGAAAAGCAAAATGTGTTTTGAGAAGAGGAGATGCAATTGCAAGAGCCCAGTGCTTCCGCAGGTAAAAGAAGGTAGGATCCTGAGCATTAGTAGGAGAGATTTTCCTTAACAGGAGTAATACAAAGGATATAGTAATAGATTACAGTAAGGTAGTAATGTAGAGGTGAGAATTGGAATTAGACGGTTGGTTTATTGAGAGGAGTTTGATTCTCCCTTCATGGGACCAGAGAAGAACATTAAGAAAGACAGATATACCTAGAGTCAAGCAATTGGCTCCTGACCCAGTACAACACTCACCATCATTCTGGCCTGCAAGACGGTTCATCAAGTAGGATTTACCCGTACGATACAGTCCTACAATGGCCACCACCACCAATGGTTGAGAAATCTTTTCAAGAATCTCTATAGCTTTCTGGTTCACTGACAGCTTCTCATTGTTGTTTTCCACCAGACAAATGGGGGCCATCATGTTGGGTCCAGATGCCATGGCAATCTGCCAACCTAGAAGAGCCTCCAAGTAGAAGTAAGATTACAAAATCATTCTCTGACGCAGTTACCCAAAGCAGCTATCAACATAGTACTGGGTGAGACTTCTGTACTTTCTATGAGACCAAATGTAACCTAGAATTAACATAATGCAAAGGGCTTCCTCCATCATTCGCCCAAATCTCTGATGATGTTAGTGATGAAACATAGAGTATTATCATTCTCAAAAGTTTTAATTCAATAATTGTTGAATTATTTACTTCAAGTAATTGTCCAATTACTAGAACAAAAACCTCAAATAATTGTTATTATATACTGAGGGCCTACAATGTACGAAGCCCCATGATACATAACTTACATTCCCAGCTACACTGATACTTAGAAGAACCTGCAAGTTAGAAATTATTATACCCACTTTGCAAATGAGATAAATGAGATAAGTGAGGCTGAGTGAATAAGTCATAGATCCAGGATTAAAAGCCTAGACATTTTAGCAAAATGGCAGACTAGAAAGCTCTAAGCTCTTGTTTCCCCAAAGAGACATCAAAAGCAACCAAAATATTGGCTAGAATAACCTTATAGTAGTTCTGTAAAACATTCAGAGGTCTAAAGCAACCAAGCAAACACCCATTCAAGAAAAAGCCACATTCAAAATGGTAGGAAATTCTGTGGTGTTTTTGCTTATTCCTGGCCCACACACTCCCCAGTGTGGTGTGGTCTTTGTCTGGATGAGGTGGCAACCCAGTTCTCAGTTCCCTCCCTTGACCCAGAGGGAATAGAACAGACCTTATTTACAATATTCTATCCTGTCTAGGGTCTACCTCTTCACACCTCACGTGGATCTCAGGCAGGAGTTGGGAAGGGGGAGGTAGTGGCATAACTTGAATATCAGGTGGAAAGAAGCAGTGGGCATTGCTCAGGAAAACTACAGAGAGATGGATCCACAGATGCCTAGGGCAACAGAATACCAGTGAAGACACAAAATATACCATCTAATACAGGAGCCCAGTTCCCAATTTCCTCCTTCAAACTGGATGGAGCAGAGAAGACATTATTTACAATGTTCTAACCTGTCATGAGCTGCCTAAAGATCTCTGTTTTACCTAATTTGGATCTCGGGCAGGGAAAAGCAGTGGGCATTGCTTGGTAAAGCTGCAGGGAGACTGACTTGTAGACATCTGCAGCAAGACATTATGGATGTTTGATATTGTGATGTTAAAAATATATATATATATATAGTCTTTGTCCCTGTTGCTGGCATACAGCTCCTAAAACCCTTGTAATTTCCAAAGTAATGATAATGTCATAAAAGACGTGAATCAGGGGCCAGCCTGGTGGCACAACCGGTTAAGTGCACGCGCTCCGCTGCAGTGGCCTGGGGTTCGCCAGTTCGAATCCCGGGTGTGCACCAACACACCGCTTGGCAAGCCATGCTGTGGCAGCGTCCCATACAAAGTGGAGGAAGATAGGCATGGATGTTAGCCCAGGGCCAGTCTTCCTCAGCAAAAAAAAAAAAAGAGGAGGATTGGCTGATGTTAGCACAGGGCTGATCTTCCTCACAAAAAAAAAAAAGACACAAATCAACAAATGCAAGAAGCTCAACAAACTCTTAATAGGATACATTTATAGAGACCCATGCTGAGACATATTGTATCAAACTGTCAAAAGACAAAGAGAGAATCTTGAAAGCAACAAGAGAGAAGTGACTCATCACATGCAGTAAGATTATCACCAATTTCCCAGCAAAAACCTTGGAGGCCAGAAGGCAGTGGAATGGTATATTTAACGTGTTGAAAGGTGGGGAAAAAACATGTCATAGAATACTATTTCCACCAAAACTGTACTTCAAAAATGAGGTAGAGATTGGGGCCGGCCCGGTGGTGTAGTGGTTAAGTTTGCATGCTCCGCTTCAAGGTTCACAGATTCAGACTCCAGGCATGGCCCACCCACCACGTATCAAGCCATGCAATGACAGGCATCCTACATATAAAGTAGAGGAAGATGGGCATGGGTGTTAGCCCAGGGCCAATCTTCCTCAGCACAAAGAGGAGGATTGGCAACAGATGTTAGCTCAGGGCTAATCTTCCTCACAAAAAAAAAGAGGTATAGATTAAGACATTCCCAGATAAACAAAGGCTGAGAGCATGTCTATGTGAAAAGTGAAAAAGCCACACACAGTCCCATGGAAGATGTATGCTCAGAAAACACCTAAAAAGACTTTGAGGTTTCTCCTTAGGTTAACCCCAATTCTCAAAACCAAGGACCATCTAATTAGTAAAAGTCTTCCTTGGCACAAAACCAATATGCAAAGAATGGAAAATGTGGCTGTTTTTATAAATGCCCTATTTTCAACCACAATAAAAAAATCAGAGGACAGGGAAAGAAAAAGAAAATAAATTATGGCTCATTCAAAGGAAGGAAATAAAGTGGCAGAAAATATCACTAATTATTAGGGAAATGCAAATCAAAACTACGGTGAGACATCACCTTATACCTGTCAGAATGGCTGTAATTACCAGAACAAAAAAATACCAAAGGTTGGAAAAGATGTGGAGAAAAGGGAACCCTCATACACTGCTGGTGGGGATGCAAACTGGTACAGCCACTGTGGAAAACAGTACAGATACATCTCAAAAATTAAAAATAGAAATACCATATGATCCAGCTATCCCACTACTGGGTATTTATCCAAAGAACTTGAAATCAACAATTCAAAGACATTTATGCACCCCTATGTTCATTGCAGCACTATTCACAACAGCCAAGGTGTGGAAGCAACCAAAGTGTCCTTCTATGGATGAATGGATAAAGAAGTGTGTGGTATACATACACAATGGAATACTACTTGGCCATAAAAAAGGACAAATCTGTGCTATTTGCAACAACATGGATGGACCTTGAGGGTATGATGTTAAGCGAAATAAGCCAGACAGAGAATGACAAACACTGGATGATTTCACTCATTTGTAGAAGATAAACACGTGGATAAAGAGAACAGATTAGTGATTACCAGAGAAGAAGGGGGTCGTGGGAGTAGGCGAAAGGGGTAATGGGTCACATATGTATGCTTCCAGGTAAAAATTGGACTACTGGGGGTAAGCATGATGCCATCTTTTCAGAAATTGATAAATAATAATGTACACCTGAAATTACACAATGTTATAAAACATTATGACCTCAATGTAATAATTGAAAAAGAAAAGATGAATCTAATATGGTCAAAAATACAGGCCCTAACCTCAAAAAGTAATTAAATTTAAAAATAATAATAATAAAATAAAATAGACTTCCCATTAAAAAAAAAACAAAACCAGCTCTATCAATTAGTACTTGTGTGGCCTTAAACAGGCAGTGTCACCTAAGTTTTTAAAATGATTATAGGGGTAATGTGAGTAAAAATATAGGTGCAGCCTGGAGGACGTTTTGATAATAAAATTAGGTACTATAAGCTTATATCTTAGCATAGCATGCAACACAAAATACAATTTCAGTATATGTTTGTTGAATTAGGTGGAGATTAATCTACAATAATTTCATTGAGCAAATTGATCCATTAGTTTATGCATTTCAACAGTATCTGTAAACTTTAGATTACTAAGAAACAAGGTCTACAGATAAAATTTTTGTCAGAAAAAAACAGTAAGCAAGTCAAACACACAGATCCTGCAACATCTTCTTTCGTCTGATTCTTTAGTCTGGGAAGAAAAGAACATGGAAGTAAAACATGAGCCTCTAACAGCTACTTTATAATCACTGCTGGAATTGTAAGTCCCCTCTTCAGAGTGAAGATGAAAGGCAGCTGTAGGAAGATGTGACAGTAACAACTTTATAAATACCAGATCTGTGATTTCTTAGCTATGAATGAGCCACAGAACTTTTCGCTTCAAATAACAAAGTGTAGCTATTTGATCCTGTTCAGGACTGGTTTTCAAAATTTGATCTACATAAGAATTATCTGAAGGGATTGGTAAACCCAGATTCTATATGTTTAACAAATGGTAGAAGTGATTCCAATGTTTCTATGAAAAACAAACCAATAAACACCAGGAAGAGAGAAAGACAGAGAGAGAGGGAATGAAAGAGACAAGAGGGGTGGCCAGAGAGAGAATTTTCACTAGATAGTTATTTTTAACTAATAAAGATCAGCGATGTGGGGAAGAAATTCATTTCTACGTAGAGATTTACAGAGCTCTCACTCTGACTTTCTTAAGTATGACTAATAGAAAGATTAAAAAGAAATTTTCTCTTTAGGTTATAATAGCCTGTAAGCTCCTTGATGGAGATGGTCTTGTTCTGTGCATTCTAATGTTAGCCACAGGCAGACTCCCACGGGGGCTTTTCCACTCCGCTTGCTGCTGCCCTGAGCTGCGGTTCAGGAGGCAGCACTTCCAGGGAAACACGGTGTGTCTGGCTGTCACTTTGCAGCTGCTACTGGTCCAAATGGAGAAGCTTAGCTTCCCCAGAAGTAAAGCCAGCCACGGACCCCTGCAGTCCAGACAATAGGCAACCTGCCTTTCCTGCCCATTCCTCGGTTGTCACTTTGAATCAAAAATCAAGAGTTTAGTCGAAGATGAAGTTACATGTAATTAAGATGGACATACCTGTTCCACGGCACCACGGGTCCAAGACAGTTCTGAATTGCCTCTCACCCCTTGCTCACTTGCTCCTTCCACCTCTGTCCCTCCTTTATAAAAGCTAAAACAGACTGAGGATACTAGTCATTTCTACCGCACATGGTGTGATAGAACTGAAATTGAAAGTAAAAGTAACTGGTATTTTTAGTTAGCAGGGGCATTCTGAACCAGCCATTTACAGCACGAATATCGGTGTTTGGTGCAGGGTGAGAGGAAGTGAGAAAAGTCCACGAGGACTCAACGGCCACGATGTAGGAAGCACATTCCACCAACTTTCCTTTGTCCTCCCCATCTTGGAAGGCTTTCGTGGCCTCTCTTCTTGATACATCTCTCCCAGTTGGCTGAAGTGTCCTCGGCACACAATAAACCAGAAAACTCATGGCACAAATGTAAGAGAAGCTGTATAAACCAAGAATATTTCAAGCATTTTTCTCTTGGTAGGATTCCTCAGTACTTTTGATAGTGAAGAGCTTTTAACATTTTAAATATGTTCCCTAATATATATATACATTTAATTAAACAATTATCTTTTACAATAAAATAATTAGAAAACAAAGAAAAGTGAAGATAAAAATGAATAACCATTAATTGCATTATGCAGAGGTAGACACTTTGCTCAGCATTTTTCTACTTCTCCAACACACAGACCAACTCCTAACATAGGTATTTCCCTTCTTCAGAAATTTAGCCAACTGGCCCAGTTTCAAAGGAGTTTATTCAGTTGGATAAGAAAGTGACCCGGTGTGCATGTTTGTGAGGAAAGAAATGGAGCAAGTGTATAATAGGAAAATGAGAGGTGCAGTGGGGAGATGCCTGAGGCAGCTGGACTGTGTGAGGATGAAGGGAGTTCTCCTCCCTCCTCCTCCACTTCTCCAGTTACCTCACCATTCTCCTTGTCTATGGAAACTTTTTCATAAAGGGGCAGATAGTAAATATTTCAAGATTTGCAGGCCATGGGGTCTCTGTCACAACTATTCAGCAAGAGCATTCATAAACAATAGGTAAACCAACGTCTGTAGCTGCATTCCAATAAGACTTTATTTACAAAAGTGGGCAATGGGACAGACGTAGCCTATGGGCCATAGTTTGCTCATCTCTGGTTTAGGTAAATGTGATGCTACTACATACTAGGTGTTATCACCACCCCATGTATCATTGTCTTACAGGTCAATGGTCCAATTCCAGAATATCAATCTCAATGTCTGCTTCTAGGGCCATTTGGGTCAAACAGTATATAAAAAACCTTGTTTTGGTGGTGCAGAGATATGTAAAAGGAGTATGTTTACTCCATCTGTCTCAGCATCATCCAAGTGAGTTCCTGCCGGGGTGCCTGGGCCACGCATCCACATGTCTGCATAACTAGTTGTCTAACTCCCAACAACATAGCACTGCCAGTAGCTCCTAGATAGGCCAAAGAGAAATAAGTGGTGAGGGAATATAGTCAGTGGTAATGAGGAACAGGCTGGTTTGCTTGAGGGGGAGGGGACATTCACCCAGGTGTGCAGGCCTCTATGAGTGAGCGAGGAAGCCTAACATTTTGGTACATGTCAAGGTGATGTCAGCTAGACTGAGTGGGCTGGGCATTGGTGAAGTTTATACAGACCTTTAACAGGTAGTTCTTCCTGCATTTGCTAGACATGGCCTTTCCATCCCAAGCACAGATTAAGAAAAAATATGATTTTATATATAGAAAACCCTAAAGAATCCACCAGAAAACTTTTAGAAGTAATAAACGAATATGGTAAAGTTGCAGGATACAAAATCAACATACAAAAAATCAGTTGCATTTCTATACACTAACAACGAAATAGCAGAAAGAGAAATTAAGAATACCATCCGATTTACAATTGCAACAAAAAGAATAAAATACCTAGGAATAAACTTAACCAAAGAGGTGAAAGAGCTGTACATGGAAAACTATAAAATATTGCTGAAAGAAATTGAAGAAGACACAAAGAAATGGAAAGATATTCCGTGCTCTTGGATTGGAACAATTAACATAGTTAAGATGTCCATACTTCCTAAAGCAATCTATAGATTCAATGCAATCCCTATCAAAGTTCCAACAACATTTTTCACAGAAATAGAACAAAGAATCCTAAAATTTATTTGGAACAACAAAAGACCCTGAATAGGTAAAGGAATCCTGAGAAAAAAGAACAAAGCTGGAGGTATCACACTCCCTGATTTCAAAATATACTACAAAGCTATAGTAACCAAAACAGCATGGTACTGGCACAAAAACAGACACACAGATCAATGGAATAGAATCAAAAGCCCAGAAATAAACCCACACATCTATGGACAGCTAATCTTTGACAAAGGAGCCAAGAACATACAATGGAGAAAAGAAAGTCTCTTCAACAAATGGTGTTGGGAAAACTGGATAGCCATATGCAAAAAAATGAAAGTAGACCCTTACCTTCCACCATACACAAAAATTAACTCCAAATGGATTAAAGACTTGAATGTAAGACCTGAAACTATGAAACTTCTAGAAGAAAACATAGGCAGTACGCTCTTCCACATTGGTCTTAGCAACATATTTTCAAGCACCATGTCTGACCAGGCAAGAGAAACAATAGAAAAAATAAACAAATGAGACTACATCAAACTAAAAAGCTTCTGCACAGCAAAGGAAACCATCAACAAAACGAAAAGACAACCTAACAATTGAGAGAAGATATTTTCAAACCATACATCTGATAAGGGGTTAATCTCTAAAATATATAAAGAACTCATGCATCTCAACAACAAAAAAACTACCAACCCAATTAAAAAATGGGAAAAAGACCTGAACAGACATTTCTCCAAAGAAGATATACAGATGGCCAACAGACACAGGAAAAGATGTTCAAAATCATTAACTATCAGGGAAATGCAAATCAAAACTACAATGAGATATCACCTCACGCCCATCAGAATGGCTATAATTAACAAGACAGGAAACAACATGTGTTGGAGAGGATGTGGAGAGAAGGGAACTCTCATACACTGCTGGTGGGAGTGCAAACTGGTGCAGCCACTATGGAAAACAGTATGGAGATACTACTCAGCCATAAGAAACAATGAAATGCAGCCATTTGTGACAACATGGATGGACATTGAGTGTATTGTGCAAAGTGAAATAAGTCAGAGGGAGAAGGTCAAATACCGTATGATTTCCTTCATTAAGTAGTAGATAATAACAACAATAAACAAACACATAAAGACAGAGATTGGATTGGTGGTTACCAGAGGGGAAGGGGGGAGGGAGGAGGGCAAAAGGGATAATTCGGCACGTGTGTGGTGATGGGTTGTAAGTAGTATTTGGGTGGTGAGCATGATGTAATCTATGCAGAAATAGAAGTATAATGATGTACACCTGAAATTTATACAATGTTATAAACCAATGTTACTGCAATAAACAAAAAATTAAAATAAATAAATAAAGAGAAAAAATATTAAGAAAAAAAAAAAGAAACAACATAGTTCCTGTGAATGCAGCACAAGGCTATACCTAAGATATAAAGGCTTGTAGACACTGCCACCATCTGGTCAAATTCATAATATATCCAGTAGTACATGAATGAGTGAATTTCCCTCTGAAAAGTGCTTTATATCAATAAAGAATTTATAGAAATTTGATCATAATAACACATGAACCCACATACACAAATATATCATATGCATGAAATGATAATTTTGCCCCTATATATTTCTTAACATAAATGCTGATATAATGTAGTTTCTTTAAAGGTTAATTTAAATGATGAGAGAAGTAGTAAAGTCTTAAGCTCCTATGGAGAGAATGTGTTTCTACCTGGGTTCTTCCTCCCAGGAAAAGAGACTTGGATGCTTGCGGTTTATTTCAGAAATGGTAACAGGAAGCCAGACAAAGGGAGAAGGGTGAAAGCAAGAGTAAAACAGGGGAAATGGAAAAATCAAAAAAGTGAATTACTGAGCTGGTGACCATTGTGGGGAACTGGAGATCAATCTCAATAGAAGAACTGAAGAACTATTTAAAATGCATGTCATAATTGTCCTCTGAATGGCACTATGGGGATTGATCCAACAACTCATGTTTCCCATTGATTGAGAGTTACGAGATGGCTCTTAAACATCCCTAAACTTACATGCTGTGCTTGTGCAAAGTGGGCTTCTATTCACAGCTTGAAGAAAGCCTGAGAGAGAATAGGAGAAAGACACTTGAGGTAGGACAGAGCAGTATGCTGACTGTCTACCATGACTGCACTGCTACAATAGGTTTGAGAATAGGGGCAAGAGTCAAAATGAGCAGACAATAAGTATTGGAAATAACTGAAGCCTAGGAATTGGGAAATATGACCTAACATGAATAATCTTTTCAGACAAAGCCTTGTCCTGAAGACAACTTAAAATTCTGGATTAAGAAAAAGTTTATGGAGTGACATCAGCAACACAGCACAGTGAGCTGTTCCCTTTATCTCTCCCCCTTTGAACTACAACTAAATGGACAATCATTGACAAATGGAGGAAACCCACACAGCACAACAGGATGCCTGAGAGACCTAGGCAGCTATACATCTGAAGATGGATGGACTGCCCCTCCAGGAAGTGGTGGAGATAGGTGAGCATTCCCCTGTCCTTCCCCAGCAGCCCTGTGCATGCACATGAATGATTTCCTGGCTGGTGCTAGTGCCCATAGTGCCACTGCATCCAGAAAGCGTGAACGTGCTCAGGGAAACTGTAGGAAGAGGCAGCAGCACCCCTTAGCCTGATCGTGATCACTTTCCCAGCAGTGAGAGAGGCCATCGTGCCACTGTGTCCTCAGGGAGTGGCCCAGGCTCAGATCCCACAAGGAAGCCCACCCACAAAGCACAGTGCCCAGCGTGACCCTAAGAGGCTGTGGCAGATCTATACACACACCTGGATACTCTCCTGGCCAGCCCAAGTGCCCATAGTACCCACACAACTTTCAGCAGATGTGGTGGGATCAGAAACACAGCTTCTGCTTCCCCCTAGTGGTAGCAGTTGGAATCTGTGACCTAAGACTACCACAAATGCACTGACAAAAGATTAGTTTATCAAACATCATGAGAAACTACAGCAACAATTCAGACCAGAAGGAAAATGACAATTCTCCAGAAACCAATCCTGAAGGCACAGAAATTTACAATCTAAATGACAGAGAATTCAAAATATCTGTCATAAAGAAACTCAACAAGTTAGAAGAAAACTCAGAAAGACAGTTCAGTGACTTAGGAATAAAATTAATGAGAAGAAGAAATATCTCACCAGAGGTTGAAACTATAAAAAAAAACAAGCAGAAATTCTGGATATGAAGAACACAATTAATGAGACAAAAAATAATCTAGAATACTTAAAAAGTAACACCGATGTAATGGAGGAAAGAATTAGTGACTTGGAGGATAAAAACAGAAAAGCTACAGGTGGAGAAGGAAAGAGAATTAAGCTTTAAAAAAATGAAGGAATTCTTAGAGAAATATCTGACTCAGTTAGGAAAAGCAACATATGGATTATAGGTATTTCAGAGGGAGAAGGGGGTAGAGAGTTTGCTCAAAGAAATAATAGCTGAGAACTTCCACAACCTAGGGAAGGAACCAGATTTACAAATACATGAGGCTAATAGAATGTCTAATTATGTCAATACTAAAAAACCTTCTCCAAGGCATATAATAGTAAAACTGGCAAAAGTCAATGACAAAGAAAAAAAAGGGCAACAAGGCAGAAGAAAACAACGAACAAATGAACCCCTATCAGGTTTTCAGTGGATTTCTTGGAAGAAACGTTACAGGCTAGGAGAGAATGGAATGACATATTCAAAATTCTGAAAGACAAAAACTTTCAGCCAAGAATACTTTATCCAGCAAAAATATCCTTCAGATCTGGTGGAGAAATAACAGGTTTCCCAGATAAATAAAAGCTAAAGAGTTCATTGCCACAAGACCCAGACTACAAGAAATGCTCAAGAAGGCCTTCATGCCTGAAAAAAAAGATAAAGGGGATATAGCCTTGAGCAAGGAGAAAAATAGGTTGACAAAATCAGAAAAATTGCAGTTCTCTATCAGAACAGGTTAGCAAACACTTAATTATAACATCCAAGACAAAGGGAAGGAAAACACCAAAAATATATATAACCTCATCACTTTAACCACAAACTCACAACACAAGATGGAATAAGTTGTGACAATAATAATTTGAAGGGGAAGAGGAAAGGGATGGAATCGACTTAGTCTAAGGAAATAAGAGGCCATCAGAAAATGGACTATCTCATCTATAAGTTTTTTTAAACAAACTTCACGGTAACCACTAAACAAATAATCAGAACAGAGACACATATGATATATAAAGAGAAAATTAAGGAAACCATCATACAGATCTACCAAACTGAATTGGTAGTCCAAAACACACCAGACAAGAAACAAAGGAAATACAGAACTGGAAAATAAGTGATAAAATAGCAACATTAAGCCCTCATATATTAATAATCACTCTAAGTGTAAGTGGATTGAATTCTCCACACACATAGAGTGGCAGGATGGAATAAAAAACAAGACCAAACAACATGCTGCCTCCAGGAAACACAGCTCAGCTCTAAAGACAAACACAGGATCAGAGTGAAAGGATGGAAGACAATACTCCAAGCTGATGGCAAACAAAAGAAAGCAGGTGTTGTCATATTTATATCACACAAAGTAGACTTCAAGATAAAATAAGTAATGAGAGACAAAGAGGGACAATATATAATGATAAAAGTGATGCTCCACCAAGAAGACATATCACTTATAAATAAATATGCACCCAAAGTAGGAGCACCAAAGTACATAAAGCAACTATTAACAAACCAAAAAGGAGATATTAACAACAACACAATAACAGTAGGGGATTTTAACATCCCACTTACATCAATGGATAGATCATCCTATCCACAGAAAGTGAATAAGAAAATAGCGGACTTAAATGAAAAATGAGACAAGATGGACTTAATAGATATATAGAGAGCACTCCATCCAAGCACAGCAGAATACACATTCTTCTCAACCACACATGGAACATTCTCAAGGATAGACCATCAGTTGGGAAACAAGGCAAGCCTCAATAAATTTAAGAAGATTGAAATCATATCAAGCATCTTTTCTGACCATAATGCTATAAAACTAGCAATCAACTACAAGAAAAAACTGGGAAAGTGACAAAGATGTGAATATTAAACAACATGCTCCTGAACAACCAACGGATCATTGAAGAAATTAAAGGAGACATCAAAAAATATCTGGAGACAAATGAAAATGAGAATACACCATACCAACTCATATGGGATGGAGCAAAAGCAGTCGTGAAAGGGAAACTTATAGTAATACAGGCCCATCTTAACAAACAAGAAAAATCTCAAATAGACAATCTTAAACTACACCTAACAGAATTAGAAAAAGAAGAACAAAGCCCAGAGTCAGCAAATGGAGGGAAATAACAAAAATAAGAGCAGAAATAAATGAAATTGAAATTAAAAAAAAAAAACAACAGTAGAAAGGAACAATGAAACTAAGAGCTGATTCTCTGAGAAGATAAACAAAATTGACAAACCCTTAGCCAGACTCAAGAGGAAAAAAAGAGAACCCTAATAAATAAAATTAGAAATGAAAGAGGAGAAATTACAATGGATACCATAGAAATATGAAGAATTATAAGAGAATACTATGAAAAATTATATGCCAATAAATTGGACAGTCTAGAAGTGGAAAACTTCTTAGACTCATACAACCTCCTGATGATGGAACACTTCCTAACACGTTCTATGAGGCCAACATTACCCTGATACCAAAGCAAGACAAAGACAATACAATGAAGGAAAATTACAAGACAATATTGCTGATGAACATAGATGCAAAAATCCTCAACAAAATATCGCACACTGAATACAGCAATACATTAAAAAGATCATGCACCATGATCACGTGGGATTTATCCCAGGGACGCAGGGATGGTTCGACATCCACAAATCAATCAATGTGATACACCACATTAACAAAACAAGGAATAAAAACCACACAATCATCTCAGTAGATGCAGAGAAATCATTTGACAAGATCCAACATCCATTTATGATAAAAACTCTCAAGAAAATGAGTATAGAAGGAAAGTACCTCAACACAATAAAGGCCATTATATGATAAACCCACAGCCAACGTCATACTCAACAGTGAAAAACTGAAAGCCATCTTCTGAGAACAGGAACAAGACAAGGGTGCCCACTCTTGCCACTTTTATTCAACATAGTACGGGAGGTTTTGGCCAGAGCAATTAGGCAAGAAAAAGGAATAAAAGGAATCCAAATAGGCAACAAATAAGTGAAACTCTTGCTGTTTGAAGACGACATGATTTTATATACAAAAAACCCTAAAGAATCCATCAGAAAACTATTAGAAATAATCAACAACTACAGCAAATTTACAGGGTACAAAATCAACTTACAAAAATCAGTTGCATTTCTTTACTCTCACAACGAACTAACAGAGAGAGAACTCAAGAATACAATCCCATGTAGAATTGCAATAAAGAGAGTAAAATATCTATGAATAAATTTACCCAAGGAGGTGAAAGACCTATACAATGACAACTATAAAACATTATTGAAAGAAATGGAAGGTGACATAAAGAAATGGAAAGATATCCCATGCACATGGATTGGAAGAATAAACATCGTTAAATGTCCAAACTACGTAAAGCAATCTACAGATTCAATGCAATCCCAATCAGAATCCTAATGACATTCTTACAGAAATAGAACAAAGAAGGGCTGGCCCAGTGATGTATTGATTAAGTTCACGTGCTCCATTTCAGTGGTCCAGGGTTTGCAAGTTCAGATCCCAGGTGCGGATTGACACACAGTTTGTCCAGCCATGCTGTGGTGGCATCTCCTATAAAGTAGAGGAAGATGGGCATGGATGTTAGACCAGGGTGAATCTTCCTCAGCAAAAAGAGGGGGATTGGCATTGGATGCTAGCTCAGGGCTAAGCTTCCCCACAAAAAATAATAATAATAAAAATAAATAGAACAAAGAATACTAAAATTCATATGGGGCAACGAAAGACCCTGAATAGCAAAAGCAATCCTGAGAAAAAAGAACAAAACTGGAGGCATCACAATCCCTGACTTCAAAATATACTACAAAACTATAATAATTATAACAACATGGTACTGGTACAAAAAAAAAAAAGACACACAGATCAATGGAACAGAATTGAAAGCCCAGAAATAAAACCACACATCTATGGTCAGCTAATCTTCAATAAAGCAGCTAAGAACATACAAGGGAGAAAGGAAAGTCTCTTCAATAAATAGTGCTGGAAAAACTGGACAACCACACATAAAAGAATGAAAGGAGACCATGTTTTTGGCCATACACAAAAATTAACTCAAAATGGATCAAAGACTTGAAGGTAAGACCTGAAACTATAAAACCCCTAGAAAAAAATATAGGCAGAACACTCTTTGACATTGGTCAAAGAGGGATCTTTTTGAATTCCATGTCTACTTGGACAAGGGAAACAAAAGAAAAAATAAACACGTGGGACTGCATCAGACTAAAGAGCTCCTGCAAAGTAAATGAAACCAGGATCAAAATGAATAGACAACCCACCAGCTGGAAGAAAATATTTGCAAATCATATATCTGACAAGGGATTGGATCTCCATAATATATAATCTCCATAGTATATAAAGAATACACACAACTGAACAACAAAAAAACAAACAACCTGATCAAAAAAATGGGCAGAGGGTATGAACAGGCATTTTTACAAGAAAGAAATACAGATGGCCAATAGGCACATGAAAAGATGTTCAACATCACTAATCATCAGGGAAATGGAAATCAAAACTACACTAAGATATCACCTTATACTCATTAGAATGGCTATAATCACCAAGACAAAAAATAGCAAATGTTGGAGAGGTTGTGGAGACAAGGGAACACTCATTCACTGCAAGTGGGAATGCAAACTGGTGGAGCCCCTATGGAAAACAGTATGGGGATTCCTCAAAAAATTAGAAATAGAAATGCCTTATGATCTAGCTCTCCCACTACTGGATATTTACCCGAAGAACCTGAAATCAACAATCCAAGGAGGCTTATGCACCCCTATGTTCATTGCAGCATTATTCACCATAGCCAAGAATTGGAAGCAACCCAAGTGTCCATTGATGGATGATTGGATAAAGAAGACATGGTATTCTATATGTATTCTATATGTATAATGGAATACTACTCAGCCATACAAAAGACAAAATCGTCCCATTTGAAACGACATGGATGGACCTGGGGGGTATTATGTTAACCAAAATAAGCCAGACAGAGAAAGACAAACACCATATGATTTCACTAATATGTGGAAGATAAACTAACACATGGACAGAGAGAACAGTTTGGTGGTTACCAGGGGGAAGGGAGTTGGGGAGAGGGCACAAGGAGTGAAGGGGAGCATTTATATGGTGACTGATAAACAATAATGTACAACTAAAATTTCACAATAGTAAAACTATTATGACATCAATAAAAACAATTACAGCAGAAATATGAAATAGAGACTAAAAAAATAGAAACAATCAATGAAACTAAGAAATGGATCTTTGAGAAGATAAACAAAATTGACAAACCCTTAGCCAACTCACTAAGAAAAAAAGAGAGAAGGCTCAAATAAATAAAATTAGAAATGAAAGAGGATACATACAAAGGTAACCCTATAAGGCTATTAGCTGACTTTTCAGCAGAAACCTATGGGCTAGAAGAGAGCAGCACAATATATTTAAAGTGCTAAAGGAAAAAAACCTACAGCAACCAGGAATATTCTACCCAGCAAGGTTACCATTCAGAATGGATTCCCAGATAAGCAAAAATTAAAGGAGTATATCACCAAGAAACTAATCCTACAAGAAATGTTAAATGAACTTATTGAAGGGGGAAAAAGACCACAAATAGGAAAAAATTAGCTATTTCCAGATGAGAGGGTAATGGATACACAAACAAAAAAATGAGGTTAGATAGGATATCAAAAACATAAAATGTGGGAGGAGGGGAGTAAAAGAGTAGAGATTTTGTTTTTTTATTTATTTTGTGTGTGTGTGAGGAAGATCCGCCCTGAGCTAACGTCCATGCCAATCCTCCTCCTTTTGCTGAGGAAGACTGACCCTGAGCTAACATTCGTGCCAATCTTCCTCCACTTTATATGGGACGCCGCCACAGCATGGCCTGACAAGTGGTGTGTCGGTGCACACCCAGAATCCGAACCTGGGCTGCCAGCAGCAGAGTGCTAGCACTTAACCATTATGCCACGGGGCTGGCCCCAGAGTAGAGCTTTTAGAAAGAGGTCAAACTAAAAAGACCGTCAACTTAATTTAGATTGCTATATATGTAGGTTATTATATATGAACCTCATGGTAATCACAAACCAGAAACCTATAATAAATACACAAAAAACTAAGAGAAAGAAACCCAAACATAATATTAAAGAAAGTCATCAAACTACAAGGGAAGAGAGCAAGAGAAGAAGAAAGGAACAGAGAAGATCTACTAAAACACTGAGAAAAAAAAGTAACAAATGGCAATGAGTACACACTTATCAATAGCTATTTTAAATGTCAATGGACCAAATGCTCCAATCAAAAGGCATAGAGTGGCTGATTGGATAACAAAACAAGACCCATATATATGCTGTATACAAGAGATATTTCAGACCTAAAGACTCTCACAAACTGAAAGTGAAGGATGGAAAACGATACTCCATGCAAATGGCAATGAAAAGAAGCTAGGGTAGCAATACTTATGTCAGACAAAATAGACTTCAAAACAAAAACTGTAACAAGAGACTAAGAGGGGCACTAAGTAATGATGAAGGGAATAATCCAACAAGAGGATATAACACTCGTAAATATCTGTGCACCCAACAGAGGAGCACCTCAATATAGAAATCAATATTTAACAGACATAAAAGGAGAAAAAGACAGTAACACAATAATAGTAGGGGACGTTAACACTCCACTTACACCAATCGATAGATCATCCAAACAGAAGATCAATAAGGAAACGTTGGCCTTAAATGACACACTAGACCAGATGAACTTAGTCTATATGTACAGAAGTTCCCTCTAAAAAATGAAGAATACACAATCTTTTCAAATGCATATGCAACATTCTCCAGGATTGATCACATATTAGGCCACAAAACAAGTCTCCAAAAATATAAGAAGATTGAAATAATACCAAGCATCTTTTCTGACCACAATGATATGAAACTAGAAATCAACTATAGGAAGAAAATCAGAAAAGCCACACATATGTGGAGATTAATCAAAATGCTACTGAACAATGACTGAATCAATGAAGAAATCAAAGGAGAAATAAAAAACATACCTAGAGACAAAGGAAAATGAAAATATGACATGCCAGAATTTATGGGATACAGCTAAGGCAGTTCTAAGAGAGAAGTTTATAACAATAAAGGTCTACCTCAACAAACAAGAAAAATCTCAAATAAACAATCTAACAGTGTACCTAAAAGAACAGGAAAAGGAAAAAACAATAAAGCCCAAAATCAGTAGAAGGAGGGAAATAATAAAAATCAGAGCAGAAATAAATGATAGAGACTAAAAAAAAAACAGTAGAAAAAATCAATGAAACCAAGAGCTAGTTCTTTGAAAAGAAAAACAAAATTGATGAAGCTTTAGCTAGACTCACCAGGAAAAAAGAGAGAAGGCTCAAATAAATCAAATCAGAAATGAAAGAGGAGAAATTACAACGGACACCTCAGAAATACAAAAGATTATAAGAGAACACTATGAAAAGCTATGCACCAACAAATTGGATGATCTAGAAGAAATGGATAGATTCTTAGAATCATGCAATCTTCCAAAACTGAATCAAGAAGAAATAGAGAATCTGAATAGACCAATCACCAGTAAGGAGATCAAAATAGTAATCAAAAACCTCCCAAAAAATAAAAGTCCAGGACCAGATGGCTTCCCTCGTGAATTCTACCAAACATTCAAAGAAGACTTAATACCTATCTTTCTCAAACTCTTCCAAAAATTTGAAGACAAGGGGAAGCTTTCTAACTCATTCTACAAAGCTAACATTATCCTGATACCAAAACCAGACAAGGACAACACTAAAAGGAAAATTACAGGCCAATATCACCGATGAACATTGATGCAAAAATCCTCAACCACATACTAGCAAATCGAATACAACAATACATTAAAAGGATCATACAATATGATCAAGTCAGATTTATTCCAGGGATGCAGGGATGGTCTAACATCTGCAAATCAATCAAGGTGATACACCACATTAATAAGATGAAGAAGAAAAATCACATTATTATCTCAGAAGATGCAGAGAAGGCATTTGACAAGATACAGCATCCATTTATGATAAAAGCTCTGTATAAAATGGGCATAGAAGGAAAGTACCTCAACACAATAAAAGCCATATATGACAAGCCCATAGCTAATATCATTCTCAATGGTGAAAAACTGAAAGCTATCCCTCTAAGAACAGGAAGCAGACAATGATGGCCACTTTCACCACTCTTGTTTAACACAGTATTGGAAGTCCTAGCTGGAGCAATCAGGCAAGAAAAAGAAACAAAAGTGATCCCAATTGGAAAGGAAGAAGTGAACTGTCACTATTGCAGATGACATGATTTTGTATGTAGAAAACCCTAAAGAATCCACAAAAAAACTTTTAGAAATAATAAATGCACATGGCAAAGTTGTGAGATACAAGACCTACATACAAAAATCAGTTGTGTTTCTATACAATAACAGAGAAGTAGCAGAAAGAGAAATTAAGAATACAATCCTATCTACTATTGTAACAAGCAGAATAAAATACCTAGGAATAAACTTAACAAAAGAGGTGAAAAATCTGTACACTGAAAACTGTGAAACAGAGTTGAAAGAAATTGAAGAAGACACAAAGAAATGGAAAGATATTCTGTGCTCTTAGATTGGAGTAATTAAGATAGTGAAAATGTCCATACTTCCTAAAGCAATCTATAGATTTAATGCAATCCCTATCAAAGTTCCAACAACATTTTTCACAGAAATAGAACAAAAAACCCTAAAATTTGTATGGAACCAGGAAAGACCCAAATAGCCAAAGGAATCCTGAGAAAAAAGAACAAAGCTGGAGGTATCACACTCCCTGATTTCAAAATATATTACTAAGCTATAGTAAGGAAAACAGCATAGTACTGGCACAAAAACAGACACACAGACCAATGGAACAGAATCACTGCCCAGAAATAAACCCACACATCTATGGACAGTTAATTTTTGACAAGGGAGACAAGAGCATACAATGGATAAAGGAAAGTGTCTTCAATAAATGGTGCTGGGAAAACTGGACAGCCACATGCAAAAGAATCAAAGTAGACCATTATCTTACACCATAAACAAAAGTAACTCAAAATGTATTAAAGACTTGACTCTAAGACGTGAAACCATGAAAATTCTAAAAGAAAACATAAGTACACTTTTTGACATCAGTCTTAGCAACGTATTTTCTTTTTTTTAATTGTTAGTTTATTGCAGTAACATTGGTTTATAACATTGTATAAATTTCAGTTGTATATCATTATACTTCTATTTCTGCATAGATTACATCATGTTCACCACCCAAATTCTAATCACAACCCATCACCACACACCTGTGCCGAACTATCCCCTTCGCCCTCCCCCCTCCCCCTTCCCCCCTGGTAACCAGCAATCCGATCTCTATCTCTATGTGTTTGTTTGTTGTTGTTATTATCTACTACTTAATGAGGGAAATCATACAGTATTTGACCTTCTCCCTCTGACATTTCACTTTGCGTATTACCCTCAATGTCCACCCATGTTGTCACAAATGGCTGGATTTCATCGTTTCTTATGGCTGAGTAGTATTCCATTGTGTATATATACCACATCTTCTTTATCCATTCGTCCCTTGATGGGCACTTAGGTTGCTTCCAAGTCTTGGCTATTGTGAATAATGCTGCAATGAACACAGGGGTGCATGTATCTTTACGCATTGATGTTTTCAAGTTCTTTGGATAAATACCCAGCAGTGGAATAGCTGGATCATATGGTAGTTCTATCCTTAATTTTTTGAGGAATCTCCATACTGCTTTCCATAGTGGCTGCACCAGTTTGCACTCCCACCAGCAGGTTATTCACAATAACCAAGACTTGGAGGCAACCTAGGTGCCCATCATGGGACGAATGGATAAAGAACATGTAGTATATATACACAATAGAATAATATTCAGCCATAAGAAACAATGAAATCCAGACATTTGAGGGTATTATGCTAAGCAAAATAAGTCAGATGAAGAAAGTCAAACACCATATGATCTCACTTAGAAGTAGAAGATAAAAACAACAAACAATCACATAGAGACAGAGATTGGACTGGTGGTTACCAGAGGGGAAGGGGGGAGGGAGTGGGGGTAAAGAGAAGGTTAGGCACATGTGGGTGGTGACGGATTGTAATTAGTCTTTGGGTGGTGAACATGATGTAATCTACATAGAAATCAAAATATAATGATGTACACCTGAAATTTGTATAATGTTATAAACCAATATTACTGCAATAAAAAATAAAAGAAATGAAAGAGGAGAACTTACAACAGATACCACAGAAATACAAAGAATTATATGAGAACACTATGAAAAACTGTATACCCATGAATTGGATAACCTGGAAGAAATGGATAAATTCTTAGACTCATACAACCTCTCAAAACTGAATTAAGAAGAAATAAAGAATCTGAGTAGACCAATCACAAGTAAAAAGATTGAAAAAGTAATCAGCAACCTCCCCCCAAAAAAAGTTCAGGACCAGATGGCTTGTCTGGAGAATTCTACCAAACTTTCAAAGAAGATTTAATACCTATCCTTCTCAAATTATTCAAAAAAATTGAAGAAGATGGATTGCTTCCTAACTCATTCTATGAGGCCAACATTATCCTGATACCAAAACCAGACAAGGATGACACAAAGAAGGAAAGAAAGAAATTGAAGAAGACATAAAGAAATGGAAAGATATTCCATGCTCGTGGATTGGAAGAAAAAACATAGTTAAAATGTCCATGTTACCTAAAGCAATCTACAGATTCAGTGCAATTCCAATCAGAATCCCAAAGACATTCTTCATGGAAATAGAACAAAGAATCCTAAAATTTATATGAAACAAGAAAAGACCCCAAATAGCCAAAGCAACCCTGAGAAAAAAGAACAAAGCTGGAGGAATCAAAATCCCTGACTTCAAAATATACTACAAAGCTATAGTAATCAAAACAGCATGTAGTGGCACAAAAACACACACACAGCTCAAGGGTACAGAATTGAAAGCCCAGAAATAAAACCACACAGCTATGGTCAGCTAATCTTCAACAAAGGAGCCAAGAACGTACAATGGAGAAAGGAAAGTCTCTTTAATAAGTGGTGTTGGGAAAACTGGACAGCCAAATGTAAAAGAATGAAAGTAGACCATTATCTTTCACCATACACAAAAATTAACTCAAAGTCCATGCAGAAATAGAAGTACAATGATGTACACCTGAAATTTTTGCAATGTTATAAACCAATGTTACTGCAATAAAAAAAAAAAAAAAATTCATATACATATTCCATGTGTTAGTTTGCATATGTGTAGATAAATGACTGAAAGGATATTTATTGAATCATTAAAAGTGATGATCTGGAATAAATAAATAAACAATTATTTATTCTGTGTAAAAAAAAAAAAAAATGGATTAAAGACTTGACTGTAAGACCTGAAACCATAAAAGTCCTAGAAGAAAATATAGGCAGTACACTCTTTGATATTGGTCTTTGCAGCAGCTTTTCAAATACCATGTCTACTAAGGCAAGGGAAACAAAAGAAAAAATAAACAAATGCGACTACATCAGATTAAAGAGCTTCTGCAAGGCAAAGGAAACAAGGAACAAAATGAAAAGACAACTCACCAACTGGGAGAAAATATTTGCACATTGTATATCTGACAAGGGGTTAATATAAAGAACACACACAACTCAACAACAACAAAAAAGACAACCCAATCAAAAAATGGGCAGAGGATATGAACAGACGTTTTTCCAAGAAGATATATGGATGGTCAACAGACACATGAAAAGAAGTTCAACATCAATAATTATTAGGGAAATGCAAATCAAAACTAAAATGAGATATCACCTTACACAAGTCAGAATGGCTATAATTACCAAGACAACAAACAACAAATGATGGAAAGGATGTGGAGAAAAGGGAACCCTCATACACTGTTGGTGGGAATGCAAACTGGTAAAGTCACTATGGAAAACAGTATGGATATTTCTCAAAAAATTAAAAATAGAAATACCATACGATCCAGCTATCCTGCTACTGGGTGTTTATCCAAAGAACTTGAAATCAACAATTCAGAGACATTTATGCACCCCTATTTCATTGCAGCATTATTCACAATAGTCAAAATGTGGAAGCAACCCATGTGCCCATCAACTGAGGGATGGATAAAGAAGAGGTATATATATACAATGGAATACTACTCAGCCGTAAATAAAGACAAAATTGTACCATTTGCAACAACATGGCTGGACCTTGAGGGTATGATGTTAAATGAAATAAGCCAGAGAGAGAGAAACAAATACTGCATGATTTTACTCATATGTGGGAGATAAACAAACATATGGGGGCCAGCCCCGTGGCTTACAGGTTAGGTGCATGCGCTCTGCTACTGGTGGCCTGGGTTCAGATCCCAGGCGCGCACTAATGCACCAATTCTCCGGCCATGCTGAGGTGGCATCCCACATACAGCAACTAGAAGGATGTGCAACTAAGACATACAACTATCTACTGGGGCTTTGGGGAGAAAAAGGAGGAGGATTGGCAATAGATGTTAGCCCAGGGCTGGTCTTCCTCAGCAAAAAGAGGAGGATTGGCATGGATGTTAGCTCAGGGCTGATCTTCCTCACAAATAAAGAAATAAATAAAAATTTTAAAAATAAATAAATAAATAAACAAATAAAACATATGGATAAGAACAGATTAGTGGTTACCAGAGGGGAAGTGGTGGGGGAGGATGAAAGGGGTAAAGGGGCGTATATGTATGGTAATGGATAAGAACCAAACTATTGGTAGTGAGCACGATGTAGTCTACACAGAAACTGAAAAATAATAAGGGACACTGGAAATTACACAATGTTATAAGCCAATATGACCTCAATAAACTAATTTTTTAAAAAAAGAAAAATATTAGTCTTTATAAAAGCAATAAAAATTTTGGCAGACGTCAGCGTCATGGCGGAGTGAGCTTTCCTGTAAACTCTTTTCCTGATAAGATACAACAAAAAGAACAATCACAGACCAACAACAGAATCCTAGACAGCGAAAAGCAAGATCGGAAAGATCCACACTGCCGCACATCTGAGAGGGGAACCTGCTGGGCCCCCGGAGGAAGTGAGGAGAGATAAGGAGAACTCCTCTCCCTCCCCATCAGATCAGCAATCCCCAGCCGCGCGGCTCCCGGTGGGGGGCGGCCCTCTGCAGGGAAACTGTAGCTCTTTGGGCTCTCTCAGCCAGTGGGAAACTCCCACACAGAGAACTCAGAACTGCTACTGGGTACCATCAACATCTGAGCACCCCAGGAGAGTGGATAATGAGGGGCAAACGAGAAGCCCCTCACACCAGGGACCCAGTGGGCAAAAGAGAGACCCCCCCCCCGCAAGCCAGACCCTGCAGCTCAGCTGACCAGACCAGACCAAGTGACCGGCAGATCGCAGCCAACAGCCGGGGCAGAGTGCAGGGGGCTCAAATTAAACAGCCCTTTACCCCCACACAGTGGCGGCGGCTGGAAATTGCAACCAGATATTTCCAGGATGAGGAAAAACAAAGCCGATACAGGAACCACAATGCAAAGGTACATGAAATCACCAGACCAGAAGGAAAATGACAAGCACCCAGAAACCAACCCTCAAGACACAGAAATCCATAACCTAAATGACAGAGATTTCAAAATAGCTATCATAAAAAAACTCAATGAAATAGGAGACAACACAGACAAACAATTCAATGAGATTAGGAGTTTCTTCACAAAAGAGATTGAAATCATAAAGAAAAACCAAGCAGTGCTTATGGAGATGAAGAACACAATGGAGGAGATAAAGGAGAATCTGGAATCTTTAAAGAACAGAGCTGACAATATGGAGGAAAGAATTAGCACTATAGAGGATAGGAATACGGATATGCTCCAGATGGAAGAGGAGAGAGAATTAAAACTAAAAAGAAGTAAAGAAAGTCTCCGAGAAATATCTGACTCTATTCGGAAATGTAACATAAGAATTATAGGTATTCCTGAGGGAGAAGAGAGGGAAAGAGGAACAGAGAGCCTATTCAAGGAAATAATAGCTGAGAACTTCCCAAATCTGGGGAAGGAGCAGGAAATACCAGCAAGCGAAGCCAATAGATCACCCAAATACATCAACAGGCAAAGGCCCACTCCACGACATCTAGTGGTAAGGCTGGCCAAGGTCAATGACAAAGAAACAATATTAAGGGCAGCTAGACAAAAACAAAAAATAACATACAAAGGAACTCCCATTGGGCTCTCAGCAGATTTCTCAACAGAAACTTTACAAACTAGGTGAGACTGGAATGATATATTCAAAATACTGAAAGACAAAAACTTTCATCCAAGAATACTCTATCCAGCAAAATTATCCTTCAAATATGATGGAGAAATAGTAACTTTCCCAGATAAACAAAATCTAAGGAAGTTCATGGCCATGAGACCCCACTACAAGAAATACTCAAGAAGGCCCTCAGGCCTGATAAAAAGAAGAGAAAGGGAATACAAAGCTTGGAGCAAGGAGAAAAATAGGTAGACAAACTCAGAAAAATAGTAGATCTTTACCAGAATAGGTTAGCAACCACTTAAATACCAAAATCGAAGATCAAAGGAAGGAATTCACCAAAAATAAATTTAACTTCATCACTGTAAATACACACCAACAACACAAAATAGAATAAGGTATAACAAGAACAACTTAGAAGGGGAAGAGGAAAGTGATTGAATTGACTTAGTATAAGGAAATAGGAGGCCATCAGATATTGGACTATCTCATACACAGGATTTTTTACACAAACCTCAAGATAAACACTAAACAAATAATCAAAACAAAATCACATATGATAAACAAAGAGAAAACTAGAAGAGTCATAAGATAGAACAACCAAACTGAACTGGCAGTCCGAAACAAATGGGACAAGAAACAAAGGAAATGCAAAAGAACCAGAAAATAAGTGATAAAACAGCAACATTAAGCCCTCATATATCAATAATTACCCTAAATGTAAAGGGATTGAACTCTCCAATCAAAAGATACAGAGTGGCAGGATGGATTAAAAAGCAAGACCCAACAATATGCTGCCTCCAGGAAACACATCTCAACTCTAAAGACAAGCACAGGCTCAGAGTGAAAGGACGGAAGACAGTACTCCAAGCTAATGGCAAACAAAAGAAAGCAGGTGTTGCCATACTCATATCAGACAAAGTAGACCTCAAGATAAAACAGGTCAAGAGAGACAAAGAAGGGAAATATATAATGATAAAAGGGACACTCCACCGAGAAGACATCACTTATAAATATATATGCACCCAACATAGGAGCACCAATGTACATAAAGCAACTATGAACAAACCTAAAAGGAGACATTAACAACAATACAATAATAGTAGGGAATCTTAATACCCCACTTACATCAATGGATAGATCATCCAGACAAAAGATCAATAAAGAAATAGTAGACTTAAATGAAACACTGGACGAGATGGACCTAGTAGACATATACAGAGCACTCCATCCAAAAACAGCTGACTACACATTCTTCTCAAGCACACATGGAACATTCTCAAGGATAGACCATATGTTGGGAAACAAAGCAAGCCTCAATAAATTTAAGAAGATTGAAATCATAACAAGCATCTTTTCAGACCATAATGCTATGAAACTGGAAATCAACCATGAAAAAAAACTGGGAAAGTGACAAAAATGTGGAGATTAAACAACATGCTACTGAACAACCAATGGATCATTGATGAAATTAAAGGAGAAATCAAAAACTATATAGAAACAAACGACAATGAAAATATGCCATACCAAACCATATGGGATGCAGCAAAAGCAGTCCTGAGAGAGAAACTCATAGCGACACAAGCCCACCTTAAGAAACAAGAAAAAGCCCAAATAAGCAACCTCAAATTACACCTAACAGAACTAGACAAAAAAAGAACAAACAAAGCCCAAAGTCAGCAGAAGGAGAGAAATAATAAAAATCAGAGCAGAAATAGATGAAATTGAGACCAAAAAAACAGTAGAAAGGATTAATGAAACAAAGAGTTTGTTCTTTGAGAAGATAAACAAAATTGACAAACCCTTAACCAGGCTTACTAAGAAAAAAAGAGAAAAGCCTCAAGTAAATAAAATTAGAAATGAAAGAGGAGAAATTACAACTGATACCACGGAAATACAGAGGATTATAAGAGAATACTATGAGAAATTATATGCCAACAAATTGGACAATCTAGAAGAAATGGATAAATTCTTAGACTCATACAACCTCCCAAAATTGAACCAAGAAGAAATAGAGAATCTGAATAGACCATTCACAAGTAAAGAGATTGAAATAGTAATCAAAAACCTCCCCAAAAATAAAAGTCCAGGACCAGATGGCTTCTCCAGTGAATTTTACCAAACATTCAAAGAAGATTTAATACCCATCCTTCTCAAACTATTCCAAAAAATAGAGGAAGATGGAACACTCCCTAAATCATTCCACAAGGCCAACATCACCCTGATACCAAAGCCAGACAAAGACAATACAAAGAAGGAAAATTACAGGCCAATATCGCTGATGAACGTAGATGCAAAAGCCTCAACAATACACAAAACATTATTAGAAAGATCATACACCATGATCAAGTGGGATTTATACCAGGGACACAGGGATGGTTCAACATCCGCAAATCAATCAACATGATACACCACATCAACAAAACAAAGACTAAAAACCACATGGTCTTCTCAATAGACACAGAGAAGGCATTTGACAAGATACAACATCCATTTATGATAAAAACTCTCAACAAAATGGGAATAGAAGGAAAGTACATCAACATAATAAAGGCTATTTATGACAAACCCACAGCCAACATCATACTCAACGGGGAAAGACTGAAAGCCATTCCTCTGAGAACAGGAACAATGCAGGGCTGCCCACTCTCACCACTCCTATTCAACACAGTACTGGAGGTTTTGGCCAGAGCAATTAGGCAAGAAAAAGGAATAAAAGGAATCCAAATAGGTAACAAAGATGTGAAACTCTCACTATTTGCAGATGACATGATTTTATATATAGAAAACCCTAAAGAATCCATTGGAAAACTATTAGAAATAATCAACAACTACAGCAAAGTCTCAGGGTACAAAATCAATCTACAAAAATCAGTTGCATTTCTGTATGCTAATAGCAAACTAACAGAAAGAGAGCTCAAAAAGATAATACCATTTACACTTGAATTAAAAAGAATAAAATATCTAGGAATAAATCTTAGCAAGGAGGTGTAAGACCTATATAATGAAAACTACGAGACATTATTGAAAGAAATCGATGATGACATAAAGAAATGGAAAGATATCCCATGAACATGGATTGGAAGAATAAACATAGTCAAAACGTCTATATTACCTAAAGCAATCTACAGATTCAATGCAATCCCAATCAGAATCCCAATGACATTCTTCACGGAAATAGAAAAAAGAATACTAAAACTCATATGGGGCAACAAAAGACCCCGAATAGCTAAAGCAATCCTAAGAAAAAAGAACAAAGCAGGAGGCATCACAATCCCTGACTTCAAAACATACTACAGGGCCGGCCCAGTGGCTTAGCAGTTAAGTGCGTGCGCTCCGCTGCTGGCGGCCCGGGTTCGGATCCTGGGTGCGCACCGACACACCACTTCTCCGACCATGCTGAGGCCGCGTCCCACATACAGCAACTAGAAGGACGTGCAGCTATGACATACAACTATCTACTGGGGCTTTGGGGGGAAAATAAATAAACAAATAAAATCAAAAAAAAAACATACTACAAAGCAAAAGTAATCAAAACAGCATGGTACTGGTACAAAAACAGACACACAGATCAATGGAACAGAATTGAAAGCCCAGAAATAAAATCACACATATATGGACAGCTAATTTTCGACAAAGGAGCTAAGAACATACAATGGAGAAAGGAATGTCTCTTCAATAAATGGTGCTGGGAAAACTGGACAGCCACATGCAAAAGAATGAAAGTGGACTATCTGCTATCACCATTCACAAAAATTAACTCAAAATGTATCAAAGACCTGAAGGTGAGACCTGAAACTATAAAACTCATAGAAGAAAATATAGGCAACATACTATTTGACATTGGTCATAAAGGAATCTTTTCGGATGACATGCCTACCCAGACTAGGGAAACTAAAGAAAAAATAAACAAGTGGGACTTTATCAGATTAAAGAGCTTCTACAATATAAATGAAACCAGAATCAAGATGAACAGACAACCCACCAGCTGGAAGAGAATATTTGCAAAACATACATCTGACAAGGGGTTGATCTCCATAATATATAAAGAACTCACACAACTGAACAACAGAAAAACAAACAATCTGATCAAAAAATGGGCAGAGGAAATGAACAGACACTTCTCCAAAGAAGATATACAGATGGCCAATAGGCACATGAAAGGATGTTCAACATCACTAATCATCAGGGAAATGCAAATCAAAACAACACTAAGATACCACCTCACGCCTGCTAGAATGGCTATAATCACCAAGACAAAAAACAACAAATGTTGGAGAGGATGTGGAGAAACAGGAACCCTCATACACAGCTGGTGGGAATGCAAACTGGTGCAGCCTCTACAGAAAACGGTATGGAGATTCCCTAAAGAATTAAAAATAGAGATGCCCTATGATCCAGCTATCCCACTACTGGGAATCTATCCAATGCACCTGAAATCAACAATCCAAAGAGGCTTATGCACCCCTGTGTTCATTGCAGCATTATTCACTATAGCCAAGAAGTGGAAGCAACCTAAGTGTCCCTCGACTGACGATTGGATCAAGAAAATGTGGTATATATATATACAATGGAATACTACTCAGCCATAAAAAAAGACAAAATCGTCCCATTTGCAACAACATGGATGGGCCTGGAGGGTATCATGTTAGGTGAAGTAAGCCAGAAAGAGAAAGACAAACACTGTGTGATCTCACTCATATGTGAAATATAAACCAACACATGGACAGAGAAAACTGTATTGTGGTTACCAGGGGCAATGGGGGTGGGGGGTGGGCACGAGGGGTGAAGAGAGACATATATATGGTGATGGACAAACAAATATGTACAACCCAAAATTTCACAATGTTAAAAACTATTAAAACATCAATTAAAAAAATTAAAAAATTTTGGCAAACTAGTAATGAGTGATATTACTAGGCCAAATTCCAAGGGAAAGGGGGAAGCTAAAGAGTTAGTTGGAGCATTGAAGCTTCTCTTTCCTGTTAGCATTTGCCAAATGATGGAATATACCATCAGTTTTTTTAATTCAAGTATAGTTGACATACAATATTATGTTATTTTCAGGTTATATACATTACCTTGTTATATACATTATGTTATATACATTATGAAATGATCACCATGATAAGTCTAGTGATCCTCTGTCAGTATACAAAGTTGTTACAATATTATTGAGTATATTCCCTATGGTGAATCCCCAGAATTTATTTATCTTCTAACTGGAAGTTTGTAGCTCTGAATCCTCTCACCTATTTCACCCAACCTCTCACCCCCATCCCCTCTGGCAACCAGCAGCTTATTCTCTATAACTATGAGTCTGTTTTTGTTTTATTTTGTTTGTTTTGTTTTTGAGATTCTACATATAAGAGAAATAATATGGTATTTGTCTTTCTCTGTCTAATTTCACTTAGCTTAATACCCTCTAGGTCTATCCATGTTGTCACAAATAGTAAGATTTCATTCTTTTTTATGGCTGAGTAATATTCTATTGTATATACATACCACATCTTTTTTACCCATTCATCTATCAATGGACACAATGCTTTCATATTTTAGCTATTGCAAATAATACTGCAATGAACATAGGGGTGCATCTATCTTTTCAAATTAATATTTTTCTTTTCTTCAGGTAAATACTCAAAAGTGGAATTGCTGGCTCTTATGGCAGTTCTATTTTTAATTTTCTGAGGAACCTCCATATCATTCTCCATAGTGGCTGCACCAATTTCCTTTCCCACAGAGTGCATAAGGGTTCCCTTTTCTCCACATCCTCACCAACACCTGTTATTTGTTGTCTTTTTGATGTTAGCCATTCTGACGGATGTGAGGTGATATCTCATTGTGGGTCTGATTTGCATTTCCTGATGATTAGTAATGCTGAGCATTTTTTCATGTATCTGTTGGCCCTCTGTTTCTTTTCTTTGGGAAAATGTCTATTCAGATCTTCTGCCCATTTTTTAAATGGGTTGTTTGGTTTTTTGCTATTGAGTTGTATAAGTTTTTTATATATTTTGGATATTAACTCTTTATCAGATATATCATTTGCAAATATCTTCTCCCCTTCAGTAGGTTGCCTTTTCATTTTGTTGATGGTTTGCTTCCCTGTGCAAAAGCTTTTTAGTTTGATGTAGTCCCACTTGTTTATTTTTGCTTTTGTTGCCCTTGCCTGAGGAAACAGATCCAAAAAAAATATTGCTAAGACCAATGTCAAAGAGTTTACTGCCTGTGTTTTCTTCTAGGTTTATAGTTTCAGGCCTTACATTTAAGTCTTTAATCCATTTTGAGTTTATTTTTGTATATAGTGTAAGAAAGTGGTCCAGTTTCATTCTTTTGCATGTAACTGTCCAGTTTTCCCAACACCATTTATTGAAGACATTGTTTTTACCCATTGTATACTCTTGCCTTCATTGTTGTAAAATAATTGACCATATAAGCCTGAATTTATTTCTGGACTCTCTATTCTATTGCATTGATCTGTGTGTCTGTTTTTGTGCTAGTACTACACTATTTTGATTGCTATAGCTTTGTAGTATAGCTTGAAATCAGGGAGCATGATACCTCCAGCTTTGTTCTTTTTTCTCAAGATTGCTTTTTCTATTCAGGGTTTTTTGTGGTTCCATACAAATTTTAGGATTATTTGTTCTAGTTCTGTGAAAAATGCCATTCATATTTTGATAGGGATGGCATTGAATCTGTAGATTGCTTTGGGTACTATGGACATTTTAACAATATTAATTCTTCCAGTCCATGAGCATAGTTTTGCTTTCTATTTATTTGTGTCATCTTCAATTTCTTTCATCAACGTCTTACAGTTTCCAAAGTATAGGTCTTTCACCTCCTTGGTTAAATTTATTCCTAGATATCTTATTCTTTCTGATGTAATTGTAAATGGGATTGTTTTCTTAATTTGTCTTTCTGATAGATTGTTATTAGTGCAGAGAAATGCAACAGATTTTTGTATATTAATTTTGTATCCTGCAATCCTTACTGTATTCGTTTATTAGTCCTAATGGTTTTTTGGTGGAGTCTTGAGTGTTTTCTATATAGAGTATCATGTCATCTGCAAACAATGACAGTTTGACTTCCTCCTTTCCAATTTCTATGCCTTTTATTTCTTTTTCTTGTCTAATTGCTGTGGCTAGGACTTCCAATACTATGTCCATTAAAAGTGAGGGGACAGGGCATCCTTGCCTTGTCCCTGATCTTAGAGGAAATGTTTTCAGCTTTTCACCATTGACTATGTTAGCTGTGGGTTTGTCATATATGGCCTTTATTATGTTGAGGTATATTTCCTCTCTACCCACTTTGTTGAGAGTTCTTATCAAAAAACAGATGTTGAATTTTGCCAAAGCTTTTTCTGCATCTATTGAGATGATCATATGATTTTTATCCTTTATTTTGTTCATGTGATGTATCATGTTGATTGATTTGCAGATATTGAAACATCCTTGCATCTCTGGGATAAATCCCACTTGATCATGGTGTATGATCCTTTGAATTGTATTGTTAAATTCAGTTTGCTAATATTTTGTTAAGGATTTTTGCATCCATGTTCATCAGGGGTATTGGCCTGTAATTTTCTTTTGTTGTTTGGTTTTGATAATACTGGCTGCATAGAATGAGTTTGGAAATGTTCCTTCCTCTTCAATTTTTTGGAGTAGTTTGAGAAGGATAAGTAATAACTTTTCTTTAAATATTTGGTAGAATTTACCTGTGAAACTGTCTGGTCCTGGACTTATATTTTTGGGGAGTTTTTTGATTACTGATTCAATTTCAATACTAGTAATTGATCTATTCAGATTTTCTTTCTTGCTGATCCAGTCTTGGAAGTTGTATGTTTCTAGGAATTTATCCATTTCTTCTGGATTGTCCAACTTGTTAGCATACAATTGTTTATAGTAATCTCTTATGATCTTTCGCATTTCTGTGGTGTCAATTGTAACTTCTTCTCTTTTGTTTCCAATTTTATTTATTTGTGCCTTCTCTCTTTTTTTCTTGATGAGTCTAGCTAAAGGTTTATCAATTTTGTCTATCTTTTCAAAGAATCAACACCTAGTTTCATTGATCTTTTCTATTGTGTTTTTTTTTTTTCCAGTCTCTGTTTCATCTATTTCCTCTCTGGACTTTTTATTTCCTTCCTTCTGCTAATTCTGGGTTTTCTTTGTTCTTCTTTTTCTAGTTCCTTTTGGCATAAGTTTAGATTGTTTGAGATTTTTTTCTTGTTTCCTGAGGTAGGCCTGTATCACTGTAAACTTCCCTCTAAGAATTGCTTTTGCCATGTCCCGTAGACTTTTGTTGTGTTTTCATTTTCATTTGTCTCAAGGCATTTTTTTTATTTCCTCTTTGATATTTTCAATGATCCACTGGTTGTTTAGTAGCATGTTGTTTAGACTCTACATGTTTGTGTTTTCCCATTTTATCTTGTAGTTGATTTCTAGTCTCATACCACTGTGGTCAGAAAAGATGCTTGACATGATTTCGATCTTCTTAAATTGTTGAGACATGTTTTGTGGCCTAACATGTGATCTATCCTGGAGAATGTTCCATATGCACTTGAAAAAAAGTGTGCATTCTGCTGTATTTGTATGGGATGCCCTGTATATACCTATTAAGTCCATCTGGTCTAATGTGTCTTTTAAGGCCAATGTTTCCTTATTGATATTCTGTCTGGGTATTCTATCCATTGATGTAAATGGAGTGTTCAAGTTCCCTACTACAATTTTATTACTGTCAATTTCTCCCTCTATGTCTGTTAATATTTGCTTTATGTATTTAGGTGCTCCTATGTTGGGTGCATATATATTTACAAGTGTTGTATCCTCTAGTTGGATCAATACCTTTATTAATATGTAATGCCTTTCTTTACCTCTTGTTACAGTCTTTGTTTTAAAGTTTATTTTGTCTGATATAAGTATTGCCTCCCCAGCTTTCTCTTTGTTTCCATTTGCATGGAATAATATCTTTTTCCATCCCTTTACTTTCAGTCTGTGTGTGTCTTTAGATATGAACTGAATCTCTTATAGGCAGCAGATGTATGGTTCTTGTTTTTATCCATTCAGCCACCCTACGTCTTTTGATTGGAACATTTATTCCATTTACATATAATTATCAATAAGCATGTACTTATTGCCATTTCGTTAATTGTTTTCTGGTTGTTTTTGTAATAATTTCTATTTATGGCCTTTTCAGTTTAAAGAAGTCCCTTTAACATTTCTTTTTTTTTTTTTTTTTTTTTGGTCAGGAAGATCAGCTCTGAGCTAACATCCACGCCAATCCTCCTCTTTTTTTCCATGAGGAAGACTGGCCCTGGGCTAACATCCGTGCTCATCTTCCTCTACATTATACGGGATGCAGCCACAGCATGGCCTGACAAGCAGTGCATCAGTGCGCACACGGGATCCGAACCCAGGCTGCCAGCAGTGGACCATGCACACTTAACCACTATGCCACAGGGCCCGCCCCCTTTAACATTTCTTGTAAGGTCAGTTAGTGTTGATGAACTCCTTTAGCTTTTGCTTGTCCGGGAAACTGTTTATCTCTCCTTCAATGCTGAGTGATAAACTTGCCAGATAGAGTATTGGTTGTAAGTTTTTTTTTTTTGCCTTTCAGCACTTTGAATATGTCATGCCACTCCCTTCCGGCATGTAAAGTTTCTGCTGAAAAGTCAGTTGACAGTCTTATGGGGGCTGCCATAACTAGTTGTTTCTCTTTTACTACTTTTAAGATTCTCTCTTTAACTTTTGACATTTTAATTATAATGTGTCTCAGTGTGGGTCTCTTTGGGCTCATCTTGTTTTGATTTCTGAACTTGGATTTCTGTTTCCTGAACTTGGATTTCTGTTTTCTTTGTCAGGTTAGGGAAGTTCTCAGCCATTATTTCTGCAAATAGGTTTTCTGTCCCTTTCTCTCTTCTCCCTCTTGGACCCCTATAAGGCGAATGTTAGTATGCTTGATGTTGTCCCAGAGATTACTTAAAATATCCTCATTTTCTTTATTCTTTTTTTCTTTTTGCTGTTCCAAATAGGTGATTTCCGTTACCCTGTCTTCAAGATCACTGGTCTGTTCTTCTGCGTCATCTAATCTGCTATTGATTCCCTCAGTGTTTTTTTCATTTCAATTATTGTATTCTTAAGCTCTGATTAATTATTTTCATATTTTCTATCTCTTTGTTGAAGTTCTCACTGTGTTCATCCATTCTCCTCCTGAGATCAATGAGTATCTTTATGACCATTACTTTGAATTCTTTATCTGGTAGATTGCTTATCTCCATTTTGTTTAGTTCCTTTTCTGAGGTTTTGTCTTGCTCTTTCATTTTGAACATATTCCTTTGTCTCCTCATTTTGTCTAATTTTCTGTGTTTGTTTCTATGTATTAGATAGATCAGCTATGTCTCCCAGTCTTGAAGGAGTGACCTTATGTAGAAGGTGTCCTCTGGGGCCCAGTAGTATGGTCTCCCCATTCACCAGAGCCAGATGCTCCAGAGGTATCCTCTATGCAGGCTGTGTGTGCCCACCTGTTGTGGCCGGGCTGTGATTGCTGCAGGTGTGCTGGTGTAGGGACTAGCCCCCAGCTCTGCTGGCTGCAAGGCCTGGCCATGACAGCTGCAGGCATGCTGGTGAGTGGGACAGGCCTCCACTGCAGCTGGCTGTGAAGCCCAGCCACAACTGTTCCAAGGGCTCTGGTGTGTGGTGCCAGACCTCTGGGGTGGGAACTACTTTGGGAGAATACTATTCCTGGCCAAGGCCACTTGCTGGGTGTGGTAGGACAGGGGACCACTTTGGAGGGACTCCAGTGCCAGCAAGATCTCCCACCAGGTGTGGTGAGGTGGGGGGATTTTGGAGGGGCTCCAGTGCTGGCCAAGGCCACCTGGCAGTGTGACATAGTGAGAGGCCACTTTGAAAGAGCACCACTGGGGCAGGTCCACAGGGGAACACCAGGGTAAGGTGAGTGGTATTAGTAAGGTGCGTGGGGAGAGTCAGAAATGGTGCCAGCCAATGCCAGACTAGCTAGGTAGAAAGTGAACAAAAAAATGACACCTACCAGCACCTCCATTTCTGGAGAAAGTTACAACAGATCCCTGCCCCTCTGGTATGTGCTCTAAAATTAGTCAATGAATCTCCTTCACATATGACTGAGGTGCTTTTCAAACTGCTCCCTCTGTACTGGGACTCACAGTGAGTGAGTTTTTGTGTGTGCCCTTTAAAAGCAGATTCTTGGTTTCCTATAGCCTTCCAGATCTACTGGACATAAGCCCTGCTGTTTTTTAACACTAGACATTATGGAGGATTATCTTAGTGCAGGTCTCTCAGGGTGGGGAGCCCAAAGTGGGGTTTGGACCCCTCTCTACTCAGGTAGGACCTCCATGGCTGTGATATCCCTCCTGCCTGTGGGTTGCTGCACCAGTGGTGTGGGTCCTGACCAGACTGCATTTCACCTCCTCCTACACATCTCAACGTGGCTTTTTCTTTATATTCCTAGTTGTGGAAAATCTTTTCTGCTATTCAGATCATTCTCAGAGATAGTTGCTCTATATGTAATTGGAGTTTTGGTGTGTCTGTGGATGTGGGCAAGCCCAGGATGTTCCTACTCTGTCATCTTGATCATAAGTCCCTGTACCATCAGTTTTGAAGGCATTATGAGATAAGATGCCAGAGTTCAAAAGCTAGAGCCTGCCTGAAGTATGGGTTGTAAGTACAGTGTAGTAACTATAGTTAATAATAATGTATCGTATATTTGAAAGTTGCTAAGAAAGTAGATCTTAAAAGTTATCATCACAAAAAAGAAAAATTTATTACTATATGTGGTGATAGATGTTAAATAGACTTATCATGTGATCAGTTCACAATATATACACATATCAAATCGTTATGTTGTACACTGGAGAAAATGTAATGTAATATGTCATTTATATCTCAATTTAAAAATAGCATAAAAAGCCATACACTAAATTAACAAAATGTTATTATTCAGGATCAAAAATTGCTAATCTATTGCTAGCGATAAGAAAAATAAAAGGTAGGGAACTTGGTTTTAATGACATGATATTAAACCAATTCTGAGAAGTAAAGTCAATAAAAAAGGGGATGGATAATTCTACACTCTTGCCTCCCAAAAGCATTGAGGATTAATGAGATTAAAACACCGTTCCATTTGATGCAAAAGAAAGGCAATGAAGCTTCAATGGAAAAGTGTCTTTATTAATGAGGAAATATGTTTAGTTTGAACATTAAAAATTCTAAGCTTGGAATTCTCCATACTAGAGCCTTAGCAAAGTAGTCTGCTGCTATTTTAGGGGTTTACACTTCTATTTCAAAAAACAATTATAGGTCAAGATGCTCCCTAAATGATATGAGACAAATTAGTAATTGCCCTAGTTTTTTTAGCTTTACAGAGAATAAATACTGTCTTGTCTTTCTGAACATTATCCATTGTCTTGCATCCCTTGGAGTCATTAATTAGAACAACAGCCTCATTTAATAAAAAACAAAAATGCACCATACAGAAAATATAATGATATTATAATATATACTAATCACTTACCATATTCTTGGTACTATGCTAAAAATGTCCAATGTTAACATATTAAGCATGTTCACCACAATACCTCATGTGATTCTCAGTGTGACTATGCTATTTTTCAATTTGTCACCTCCCAACTCCAAATCTATCCTTCATTCCCTGTTCTGAAAAAGTAGAGCTGAACCCTTTAAATATTTTTCCTTTGCAAAATGACAGAAGGTTAAGTTTTGTCAGTAGAGGATGTTGGGGGACAAAAAAAAGAGTCTAGTAGGAGACCTCTTTTAGATGTTAAAAGACTAAATCAGTAATTCTCAACATTTGCTGCACATAAACATCAACTGGGGTTCTCTCAAAAAAATGCTCATACTTGAGCTCTGGATTAGGGCTGAGCATGAGTGTCTTTTAAAGCCTTCTCCCCAAGTAATTCTAATTGCAGTCAAGGATGAAAACAGCTGGACTAAACCTTCAAAGAATATGTAAACTAGAAGTAAACCTGCCATCCTTCACTCCCAAAGGATTACGCCCAAGGTTAAGCTGGTGCAAAACAAAAAGGAGAAAAAGTAAAGGGAAGAAAAGATCCCTGAGGAATTATACTGACAAGCTGGCTATTGCATATATTTGCAGCCTGGGGTTTGTATTAAAATGTAGATTGTACCCTTATTCAAATATGGTGAAGCCAACAGATCAGGAGATGACTGCAATTGAAAAAATAGTTTGTTACCCACAATTCCCAAGAGAAAGGAGCGTGCCATGCCACACAGGACCACACAGGGAAGCAGAAGGGTCAGCCAGGAGGCAGATAAGGTGAAACATGGGTAAGAGCCTTCATTGTGATTTCTGCAAGAAGGAACAGTTGAGGTATGGTAAGCCCGGTTAGGATTGGCTAGTTTGAATAATTTCTATAGTTGTCTGATATCTGACCCTCAGGTGATTAGGGAGGGGGTATAGTGGCCCACAATGTGAAAGTCAGTGGAGGAGGTAGTTGGGGTATATGCTATGGATTGGTTGGTTTGTATATAAAAGGCACACTGGCAGAGGAGTCTCTTACTATCTCTAAGAATTGGCTATTTCTGGGATTTTCAATCTCTCCAGCATCAGAAAAGCCCCAAGATGCCAAAGCATTAAATACAGAAGCTAGAAAGTGTAGTTATTACAGGGTTGCGTCTCTTGGATTGTCCATAAACTCAAGCCACGTTCTCGGTTTAAGGTAATTCTAAACTAGTAATATCCACAGGCACTTGAAAGAATTAAATTAAAATCCCCTAAAAAGGAAGATAATTTTGCCCCATTCCTCATACAATCCCCACAAGAAATTTTTAAAGAAATTAAATGGAAATAGAAAAAAACATCAAGTTTAAAAGGAAATAATGAGCAAACACACACACAAAAAAAACCCCACAAAGAACAAAAAGAAACTAACAAAGTTTGAATATTGGAAATATTAAATACAAATTACAAACCCATAGGCTTTCCTTGTTTAAAAAAATAAAAGACAAACTTTAAAGTATTTCCAAGTGATAGGAACTATAAAACGTGACATAGCAGATTTCAAACAAAATGGAAATTTCTTTAAATAAAAAAATGGAATAGCTGAAGTTAAAAACTCAAAATATATTATTAACAGAAAATTAGAGACATCTGAAGGAATAATCTGTTATACTCAAAGACAGTTCAGAAGAAAATATCTTGAATGCAGGACCAAAAAAAGAAAAAGAAAGGTAAGATAGAAGATACGGAAGAGAAGTGAGGAGTCTTGGAGGATAAGCAAGAAAATCCAAACTATGTTGAATGGATAGAACAAAAACAAGAGTAATGCATAGGCAATATTAAAGAAATATTGGCTAATATCTTCCAGAAATGTTGAAAGGAAACCAAACCACAGATTCAAAACCAATTAATCAAACAAAATAATTTCCCAAAATCCCCATATATACAGATTAGGGTGAAGCTGCAGAATGACAATGACAAAGAGAAATTTTAAAATCAGTTAGTAGGATAAAACAAGTAAACGTAAAATCAACAGGGATATAGATGACCTGACATCACTATCAACCCAGTAAACCTACTAGATATCTGTAGAACACTCTTCCCATCAGCATCAGAATACACACTTTTCTAAAACACACATGAAACATTCTCCAAGATAGGCCATTTGCAAGGCCATAAAACAAACCCCAATAAATTTAAAAGAATTGAAATCATGTAAACTATGTTCTCCAACCACGATGGAATTAAATTAGAAATCAATAACAGAAGAAAATTTGGGGATTTACAAATATGTAGAAATTAAACATCATACTCCTAAACAATGAATCAGTCAAAGAAGAAATTACAAGGGAAATTAGAAAATACTCTGTGATGAATGAAAACAAAAACACTGCACAACATATCAAAATGTAAGGAAGTGAGAAAAGCAGAGTTTAGAGGGAAATTTTATAGCTATAATACTTCTAGCAATGACTAACTAGCATGGAGAAATTTTTTAAAAAGTCTCCCTTACTGGGGCCGGCCCAGTGGTGCAAACAGTTGGGTGCGCGCGCTCCGCTGCGGTGGCCTGGGTTTCGCCAGTTCGGATCTCGGGTGCACACCGATGCACCACTTGTCAGGCCATGCTGTGGCAGCGTCCCATATAAAGTAGAGGACGATGGGCATGGATGTTAGCCCAGGGCCAGTCTTCCTCAGCAAAAAAAAAAAAAAAAGACGAGAATTGGTAGACGTTAGCTGAGGGCCAATCTTCCTCACAACAAAAAAAAATGTCTCCCTTACTTCAAGTAGGGAATAAATATGGGAGCAGCTAAGGAAAAAAAGGAGAGGGGATGAGTGGCTTTCAGCTGTTGGTATGGCTCTGCACAATTGGGAGATGGTGCACAATCCTGAAACTTCTCCTTCAGGAGGGAGGGAGAGTAGTGAAGCTTGCACTCAGTGGTCAAGGCTTTCAAAGCACTGCCCTAGGGAAAGGGGACAGGTGACTTATAGAAGTCACACAGCTATGTGAGTTTGGGAGAAGGAGCACAACCTGAGACTTCTCCCTCAAACAGGAGGGAGAGGAATGGGGCATGCATCTAACTTCTAGGCCTTTCAGTACAATGACCTAGGAAAAAGGGGATGGCACATTATGGTGGCCAGCATATCTCTACAAGATTGGAAGAAGGCACACAACCTTGAAACTTCTCTCCCAGGAGAAATGGAGAGGAGTGGAACATGCTTGTCCATAGAAAAGGCTTGAGAGGCTCCCAGAACATTTAGCCAGGCCGATTGGTGAAGGTCTTTTCCCACCAAAGCCAGTCCATAAGGACTGGAAGAAGTGACTACTTCTTCAAATCCACAGACACCAATGCAAAGCTACAAGGAACATGAAGAATCAGGGAAATATGACAGAACAAAAGGAAGAAAAATATCTCCAGGATCTTATCCTAAAGAAATGGAGATCTACAGATTGCCTGACAAAGAATTCAAAATAATCTCAAAGAAGCTCAGCGAGCTACAAGAGAACATAGAAAACAACTAAACAAAATCAGGAAAATAATACATGAACAAAATGAGATTACCAACAAAGAGCTAGAAAATATAAAAAAGAACCAAACAGAAATTCTGGAGCTGAAGAATATAATGACCAATTCAATAGAGAGCTTCAACACCAAACATCAAGCAGAAGAAAGAATAAATGAACTTAAAGACAAATCATTTGAAATCATCAAGTCAGATGAGAAGAAAGAAAAAAAGTGAAAAGAAAAAGAGTGAAGACTGTGAGACTTATGGGAAAGCATTAAGAAACCAATACAGACAGTCCCCAACTTACGGTGGTTTGACTTACAATTTTTCAACTGTACAATGGTGCAAAGGCAATATACATTCAGTAGAAACCATAATTTGAATTCTGAATTTTGATCTTTTCCCAGAATAGCAGTATGTGGTATGATACTCTCTTGTGATGCTGGGTAGTGGCAGCAAGCTGCAGCTCCCAGCCAGCCACGTGATCATGAGAGTAAATAACTGACACACTTACAACCATTCTGCACTCATACAACCATTCTGCTTTTCACTTTCTGTACAGTATTCAATAAATTACATTACATATTCAATACTTTATTATAAAATAGGCTTTGTGGTTGATAATTTTGACCAACTGTTGGCTAAAGTAACTGTTCGACCACGTTTAAGGTAGGTTAGGCTAAGCTATGATGTTTGGTAGGTTACACGTATTAAATGCATTTTTGACTTATGATATTTTTAACTTACAATGAGGTTATCGGGATGTAACCCCATTGTAAGTTGAGGAAGATCTGTATATGCAGTATATGAGTCCCAGAAAGAGGAACGAGAGAGAAAGGAACAGAAAGCTTACTTAAAGAAATAATGGTTTTAAAACTTTCCAAATCTGGGGAGAAAAATGAACACCCAGATTCATGAAGCCCAAAAAATCCCAAAGAGGATGAATTTAAATTTCTACACTAAAACACATTAATCTCAAGTTATAAAATCAATGACAAAGAGAGAATTTTGAAAGCATTCAAAAAAAAAAAGTGACTCATCATACACAAGGGAACTCCATAAGCCCATCAGCCAATATCTCAGCAGAAAGCTTACAGGCTAGAAGGGAGTGAAATGATACACTCAAATTGCTGAAGAAGAAAACTGTCAACCAAGAATACTTTACCAAGAAAAACAGTCCTTCAAAAATGAAGGAGAGATACAGACTCTCCCAAACAAACAAAAGCTGAAGGAGTTTATCACCACTAGACCTGCCTTCCAAGAAATGCTAATGGGAGTTATTCAAGTTGAAATGAAAGAACACTAAAGAGAAACATGAAAGTATAGCAAAGTATAAAACTCACTGGTAAAGGCAAATATACAAACAAATGCAGAATACTCTAATAGTGGTGTTTAATTAGTGGTGTGTAAATCACTTTTAATTTTAGTATGAGTTAAAAGACAAAAGTATTAAGAATAAATATAACTACAAAAATTTACTAATTTATACACAATATTAAAAGATATATAGTGTGACATAAATAACATAAAGTAGGATGGGAAAAGTAAAACTGTAGAGTTTTTGTATGTGATTGAAGTTAAGTTACTGTCAACTTAAAATAGACCATTTAAAAATATTTTATGTAAGCCTCATGGTAACCACAAAGAAAATACCAAGAAAGGATACAGAAGAGAAAACAATCAAAGAATATCAAAACAACAAGAAAAAAAATCAACAAAATACAAAGGAGGACAGCAAAAAGAGAAAGGAGGACCAAAAGAACCACAAGCCAGATGGAAAACAATTAACAAAATGGCAATAGTAAGTCCTTCCCTATCAATAATTACTTTAAATGTAAATGGATTAATGTCCCCAATCAAAAGACATAGAGTGGCTAAATGAATTAAAAAAACAAGAACTATGTGAATGGATAAAAGAACAATCCAACTATATGCTGCCTACAAGAGAATCACTTTAGATTTAAGGATACATATAGGCTGACAGTGAAGGGATGGAAAAAGATATTCCATGCAAATGGTAAAAAAAGGAGAAAAGGAGAAGTTATACTTATATAAACAAAATAGACTTTAACTCAAAACTACAATCACAAGGGACAAAGAAAGACATTATATAATGATAAAAGGATCAATTCATCAGGAAGATATAACAGCTATATATGCACCCAACATAAGAGCACCTAAATATATAAAGCAAACATTGACTGAACTGCAGGGAAAGGAACAGCAATACTATAATAGTAGGAAACTTCAATACCCCATTTTTAACAATGAACAGAACATCCAGAAAGAAAATCAATAAGGAAACAGCAGACTTGAACAATACTAAAGACAAAGTGGACCTAACATACAGAACATTCCACCCATTAGCAGCAGAATACACATGCTCCTCAAGCACACAAGGTACATTCTCTATGATAGAGCACATGTTAAGCCACAAAATAAGTTTTAACAAATTTAAGAAGGCTGAAATCATCCCAAATATCTCTTCCAGCCAAAATGGTATGAAACTAGACATCAATCACAGGAGGAAACTGGAAAATTAAGCAATATATGAAAACTACACAACATACTTCTGGACAACTAATGGGTCAAAGAAGAAGTCAAAAGAGAAATCAGAAAATATCTTGAAACAAATTAAAATGAAAACAAAACATACCAAAACTTATTGGATGCAGCAAAAGCAGTACTGAAACTGAAGTTTATTGCAATAAGCACTTAGATGAAGAAAAAAGAAAGATCAAAAATTAACAATCTAAATTTACACCTCAAAGAATTGGAAAAAAAAAAGAACAACTTAAGCCCAAAGCTGGCAGAAGAAAGAAAATAGTAAAGATTAGAGCAGAAATAAACAAAATAGAGACCAGAAAAACAATGAAAAAAATCAAGGAAACTGCTACAGTCTGAATGTTTGCATCTCCTCAAAATTCGTATGTTGAAATCCTAACCCCCAAAGATGGTATTAGGAAGTGGGGCCTCATGAGGGCAGACCTTATGAATGGGATTAGTGCCTTATAAAAGAGGCTCCAGAAATATCCCTAGCCGCTTCCACCATGTGAGGACACAGTGAAAAAGTACTGGCTATGAACCAGTAAGAAGGTCTTCACCAGAACACGACCATGCTGGCACCTCAATCTTGGACTTCCCAGCCTCTAGAACTGTGAGAAATAAATTTCTGTTATTTATAAGCTACCCAGTCTGTTGTATTTTGTCATAGCAGCCCAAATAGTCAACAATAAAAACCGAGTTGATTTTTTGAAGAGATAAACAAAATTGACAGAACTTTACCTAGACTAAGAAAGAGGGAAATTTCAAATAAATAAAATCAGAAATGAAAAAGGAGACATTACAACTGATGCCAAAGAAATAAAAAGGATCATAAGAGACTACTATGAACATTATACATCAAAAAATTGGATAACCTAGAAGAAACAGATAAATTCCTAGAAACATATAACCTACTAAGACTGAATTATGAAGAAATAAAAAAACTGAACATACTACATTAAGAGAATGAAGGATAAAAATAATATGATCATCTTAATTGATGCAGAAAACGCATTTGACAAAATTAAACACAATTTCATGATAAAAACCCTCAACAAACTAGATATAGAAGGAATATATGTCAACATAATAAAGGCCACATATGACAAGCTCACAGTTCATACTCAACGGTGAAAAACTGAAAGCTTTTACTCTAAAATCAGGAACAAGGCAAGGATCTCACCACTTCTATTCAACATAGTATTGGAGGCCCTAGCCAGAGCAATTAGGGAAGAAAAAAAAATAAAAGGCATCCAAATCAGAAAAGAAGAAGTAAAATTACCTCTATATTCAGAAAACATCCTATTTGTAGAAAACCCTAATGACTCCACAAAAACAATTATTAGAACAAATATAAAAATTTAATAAAGTTGCAGGGTACAAAATCAGCATACAAAACTCAGTTATATTTCTACACACTAACAACGAACTCTCTGAAGAAGAAATTAAGAAAATAACACTATTTACAACAACATCAAAAAGCATAAAATACTTAGGACTAAACTTACCCAAGGAGGTGAAATATTTGTACACTGAAAACTACAAAATATTGATGAAAGAAATTTTAAAAGATACAAATAAATGGAAAGACATCCCATGTTCATGCATTTGAAGACTTAACATTGTTAAAACTTCCATACTACCCAAACTGATCTACAGATTCAATGCTATCCCTGTCAAAATCCCAAATGCAGTTTTTACAGAAATAGAAAAAATAATCCTAAAACTCACATGGAACCACAAGAGACCTAGAATAGCCAAAGCGACCTTGAGAAGAAAGAATAAAGCTAGAGTCATTGCACTTCCTGATTGCAAAATATATTACAAAGCTATGGTAATTAAAACAATATGGTACTGGCATAAAGACACACATATAGACCAATAGACAGGCCAGAAATACATCCATGCATATACAGTCAACTGATATTCAATGAGGGTGCCAAGAATATACGATGGGAAAAAGATAGTCTCTTCAACAAATGATGCTGAGAAAATCGGATATCCACACGCAAAAGAATGAAATTGGACCTCTATCTTACACCTTACTCAAAAATCAACTCAAAATGAATTAAAGACTTAAATGTAAGACCTGAAATTGCAAAACTCTGAAAAGAAAACATAGAGGAAAATCTTCTTGACATTGATTTTGGCAATGATTTCTTAGACATAACTCCAAAAACACAGGCAATAACAGCAAAAATAAACAAGTGGGACTACATCAAACTAAAAACTCCTTTTGCACAGCAAAGGAAACAATTAACAGGATGAAAAGGCAACCTACAGAATGGGAGAAAATATTTGCAAACCACATATCTAATAAGTGGTTAATCTCCGAAAGATATAAGGAACTCCTACAACTCAATAGTAAAAATACTAGTAACATTTAAAAATGGGCTAAGGACTCAGACATTTCTCTAATGAAGGCACAAAAGTGGACAAGGAGTATATGAATAAATGCTTAACATCACTAACAATCAGGGAAACACAAATCAAAACCACAATGAGGTATCACCTCACACCTACTGGAATAGTTATTATCAAAAACGATAAGTGTTGGCTAGGATAAGATAAGTGTTGGCTAGGATATGGAGAAATTGAAACTCTTCTACACTGTTGGTGGGAATGCAAAATGGAGTGACCACTACGGAAAACAGTATGGAGGTTTTTCAAAAAATTTAAAATAGAACTACCATGTGATCCATCAATCCCACTTCTGGGTATATATCCAAAAGAATTGAAATGAAGATCTCAAAGAGATATCTGCACTCCCATGTTCAATTCAGCATTTTTCACAATAGCCAAGATATAGAAACAACCCAAATGTCCATCGACAGGTGAATTGATAAAGAAAATGTGGTATATTCATACAAGGAAATATTATTCAGCCTTGAAAAAAGAAAGGAATTCTGCAATTTGTGACAACATGGATGAACCTGGAAGATGTTATGCAAGTGAAATAAGCCAGTCACAGAAGGACAAACACTGCATGATTCATTCCACTTACACGAGGTATCTACAATAGTCAAACTCACAGAAGCAGTGCATAGTGATTGCCAAGGTCTAGGAGGAAGGGAAAATGGAGAGTTGTTGTTCAATGGGTTTAAGGTTTCAATTATGCAAGATTAATAACTTCTGGAGAACTGCTGTAAAAATAGAACCTATAGTTAACAATACTGTATTGTGCACTTAAAATTTCATTAAGAGGGTAGAGCTCTTGTTAAATATTCTTACAAAAACCAAAAAACCATCAACAAAAAAAACAAGAGGCACAGGAAACTTTTGAAGGTGATAATTATGTCTATTACCTTGATTGTGGTGATGGTTTCACAGCTGTCTGCATGTGTCCAAACTTATCAATTGTATACACTAAATATGTACACTTTTTAAAAATTATTTTATTGAAGTCATGTTGGCTTACAACATTGTGTAAATTTCAGGTGTCCATTATTATATATCAGTTTATGTATAGACTATATCGTGTTCACCACAAATAGTCTAGTTTTTATCCATCACCATACATATGTGCCCCTTTACCCCTTTTGCCCTCTCCCCACCCCCTTCCCCTCTGGTAACCACTAATCTGTTCTCCTTATCCATGTGTTTGTTTATCTTCCACATTTGAGTGAAATCATACGGTGTTTTTCTTTCTCTGTCTGGCTTATTGCACTTAGCATAATACCCTTAATGTCCATCCACATTGTCACAAATGGCACGATTTTGTCAACCATAGCATGCAAGACAAATTATCTAAGCTCTATCTCTTTTAACACCAGCTTATTCACCATGCTATGGTTTGGTAGAATTTACCTATTTTATGAATCATAGTCCAGTTTCTTAAGTTGTTGTTTCTGTTTCAATTATCAATTTCCCCCTCTTGACCAACTTAAGAAACTGTACTATGATTCATAAAATAGATAAATTCTACCAAACCATAGCATGCAAGACAAATTATCTAAGCTCTATCTCTTTTAACACCAGCTTATTCAGCCCATAGATTTTTTTTTAATTTTTTGTTTATTGCAGTAACACTGGTTTATAACATTGTAAAAATTTCAGGTGTACATCATTATACTTCTATTTATGCATAGATTACATCATGCTCACCACCCAAATTCTACTTACAACCCTTCACCACACACATGTACCGAATTATCCCTTTCGCCCTCCTCCCTCCTCCTTTCCCCTCTGGTAACCACCAATCCAATCTCTGTCTCTATGTGTTTGTTTATTGTTGTTATTATCTACTACTTATTGAAGGAAATCATACGGTATTTGACCTTCTCCCTCTGACTTATTTCACTTTGCATAATACCCTCAATGTACATCCATGTTGTCACAAATGGCTGGATTTCATCATTTCTTATGGCTGAGTAGTATTCCATTGTGTATATATACCACATCTTTATCCATTCGTCCCTTGATGGGCACTTAGGTTGCTTCCAAGTCTTGGCTATTGTGAATAACGCTGCAATGAACACAGGGGTGTATGTACCTTTATGCATTGGTGTTTTCAAGTTCTTTGGATAAATACCCAGCAGTGGAATAGCTGGATCATATGGTAGTTCTATGCTTGATTTTTTGAGGAATCTCCATACTGTTTTCCATAGTGGCTGCACCAGTTTGCACTCCCACCAGCAGTGTATGAGAGTTCCCTTCTCTCCACATCCTCTCCAACACATGTTGTTTCCTGTCTTGTTAATTATAGCCATTCTGACGGGCGTGAGGTGATATCTCATTGTAGTTTTGATTTGCATTTCCCTGATTGTTAATGATTTTGAACATCTTTTCATGTGTCTGTTGGCCATCTGTATATCTTCTTTGGAGAAATGTCTGTTCAGGTCTTTTTCCCATTTTTTAATTGGGTTTTTAGTTTTTTTGTTGTTGAGATGCATGAGTTCTTTATATATTTTGGAGATTAAGCCCTTATCAGATGTATGGTTTGCAAATATCTTCTCCTAATTGTTAGGTTGTCTTTTCATTTTGTTGATGGTTTCCTTTGCTGTGCAGAAGATTTTTAGTTTGATGTAGTCTCATTTGTTTATTTTTTCTATTGTTTCTCTTGCCCGGTCAGACATGGTGCTTGAAAATATGTTGCTAAGACCAATGTGGAAGAGCGTACTGCCTATGTTTTCTTCTAGAAGTTTCATAGTTTCAGGTCTTACATTCAAGTCTTTAATCCATTTGGAGTTAATTTTTGTGTATGGTGTAAGGTAAGGGTCTACTTTCATTTTTTTGCATATGGCTATCCAGTTTTCCCAACACCATTTGTTGAAGAGACTCTTTTCTCCATTGTGTGTTCTTGGCTCTTTTGTCAAAGATTAACTGTCCATAGATGTGTGGGTTTATTTCTGGGCTTTCGATTCTATTCCATTGATCTGTGTGTCTGTTTTTGTGCCAGTACCATGCTGTTTTGGTTACTATAGCTTTGTAGTATATTTTGAAATCAGGGAGTGTGATACCTCCAGCTTTGTTCTTTTTTCTCAGGATTCCTTTACCTATTCGGGGTCATTTGTTGTTCCATATAAATTTTAGGAATCTTTGTTCTATTTCTGTGAAAAATGTTGTTGGAACTTTGATAGGGATTGCATTGAATCTATAGATGGCTTTAGGAAGTATGGACATCTTAACTATGTTAATTCTTCCAATCCAAGAGCACGGAATATCTTTCCATTTCTTTGTGTCTTCTTCAATTTCTTTCAGCAATGTTTTATAGTTTTCGGTGTACAGCTCTTTCACCTCTTTGGTTAAGTTTATTCCTAGGTATTTTATTCTTTTTGTTGCAGTTGTAAATGGGGTTGTATTCTTAATTTCTCTTTCTGCTACTTCATTGTTAGTTTATAGAAATGCAACTGATTTTCGTGTGTTGATTTTGTATCCTGCAACCTTACCATATTCGTTTATTACTTCTAAAAGTTTTCTGGTGGATTCTTTAGGGTTTTCTATATATAAAATCATGTCATCTGCAAATAGTGACAGTTTCACTTCTTCCTTTCCAATTTGGATCCCTTTTATTTCTTTTTCTTGCCTGATTGCTCTGGCTAGGACTTCCAGTACTATGTTAAATAGGAGTGGTGACAGTGGGCATCCTTGTCTGGTTCCTGTTCTTAGAGGGATAGCTTTCAGCTTTTCACCATTGAGGATGATATTTGCTGTGGGTTTGTCATATATGTCCTTTATTATGTTGAGGTACTTTCCTTCTGTACCCATTTTATTCAGAGTTTTTATCATAAATGGATGCTGTATCTTGTCAAATGCTTTCTCTGCATCTATTGAGATGATCATGTGATTTTTATTCTTCATTTTATTAATGTGGTGTATTACATTGATTGATTTGCGAATGTTGAACCATCCCTGCATACCTGGAATAAATCCCTACTTGATCATGGTGTATAATCTTTTTAACATATTGTTGTATGCGATTTGCTAGTATTTTGTTGAGGATTTTTGCATCGATGTTCAGCAGTGATATTGGCCTGTAATTTTCTTTTTTTGTGTTGTCCTTGTCTGGTTTTGGTATCAGGGTAATGTCGGCTTCGCAGAATGAGTTAGGGATCTTCCCCCCTTCCTCAATTTTTTGGAAGAGTTTGAGAAGGATAGGTATTAAGTCTTCTTTGAATGTTTGGTAGAATTCACCAGGGAAGCCGTCTGGTCCTGGACTTTTATTTGGGGGAAGATTTGTGATTACTGTTTCGATCTCCTTACTGGTGATTGGTCTATTCAAATTCTCTACTTCTTCTTGATCCAGTTTTGGAAGGTTGTATGATTCTAAGAATTTATCCATTTCTTCCAGATTGTCGAATTGGTTGGCATATAGCTTTTCATAGTATTCTCTTATAATCTTTTGTATTTCTGAGCTGTCTGTTGTAATTACTCCTCTTTCATTTCTGATTTTACTTATTTGTGCCTTCTCTCTTTTTTTCTTGGTGAGTCTAGCTAAAGGTTTGTCAATTTTGTTTATCTTTTCAAAGAACCAGCTCTTGGTATTATTAATTTTTTCTATTTTTTTTTTAGTCTCTATTTCATTTATTTCTGCTCTGATTTTTATTATTTCCCTTCTTCTACTGATTTTGGGCTTTGTTTGTTCTTCTTTTTCCAGTTCCCTTAGGTGCATTGTTAGATTGTTTATTTGAGATTTTTCTTATTTGTTGAGATATGCCTGTATTGCTATAAACTTCCCTCTTAGAACCGCTTTTGCTGTATCCCATAAATTCTGGCATGTTGTATTTTCATTTTCATTTGTCTCCAGGTATGTTTTGATTTCTTCTTTGATTTCTTCATTGACCCAGTCGTCGTTCAGTAGCATTTTGCTTAATCTCCACGTATTTGTGGCTTTTCTGATTTTCTTGCTATACTTGATTTCCAGTTTCATACCGTTGTGGTCAGAAAAGATGCTTGGTATTATTTCAATCTTCTTAAATTTATGGAGAATCGTTTTGTGGCCTAATAAGTGATCAATCCTGGAGAATGTTCCATGTGCATTTGAAAAAAACATGTATTCTTCGGTTTTTGGATGGAACGCTCTGTATATATCTACTAGGTCCATCTGTTCTAGTGTGTCATTTAAGGCCAATGTTTCCTTATTGATCTTCTGTTTGGATGATCTATCCGTTGGTGTAAGTGGAGTGTTAAAGTCCCCTACTATTATTGTGTTACTGTCTATTTCTTTTTTTATGTCCATTAATAATTGCTTTATATATTTAGGTGCACCTACATTGGGTGGGTAGATATTTACAAGTGTTATATCCTCTTGTTGGATTGTTCCCTTGATCATTATGTAATGCCCTTCTTTGTCTCTTTTTACAGTTTTTGTTTTAAAGTCTATTTTGTCTGATATGAGTATTGCTACCCCAGCTTTCTTTTCATTGCTATTTGCGTGGAGTATCTTTTTCGATTCCTTCACTTTCAGTTTGTGAGTGTCTTTAGTTCTAAAGTGTGTCTCTTGTATGCAGCATATATATGGGTCTTGTTGTTTTATCCAATCAGCCACCCTATGCCTTTTAATTGGAGCATTTAGTCCATTGATGTTTAAAGTAGCTATTGATAAGTATGTACTTACTGCCATTTTTTAACTTTTTTTTCTCAGTGTTTTAGTAGTCCTTCTCTGTTCCTTTTTCCTTCTATACAGAATCAATGGTCTCTTTAGTTTGACCTCTGTCTGAAAGCTGCACTCTTTAACTCCCCTCCTCCCTCCTTTTATGTTTTTGATACATATCTAACCTCTTTTTTGTGCATTTGTATCCATTGCCCTCTTATCATGGAAATAGATAACTTTTCCTATTTGTGGTCTTCTCTTTTCCCCTTAAATCAGTCCCTTTAACATTTCTTGTAGCACTGGTTTCTTGATGACAAACTCTAATTTTTGCTTGTCTGGGAAATTTTTGATCTCTCCTTCCATTTTGAATGATAACCTTGCTGGGTAGAGTATTCTTGGCTGTAAGTTTTTTCCTTTTAGCACTTTAAATATATCGTGCCACTCTCTTCTGGCCTGTAAGGTTTCTGCTGAGAAGTCAGCTGATAGCCTTATGGGGTGTCCTTTGTATGTAACTTGTCTTTCTCTTGCGGCTTTTAGGATTCTCTCTTTATCTTTAATTCTGGACATTTTTATTATGATGTGTCTTGGTGTGGGCCTCTTTGGGTTTATCTTGTTTGGGGCTCTCTGTGCTTCCTGTACCTGGATGTCTGTTTCCATCCTTAGGTTAGGGGAGTTTTCATCTATTATTTCTTGAAATATATTTTCTGCCCCTTTGTCTCACTTCTCCTTCTGGGACACCTATAACACGGATGTTAGTGCGCTTGATGTTGTCCCAGAGGTCCCTTAGACTGTCCTCACTCTTTTTAATTCTTTTCTCTTTTACCTGTTCAGCTTGGGTAATTTCTTCTAGTCTTTCATCCAGCTCGCAGAGCCATTCTTCTGCATCCTCTATTCTGCTTTTGAGTCCCTCTAGTGAATTTTTCATTTCCAGTATTGTATTCTTCATTTCTGATTGGTTCTTTTTTATATCTTCCATTTCTTTGTTGACATTCTCACTGAGTTCATCTATTCTTCTGCCCACATCAGTGAGCATCCTTAACACTCTTAGTTTGAACTCTCTGTCAGGTAGGTTGCTCATTTCTGTTTCACTTAGTTCCTTTTCTGGAGTTTTGTTCTGTTCCCTTACTTGGAATGTATTCCTTTGCCTCCTCATTTTGCCTCTTTCCCTGTGCTTGTGTCTACATATTAGGTAGGTCAGCTACATCTCCTGTTCTTGGATAGGTGACCTTATGTAAGTGATGCCTTAGGCGGCCTGCAGTGTGCTTCCCTCAGTTCTCAGTGTTCCAGGGGTGACCCCTATGTGGGCTACGTGTGTCCTTCTATTGTGGCCTGTTTGCTCTCCCTGTAGGCACCCAGGGAGGCTGAGTTATGCTCCTGGCCAGCTGTTGTAATGCTCAGCTGTTTGTAGTTGTTGTGGGCCCTTCAGTCTCTTTATCAGGTGTGGGGAGCCCCAGCACAGTTGGCTGCAAGTTCTAATACCACATTTGTGTTGCAGGATTTCTTTTAAGTGAGTAGGCCCCCAGTGTGGCAGGTTGTTAGGCTCAGGGGCTTACAATTGCTATAAGCCTCCAGCCTTTAGGTCTCTTGTCAGCTCTCTGAGGATTGCAGCTGGGTGGGGCTGGCCTCAGGCACGGGAGCACCCAATTGTTTCAAGCTTTGGAAGGTGGGGCAAACCCCCTATGTGGGTCTTCGAGAAGCACAAGTCTTCTGCAGCTGACAAGCCCAAGCCCTGCCTCCCACAGGCCCACACACACCGTCAACACAGTCCTGCCCCGTGTGCACGCCCTGACCTCCTGAAGTGGACCCAGTCTCTCCACGGCGGGAGCCCCACACACTCCACCACCACCCCACACTCTCCACCCACTCCTTGTACACGCCCTGCCCTGCTAAAGTCGGCTCAGTTGCCAGGCTGCAGAGAATCCAGTCACCAATCTATGCAGGCCCACAAGTTGCCTGAGGGCTTGTTGTTGGGTGGGGCCAGTCTCTAGGGTGGGCTGCCTGCCCTGGCTGAACTGGATTAAATCGGTGCTCTAGTGGGTGGGGCAGACCTGGGCTAGCAGGCCGCAGGGAGAACTCCAGTGGCGTCTGTGTCAGCACGCCAGGCAACAACAATGGCCACCGCCAAAGTCCCAGTCCCTGAAGAGGTCTCACCCCTCACTGAGATGCACTCAGGGCCTATCAGGTGAGTCTTTTTTCACCAAAGCACTGTGCACCTTTCTTTCTGGTGATTTTAGGTTGCTTTCTGAAACGGGTGAGTTTGCGCGTGGGCCCTTTAAGAGCCAGTTTTAATGTCTTTGTGAACCAGCTTTTCTGGGGGTACTCCCCAATGTTTTAGTAGCAGGCAAAGTCAGATATTCTGCCACTCGCCTCCATTGTGCTGGGTCCACAAAATGCCCACAGCGGGGGCGCTCCCCGGCTCAGGGCCCCGTGCCTCCAGGGAGGCTGCGGTACCTGTGGGCTGCTCCCGGCGGCCGTGAAGCTGGCAGCTTGTGAAGGCGGCGTTTTTCTCTCCAGAAGGGAGTTTCTGCCTCTTCCACCTCAATTAGGATTGTCCTTTGTTTCAGGAGTTCCTCTTATCCAGTTTTCAGTTCTGTCTCAGGGGTAATTTTTCCACGAGTAGTTGTAAATTGGCTGTGTCTGCAGGAGGAGGTGAGTTCAGAGTCTGCCTACGCTGCCATCTTGAATTCTTTCTCCCCAGCCCATAGATTTTAGAAGAGACCACAGTCCTACTGATCTAACAATAATTCATCAGAGACCCATGTGTTCTAAAGATAAAACTACACACTATTGGCAACTCACCTACTTTACAAATTCTAAGTAATCCTTGCCAAGACAACCCCCTGCATCTTCCCTAATGCCCCACTTTTGAAATGTCTTATGGTTCTCTATGGTGTGCATTTTCCCTTGCTGCAATAAGCTAAACAAATCTAACTTTTTCCTTGGTGTGTTTTGGTTGATGAGGGTGTAAAATAAAAATAAAAAATAAAAGAAGTTTAAAAAGATCTTTATGATATAAATTTGAATTGAATAATAAAAAAGTATATATATAATAGTTTAGCCTACTAAAAGGTCCTTGAAGCAATAGCACTCTAATAATAACAAGCAAGTCCAGCACCCAGATTTTTGTTTTCAAATAATTTTTGGTCATGTGAAAAAAAAAAAAACCAGCAGACCATGCTCCTCGGCAAAGTCACAGATTGCAGGTGTAGACGGAAAATACTAGGTGTGGCTATGACATATTTCTGTGCCAGAAAGCAAAAGCACACTCAAAGATGAACGGGATCATATCAAAAAGGATAGAGAAGCTAGCTTAACAGGGCATCACATGGACCAATTTGAGACAATTTTAACATCAAGAAGAATCACGACTTTAAGTGATTATAATTATATAATCTAAGCAAGTGTCTAGATCTAACTTCCGGTGTGTAGCAAACATGGGGGGAGAAATACAAGGCTTACTACACCATGAGGAAATAAGCAGGCAAATCCTGTGGGATATTCTATAAGAAAACTAATCCAGTTTCTCCAAAAAGTCAATGTCATTAAGAAAATGAACAACAAATTAAAAACACAGGATGACTCTTCCAGATTGAGTCTAAACAGAAATAGCGTACAAATAAATACAAGGCATGAAACTTGGTTTGATCTTGGTTCAAAAATATAAATGAATAAAACAGCTATGAAAGTATTTTTAGAGGCAATTGGGGAAACTTGAATATAAGTTGACTATCAGATTATATTACGGAATTATTAATTATTATTAATTTTCCAGGGTGTGCTGATAGCATTGTGTTTATTTAGGAGAATGTACTTATTCTTAGGAGATGCATGCTGAAGTATTTAGGGGTGAAGTATAAAGAAGCTTGCAACTTACCATTAAATGGTTCATCAGAACAAGTATGCAAAGAGAGAGAAAGTAAACGTGCAAATATTAACAAATTTTTAATCTTGAAAAGTATATGGGTGTTCGCTATATTATTCTTTCTACTTTTCTGTGTGTTTAAAATGTTTCAATTTAGGGCCGGCCCCATGGCTTAGCGGTTAAGTGCGCGCACTCTGCTGCTGGCGGCCTGGGTTCGGATCCCGGGCGCACACCTACGCACCTCTTCTCCAGCCATGCTGAGGCCGCGTCCCACATACAGCAACTAGAAGGATGTGCAGCTATGACATACAACTATCTACTGGGGCTTTGAGGGGAAAAAATAAATAAATAAATAAATAAATAAATAAATAAATAAATAAATAAATAAATAAATAAAAATAAAATGTTTCAATTTAATGTTGGGAGGAAGAAAAGAACTGTCCAAGTGCACAAAGACGTTCCTATAGTGCTGTTAAAAATATTAAAACAGGGCCCGCCCCGTGGCTTAGCGGTTAAGTGCGTGCGCTCCGATGCTGGCGGCTCAGGTTCAGATCCCGGGCGTGCACTGACACACTGCTTCTCCGGCCATGCTGAGGCCGCGTCGCACATACAGCAGCTGGAAGAATGTGCAACTATGATGTACAACTATCTACTGGGGCTTTGGGGGAAAAAAAATAAATAAATAAAATTATTTTAAAAAAATGTATTAAAACATTGGCAAAAATCTAAATGCCGTGCAATGAAAAAAAAATGCTTAAATGCATTTGGTACAGTTGGTCCAGCCATAGAATGAATTCAGTCAGTCAGTCAACAAACATTGCCTAAGCAAATTCTTTTTCTCAAATACTACCGTAAGCCCTGAGGATAGAGTGATGAAGAAGATAGGGAAGGTCTCTGTTCTTGGGGAGCCTACATTCTACTAGGGGAAAAGGCAAAAACAAACAAACAAATAAATGAACAAGATCATTTCAGATAGTGAGTGACCCGTGGCATGAAAGAAATGAAAAATGACAGAGGCGGCTCCCTACACTGAAGGGTTGGGGAAGGTCACATTGAGGTGGCAGTATTTGAGCTGAGGCTTGAATGACAACAAGGAGCCAACCAAAGGGACACCTCCTAAATCTTCCTGTCCTCATAAAGGAAAGCTGAGTGCAAAGACACTAATGGGAGCATGAGAAAGGCTACACAGCACGAAAAGGATGATGTAAATTACATATCACAATATCAGAGATGTTTGTGATATGTTGTTGGTGAAAAGAACAATATAAAGCCACTTCTATACTATAAGAGGATACAGTTTTTCAGATATATATATATCCTATATATATATATATAGGATGATGTGATGCAAACTGTCAACAGCATGACAATATTTGACATTCACAGGTAACCTTCATTGTCTTTCTTTCACTATTTGCTTTTCCTAAAGTATGTACAAGTAAACGTGTTACTTTTATAATAATAAAAAAAAAAAAGATTTATGCCCAGCACTGGGGGCAAAACAAACTCAGTAGCAGAAGAAGCCACAGTAACTCCCTGGTGCCCAGAATGAAGGTCAATCTGGCCCCCAGAGAAGGACCATTCTGATCCTGCCTAGTAACAATCCGACAAGCGGCAGGCTGTTCCGTTCCAAGTTAGGAAAAACGATCCGTATGCTACCGCAACAGGAAACTAGCTGAATCTAATTAAATAAAAAAAAACTACTGTAGCTGTGACTTGGGGTCAGAGTCCTGGCTAGAGGAGGAAGCCACCTACAAGGAGCCCATTGGTGGGAGCCAGATGATAATCGCAATTCTCTTAACCATTTTGACAGCCAGTTTTATTAGCTTTGAGGAGCTTGCCTGTTTATCAGCAGATATCCACAAGAGGGCAGCAGAGGGTCTTCTTAATAAAGAGCTGAAGCGTCCTTAAAACTTGAAAGAGAGGACAAAAGACGGGGAGGAGGGGAGAGAGAGAGAGATGGAGGCAGGGAGGGAGGGAGAGAGAGGTTTTTAATAAATTTTATAAGGAAACAAGTTTGTAGGAAGTTTACAAACTTTTTGTAAAGTTTGTAAGAAGAGATTCAGGGCAAATAAGCCAAAGATGATAGAATGAAAAAAATTTAAAAATCTGATCCATCAGAATCTGCTATTAGTAAAATTAAAAGGGATGGGAGGAAGTCAAAAATAAATAGAGATCAACCTTATGGGAAATGACAGGAAAAATGTAATCGCCAAACCAAATATTCCAGGATATTGTACTCAGGGGTAGTTCCATACTCACTCGGGGAGAACTGCGTATGTGGCAGCATGTGAGGGGCCCCTAAGTCCCATCTGTCTATAAATATCTCCCCTTCAAGTACCCAAAGTTTTATTTCTTTATGTTATGATGATGATTTGGGATTAGAGTACCTACAAATACATACATACTTGGAAAAATATATTTTAAGCCTTTAATTTATGTTTCCTTTTATTTTTCCCCAAAGTTTTCTCCTTTCCTCTCCCTCTTTCAAACAGGAAGCTGGCTCTGTGTTTTATTGCTTCTGGAAAGGTCTGTAGCAGGGCTGAAAGCAACAATTTCAAGGTTTTATTTCACAAAGCCTAACCCATTAGAAAATTTAGAAGATTTGTGGAGGAGAGAAAAAAGGAAAAGGGAATTTAGAAGCAGAGTGTCTTGGAAGAAGCAAGCAAGGTAGAGAGGCTTTCCCCAGCACAGAAAAAGGACTTCCTCTGGGTGGAGGGGGAGGGGACAAAAACAAGAAAAGATGTGGGTTTCTGAAGCCTGGGGACCAAGGAGTAATCAAGACCCCAGGAAGCAATGACTGCCACTTTAGACAAATGAGATCAAGACCAGAGTTGCAATGCATGTGGGTCCATATTAGGCCCAGGACAACAATGATTGACTGAAACGTGTGAAGGCACGGATGTGTCCTTACGGTGTTCAAGTGGGGCTCATCCACACACAATTCCCCCAGGAGCAATGACCACCTTTCATCACATAACAGCTGAGTGGCCATACTCAAAGACCCTCACCAACTGGAGGGTGGGAAGAACAAAGAGGTGAAGGAGACAGAGAATCCCATCCTTGCCCAATCACATCTGATTCTGATTTTTTTCCCTAGAGGTTTATTATCCAGGTATGAGCCCCCTAAGCCCTTTGCTTTCCACTTCAAACTCCTTTAACCCGTTTCTCTCATCACAGGAGCAGAGGTGGTAGAAAAGAAGGGCAGGAACACTCAAGACAAGCACTTCCTTGTCAGTGTCCACTGGGAAAAAGTGGTGAAGTATTAGCACAGTGAAAGTTTTGTGTTTTTTTTTATAATTTTATTTATTTATTTATTTTCCCCCAAAGCCCCAGTAGATAGTTGTATGTCATAGCTGCACATCCTTCTAGTTGCTGTATGTGGGACGCGGCCTCAGCATGGCCGGAGAAGCAGTGCGTGGGTGTGCGCCCGGGATCCCAACCCCGGCCGCCAGCAGCGGAGTGCGCGCACTCAACCGCTAAGGCACGGGGCCGGCCCCTACACAGTGAAAGTTTGATGTGTTGTCTGTGGATTTCATTGTTCCCCGTACCGTTCCTACTGCTTAATGCCGATGAAGTACTGGATATCTGCCTGCATCTTATTGAATGTTTGATTAAAAACAAGACCATTTGCTTACTGCTTGCTGGACTTCCCTAAATCCAGAAAGTCTGCCTGTTCTCTAAATCTAGCAGGCCCAGAAGTCTGAATATCCACTAGGGTAGAACCGTCTCTTATGATATCTAACATATTCTAATCCCTTTTTCCTCTAAAGTACCTCCTTCTCTTTCCTCTGCCCTTAGGCCCCAGACATTCCCATCTCTTTCCAGTCTCCACTCTCCACTCTGTCCTAAATAATGACCTTGCTTTGGCTCCCATGCTAGGCGATAGCTAGCTGTCTGATAAACATGGCTTTATGTGTTTTGCACACTCTGGTTCCTAAGCACGGAAGTGATCGGCTATAAGTTAGAAGGCTTTTTTTCAATGAACTTATGTCTGTACATCCTTCCAGACTGAGGGGCTTCCTAGCATAGTCAGTTGCAGCTCCCATGCCTTAGTCTGCTGATGTTATCCCATCATTTAACATATTAATTAAGCATTTACTATGTGCTGGGCATGGTGTGGCATGTTAGGGAGTCAAAACAAGTAAGCCATTGTCTCTGTCTTTAAGGGTTTGCAAGTAACTAAGAAGGGACGGACTAGAAGTTACTTAGCTCCACAATTGCCTTGTTGGGACTTACACCTTAGGCAAGCAGTACATGTCCAGAATCTGCTGTGCAGTGTCACCACTTTCCTCATGTCCGCAGTTGAGAAATGCATTCTTGTCGGTCAGGGCATTTTTGAAATGGTTGACTGTGTCCCTAATACACACACATATGTACAGTTTGGTTAATCATTTTGCCCCTCTTAATCCATGAGCATCCTGGAACGGCAGAGTTTTGGAAAGCACGCCCCGAATCCTGAGCTGAACTCAGCGTGACCCCTCGCTTCTTTTTGCCCATGGGCTCTTTCCAATCCCCATGGCTTTGGAAAATTCAGCCCACACTTGGCAGAAATGAGGTGCTGACTAATTGTTGACCTAAGCCTTTTTTCAAAGCTTAAGTCAAATCATTTTGAGTAAAATCCAACCAAGACAATTATCATATTCCTTACAGTTGAACTGCTATAGGAGTGAAGCAATATTTCTTCTGAATTTACTAGTTTAGCTGGAATAAACCTCTTCTGTGACTGGTTACTTTCAGAAAGGCTGACTAAAACCATATTTTCCTTTGAGAATACTAGACACGTTTTAGATGAAGTATTTTTACAGGCAATGGTAATTACCTAGGGCAAATCAAACAAGACGATGCTCAGAGTTCCCACGTCTTAGATGGGCTTTGGATGTGCTCCAGTGGGTCACACAGCCTTCCTGGGACTCTCCTCTGTGCTCCTCCTTCTCCTGCAGAGGGCCTGGAGAACAAGAGAGTGGAGAGGGGAGACTACCTTCACACCGTTCACGGAGAGTCTCACAGCAAAGCCAGCCTGTAGGGGCTGGAGGGACAGGACAGAAATTACACTGAGTTTTTTAGTCACTAGAGGCAACGTGGTAACAGTACGTTTTTTAAATTAATGGCAAGTATAGCCAGCCAGGTTTTTTGTTTTTACTGACATCCTTTCCTTAGTTCTAAAGCTGAGATTGTGCATAAATGGAATGTGAGTTACAATTTGAGGGGTTTCAGAGGGATCACTGCCCACCTTGCAAATCCATATCTTTAGTTTGAGAGTGAGATTTCTGGGCAGGCCCTGTGGCTTGGTGGTTAAGTGCGCACGCTGCAATGCTGGTGGCCCGGGTTCGGATCCCGGGTGCGCATCGAGGCACCACTTCTCCCTCCATCCTGAGGCCGAGTCCCACATGCAGCAGCTGGAAGGATGTGCAGCTATGACATACAACTATCTACTGGGGCTTTGGGGGGAAAAAATAAAATAAATAAAATCTTTAAAAAAAAAAAAGAGAGTGAGATTTCTGTTCTAATGCAAATATCGCTGGGAGAGCAAGCCATTACATCTCATGGATCATGTGCACCTTGGTCTGCATGAATTTCAGATTACTTCCTGAGAGCCAACTCACAAGGGCGGGAAAGATCAAGAACATGAGGAATGGGAGAGTGAGCAGCTAAGCGGAAAAGGGACACAGATCCATACAGAAGATGGGCCCTGAAGGCAGATGGGGGTACTGCAAAATTTTATGCCAGGCCAACTCTATTTAGAATAGAGCAAAATATCTTCTGGCTGGCACCTCTCCATGGTCTCATTTTTCAGAATATTTGCACCTAGAGATAGAGACCTCTCTCTGTGAGATAGTCAAAGAGTTTGTGGTAAATAGTTAAATAATTGTGCCTCCAGAGTGAAAAAAGTGTTTAAATACCTGTAGGTACACAACCCAAAAAGTGTACTTTTAATCTCTTGCTCCAGAATTAAGGCTTTGGACTAAAAACACATCAGAAAGAACTTGAGGGGGCCGGCCCCATGGCCTAATGGTTAAGTTCGGCATGCTCCACTTGGGTGGCCTGGGTTTGGTTCTCGGGCCCACACCTACACCTCATCAGTGGCCATGCTGTGGTGGCGACCCACATACAAAATAGAGGAAGATTGGCACAGATGTTAGCTCAGGGCTAATCTTCCTCAAGTAAAAAGAGGAAGATTGGCAACAGATGTTAGCTCAAAAAAAAGAAAGAACTTGATAGCCCACAGGGCTCACATTATGTAGAAAAGATCAGAGACGGCAGAATCTCTGAAGTTGAGAGCTTCTGTTTTCTGTTTGCAATTGTGTCTGTACATGAAAGGACTTCATAAAGAGCTACTCAAATGCTATAATTTTATGACTATAGAAACATCCTCACAACACTGCACCTTTTGTTGTCGTTGCAGGTTAAGCAAAAAGCTTCAGTTTATATTTCAAAAATAATTCCCAGTTCCTATACACAAATGCACTATTTATCCCTCAATAATTTGTAGTTAATGCTGGAAATAGCTCTCTAGTATATATAGACATTACTCTTTATGTCTCACCCAGTGCCAAGAATCAAAGATTACATATGTCATTTTCATTGAATTCCAATCAAAATTACAATAGAACCTTTGGGGAACCTCAACAAATTTAGAATGTGGAACAATAAAAGTTCATGAATACCTAAAATTATTCTTTAAGTATAGAAAAGAGGAGGACCTGCCTATTAGAAATAAAGACATATTATATGTCCATAGTAATTTTTTAAAATACATGGTACTCATACAGGGACAGACAAATAGACCAATGGAGTTAAATATTGAGTTCAAAAATAGGTCCATGTGCATATGGAAACTTACTACAAATAAGTGGAGAAAAGATGTGTCGCTTGTGAGATGGTATTAAGAAAACTGGTCATTACATGGGAAATAATTAAGTTGGATCTCTACTTCACACCACACAAAGGTGAGCTTAGAAGGATTAAGGAACTGAAAGTACAAAGGAATATATAAAGCCCATAGAAGAAAATATAGGAGGTCATCTTTTCTATCTTGGGGTGGGAAGGAAATTTTTAATAAGATCCCAAAATCACACATCATAAGGAGGAAAATTGTTGATTTTCTTTTTATCAAAGAAAGCCCCCACTTTAATATATAGGTGATTGGACAAAAATAGTTATAGCACCTCTAATTGACATGATATCTATATTTGGATATATCTAGAATATATACCATAGATAACATTAACAAAAGAAGGACAGATTTGGAGAAGAAATTGGAAATATCTAACCCCAACAAAGAAGTAACACCTAAAACATTCAAAGGCCACCAATAAACTAATAAACAGAAAGAAGTAAAAGCTAGTTAAGCTGACAAAGAAATGAGCAAAGGATTTATATCCACATAAATTATATATATTATTTGTATCCACAGAATGGAAAAACCTGAAAACTAGCAAGTCTCTAAAGCTGTGCTTACCTCTACTAGTGCTCAAAGAAATTAAAAAATAAATGGTACCACTTTATACCCATCAGATGGCAAAATCAGAGTGGAAAAACACCAAGTGTTAGCAAAAAAGTAGTGAACAGGAACACTCATTCTACTGGTGGAAGAAGAAATGGTGCAGCTTTCCTAGAGAGCAATCTATCAACACTTATCCCATGACCCTACTTCCAACTATTTGTGTGTAGATCCCAGAGAAACTCTTGCCCAAGTCTACAAAGGTGCATGTAAACAGATATTCACCTGTAGTAGGGGGCAGATGCCTGTCACCAGAGTGGTTAACTAACGTGCTGGGAAGGACAAATCCTATTTGTTTGTTTGTTTGTTTGTTTGTTTTGTTTTTTTGGTGAGGAAGATTCGCCCTGAACTAACATCTGTGCCAATCTCCCTCTATTTTGCATATGGGTCACCAACACAGCATAGCTGATGAGTGGAGTAGGTCCACGCCTGGGATCCAAACCCGTGAACCTGGGCCGCCAAAGCAGAGCACGCAGAACTTTAACCACTTGGCCGTGGGGCTGGCCCGTGGGAAGGACAAATCTTGAACAACGCAACCAGGAGTGAGAAAAAGTAAGGAATAGACACATTGTGTAGTATGATACATAACATTTAACTAAAAAATATACGTCTATTACACAATAGTGTATATTTTGAAAGAATATGTATGAAGCCAAAGACATGTAGCAAGCACATTAGAGAGCATTTGTTGAGAAGACAGTGGAGGAAATGGGAATGGGAACCAGAGGAAAAGAGATAGGAGTTAAAATTTAACTAAATTAAATTAAACAAAAGTGATACCTTGCAGAGACTAGTACTGAGGGGTACAGTGAACTTAACTCTGCACCCAAGGTCCACTTTTTAAAAAAAAAAGAAATGGGAAACTTGCCTGAGGTCATACACTGAATTAGATGCAAGGCCTGGGCTTTAGAAGTGTTGAAGCCTCATTTACTGAGACCTTGACCTGTACTAGTCATGGTGCTAATGGCTTGACATACATTATCTCATTTAATCCTCACACCAAAACATCCATATTATTTTTCCCATTTTACAGATAAGGAAGCAGAGACTCAGAGAGGTTATGTTATTTGCCTAAGTTCACACAGCTAGCAACTGGTATAGCGGGGGTTTTTATTCTAGGTCTATATGACTCTGAAGCTCATGCACTATATTCTCTGCCATCTGCTCACAATTTGAAGATGTTAATGAAGCTACCAAAAACAAGTTCATTCTTTCCTACCCCATTCCCCAGTCCTCTATCACTGACCAATTTCGTTACTGAGGTAAGCTGAATAATGGCCCCCCAGATATATCCTAATCTCTAAAACCTCTGAATGTTTCCTTATATGGCAAAACAGACTTTGCAGATATGACCTAGTCAAGGATCTTGAGAAGGGAAGATTATCCCAGATTATTCAGGTGGGTCCAATGTAATCACAAGGGTACTTATAAGAGAGACACTGGAAGAGTCAGAAGAGGACGAGGAGATGTGATAATGGAAGCAAGAGGTGGGAGTGATGCCAGGAAGGGGCCATGAGCCAAGGAATATAGGCAGCCTCTGGAAGCTGAAAAGGGCAAGGAAGTGGATTCTCCTGTGAACTTCCAGAAGGAGCTAACATCTTAATTTTAGCCCCCATGAGACCCATTTTGGACTTCTGATCTCCAGAACTATAAGAAAATAAATTTGTGTTGTTGAAAGCCACTAAGTTTGTAGCAATTTTTTATAGCACAATAGGTAACCAATACAGTTAGAAATATTTCACTCACTTCAAGATCTTTCAAGCTATGAGAGAGATAGTAGATATGTTTCCAACAAGGTCTAACAGCGAGTTAATACCAAATGCAGAACTAGAATCTGGGTCTCTTGATGCCTCTGTGCTAGGCTATTTCCACTACATCTTTCAGCCAACACAACTAAGTAAGTCTCTGGAGTAATAGCAACAGCAAATTTGAAATCAAGTAAAATGTAGACATTAAAAATATGTGACTTGTTTCCAAGGGAGCACACATCTAAATACCAGGCACAGAGACCAAATAATCCCTGTGGTTCTGTTACAGAGAATAGCCCAAGATACACAGAGAAACCTTTCTATGCATAGTCCTACACCTGGCTATTTGTGATGTAGAACAATTTATGTTTGATTCAACTACTCTAGCAATGCTATCTCCATAGACTAATGCGTCCTTAATAAAAATCACTTTGACAAGGTGGGGACAGGTACAAATAATGCTATTATGGAGGTTACTGTACTATTTTAAAAATAGACTACTGGAGTTGAAATCGGAATTGGGTTAAACTTCCCTGGGTAAGTCAGTTCACCTCGCTGGGTCTCAGATTCGTCATCCATAGAATGACCTGCATAGTCCATTACAGCTCTTCTCTGCCAGGCTAAATCACTCAGTTATCTCTAAGGAGACAGTGTGGTCCCAACACCAGCACCAGGCTGAGAGCCAGAGAGAGGAGTCCTGATGTTCACCGAGTGCCTCCTGAGAGCTTGGTGCTGTGCTCCGTGCTTCACCTCTGTCATGCTGGTCAATACTCACAGCTCCACAAGGTTGTATTATGATACCATATTTTACAACTAAGGAGACAGAGACCCAGAAAACTCAAGTAACACGCTCAAGTTCATGCAGCACACGTTAGTTAGAACTAGTTCCATCTGACTTGACATGCTGTAGTCTACAACACTGTGCCATCTGCCCTCTCCTCCCCAAAGGTTAAACAATGTAACTAACACTCACACACACTTTTCAGGTTACAGACACTTCTACACCCATTAGCTCATTCAATCCTAACAGCAACCGTGCAACATCTTTCAGCCAACACAACTAAGTAAGTCTCTGGAGTAATAGCAACAGCAAATTTGAAATCAAGTAAAATGTAGACATTAAAAATATGTGACTTGTTTCCAAGGGAGCACACATCTAAATACCAGGCACAGAGACCAAATAATCCCTGTGGTTCTGTTACAGAGAATAGCCCAAGATACACAGAGAAACCTTTCTATGCATAGTCCTACACCTGGCTATTTGTGATGTAGAACAATTTGAACCAGGAAACTGGTTCAAATATATTTAAGGAACCTGTCCAAGATCACAGAGCTGGGAAATGGTAGAGATGGTAGAACTTGAATTCGAATCTCTCTGACACCTTGTTCTTTCCACTATGCCCCAGTACCCTACTCTGCCACCATTAAAGGGACCTTGGACAAGTCACTTAACATCTCTAAACTTCAATTCCTTCTACTGTAAGATCTCAATTATAATACCTACCCCCGAAGCCATCGTGAGAATTAAATAAGTCTGCGAAAGTGTTTTGCAAGCTGTTAAGAATATACAAATGACAAGACTGTTTAGCTTCCCTTGAGCAATGACTATTCGTGTCATCTAATTTAGGTCCTTTCTTGAAAGTTTAGACAGAACTATCATAACAATCCAGGAACTACCTCTATGAAATATAATTTTATAGTGCCTGGCACAGGCTGAGGGCTCAATAGATGTGTGTTTGCTATTGTTAGTAAGAGAGGAACTTCTTTAATCAGTAGCTGTTCAGAAAGACAATCCTAGCAACAACAGCATCTAGGGCAGTAGCCAGTCCATTAGCTAGTATTGAAACCACAATTCCATGTCACTGCATTTTAGTGCTAGGGAAGAATCCATTCACCAAGAGTAAAGTTCAGTATAATACTGAACCTGCTGTGGGATGGAAAAACCTAGACCAAATGAACAGAAAAATTGTCATGTTAGGACAGATCATACAAAGTGGTTTCTCCTGCCATATTGGAAGTGAAGATATTGTGTGATTAGCAGACATATGGTCGACCACAAAGAAAGCTGTGTGTCATGGCAAACCAGTCCTATCGGCGAGTTCCTACTACGTGAATGTACCCATCATGTGGATTCATATGAGATAAAAGCAGGTATTTTTTTAAAGACCATATATGACAAACCCACAGCTAATATCATCCTCAATGGTGAAAAGCTGACAGCTATCCCTCTAAGAACAGGAACCAGACAAGGATGCCCACTGTCACCACTCCTATTTAACATAGTACTGGAAGTCCTAGCCAGAGCAATCAGGCAAGAGAAAGAAATAAAAGGGATCCAAATTGGAAAGGAAGAAGTGAAACTGTCACTATTTGCAGATGACATGATTTTATTTATAGAAAACCCTAAAGAATCCACCAGAAAACTTTTAGAAGTAATAAACGAATATGGTAAGGTTGCAGGATACAAAATCAACATACGAAAATCAGTTGCATTTCTGTACACTAACAACGAAGTAGCAGAAAGAGAAATTAAGAATACCATCCCATTTACAATTGCAACAAAAAGAATAAAATACCTAGGAATAAACTTAATCAAAGAGGTGAAAGATCTGTACACCGAAAACTATAAAACATTTCTGAAAGAAATTGAAGAAGACACAAAGAAATGGAAAGATATTCCATGCTCTTGGATTGGAAGAATTAACATAGTTAAGATGTCCATACTTCCTAAAGCCATCTATAGATTCAGTGCAATCCCTATCAAAGTTCCAACAACATTTTTCACAGAAATAGAACAGAGAATCCTAAAATTTATATGGAACAACAAAAGACCCCGAATAGGTAAAGGAATCCTGAGAAAAAAGAACAAAGCTGGAGGTATCACACTCCCTGATTTCAAAATATACTACAAAGCTATAGTAACCAAAACAGCATGGTACTGGCACAAAAACAGACACACAGATCAATGGAATAGAATCAAAAGCCCAGAAATAAACCCACACATCTATGGACAGCTAATCTTTGACAAAGGAGCCAAGAACATACAATGGGGAAAAGAAAGTCTCTTCAACAAATGGTGTTGGGAAAACTGGATAGCCACATGCAAAAAAATGAAAGTAGACCCTTACCTTGCACCATACACAAAAATTAACTCCAAATGGATTAAATACTTGAATGTAAGACCTGAAACTGTGAAACTTCTAGAAGAAAACATAGGCAGTACGCTCTTCGACATCAGTCTTAGCAACATCTTCTCAAACACCACGTCTGACCGGGCAGGAGAAACGATAGAAAAAATAAACAAATGGGACTACATCAAGCTACAAAGCTTCTGCACAGCAAAGGAAACCATCAACAAAACGAAAAGACAACCTAACAATTGGGAGAAGATATTTGCAAACCATTCATCGGATAAGGGCTTAATCTCCAAAATATATAAAGAACTCATCCATCTCAACAACAAAAATCTAACAACCCAATTAAAAAATGGGCAAAAGACCTGAACAGACATTTCTCCAAAGAAGATATACAGATGGCCAACAGACACATGAAAAGATGTTCAAAATCACTAACTATCAGGGAAATGCAAATCAAAACTACAATGAGATATCACCTCACGCCCGTCAGAATGGCTATAATTAACAAGACAGGAAACAACATGTGTTGGAGAGGATGTGGAGAGAAGGGAACTCTCATACACTGCTGGTGGGAGTGCAAACTGGTGCAGTCACTATGGAAAACAGTACGGAGATTCCTCAAAAAATCAAGCATAGAACTACCATATGATCCAGCTATTCCACTGTTGGGTATTTATCCAAAGAACTTGAAAACACCAATTTGTAAAGGTACATGCACCCCTGTGTTCATTGCAGCGTTATTCACAATAGCCAAGACTTGGAAGCAACCTAAGTGCCCATCAGGGGACGAATGGATAAAGAAGATGTGGTATATATACACAATGGAATACTACTCAGCCATAAGAAACGATGAAATCCAACCATTTGTGGCAACATGGATGGACATTGAGGGTATAATGCAAAGTGAAATAAGTCAGAGGGAGAAGGTCAAATACCGTATGATTTCCTTCATTAAGTAGTAGATAACAACAACAATAAACAAACACATAGGGACAGAGATTGGATTGGTGGTTACCAGAGGGGAAGGGGGGAGGGAGGAGGGTGAAAGGGATAATTCGGTACATGTGTGTGGTGATGGGTTGTAATGAGTATTTTGGTGGTGAACATGATGTAATCTATGCAGAAATAGAAGTATAATGATGTACACCTGAAATTTTTACAATGTTATAAACCAATGTTACTGCAATAAACAAAAAATTAAAAAAAAAAAAAAAGCTGGTATTTTTTTTTTCATGAGATTGAGCTGGTTCTTGTAAATCATTATATTTTCTTCCAGAGCAATTGTATTAATTTTTTTTGTAAGTTAATAGGCAACTTCTTTTGCCGTGTCTTAAGCATTATACTACAGACTGTGGAAGGAGTAGAGGGAAGAGAGAGGAGGAAACGAGAAACAGGAGAGGAGAAGATAGGGTAGGAGAAAAGCAAGGAGATAAAGAGGGTCATTTCACAGTGATAAATGTTTTGATTCATGAAAAAGATATAATATTTCTAAGATTTTATGCATATAATAACAGAGCCTCAAAATCAATTCTCAACAAATTTCAAAGGGTTGAAATCATACAGACTGTATCTTTGGCTACAATAATTAAGCTAGTAATCAAAACGAAAAGCAACTAAAAAAATCATATATTTTAAATAACCCTGTTATGAGAGGTTTGGGGGATTCGATAGGAGACGTAAAAGAAATTTTCCACTCCAAACAAATGGACTGAAGGTATATTTTATTATATAGAGGATAGTAAAGGCGATAGTCCGCAAACAGATCCAAATAGGTCAAATAATAAGAGGGAAAAACACCAGCTCGATCAGAAAGGGAAACACCAGATCGCTGAGATAGCGGCAGATTCGAATAGGTCATATAATAAGAGGGAAAAACATCAGATCAATCGGAAAGGGAAACACCAGATCGACTGTAGGGAAATGACACAAATCAACCAGAAAGAGAAACATCAGGTTGACCGAAAAGAGAACACATCAGATCAATTACTTCACAATAAATCAATTACTCACAATAAATCAATTACTCACAATAAATCAATTACTCACAACATCCACGCCCCACTGCCGGGAGAGTCCTGTCAATAGACACGGCTGGGCAAGGATCACACATCCTGGGCAAGGCGTCCCTTCCACAGGTGGAACTCTCACCAGGCCTGGTTTCCAGCAGTTTATATAAGCAGTTACAGAGTTTACAGAGCAAGCATTTAGTGTTCCCATGCACAAATGGTTATCAGTGGCATACGTGCACTGAGCCCCCTGGCTATTGTCCCAGCTCACTAGTTGTGTATGTGCATTGTTTCCTGTGGTTATTATCATCCCAGCCCGGCACAGATGGCCAGTCCGTCCCAGGCTGCGGCGCTCAAAGGGCCTTGAAATTTTTACACATTGCAACTATCTCCATGGGAGAAGGGCCAGTTCCCACTACGCAGAAAGCAGTTTTTATATTTCTTTATGTGCTGGTGGCTGTAGGTTAATGGAACGGCCAAACGTGCCTGCACTCATGTCAAGACAAACCCATAGGTCAAAAAGTAAGAATCAGAGTTAGAAAATATTTTGAATTCTTCTTTGCAATGACAAATGGTATATGCTTCCTTAATTTGAGTGAGAGTCTCTGGGTTTATTTTTTGCTCTCTAAAATGCAGGGCACATTTCTGCTCAGTTGGAAAAATCCAGCTTGCTTTCACACCGAATGTAATTCCCTGCGTCATGAAAACACATTCTGAGAACCGGGATTGAAACTACATTTGCTTAACATTAATAGCCTCCCACTCCATCTCAAGTTAGGCCTTGTTGGCTAGAAGCTAGGTTTATATTTTTAAATAATTATGGAAGAAAAAATAGATCAAATCGCTTTATTCTAGCTTTGTACCATGGGTGTCCATTGCTGAAGGGAGAAAAGGTCTCTTTAATGTGATTTTCTGTGTGTCTAATTACATAAGAGTTTATGAGTAAAGACAATATTGCAGTCTCAACCTGATATATTAAGTATCAGGTTGCTATAATTGGAATAACTATAATTTCAAAAATCCTGTTACTAGCTAGCCAAAAGAACAACTTTTGAAAATCTTTTTTTAATGATAGATTTATCTGTTGGTGAATTTCCTTGACTAGCATTGTAGTTCACTTTGATTATGAGTTAATAACCTGTATATTTAAAATAAACCACAGATACGCCATAAAAAGTTGCTGAGGAATCACAGATGGTGCATTTTCAAAAGATGTTACCAAAATATTTTGATTAGAAATTTTTAAATAGAATCATTTCAAATTATTCATGGTAATAGGAATGAGGAATAAATTAAATTTCTATACATCCCCAAAGCCCCTTCTTCTATCAAACCTCTCATCATTGCACAGATTGTGGAGGTGGAAGACATGTGCTTGAGTCCTAGCTCTGCCACACACTAGCTGCATGCTGCAACTCTCTGAGCATGTTTCCTCATCTGTCATAGGGGCATAATGATGATACCTCACGGGTTTATTTTTATCAAATTCTGTAATGATGATGAAAATGTTTTATGAATTATAAATGTTAATTAGTATTGAATGTTAATAAATAACAAAACATATTTGTTTAAATTCTAATAGAAGTTATTGGTCTTAGAAAACAAAGAGAATGCTCACATTTTAAGTTCTTCCTTGTTCTATACAATATTAAGAAAGCAAAGAAAGGCGTTTAGAACATTCAGCAAATGAAAGGCATGATATGACCTGGGTGTAACTAAATCTGTGGAATTCTGAGGAGCTCTAAAAATTGTTTCCAGATTATTTCTCAAGCTAACTCTACAGGGAATGTGTTAATACTATTCATTAAAAAATTGTATGAATACGCTACCACATGAGAGTGATAGTGGTGTGTGTTATGGAGAACAGAAAGATGAATAAAGTAAAATCTCTGCCTTCAAGAGCAAAGAGTTATGAATAATCCTTAGCCATCCATCATCAGTTGGGATAATTTTTCCAAAATTATTTCCCCCTTGTCTTGCTCTCGCTCTCATTAGTATGCTCTCTCTCTGGGTCTGCATGTCTTGCTATGTATCTGTATACATTTAAATATATGCATGTGTATATAAATATATATATGCATTGTTGAGTATATGCTCATATATCATCTTAATAGCCTCTGGGATCATTTTTTACCCACAAAATTATTTCTCCCAAAACATATATTTGTTCCAGTCTTTCCCACCTCAGCAAACAGCACTATCATTCATGTGGTTGCTTAAACTACAGGAAGCCTTGAAAAATAAGAGTGAAAATAAACATGATTTTATAAATGACTTTGAAATCCTAAGAGAAGATATGATAATAGTTAATAATGATTGAAAGCTTGTATATCAGATACTGCCCATCTCATTTAAACATCAGAACTATGCCATAAAATAGATATTTCTATCAATCCGATTTACACGTGAGGAAACTGAGAATCATGGAGTTTTACTAGCTTGCCCAAAGCCATACAGCTAATGTGTGATGAAACCTGAGATTAAAACCTAGGGGCCAGCTGTTGATGGCATGGCGGTTAAGTTTGCACACTCCGCTTTGGCAGCCCAGGGTTCGCAGGTTCGGATCCCAGGTGCGGACAGACACACTGCTTGTCAAGCCATGCTGTGGCGGCATCCCACATAAAGTAGAGGAGGACGGGCACGGATATTAGCCCAGGGCCAATCCTCCTCAGCAAAAAGAGGAGGATTGGCAACAGATGTTAGCTCAGGGCTAATCTTCCTCACACACACACACAAAAAAAACCTAGATCTGTCTTACTGCAGAAACCATTTTTTTATTATTGTTATTTTATTGAGGTCATATTGGCTTATAACGTGTAAATTTCAGGTGTACGTTATCATATTTCAGTTTCTATGTGGACTGCATCATGTTCACCACCAGTAGTCTACTTTTCCCTGTCACCATACACGTGTGTCCCTTTATCTCTTTCACCATCTCCTCACCCTCTTCTCCTCTGGTAACCACTAGCCTGTTCTCCTTATCTACGTGTTTTCGGAAACCATTTGTGTGTATGTCTGTACGTGTGTGTGCATGGGGTGTTCATGAAAATATGTGTAGTTGTTACAAAAAATGTGATAAGGAAGGCAAACATCGAATTTGTAATGTAAAAAGTACAGAAAACCTTCTGTGCATATTGATGATAATCAGAAAAAGATTAAAAGGTCAGATTCCATAAAAGGACACATTTCAGGAGAATGAACCAATTCTTTTTTAGGAGTAAAGGGACTCATCAAAGAGATATCTTAATGGATCAGTCTTGCTGTCTTTTTTTTTTTTTTTTTTTTAATGAGGAAGACCAGCCCTGAGCTAACATCCAATGCCAATCTTCTTCTCTTTGCTGAGGAAGACTGGCCCTGGGCTAACATCTGTGTCCATCTGCCTCTACTTTATACGGGATGCCACCACAGCATGGCTTGACAAGCGGTGCGTCAGTGCGCGCCTTGGATCCGAACATGCCAACCCCGGCCACCTAAGTGGAGCGCGTGCACTTAACCTCTGTGCCACCGGGCTAGCCCCAAGTCTTGCTGTCTTGATACGGCAAATTGTTTCCAAAAATGGCCTCCATCCTCTCCTCTCTGGATACCCATGCCACTTCATCTTGAAGAAGTAGATTCTATTTCTCCTCCCTTTGAATCTGGGCTGTTCTTATGACTTGTTTTGCCAAAAAATATATGGCAGAAGTGACTGACAGCTCCAGGCCTAGGCCTTAAGAAACGTGGTATTTCCTGTTTTTATTCTCTTGGAAGGTAGCAGCCTTAAAAAGAAGTTCCATTACCGTGTTAGAGAGAGCAGCCACTTGGATCAACAGAGGAATGGATGAATATATGGATGGATGGATAGGTAGGTAGAAAGATAGATGATAAATAGATGATAGATAGATAAATAGATAGATAGATAAATAGATAGATAGATCGACAGACACCATGTGTATAGAGAGAAGCCCCAGGGTTCTCTCTATTATTTAGCTTCACATGAATTTAGTGAAGCTAAATAATAAGAGATGTTGAAGGAAAAAAGAGAAGCCCAGCCAGCCCCCAGCTGATCCAGCCACCCCAGGTGAGGCACCAGACATGTAAGTGAAACTTGTAGATCTTCCAGCTCCAAGTGAACTACCCCAGCCAGCACCATACGGAGCAGAGGTAAGCCATCCCTGCCGAGCCCTGCCCAAATTGCAGGATCATGAGAAAATTAATAGTTATTATTGCCTGTTGTTTTAGTAACCTATTGCTCTGTAACAAACCACACAAAATCATAAGCATGTGTAACTGAAACACCTAGAAAATTGGTTCATACTATATTTTACATTGAGCAACAGAACAAAAAGTTATGAATGTATAATGACTTGTTCAGTTTCTTAATCAAGCTGAACCTAAACAAGTTCTTATTACCTGCAGCTTAATGGTAACTACAAATCCTTTGTTAATGTAATGCCAGTAGTGACTTATTTTTGGTGTTCAAATTTGGAAACTGCAGGGCTTTGGGCAAACATCCCATTTACCTCTCAAGAATGACATAGATTTTGAAAGAAAAAAAACTTTTGTCTTTTGAGAGAGATGATTAAGAAACTAGGACACCTAAACAAATTGTGAGTAGAATATATTTCTCCCAAAGTCTTTTTGAGTTTATTTACTTTAAAACGTCATGAATTGAATTTAGTGAAGATGGAGAGTTTGAAAAGGAGAATAAGAAAAGTAAAAAAAAAAGAAAAAAGAAAAAAAAGAGAAAATCAGAAATCATTTTACAATAGCTGGAGACAAAATGAAGTTAAATTTTTTCAAGTCCTTCCAACCCGGGAAAGATATAGATAAATGAGCTCCAGAGCCAGCCTCCATCCTCAGCCTAGGATGTAGACTAGTTTCAATCCCCTCCTCCACTAAAGTTCAACAAGAACCATTTAAAGAGAGCAGTATTTCTTTGGATTGGATTTCAGATCCCAATCTGCCTTCCCTCATCTTCTAGTGAAATTGGAAATGGTCAGAACGTAGACAAAAGCAAAGGCTAGGAAATGTTCCTGGACATGAAGAAATATTTTAAATGACTGAGAAATTGACTCAGAAAACCACTGCAGAAATTCTGGAGGTAAAGGCCATCTGTCTGCCACATGTCACTCCATTTATCACCAAGGTTGACAGTTAGATTAAGTTGATTGAGGGCCCCATCCTCTCTCATTAGGTCACCTGTATCCCTACCAATGCTGCCAGGTCAGCCTAAGAGGACAATATTCCTCACCAAGGATACATGAGTAGCTGCACTTCCCTGGGGGGTTGCCCTAAAAAAAGAGCTCTCTATTTGTAGCAGGGTATTCAGGAAACCTTTCTAAATTATACTAAATGACAAGGAACCTCACATTCCAGAAATGTCTAGCTTTTCAACCCTTCCAAATCTAGTTATGTAATAATGTAACAAACATAAACTATATAATGAATTTAAGAAATAATCAAAATATGCTCCAGGCTCTGAGCTAGAGTAAAATGTTAAAAGTAAGAACTTCTAATGAATAAGTAAAAGCAAAGTAGTTAATTCACAAATTATTTAAACCTTTATTATTTAAATCTTGACCATTACTATCAGCACAAAAAGTGTTTTTCCAGAGTCAAGTTCTCTGATACAAAATGAAATAATAACAGTGCATTGTATTTTTCTTAAATTCTAATTTCTTTTACTTTTCATAGTTAAAATGTTCATATGGTTCAAAATTCAACTAATGTTAAAAGTCAAATTCCTATCCCATCTCCCCAGCACCCACTTCCCCTGCTACAGTTTCTTGTGCTTTCTTCTAAAGATATTTTATGCCTTTCAAGCATATATTTTCCTCCTCCTACAAGTTTTTAAAATATAAATGGCCACCTTATATTTGTATATTGCTATACAATGCACATTAAGATAAATTATGTTTTTAAGTCTCAAAACTCTTTGAGATAGGCATTTATTCCAATTTTACAAATGAGGATACCGAGAAAACATTTAAAACACTTGCCCAGGACAGAGACAGCACATAAACCTAGCTCTTCTTATTCCAATCAACATTCCTTTCACTGCACTCCAGCATCCTTATTTATTCATTCATCTCTCCATTTATTTTGCAAATATATATTAAGCTCTTATTATATGCAAAATATTATGTTAGGTGTTTTGGAGTATATATATTGTGGTGAGACACAATTTCTTCTTCCCAAGAGTTTAAATCCTATAGTGGAAATAAAATAGATTTAGATAAGATACAATGTTACAGTATAATTTTTCAACTATACAAATATGGAGGTCCTAAAGAGGAAGCAACTATTTTGCCTTGGGATATCAAAAAAGATTTCGTGGTAGAAATGGCATTTGTGTCAAGCCTTGAACTCCAAGTGGAATAGAAATAACTCAGACATATCTGTACAATTAAAATACATTTATTTACAAAGTGTCATAAGCATGGCAGAGGCAATTAGTTAAGTAAATAAAGAATTTTCCATAGGAACAAATTGTGAAACTCCCCAAAATTCATTAATTTGTTCATTATTCTTCTCTTGCTCAAAATCAAAATTGCACGTTTGTTATAAAGATGTGTTACTTTATGCAGAGCAGGGCATATTTGGGACAGTCAATGAAAGAGTGAAGCACATTAGTCTTGTCTTCCACTTCTAGCAATGACAAAGTAATCCAACCAAGCTTCCCACTGAGAACAACTAAAAGAGGTGGGGAAAACTATGCAAATATGTGTCTCACGGCATCAGAACGGTAAAAAAGGTAAAGAAAAATTAGATGGTCAAATTCTGGGAGAAGAAACCCAGACAGTTAAACCAGGCAGTTGGGGCTGCTTTTCCACTGGGGATATCTGCCAGTTCAGCAGAGACAAGTGAGAGGCTGAAAAGCTGAGCCAAGACGTAAACAAATTCACATGGTTAGTAGGACAAAATTGGGGTTCGGGACCTGCCAAGGATTGAGGATACTGATAGCCCATATGCTTTTGTTGGAATCCCACAGGACCCTACAATAGGAGTAAGGTAATTTCAGAAAGAGACAGGCCTTGCAGAGACAGATGTTCAGCTTTGAATACATCAATTTGATTAGATGTCTGGGTTTGCAAACATAAACACTCTCTGGAAGAAGATGACATTATCCTAAACCTCTAACAATCTCAATAATTTTCTAATGCCATTTTCAAAGTCTAATACTCTATCAAAAGTAACAAGCCATGTGATGAGGCAAGACAAAGAAATACCAAATAAGAAAAACCCAAAGGAAATACAGATAATGAATGATCGAATATGTACTTTTTAAAAGTTATCATTCATATAGTTAAGGGAACTTTTTTTAACGATTGAGAAGGCTTTCAGAGAACTAGAAAGCTTTCTTTAAAGGATCTCTAAAAAGAAAGGAAATTTGGACACATGATACAACACAGATGAACCCTGAAGATACTAGTGAAATAAGCCAGTCACAAATGGACAAATATCGTATGATTCCCCTTATATGAGGTACCTATATTAGTCAAAATCAGAGATAGAAAGTGAAAGGGTGTTTGCTAGGGGCTCGGGGGAAGGGGGAACAGGGAGTCATTGTTTAATGGGTATGAAGTTTCAATTTGGGAACACGAAAAACTTCTGGAGATGGATGATGGTGACAGTAGCACAACAATATGAATGTACTTAATGCCACTGAACTGCACACATAATAAATTGTTAAAATGGCAAATTGTATCTTATGTATATTTTGCCACAATAAAAAACCGTTATAAGGAAAAAAAGAATCACATTGAAATTCTAGAATTTAAAATAATATAAAATCATGGAATTAAGAACTCAGTGGATAAGTTAGGGGAAGATTAGAAGACTGTATATTATTGCTGAAGAGGGAATTTTTGAAGAGGACAATAGGTCATGAGAAAAAAGCCAGAATAAATCATGGAGAGGCAAAATGATGAAAATATAGTAAATTATATAAGAGATAAAGGGACTACAGTGATGTTTAATGTAACTTAGAGTTTCAGAGGAAAAGAAATGAGAGAATGAGGCAGATATAATATTTGAGGAGATAGTGGATGAAGAATTCCCACTTGATACCACTGAACTGTACACTTAAAATGAGTGAGATGGTAAATTTTATGTTATGCATATTTTACCACAATTAAAAACGTAAACACTTAAAATACCATCTGTGAGTTTAAATTACGTAGAAAATTAAAATCACAACAAAATAACATTTAAATTGGGAGAGAAAGTAAATGGAATTCAAATGTTCTGTTCTTTGAATTGCCCACTAATAGGAAAAAGTATTATTTTAAATTTAATAAGCAAAAATGTCATTATAATCCCTAGATTAATACCAAAAAAACATTAAAAGAATGCCTAATACCCAATCTAATAGGGAGAGGTGAATATAAAAAAAAAAATCAATCCCCAAAAGTGGTAACATAGGAGGAAAAAAACATAGTTAGATGGGAAAATTAGAAAGAAAATAGTAAGATGGACGACTTTAATCTAAATATATCAGAAATTATATTAAATATAAATGGATTAAGTGCTTCAAAAAAAAGATTGTCAGACTGGATAATAAAATTTTAAAAAGAACAAACAATATTCTTTTCATGAAAGATACATTCTAAAATATAAGAATAAAGAAAAGTTGAAATTAAAATGATAAAAACTCTAACCAAAATAAAACGCGTATAGCTATATTAAAATCTGAAAGTAGGCTTCAAGAGAGAAAGCAATTCTATATGTAAAAAGGGCCATTTAATGATAAAAAATTCAGTTCACCTAGAAACTATAATAATTCTAAATCTGTAAGCATCTAATAATAATATAGCCTCAAAACATAGAGAGCAAAAATTAATCAAACTTGAGGAGAAATACATAAATCCATAAGGATAGTGGGAAATTTTAGTATTCCTTTTTCATTAACTAGAATAATCAGACAAAAATATTAGTAAGTCTAGAGAACTTTTGAACAACACAATAATAATGACCTAATTGATATACGAAACACTGCACCAAACAACAGTTATCCTTTTTCGAACGTTTGCCAGCCATAAATAAGTCACGAATTTCAAAAATTGCAATCATGCAGAGTATATTATCTCACCACAATGGAATTAAGCTAGAAATCAATAGTGTAAAGATAAAGTGAAAATCCTCACATGTTTGGAAATTTAAAAATACATTTTATAAATAACTCATGAGCCAATAAGGAAATTGCAACAAAATTTATAAAATATTTTGAACTGAGTGATAATGAAAACAGTCAATACCAAAACTTTTTGGATGCAGCTAGAGCCACACTTTTATAGCCTTAAAGTGCAATTGTTAGAGGGAGAAAAAGGTCAAAAATCAATGAGTTAAGCTCAACTGCACAAGTTAGAAAAAGAATAGCAAATTAAACCCAAAGAAATTACAGGGGGAAAAAGAGAAGAGTAACTAATAAAATAGAAAAATAAGCATACAGTAAAGAAGACGAACAATGCCTAAAACATTTCTGAAATGTATAAAAATACTGATTGATCCCTGGCAAGACTGATCAAAAAAAAGATAGTACAAAATAAATAATATTGGGAATTTACAAGGTGGCATCAATATGGATCATAAAGTCATTAGACATACCATAAGAGAGAAGTATGAAAAAGAATATTCAAATAAATTTGAAAATTTAGATGCAAAGCAATACTTTTTTCAGAAAAACCTAACTTTCTAGAACTGACAAAAGAAGAAATAGAAAATCTAAATAGTGTATAACAATTAAAGGAATTGAATCTATAAAATATTTTTCATGAAATCTCCAGCCCAAAGATTACAAAAAAAAAAATTCTACCAAATAAACTACAGGAAAGGAAAACTATAGGGCTTTCCTATTGATGATCATTGATGCAAATATCCCATACAAAATAAGAGCTAAATGAATACAATAATGTATCAAAGGATAATGTACCACAACTAATTTGAGATTATTCAAAGAATGAAAAATTGGTTAACATTTTTAAATCCGTTAATATAATCCTTCACATTAACAAAATAAAAGAGAAACCCATATAATTATCTCAATAATGCAGAAATTTCAATACTTATTCATAATTTAATATAATACAGCAAACTATAAAGAAGCTCTTCCTTCATTTCCAAACGGTAGCTACAAACAACTATAGTAAACATCATACCTAATGATTCAATGCCAAAAGTGGATCCTTCAAGAATAAAAATGAGATAAGAATACCCAATATAATCACTTCTATTCCACACATTTGGAGATCCCAGCCAGTAAAATAAATCAAGAAAAAGAAATAAAACGATTAATAATTGGAAATTTGTCATTATTTACAACTGACATAAACATATACATAAAATAGGGCTGGCCCCATGGCTTAGTGGTTAAGTGCGCGCGCTCCGCTGCTGGCGGCCAGGGTTCAGATCCCGGGCACTCACCGTCACACCATGCAGAGGCCGCGTCCCACATACAGCAACTGGAGGGATGTGCAGCTATGACGTACAACTATCTACTGGGGCTTTGGAAAAAAATAAATAAATAAATAAAAATAAAATATATATATATATATACATAAAATAAACAGAAAACTATAGGTGACATACACAAGGTCAATATTACAAAACTCGATTGTATTTCTACTTACAATACATTATATGTGTACATGTCTGTGAAAATTGGAAAACTAAAATTTAAAAGACATTACTTATGTTGACATAAATAAACATCAAATACCTAGGAATAAAATTAATATAATTAATTATTTTATTTAATTAAATTTATTTTTTTAATGTTCAAGATATCTACATGGAAACATTATAAAATAGTATAGAGAGAAATTAAAGAAAATTATATATACTATATTCAGGGATTGAAAGCCTCAAAATTGTAAAAATGAAAGCCTAATGTGATCTGCAAAGTAATTGCAATCCCAATAAAAACCACAGCAGATTTGCGCACATATGTTAATTTTCAAATGGATTCTAAGATTTCAAAGGGCCAAGAGTAGCCAAGACACTTTGAAGAACAACTGGTAGGACGTACTGCATCAGATATCAAGAATCATCTATTATAAAGCTACAGTAACTAAGCTATCTTGGTAAGATGGGATCGGAACAAGAAGAGACAAATACAACAATGGACCAAAACAGAGGGCACAGAAAGCGGACCCACATACACATGAACCTTTGTTTTGTTAAAAAGGTAGCACACGGCCAGCCCCACTGACCTAGTGGTTAATTTCGGCGCACTCTGCTTCGGCGGCCCAGGTTCAGTTCCCTGGCATGGACCTACACCACTGTCTATCGGTGGCCATGCTGTCATAGCAGCTCACATACAAAATAGAGGAAGATTGGCAATGGATGTTAGCTCAGAGCGAATCTTCCTCAGCAAAAAAAACAAGTTAACATCAGAGCATCTGGGAAAGGCTGGTGCAAGGTTAATTAAATACTGATGTGGAAAAAAATGAACATTAATCTGCCTCGCACTGTAAATAAAATCAATTCCAGGTGGATGTAGACTTAAATGTGAAAGGTAAAACAATAAAGCTTCCAGAAGATATCATGGGAGAATATCAGGATTTGGGGGTAGGGAAAGATATCTAAAACATGACCCAAAAAGCAAAAACCACCAAAGAAAGATTAATTGATTGGACTAGATTAAAATTATGAATTTAAGTTCATTAAAAAACTCTATAAAGGTAATACAAAGTGGAAGAAGACATTTTCAACCCAGAAAATCTGAGTGCACATTCAGAATATATGAAGAATCCTGCTAATTGATATGAAAAAGACAAATAAATCAATTTAAAAATGGTTCTTTTAGGCCGGCCCCGTGGCTTAGAGGTTAAGTGCGCGCGCTCTGCTGCTGGCGGCCTGGGTTCGGATCCCGGGCGCGCAGCGATGTACCGCTTCTCCGGCCATGCTGAGGCCGCGTCCCACATACATCAACTAGAAGGAGGTGCAGCTATGACATACAACTATCTACTGGGGCTTTGGGGGGTGGGGGGGAAATAAATAAATAAATAAAATCTTTAAAAATGGTTCTCTTAAATAGACTCTTCACAAAAGAAAATATCCAAATGGCTAATAAACATATGGAAAGGCTCTCGATCTCATTGATCATCGGGGAAATGCAACACACCCCTCAGAATATCTAGAATTAAAACGACTGATTATATCACGTGCTGATAAGTTTATGACACAACAGGAAACTTTATCCTCTTCACATGGAGTGTAAATTAGTACAACCACTTTGAAAAACTATTTACTAAAATAGTCATGCCTACTCTATGACCTTATGTAGCAGGGCCAGCTATATAATTTGTGGGTCTAATGCAAAATAAAAATGCGGGACATGTTGTTCAAATAGCAGGAAAAAAGTGCTGTTAAAGATACAAAAACATAAAAATTGTTACTTTCTTCCAGTCTCTCTCGCAACTTGTCATGATATCATTTATTTGCTCTTTAACATCATTCTAAGAAAAATTTAAATTTTAAATTATTAGCATGAATTTTACCATTGATCTCTGTATTGTGCAATGCCAGTTTTAAGTGCAAATACAAGGGCATTTAACTCCTATGGAATCACCGTAATTACACAATTTGTATTTTATACCGTGTACACGTACATGTATTTTATTCCAGCAAAACAGTGGAAACACTGCACAAAACTAACTCTGCTATTTTTATTTCACGTATCAATATATTCACATTCCATCAATATTCTCTACCTCTCAAGGCTGTCAGTGCCCTGCTTACTCAGTCTGTAGATGTAATACACTTATCTTAAACTTGTTTTGAGTCTTGTTAAACCCCCATGAACAGTAAATCCACTAGAATTCTGTGCGTGTGGGGCATTGGGTCATATGCAAACGAAGCCGTGAGGAACTGCAAACATACATATTGTGCCTTTCTCTTCTGCTTATGCACATGCTTATTATCCCATCAGACTTCAAGTGCAAAACGCACGTTTCAAGACAAAATTATTAAGAATTTTAAGACAGCAATAGCAGAGCATTACACCAAGTGCAAGGCCCTTGTGAGCAAGGGACCTGTGCAACTGTACAAGTTGCATGCCCATGAAGCCAGCCCTGCCCTCCTAGATTTATAGTCAAGAGAAATGCATGCATATGTGCACCTAAAGACATGCTCAAGAATGTCCATAATATTATTATTGCTAGTAGCCCTAAATTGGAAATAATTCAAATGTTTACCAACATTAAATAAATAATTATATAATATATATTCATAACATGGAATACTATGTAGCAATTAATATTAAAGAACTGTAGCTCACCACAACATAGATGACTCACACAAATATAATACTGAGCAAAAGAAGCCAACACTAAGGAATACATGCTGTGTGATTCCTTTCATATAAAGTTTTAAAACAGCCGAAATGATGCTAGACATCAGGGTAATGCATACTCCTGGGAAAGAAGGAAGGAGGTATTGATCGAGAGAGGAATGAAGATAATGCTCTGTCTCTTGGCCTGGATGGTGATTACACAGGTGAGTTTACTTTGTGACAGTTTCCTGAGCTGAACACTTATAATTTGTTCATTTTTTTCTGAATTGTCATAGTATTTAATTCTAATTTTTTTAATTAAAAAAATGAAAATATAAGAAAACGGGAAAAAAGAATTTCTTTACTTTTGTTTATTATAGTTCTACAGTGGAAAGTATGAGTTCATAAAAAATTTTTTATTTGGCAAAATATTAATGATGATATGTAGCATCTGCTATGATAATCATAGAAACCTATTGGCAAGTGAGCACATTACATATTTTTAAGTATGATGCTTAGGAATTTCCTCTTTCATTACCATTACAAATCAACATCAGATATCTTTACTTTTCTAATGACAATTATTTACTTCTGATAGCTGTAGGTTGTTCCATATACTCCAATATCATGATAATTGAATGATTCATGAGAATTATTGAGATTTTTATTAATATTATTATTTTATAATAAGATTATAGATTTTAATTATAAGATTATAATTTTATCAACATACATATAGATGGATTTCTTATAACTATTATGCATTGAGGAAAAAAAGAAAAGAGAATAAGCCTTGAATTCTTTTATGGACTCCAGGTACAGTAAGAGAGCAACAGTAACAATCCAGCCAGTCAGTGCTCACAGCGATGTCTTGATTCCCACAACTGTTGAATTCCCGTAATAATTAGGTTCCCGCTTCTAATGAGTTGGTGGTAGGAGTAAGTAAGCAGTAAGAAATAATCCTTTATTTTTGATGTAAATCTGAAAGAGGGATCTGTGAGCAGAGGAGAAATTCTATAAGGAGATGGAACTCTGGCCACAAGAGGGCCTTGTGAGGTGCAGAATACGCTGATTTCCAAGGCTTTGAGATCTATGGCCACTCAGGGCTGTAAGAGAAATACTAGCAGCCACCTTCAACACTGGTTGCAATCATTCCAAATCCTGTACAGTTTTCTGCCCCGGGCCAAGGAGGGTAAATTATGAAAAAGAGGTAATCAGTGAAAATATTTTTCCCTGTTTGTTGACTGTACTTAATAAATAGCCCTCTTTTCCTTCTTTAGGACCTGATGTTGAACACTCAATTCAAACAGCCCATGTAGATGTATTAGGGGATACCGGAATAAGCTCCTTTCTCCTATCCTCCATTCTTCCAGTGAACTCCAGTTCCTACCAGAACAATGTATGATGACAGAACTGTTCTAGAACTATTCCAACCTTTATGATCATTAAATGCTACCTATTTATTGGACTGACACTACCCTGCTCTGCATCTATGTAGAAAAACAAAAAATGTGAGTGAAAATTACAATTAGCAAGGTTCTATAACAATGCTCTACCTCTCTAAGAGGTACAACTATATCACATCTATGCTACATCATAATAATATTTAATTGTGGCTTTTATATCATTTTTTATATATCTTTTTCAAGTTCATGAGTTTTCTCTATAAAAGATTTATTTAAGTTGGAATAGACTGATTGTTCAAAGTTAACTAGAAGTCGACAAAGAGGAAGTATTTATTTATAATGACCAGGTGGGTCATGAAAACCCTTTGACCACATATTATTTAACCACAATCTGAAAAAAAGAAGCCACAAGATAAAGCCATCAGTAGGAGTTGCCCATATTCACTGCTAAAGCAAGAATATGCACAATTCATTGATGTCAGTGTTTTATAAATTAGACACACATGCAAGATTTCTTTTTCCTTTTCTCTTTGCCTAAGCTAGATTGTGAAATTTAATGACCAATTCCTTTAATGCCTTCATATAGCTAATATTACTTAAGCCTTCTTTTTTAGGGGGTGGGGTTACTTTAAGATATTTTATATTTTAAAATCAGACAACTGGGAAACAAAGAAATTAAAACTATCTTCCTCAGTCAGCATGTTGCCTGTGGTGGTTTTGAAAGTACACCTACAAATTCTTTGAATCTCCTCCCTTCAAGAGATAAAGCTTAATTCCCTTCCCCTCGAGTGTACGTTAGTTTTAATGACTAATTTCTAACGATTTGGATAGAACAGAATGGATGGTATATGCTTCTGAGTTCGAGTATAAAAAATCTGCAGTTTCCTCCTTGGCAATGTGCTTTTTCTGTCCTGAATCACTTACTCCGGGAGAAGCCATGTCATGAGCAGCCCTGTGGAGAGACCCACGTGAGGAGGAACTGAAGTCTCTTGCCAGCAGCCATGTGCATGAGTTTGGAAAAGGAACCCCAACCCCACGCAGGCCTCCAAAGACTGCAGCCCTGTTGACAGCTCAACTACAACCACGTGAGAGAGCTTGAGCCAGAACCACCCAGCTAAGCTGCTCCAAGCTTCCTGCCCCTCGGAAACTGTGAGATTATATTTGTTATTTAAAGCTGTTACATTTGGAAGTAATCTATTACACAATAGATAAGTAGTATAGATTTTGGTATCTGGAAATGGGATGCTTCAATAACAAAAATCTAAAATGTGGGAGTGACTTGGGAATCAGCAGTGGGCACTAAAGACAGCATTAATGAAAGCCTAAAGTGCCTTGAAGGAGCTCTTAAGGGACGCCTCATAGTCTTTGATAAGGCAGTGAGCAAGGACTTACAAGAGAGTGAAGTACAGGCATACCTGTTCTATTGTGCTTTTCTTTATTGTGCTTCACAGATACTGCGTTTTTTACAGACCCTCCACCAGCAAAAAGATTATGACTCACTGAAGGCTCAGATGATGGTTAGCGTTTTTTAGCAATAAAGTATTTTTTAATTAAGATATGTACATTGTATTTTTGGACATAATGCTATCGGACACTTATTAGACTACAGTATAGTGTAAACACAATTTTTATATTCACTGGGAAACCAAAAAATTTGTGTGACTCGCTTTATTGTAATATTTGCTTTATTGCAGTGGTCTGGAATCAAACCCGCAATTCTTTGAGGTATGCCTGTAAATGTTACCAGAACCTAGAATCAAGAAGAGCTTCGCATTTTAATGGTAGCCAGTTTAGCAACAGTGTTATATGTAGTTGTATGAAAAGTAGAAAAGGTACCTACTGAACTGGGTTTTGTAGAGATTTCCAACAAGAGCATTAAAAGTGCCACCTGGTTTCTTTTTGCTACTTATAGTAGAATGCAAGAGGAGGGAAATAAACTAAAGGAAGAATTGTTAAACAAAGAGAAGCCAGGAATCAATGATTTTGAAAATTCTTGTCTTCTCAAGATGGCAAATGATGCTAAAATTAAGAAATGGCTTCCAAGCAAGGAAGAAATTAAGGGCATTGCCAGGAAAAAATGGGTCAAAGATGAAGCCAAGGATGTGACTGAAAAATCTTTTGCTTAGACCTCAGGAACATCAAAGGTGGTTCCTCAGAGTACAATCTAGTCAGACAAAGGCCCTCTGAGGAGATTTACAGTGTGTATCACAGATGCTTTCAGTCTAACTATAGGGCTTCTGGAAAGCTTAAGGGTACAGTCCCTCAGCCTTCTCAGCAAAAACCCAAGGTAGAGATGGGGCTACATTGAAAGGATTTGTAGGTGTGCCTTTTATGTTACAGTACGACTAAAAAAGATTCACAGAAAACCCACAATGTTTTTAAAAGAATTATACATTCAGAAACGTTACCAGCTTGGCCTGAAAGAGACAGAAACAGCACAAAATGAAAAGCGGCCTTTGGACTAGCAAATTCCACTGGAAGGGAGCAGGCTGGGAAAACTACTCAGCTGCAAACACATGCTATCTTTCATGAAAAAGGAAAGGTTACTCAGAGGACAAGGCCCATAGCCCAGAGAAAGGCACTGAGAACCATAAAGAATTATTCCCAAGCCTAGAGTCAAGGAACTTCCAACACATGTGTGACTGGATTTCATAACTGCTCTGAATAGTGATTCCCATTTCCCCCTTTTTGTACAGGAATGTCTATAGCAGTTATCCTGTGCCTTTCACACTGTTATTTATTGGGTATTTTGAGAGGGACAGATACTTGTCTGTTTAGTTCACAAATGTACAGATCAAGAGGAACTGTACTCAGGTTGCTGTACCTAAAAAATACACCCAAGGAGCCTCATCAAAACCTGGAACTGATTTAAATGATGAGACTCTGGACTTTGGCCTGACACTGCAATGGAGGTCATAGGAGGAGGTAAGAGTAGAGGAGGAGGTGAATCAGCTTCCTACAATCCCCAGTGATCCCTACCTCCTGGTATTCAGATGTTTGTGTAGTCCACTCTCATTCTGTACCAGGGTTGGTCTGTGTGACCAAGAGAATATGGCAGAAGTGATGGTATAATACTTCCAAAATTAGATTATAAAGGATTAACCCTTCTGTTTGGGGAATTGTTCTCTCTCTCTTTCTCCCTTCTTTCTCCCTCTCTTTCCTCCCTCTCTCTCTCTTTCTCTTTCACTCACTCTGCAGGAAGCCGTGTCTTGAGCAGTCCTATTGAGTCCCTCATGTGGAAAGTAACTGAACCCTCCAGCCAACAGCCAAACAGATCCTCCAGACCCCGTAGAGACTCAGATGACTCCAGCCCGGGCAGACGCCTTAACTGAAGTCACATGAGATTCTTTGAACAACCATCATCTCCTAAGCCTCTCACCGATTCCTGAGCCACAGAAACTGTGAGACAATAAATATTTGCTGTTTTAAGCTGGTAAGTTTTGAGGCAGTTTTTTACACAACACTAGATAAAAAATACATTGACATATGCTGAACCGGATGGGCATATTTCATAGAAGCATAAATGAACAACAGACTGGGAGTCTCTTGGTTTTTCAGGGTTTTTTTGTGTGTGTGTGTCTTTTTTTTTTTTTATTGATGTTTTAATGGTTTCTAACATTGTGAAATTTTGGGTTGTACATTTTTGTTTGTCCACCACCATATATATGACTCCTTTCACCCCTTGTGCCCACCCCCGCTGCCCCTGGTAACCACAGTCCAGTTTTCTCTGTCCATGTGTTGGTTTATATTCCACATACGAGTGAGATCATACAGTGTTTGTCTTTCTCTTTCTGGCTTATTTCACTTAACATAATACGCTCCAGGCCCATCCATGTTGTTGCAAATGGGACAATTTTGTCCTTTTTTATGGCTGAGTAGTATTCCATTGTATATATATACCACATTTTCTTAATCCAATCGTCAGTCGAGGGACACTTAGGTTGCTTCCACTTCTTGGCTATTGTGAATAATGCTGCAATGAACATAGGGGTGCATAAGCCTCTTTGGATTGTTGATTTCAGGTGCGTTGGATAGATTCCCAGTAGTGGGATGGCTGGATCATAGGGCATCTCTATTTTTAATTCTTTGAGGAATCTCCATACCGTTTTCCATAGAGGCTGCACCAATTTGCATTCCCACCAGCTGTGTATGAGGGTTCCTGTTTCTCCACATCCTCTCCAACATTTGTTGTTTTTTGTCTTGGTGATTATAGCCATTCTAACGGGCGTGAGGTGGTATCTTAGTGTTGTTTTGATTTGCATTTCCCTGATGATTAGTGATGTTGAGCATCTTTTCATGTGCCTATTGGCCATCTGTATATCTTCCTTGGAGAAGTGTCTGTTCATTTCCTCTGCCCATTTTTTGATCGGGTTGTTTGTTTTTTTGTTGTTCAGTTGTTTGAGTTCTTTATATATTATGGAGATCAAGCCCTTGTCAGATGTATGTTTTGCAAATATTCTCTCCCAGCTGGTTGGTTGTCTGTTCATCTTGATTCTGGTTTCATTTGTCTTATAAAAGCTCTTTAATCTGATAAAGTCCCACTTGTTTATTTATTCTTTAGTTTCCCTAGTCTGGGTAGGCATGTCATCCGAAAAGATTCCTTTAAAACCAATGTCAAATAGTGTGTTGCCTATATTTTCTTCTATGAGTTTTATAGTTTCAGGTCTCACCTTCAGGTCTTTGATCCTCAGGGTTTTTTTTTAATAAAAAGATATTTCAAAAATAGACTATGGGCTTTTCCTACCACTTCTGATGTCACTCTATGACCTTTCACGGCTAATAAAATGTGTAATTCAATTCAGAAGTTCCCTTGGGTTAACTTCTTACTTTTTAACCACATAATGAATAAAGCCTTGTCAAGGACTGTGAAATAAATAAGTCCTATAGAGGAACACAGCATTCACCCCCATCCAATACATCGAGCAAAATCTGTGATTCTAGGTCACTTTGACAGCACATCTGTGGAGATGGTACTGAGAGAGACAGGGCGTAATAGAGTTAACGACTAGCCTCTATAAACCAATTGTCTTAAGAGTGGTTAAGTCATTTTTAGTAGTTTTCATCTTTATTAACTAGTCTAACGGTGGTTTCCCCATTTTACTAATAAGGAGCCTGGGAAACAGGAATACTGTGTTCCTAACCTGCTCAACCAATTATCAACACAGTCCAAGCAGAAATCCATATCTCTTTAATTTAGTTTAATAAACATTGATTGAGCTTCCTCAATAGTTCAAACAATGCTAGGCACCAGAAATTTAATGAAAATAGGTACATGTCCTTATGCTCTAAGAGCTTAAAATCTAGTAAATTTAAAAGTAAAGCCGTAAGAGCGATGATAGTGGTGATGTATCAGTGGAGGCAGAAAGGGTGGTCGTGGCTTCGTCTTGGCCCATTCCCACTGTCCTCTGAGAGCCCTCAGCCCTCAGCGCATGCCTGACCATTCCCTTGCTTCAACCTCCAGCTAGGTCCTCCCTGTGGCGTGTGGAGACAGATATTCCGGGAACCTTTCTCCAAGGCTACGGGGCTGGAATCCCGCCAAGCCCCAGTGGGTATTGCATAGTTGTGGACTTCGGAAAAGGCAGGGCCAAAATGCCCAACCCACCTTGGCCGGGAGGCACTGGGCAGTTCAGGGTGTCAGAGACTGTGGTTTCTGTGGACTCAGGGGCAGGTGGTATCTGCAGGGGACAGTTTCCTGTCTGTGGCAAGGGGAGACGGAAGAGGGTGGCCGGGGTCAGGGGCAGGAGGGCAAAAGTCAACATCACCCAGTATTCCCGGGTGGTATCCCATTCAAATCATCTGCATCTTGACAGACCCTAAGTTTCTGATTTCAGGGAGGAAGCTCGCCTTCCTGTACCTGAGGCCTGGGTCCTTGGCGGGTGCGTGTGAGCGCCTGAAGCCACGCTTTCTGCCTCCTGGGGAGCAGAACCTCAGGGCTGCGGAGAGCCGCAAGGGCTGCGCATGCGCTGTCAGCTCCCCCAACTGGCGTGGCTTTGACAGCATTGAGAGGTCAGGCTTTCATTCGAATGAGAACTTGCATCAAATGCAGAAAGAAGGCGATGCATTCTAAGAAACACGACTTCCCTTTACTAGCCAACCACGTCACTCTGAAAATGAGTACAGAGAAGGAAAGGGCAAAACGGGACAAACTGTAGTTTCTTTTCTTTTTAGTCCTTCGTTAGTCATCAGTAAGACAAAGGTAGAGAATGTTGAAGGAATGTGAGCATATCGAGAAGTGAAATAAAAACAGCAGAGTTAGTTTTGTGCAGTGTGTTCACTGTTTTGGTAGAATAAAAATACATGCTCGTGTACAGGGTATAAAATACAAATTGTATAATTACAGTGATTCCATATAGGAGTTAAATGACCTTATATTTGCACCTAAAACTATACCTAAGCACAAATACTTGAAAAGCTTTTTTGATGGATACGCTTTTTGTTTATATGATAGGATATCACATTGGAAATTTTTGTCTCATGCAGCAAGATACAACAGATATTTAATTCCAAAATGAGATGCCCCGCCATACACAAATTTTCAAATAAAATTATGAGAACCAGTTTTGGTACCTTTAAAACCCCTCACCCAGGGCTGGCCCCGTGGCTTAGGGGTTAAGTGCGTGCGCTCCGCTACTGGCAGCCTGGGTTGGGATCCTGGGCGCGCACGAGGCACTGTTTCTCCCGCCATGCTGAGGCCACATTCCACATACAGCAACTGGAAGGATGTGCAACTATAAACACAACTATCTACTGGGGCTTTGGAGAAAAAAAAAAAGGAGGAAGATTGGCAATAGATGTTAGCTCAGAGCTGGTCTTCCTCAGCAAAAAGAGGAGGGTTAGCGTGAATGTTAGTTCAGGGCTGATCTTCCTCACAAAAAATAAATAAATAAAACCCCTCACCAATTTGGATGATATAAAAGGTTGAGAGTAGACTGAGAGGATGGAATTATAAGGAAATTTTACCTATTGAAAAGAGCTTTGTCCATCTTCAAATGAGGTGAGGAAACCTTTGTGGAGACTGGGAGACCTAGCCCATGCTCCCTGCAGTTGTGGGAACATGCTAGGCTCGGTTGTGACACAAGTCTTCAGGCTGCAGTGGAATGCTGTGGCTGTTGGTCTGAGGGTCAGGACAGAGATATCTAAGAGATTTGCTGCTGTTGGCTCATCAACAGAGAATGATAGCTGGTATAATCTCATCCTGGAATCATTTTGAAAAGGATTCCACCTGCTCAACCAGGGCTTTGGCCAGAGGGCAAGAGGCCCCAACAGAGTCTGGGCTTGGGCTGGACCAATGGAAATCTAGAAGCTAAGAGGGAGTACCAGTAGCCAGTAGAATGACAGGGCACTGCCCATCTTGTGGGAGTTGAGGTCAGAGGGGCCCACCAGGTAAGCTGTGAAAGAATCCAGGATGGTTCCAGAGAGAAAAAGTCGGCTTTAAACATCAGCTATTCCAGAGAGTAAAGGGATAGAATGAAAGTACCAGCCAAGTAAGAACTTTCTGGTTCCTTTCCCCTTGTCTCTCCTTGAGCTCTATACTTAATAGTATAACATTTAGGAGAGACCTGAGGCTGCTTAGGTGGGAGGAGCAATCCACAGTCCCTCCCTGCCAAGGTTGCTAGGAAGCAGCTGGGGATAGGAGGGGAAATGAAAGGGGAAGGAAGTCTTACCTTTAAGTAAAAATTACAATTTAGACTAGACATGCTAATTTCTGAATCAAGCTCTGTTTTGCAAGTTAAAGTGAGACTTTCTGTCATTAAGTCCCCTTGAGCTTTTATCCAGCAGCAGGAAAGACATCTATCTTACTGAATACACTTTAAAGTGACAGTGGGAGGCAAAAATAAAATTGCTTTTCTTATTACATCCCTCAAACTATGTTTATTTAATATGCTGGTTGTATTTATTATAATGGAAATATTATTCAGGCTAAATTATGAAGGAAAACAAGAACTTAAATAGAAATTTGCATTGCTATCATGAAAAAGTATGACTATAGATAACAGGCACAATGCCTTACATTTAAAAAGCTTTAAAAGAACACTTAAAAATCACCTTCACATCTATTTTTCATTCTCTCTACTACCCTTCACAGTAGTAGCAGAATAAGATATTAATTAAGCTCCACATCAAGAGACCTACATATACGCTGCTATCCTAACTCTCAGAGTTTATAAATCTAATAGTATAAACTAGTGAAATATATTTATAAAGGATCCAGCTCAGCCTGGTTCCTCATCTCTACATTTCTCCCGACCCAGAATCACTGGATCTGAATCCAGGCCCTCACCAGCTGGCTGGGTTCCTATGCCTGGCCTGGGACTGCCCCAGCACCCCCATCCCAGAGCTCCATGTTGCACCCCTTGTTCTGAATCTGACTCTGGCACTAGGCCCCACTTCTGATATCTGGGCCTTCACTGCATTCCCAAGTTTTGGCTTCTACCTCCATGGCTTACAGTTAGCTTCTGCCCACCCCCAAGTTCTTGACTACTTGCCTATATTCCCGTTCCTTCCCAGGATTTCTTTCAAAGGTCACTTCCAAAGGATTGGAGGCCTGTCCTAGAAATCAGCCTAGGGAACTGAGCCTTCAAACTGAGCCTTGACAAATCTTCCTTAAGTCTTTATTGCTGTGTCTTGCTCAAATGCCAGAACTCTCTGCTACTTTAATATCATTTCGGGTGCCAACTATTTACCTGGCTGAACCTGACTGCAGCCCTCCCTCGGAAAGTGTGCTTACCCGACAGCTTAAATCTCCAGCCAAGCACATGCACAAGGTTCCAGCTCCCTGTGGGCTGTTAGATTCTAGCCCCTTCTAGGAGCCTATTCTGATGAAAGTAACTGACATGATCTACTAAGTCTCGATAATAATGAGTTAACATTTGTTAATATCTTATTAAGGTCCAGTCACTGTGTGAAGTATTCCATTATTTTATTTGATTCTTACAACAATCCTATTAGGTAGGGACTAATGCCTTTTACAAATGAGGAAATTGAGACACATACTGGTATACAAGATATACCATACCATATACAAGATAATTTGCCCAATATTAATTGCTCCTAAGTAGAAGAGACCAGCCTTGAACCAGCCACGTAGAAGTTTCTGGGACAATTGATAATTTAATGCATACACATTCACCAGGAATAAAACCATTCAACTGATCCAGGAAATGACACAGAAAAACTTAAATCACATATAGAAGAAAGCTAAGTGTATTTTAGGAAAAGGAAAGACAGGTGAGAACAAATGACTTTCAATTTGTTGATACAAAGGTGAGAAGTGCTATAAAGAGAAAAAAAAGGGCTGGCCCTGTGGCTTGGTGGTTAAGTGCGCGCACTGCGATGCTGGTGGCCCGGGGTTCGGATCCCGGGTGCGCATTGAGGCACCACTTCTCCGTTCATCCTGAGGCCGAGTCCCGCATGCAGCAACTAGAAGGATGTGCAGCTACGACATACAACTATCCACTGGGGCTTTGGGGGGAAAAAATAAAATAAATAAAATCTAAAAAAAAAAAAAGTGGTCATCTAGCAACAGATACCAATCATTAGTACCATTGTTTTGCATGTTCTGCTTAATCCAGCTGTGATTTCCAAATCTATTTCTACTGGTACAGATAAGGAATCATTCCCAAAGGAGAATTTAGTTTTAAGATATCCTAGAAACTGCTCTAAGAAACCTAAAAAAAATATTGAAATGTCATCTGCTAAAGAATATTCTGGCATGACAAATTTAATGTGAAACCCAAGAGATTAAAAATATGCTTCAATCATATTACCAATCTTGGCTGGCACTGAAAAAGCAGATGTTAGAGGAAACTTTAGAAAGTATTCCATTTTAATATAATAGATCTAAATTTTTCCCAAATGTCTTTGTTTAACTCTCATATAATATTCATATGCCAATGAGGTCTTTGTAATTTTGTTGTTGGAGTTATTAACTTGTCAGAGTGCACTGGTTTTTCTGAGTCTGAAATCATAACTTTTGTTTTAGGAGAATAGTAGTTATTGTTTTGTGATTAAAATCACAATTCTCAAATATTTCTATGGTATTCAAATGCGACACCATTGGAGTCACTGGTGCTGTTAAGAGAGTTACTTATCTGCTCAAGTATTTTAAATTAGCAAGACAAAGTGAGAAACTGATTTCTAACTCCAACTACATGTTCACTGGTATAGATAGGTTTAGTTAGGTGCCTAATTTATAATTTCAGTGGAATCTTATTCTTACTGAATGGCAATTTCTCTTTAACCTAATCTAAAAAAGCAAAGGTTTTGAAATGGTCTCTACAATCTACTTCATGAAACATCCTCAGTGAAAGAAGAAAGCATTTATCACATCTAATAACAAGTATGGCTCAGTCTATAATGCTTCCTTCACTTTATTTTCATTAAGAAATATCATATTGTCACTCATGAAAGAGAGACCAAGTGTGTGCATACTCCATTTACAAAAATATAGCTCCTTCTGAAGAAATCACTGCAGGGTGCTATTTAAACTGATGTTCATGTAGCACCTAAATATTTAGCACTTGAAGCACAATGGGGCTTAGGGGGTATGTAGCACCACTTAAGGTCTCTCCACTGCCAATTAACTTGAAGGAAAATATTTCCCATGCAGCATTCTTGCTTTATGGAAATAGTTGTACTTCTTGCTAAAGCAAATAATTTAAGCACATTGAGTGGGAAATGGGTCCATGTACAATGTTCCCCAAATTCTCCCTCCTTGGATGATATTAACCAAGAGATTTCAGCATTGTTGAGCTCTGACAGACTGACTTCAGAAGGTTTAGGCCAAAGCCAAGGGCGCTTGTATTACTGAATGGCCACTGGGGCTATTGTTGGTCCTGCCTTGGCACCCTCATGCAGTCCCCTACTTTTTGCTCACTATTTTACTCTCTTCTCCATTTCCTTTCCTTTATTGTCCTTTCATTTTTCTCTTCTTTACCTCTTCTTGGGTGGTTTTATGTAGGTAATGGACAGAGGACAGGCCTTGGAGTCAGGCAGGCTGCGTGTGAGACTAAGCTCTAGAACCAGGCTGAGTGACCTAGACCAGGTCAGGTCTCATCTCTCCATTTGTAGAAATGAAGGAATGATATTTAACTCACTGTGTTGTCATGAGAATTAGAGATAGTAAGTGTAAAGTTCCTAAAAAGGTAGAAAGTGGCCAATAAAAGAAGCTGTCATATTATTTTTATTATTACTGTAATTAATTTTATGAGGTTGATTTAGATTCTTGTAGCAGCTGCTATTAAAATCCACTCTGAGTCTCTGCAAGGACAGAGTATCCAGCCTAAGATGCTATGAGTGTTGTCTGCTACGGGCTCACACCACCTCCCTTAAGAGATGCTTGGTAACTTATGTCCTCCCATGTCACCACCTCTCTAAAGCTTTCTTCTAAGAGGACTCCCTCAACAAAATCACCTACAGGAATTTCCATCTTAGGCTTTGCTTCTGGGATATTAACCTAAGAAAATTATTATTATTACAAATTGACAAGAGATGTTCACATATTGAGGTATATGGGGTCAAAACTGATTTAGCTTGAACTAAAGAAGCCTGACTTATGGCCTATCAAACATACTTTGTACATCTGCTTTAATCATTAAAGTAAAGAATGCAGTCTCAGGATAAGAATGCATACTTCCCCTCCTATGCCGGTATTGGTAACGCCCTAGATCCTATCAGTAACACCCTCATTAATCCGTTTCCTGATATCAGGGTCATATTGACCTGCTAATTTGCAACTAATACCCCTTTGAAACTTTGATGAATATGTATCCTGGGTGTGTTTAATGTATGTTCTTCATTCTAAAAAGGTATCAGACTGTACTGAAAACCATGCTTCTCTGGAACCATTTCTTCCTTTGTGGAAACTGCCTTCCTGAGTTATAATCCTCACCCCAGCTCAAGTAAAACTCACCTTATCTCTCTTGTCTATAATGGTTATAGGTTATTTTGTGTCAACACAACTTAAGATACTTTAAGCACTTAGCTAATGACAATGCTAATCTACACTAGATCAAAGTTTCTCTTCCTGGTTCCATTTCTGGCATGACAGTGTTCAACTCAAACTCACTCCTCAGCAAAACTGATGAAAATTATTTTTAAAACAGCCATTTAAAAATAGTTCTTCCTGAAATCGTCCCGGTGGTGTAGTGGTTAAGTTCGAACAGTCTGCTTCGGCGGCCCGGGGTTCACAAGTTCAAATCCCAGGAACGGACATACACACCACTCATCAAACCATCTGTGGCAGGTGTCCCATATACAAAATAGAGGAAGATGGGCACGATGTTAGTTCAGGGCTAATCTTCCTCAGCAAAAAGAGGAGGATTGGCAACAGATGTTAGCTCAGAGCCAATCTTCCTCAAAAAAACAAAAAATGATTGGTCCTTTGGGCGTACAAAAATGAACATGGCCCTATAGGCGTACAGCAAATGAGGAAATATTTATTCAAGAATATTTACTAAAACTGCAAGAATCTGTGGTATTTGAACCAAGACCCACACACTCCCTTCCCACTCCCAGCTCAATGAGATAAGAACTTCACTCCAGACTGGTACAGCCAAGAATACAAGGTTCTGACTCCCCACCAGCTCCCAATGGAAGGCCATCTTCCTGGGAGGGACAAGACATCAGCATTTCTCATGCTGCCCCCAGCTACTTGTTGCTGAGGCAAAGGTCTGGGCAAATGCAGCTGTGGGAGATCAAGATTTGTCCACCCTGAAATATATCTATTTACTGTGATTATTTTCTCTGATGGACATTTGACCTCCCCCAAACTGCCTAAAGGAAGTTAACTCTGGGTGTAGACAGACTGGCAGGGTCCTCGCTAAGCCCAATCTTAACAAAGTTCTGTTTACCAAATATTTACATTTGTAAAGTTATCTCCCTCTGTGTAGTGGGAAGAGGGGGGGATGACCTTATCTGTGAAAACTCTTATCAGGACGGAAGAAGAAGAGTTAAATGTACATACTCTTGATTACTTTAATGCCTGTCTCTCCGGCCACATTCTTTATAGGTGACCCTGCAAAGCATTGTCTGACAAACATTTACATTTCCCTTTTCATGTAAATTGTCTTCTTCCCCTCTGAAATCCCAAAACACCACCCACTCCCAACGTCCTCCTTTGTCTTTAGAGGAAGACAGTATTTAAGACGAGAATCTCTGCCATTTTGTTGAGAAACTCAGTTTCCCTGGTCTCTCCTATGTATACATGTTATTAAATGTGGTATTATTTTCTCCTGCTAACCTGTCTTTTAATTATTCGGCCAGCCAGAAGAACCTTGAGGGGAAGGGTGGAGGGGGACTCTCCCCCTCCCCCAACACAGCCAAGAGGTGGAAACTCCATTCTTCCACCAAGCCCCACTCATGGGACAAAGGCTTTACCTTGCACCTGGTAGAACGCTGAGGTCCCAGTCGCCCTTGCCTCAGCTCACAGAGCAGTGATTCCATGCCAAGGGGGACAATCCAAGGACACCTGGAGCTGTTGCCCCCACATCCACTGAGTGCTCAGCTTTTAAGCTGGGGTGTCACTTAGAAAGAAGTGCGATATTGTCCTTTCCCCCAGCACCAGCACTGTGGCTCATAGATTTTGCCTGGAAGGAAAAGCAAACCAGAGAACAGAGAGCTCAAAATCTCTCCCGGAAGGAACCAACTTCATTTGCAACAGAGTATGAAGTTCAAGCCAAATGGTGCTTTCAAAACAGTAGAAATTTTGGCAAAAGGCAATAGGGAGGAGGCAATTGGCTTACTTAAACAGCAAGCCAACTAGTTGCTGGAGAAAAATGAGAAAAGAAACAGCTGGAAGAGGCCTCCTAGAGTCTGAATAAACCTCACACACTGAGGTCAGGAACTATCCCTTCAAAGGAGCCTGAATTTGATTGGATTAGTGTGTGAAGCAATTTATTCCTCTGGGCATTGTTACAAACAATAGAGCAATCAACCAGCAATTAGTAGAGCTTCACAAATGGGTATGGTCAGGTAACCAGACAGACAGACAGCCCTACCAAAAACACTGTCCTCCCTGAGTGGCTGTGGGCATATCCAAGGATGCACCCCTGAGGAACAACATCAGACGATTCATCATGTGTATATTTGGAGGGGGGATTGAGGGAGGCAAGGGTGGGGAAGAGACTTCACTAAAATAATCCATCCAGTCCCTAAACAAATAAAGGAGCTAATAACATCAAGCCCCAGAGGACAGGAGAGGTGGAGCCAGTACCCAAAGTTGCTACAATATGTTATCTAAAATGTTCAGTTTCCAAAAAATATTATGAGACATACAAAAGAATCAGGAAAAGATGACCCATATGCTGGAAGAAAAGCAGGTAACAGAACTGCCTGTAAGAGTGTCCAGAAGTCTGTTTTATCAGAAAAAGACTTCAAAGAAGCCATTATAAATATGTTCAAAGCTAAAGGAAACCATAATTTTAAAAGTAAAGGAAAGTATGATGATAATGTCACATCAAATAGAGAACATTAATAAAAAGATAGCAATTATTAAAAAGAACCAAATGATAATTCTGGAGTTGAAAAGTGCAATAACTGAAATTTAAAATTTTACTAGATGGGCTCAAATAATAAATTTGAACTGCCAGAAGAAAAAATTAGAGAATTTGGAAATAGATCAATAGAAATTATGACATATTGTTCCCCAACTAAAAGATAATGTTCCCCTATTTCCCTTGAAGCTGAGTGTGTTCACTTACCTGAAGTTTGGCCATGGAAATATAGATTGAAGTTGGAAGACGTACACAGGGAGTACATTCTTCTACATTCTCTTAGCCTGCTATCAGCCTGTAAGGTGGGAGTGATGGTTAGAGTTTCAGCCTCCACTTGGACCACGAGAATGAGACCATTTTAGGGATGCCAGATGCAATGGACCGAATGTTTGTTTCCCTCCAAAATTCATATGTTGAAACCCAATCCCAATGTGGTGGTATTTGGAGGTGGGGCCTTTGGGAGGTAATTAGGTCAGAAGAGTGGAGTCTTCATGAATGGGATTAGTGCTCTGACAAGAAAAGGCCAGAGAACTAGCTAGTTTTCTTTCCACCATGTGAAGATACAAGGAGAGGGTAGCAGTTGACAACCTGGAAGAGGACTCTCACCAGAACTGGACTACGCTAGCACTCTGATCTAGGTTTCCAGCCTCCAGAACTGTGAGAAATAAATTTCTGTTCTTTATTAAAAAAGGTAAATTCTTCAGGCTGAAAGCAAGTGACCCCAGACAGTAATTTGAATCCATACACACAAAAAAACAAAATCAGTAAAGGTAATTATGTAATTATAGAAGAATATAAATGCATATTTCTTATCCTTTCTTCTCTTAACTGATTTAAAAGGAATAAAGCAATATGTATGTAACTGTACTGTTGGGATTATAACATACAGAAATGCAATATCTTTGCCAATAACAGCACAAGGAGGTGGGTGGGAACAAAGCTGTACTGGGCTGAGAAATAACTCCAGATGTTAACTTGAATCCAGAGGAATGAATGAAGAGAATCTGAAATGATAAATAAAGTTAATACAACAAAAGCTGTAAATATATACTTAGCCTTCTTTCTTCTCTCAGTTTCTTTAAAATATACAAAATTATGTAAAGTAATACTTATAACAACGTATTATTGGGTTTATAATATATAGAGAGGTAATACATATAGCAATAATACCAAAATAAGAGAGAAAAGAGAGTAGAGCTATATGGGAATGATGTTTCTACATCTCATTGGAATTAAGTTAGTATAATTCTGAAGCTGTTTTTGATAAGTTAAGATGTATATAGTAAGCCCTAAAGCAACCACTAAGGAAATAACTAAAATATATATAGTGATAAAATCATTAAAGAAATTAAAATGCAACACTGTAAAATATTCAATTAATGCAAAAGAAACCAGTAAAGGAGAACTAGATGAATAAAAAAGACTTGAGGCATATGGAAAACAATAACTAAAATGGCAAGTGTAAATCCAACTATATCAATAGCTAACGTGAATAGACTAAACAATCCAATCAAAAAGCACAGAATTGTCAGACTGGGTTGAAAAAAAAAAGGATTCAACTACATGCTGTCTATAGAAGACACAGTTTATTGTCAAAATTACAGCTAGGTGGAAAGTAAAAGGATGGAAAAAGATATAAGATGCAAACAACAATAATAATAAATCTGGAGGGACATTTTATAATGATAAAACTATCAATCCACCAGAAAGATATGACAATTATAAATGTATATGAACCTAACAACAGACCACCAAAAATATGAAACAAAAACTGAGAGAGATGAAGAGAAATATATATATATATAAAGTTCCCCCTCCCATATTATACTTAAGCCTTGGCCAGCATTTATTATAAGTCCCCAAATGCACGGTTTGGGGAATACTTGATACCGGATTCATTCTTTTATACTTTTTGTTTTTAAAAAATTACTATACCTAATAGTTTGCCCAATAAAAGGCAAAAAGTTTAAATTCAGTAAAACCAAATAACCAGTTAGAATGCTTTTTACACTTCTTAATCAGTTCTTTTCGCACTACACAAACACAATCTCAGATTATTTCTTTAGTTCCAAAACAAAACGGAAATCACTTGACAGGCTTAACTCTCCAGGAGATCTTTATATGGCAAACTCTTTGTCTGATGGTTATTGTCATTGGATATATTTAGAGGACATTGATTTTGTTCAATAGCAATTACATTGAGATGTAATTCACCACAAAATTCACCTTTTTAAAGAGTACAATTCAGTATTTTTTAGTATATTCACAGAGTTGTGCAACCATCATCACTATCTAATATCAGAACATTTTCATTACCCCAAAAAGAAACCCTGTACCCATTAGCAGTTGCTCTCTGCCCCTTCTCCTCCAACCCCTGGCAACCACTTTTTGCGTGTGGATTTGCCTATTCTAGACTTTTCATATAAATAGAATCATATAATATGAGGCCTTTTGTGACTGGTTTCTTTCACTTAGCCTAATGTTTCCAAGGTTTACCTATGTTGTAGCATATATCGATACCTCATCACTTTTTATGGCTAAAAAGTATTCCATTGTATGGATATACCACAATTTGTTTGTCCATTCATTGGTTGATGGACATTTGGGCTGTTTCTACCTTTTGATTATTATCAATAATACTGCTCTGAACATTCATGTACAGGTTTTTGTGTGGCCATATGTTTTCAGTTCTCTTGACTATATACCTAGGAGTAGAATTGCTGGATCATATAGTAATTCTATGTTCAACATTTTGAGAAACTGCCAGACTGTTTTTCAAAGTGGATACACCATTTTACAATCCCACCAGCAACGTGATAAGGGTTCCAGTATCCCCACATGCTCACTGAGATTGTCATTGTCTCTTTATTTTCGTCGTCCTAATGAGTTTGAAGTAGTACCTGCTTGTGGTTTTGATTTGCATTTCCCTAATGACTAATGATGTTGAGTATCTTTTCATGGGCTTATTGTCCATTTGCATATCTTTTTCTGTGTGGAGAAATGTCGATTCAAATACTTTGTCCATTTTAAAATTGGGTTATTTGTCTTTTTATTATGGAGTTGTGTTTTTAAACATTCTGGAAACAATCCCTTATTAGATACATGATTTGCAAATATTTTCTACCATTCTGCAGAGTGTCTTTTCACTCTCTTTCTTTCTTTCTTTCTTTCTTTTTCAGTGAGGAAGATTGGCCCTGAGCTAACATCTGTGCCAGTATTCCTCTATTTTGTATGTGGGATGCTGCCACAGCATGGCTTGATGAGCAGTGTGTAGGTCTGCGCCCGGGATCCAAACCCGTGAACTCTGGGCTGCCGAAGCAGAGCATGTGAGCTTAACCACTACACCACCGGGCTGGCCTCCCTTTTCACTTTCTTAACATTGATATTTTCATTAATGCTGTCCGTCTCTTTTTATTTACAATGAATGAGAAAGAATACAAAATTTGTACAAATATAGATATAAGTGCTCTGAAGGAAGGACAGAAATATAAGGCAAGGAAATGAGACTTGGCATTTGAGTGCAAATCGTGTCATCCTCAATGCCATAACCCTAAATCTGCACTTGCAGCACAGCAAAATATGTCCATCTGCCATATCCTATTTCTAAAATGCAGGACTTCTGAACTCAGATCAGAATCTGTCATCAAAAAACCAATCAACTATAAATTCCTGCACTATGAATATCTCCAGTAGAGAGCACTAATGTTTTTTGAATATTTTGTATAAGTAGCTTTAAAGCTAGAAAAGGCTTAGGAAGCAGTTACCATGCTTTCCCATTCCCACACACCTGGAAACAGAAGACCGTAAGACACAAGGACATTTATTCCACATTCATTAACAGTTTATTGACACCCATTCTCCCCAGGTACCATGTTAGGCCTTGGGACACGAAAGAGGAAAAGATAGACTTCTTACTCTGAAGGAATTTACAGCCTAGTGAAGAAGCTGGCCTCAATCTCCCAGTAGCTTCTTCTTCCATCAATCAAAGACAGCATTTACTAACTAATCATCCGCCTCCCTATCTCTAACCACACACACGTATATAGAAAACTTACAAACTAACTATCCTCCTTTGAAAACAGTAGGTTCAGGAGGGCCTTAGAGATAATCTAGTCTAAGCCTCTCATTTTATACATGGAAACTCTAAACTCAGATTGAGTAAGTAACTTACCCAAGATCATGATAAGAGCTAAGATTAATATGGAACTTACTATGTGCCTGGAACTGCTCTAACTATATTATTCATTTATTCCTCACCACAACCCATTTTTCAAATAGAAAACTAAGGCACAGAAAAATTAAGTAATGACAAAAATCAAACAGCTCGTAAGGGCAAAGCCAAGATTTGAATCCATGTACTCTTGTTCCAGAATCCAGGCTTTTAGTCACTATGTTATATTTAGGTAGCTATTAGTAAAAGTAGTGATGATTTTCTGACTCATGTCTTTACACTTTCTTGTTATTTTACATGAATCACCACGGTTTCCAGCATCCCAAAGCCAATCTTCTGGTCAAGAATTATCAAAGAAATCTCAAGATATTATGACACTTCAAAGTCACAAGATACTCAAGTTGGAAAAAATGGCCCAATGCCAATGTAGATGTCTATCTACAGATATACATCTGTTACCAGAAGGAGGAGATGAAGACACCCTCAGCCATGAGAAATATAATCAGTAATCTTGTAATAAGAAATTTTTATAGCTAACTTTGACAAATGTTGTCACTTGTATATCAACCCCTTGTCTTCTCTAATCACCTCCATGTACTCCCTCCCACCTCCAAATCCCAGTCTTTTAAATTTGTTGATTCTTCAATCGAGTAAGAACGTGTTAAACTGTGAGACCTGAAAAAGACAGAGCTAGAGGTTAAATTCTGAGATGACCCTGGAATATCCAAGATAGAGAAGATGTGCGTTTCAGAAGTCTCAGGCTCATTTCACCTATTCATCCATTATTTCATTTCATTTATTCATTCATCATTTGACAAATGTTTATTCTGTGCCTGCTATGTGAAAAACACTGTACCAGTTTCTGGAGATGCACTAATCCATGTGATGGATGTGGCCTTTGCCCTCCTGAGTTCCACAGTGTCACAGTATTCCTCCAGAAGATGTTAGGGATCTGCAGTTAAGCAAATGTCATCTTGCAACCTATTGGGCCCCTGAATGACAGCTGAGCTGCAGGAGGTTTAATAGAGTGACTCAGCAAGGATAGGGACTGCTAACAAATGATATTGCTCTCAGGTACACAGACTATAGAGGTAAGAGCATATCATTTAGAAACAAAAAATACATTATTTGAGTGATTTGCATGAACTATAAAGTAGTTTATAAATAGAAATTATTTGTATTACAATTATATTTTATCAGAATGCACACATTCTTTTTGTCCTGAAGAACCCTGAAGAGGCAAATATTATATGTGCTTATTGAATTGGCAAGTAAGTTAAGTAAATTCAGGAATTTTATTTGACAATCAAGTTCACCCAAAGATGAAGATAATATTGTAAAATTTCCATCCACCTATATATCTGTTTTCATCCTCCAGTATGCTTCCCCTTCATCTTACTTATAATCAAGCTGTGGCCAACTTCCCCATCTACACGAAGGCATTTGTTAGACACCAAAAGCTGTTCTACTCACTAAAACAACAGGCTTCCTTTGAAGTCCTAAGTTCTTTAATTCACTCAGCATGTCTCAATTTCTCTGAGAAGTCTTCTCCATTTTAACTCACTCTCTCTAACAATGTAAGACCTGACTACCTTTGCCCCTCAGTTTTGTAATGAGTTAAAGAACATCTTGCTTATTATTTTGCTGCCCTTTTTCATATTCAGCTCTTATAAAGCATATTTGGGCTGTGGGCTCTGAGCCGTGTCAATATCCTGTGTTAGCAGATTCTACTGGGCTCCATATTTGCTCACAAAGCTGGCTACATATTTGTCTCTATTTTTTTAAGTTTTAAAAACTTGAAGCTTTTTGAGGGCAAGTGTCCTATTGCTCTTATATGCTCCCAAAACAACAGTTTGGTGGAGATAGTGAATTGGATGTAAAGAAGTTTGCAGAAATAAGTTAGTAGAAGAATAAGCAGATAATTAGAAGCTATGTCTGCATTTGGGTATGCAGGATTTAGGAGACAAAATCAGAGGATGGTGTTGTGAGACAGACTGGAGTTTGGTTAGTTAGTCCTCACCGATTGATTGCGTCCAGCCTAACATTCTCTGGAGGAATGCTGGGAGACTATGGACCTCGGAGGGCCCAGGCACATCCGTCACATGGACCACTGTATCCCCAGAAACAAGTACAGTGTTTTGCACATAATGGGCACAGAATAAATATTTGCTGGATGATAAGTGAATGAGTGAAATGAAATTAAGTCTGGGACTTCTGAAATATGAACTCTACCTATCTTGTTTTCTTATGTAGTCCAGGACAAATATAGTAAACACGTTGGAAAAACAGAAACTCCCGCCTAGACTGTTAGTGGCTTGCCCTAGGTCTCACGGCCAGAAGTGCCCCCAGTAGAACCCAAGACTTCACGTCCAATGCTCTTTCTGGCATATATCTCTTTCTTCCCCAGCTCTAAAATGTTCTGAATCTTGTTCTTTTACAACTTATTTTGATTTTTTAAAAATTCTTATTAAACCACAGAGAAATATCAGCTTCTACTCTTAGGCAATCAGTTTAGATGAGAATTGAAGTCCAGTATTCAATGTGTATTATAATTAACACACGGCCTTCTACTAGGCCAAGAAACACCCACACACCCACACACACACACACACACACACACACACACACACACACACAGCTGCTGAGGGAAAGAAGAAAGGGGGAGTGGAAATCAAGGTCTAGCTGGTATTGGACCTAGGCTGCTCCGAACCAAAGAAGCAGGATGGGTCACTACAAGGACCTTCAGAAACCAGATGCTTTTACAGCACCAGCAAACCTCTTGCCCAGATTTCAACATGGTTCAGGGAACACAGACTGAATCTTCACAGGGATCCCAGCAAGCGCTGTCTCCGTCACTAGCGGAACTCGTCACGGCTTTTTTTATTTTATTTATTTATTTATTTATTTTTTGCGAGGAAGATCAGCCCTGAGCTAACATCCGATCCCAATCCTCCTCTTTTTTTTTTTTTTTTTTTTTTTTGGCCAAGGAAGATTGGCCCTGAGCTAACATCCGTGCCCGTCTTCCTCTACTTTATATGGGACACCACCACAGCATGGTGTGACAAGCAGTGCATCAGCAGGCACCCAGGATCTGGGCCCGAGAACCCGCCAACCCCAGGCCACCGAAGGGGAGCGCACACACTTAACCACTTGCGCCACCGGCCAGCCCCAGGGCTTTTTTTAGACCACTTTGCGGGAGCTGAGGAGCCCCAGCTCTGCTTTAATTCTGGGCCTTCAGCCTGGCTTCACTTGTAAATATTTTCTTAGAAGACACCTCCTTTTTATGGATAAGAAAGGGACAAGAGTCAATAACTGGCTGGCTACTATGTGGTGGATTCCAATATGTGACCCAGATGATAGCATACATTCTTTAAATGGGATGCATGGGAAACTTTCAAAGAAATATTTGGACGACTTCCCAGAAGACAGATCAGCTGGGGATGTCAGGCATCCCGCTGCAGGAATTGGTGTTTTTCCTTTGGAGAAGAGGCTGGAAGGTCACCTTCATAGCACCTGTCTCATGAGGAAGGGGCAGTGTATAATTAAGGAAGAGGGGCAACCAATACAGTGGATAGTGAGAAGACAGAGTAAATAATTGTGAATATTTCGGGCTGGGACCAAGACAAGGGATCGACTCACACAGAAGTACACAGCCAGCCTTGCACAATTACAATTTGGATTTCTAGGTCAAGCTACCTTATTCCAAACACATGTGCAATATCCTACTCATCTTGCACTCAGAATTCTCACCACTGAGCTCACTCCCAGGGGTCATTCTCAGAATTTTCCCCAGGCCCAAGGAAAGCTCATGTTAAACCTCTGCAACCAGGAAATTGAAAAGATCAGGAAAACACAGTGAAGTGTTTGGCCAAAAATAAATAAAAATTCTTCATCAGTGACAATGTGCTCAATCATACACAGCCGAAACAGGGAGATTCTGGCAAACTTGCTGAAAATGCAAAACCGTGAGTGACTTCTAACTTTTGTTCTTTTCTTCCAACCTGATATCTTGGTAGAACTAACAAACTTGAACCATGATGCTAAGACAATATTTAAAAATAATATTCCAATTTAGAACCTTAAAGTTAACCAAACTTCCTCAGACCCATGTTCAGTATGATTCTCCTTCAACCCAACGTGGCCCACCAACCTCACCTCCCCTCTAAGATGCTCTATGCTATCTGGATATACCTCCCCCAATAGAGTATATATCTTTAAGAAAATGAACTATTATATTTACCTTGGTATTCTCCCTCACCTCAGTAAGATCCCCAGTGCTTTCTTTTATACACTGTAGAGATTTAATGTTTAGTTAATTTAAAGAAATAGAGGATTTTTCATTATCATAAGTAATTTTTAAAATACTGAGTTGGAAAATAATTAACATTGAATAATATTGTCTTCCATTAATTACAAAAATTTTCTCAAGATTCAGAGAAAACTAAACTCTTATCAAGGCAGCCACATGGAGCATAGCTTAACGATGATGTCACTCAAGAGATTTTTTTTTTTTTCAGCGAATCAGCTCAGAAGAGACCTGCCAAACCCAGGAGTTATTTCATTACTTCCTGTGCGTCATGGAACTCAGCCACCAGATGACCAAATTGTAGTGATCCTTTTATTTCTATTATTTGTGACTTTGCTTGTGTCATTGGGTAGAGGAACTGGCCACATTTGCTGTTGATAGTCATCCTCTTTGTCATATGAATGTAGAGACCTTACCACTAACTATTCTTCTACTCAGTGGGATGTCGTAGAAAACAGAATGTTTTTACTTCTGCTTCTTCTAGAGATTTTTAGCTTACCAGAAAGAGACTGACTGAGCCCTGAGCATGGATTGGTCATTTTAAGACAATATTTGGGGCAGGTAACGCAAAGGTATAGGATTTAGTCTTTCCAAATCCTGATTCCCTTTCAATACTTAAAGTTCCCCTTTCTTCATAAGGCTTTTTCTGACTATTACCACCTGCATTGTTCCATCTCTTCATTTGAGCATAAGTAGCACTTGATTTCTTCCAAATGTTCATCTAAATTGTGAGCTGCTGAGGTCAGCAGCACGTTTGATGCTTCTTCGTATCGCCCATGATGTCCAGCACACTGATGAGCACATAATAAGTGCTTAATATCTATGATGGGATTTTTAACCACTATCTTAGACTTCGATGAATTTGGCTACGGAAATAGTGACTGAATCTTCTAGAATTTTCTTTTACTAAAATAAATTGGTAAAGTCCTTACAGGCACTCCTGTAAGGACTGAACATATTTCAAGACTCCACAGGTCCTGTTTTCAAAGAGATTACACTGTAGTGGGAAAACTGGGCACAGGCATTAAAAGCCAAACAGTATTTGTATTTCTCATTATAAGGCCTACCCTGGGATGCCAATAATTTTCAGTTACTAAATACATACTACTCTGTCTTCTTTATGGGCCCATATCAAGTGCATGGTGGTAAAGTTCTCCAAGAACAGGTGAGATTATTCATCTTTCTCTTCACTGTAATGCACGCAGGAGCTTATGTGAAGCATCACAGAAGGAAGACGAAACAAGAGAAACATCTATTTGATGCTCCAGTTTCCGAGGATTATTTCTGGAAGCAATATCACAAATTCAGAAGCCCAGTTTCTCTAGTGTCAGTAATAAATGTTGTCACCATGGAGGGTGATTTTGTTAATGAGAATTGAAATAAAATAAACACCTTTATAAGCTACATATCTGAGATTAATCCGGAGCTAATACAGTTTTAATGAACTTAATCATTTAACTTCCTGCTAATGGTGACCTGGGTTACCAAGTATGGAAGTCACTTTTTTATTCATAGCATCATTGGAATTGGAATCTTAACAGATCTTCTAGTTTATAACCTATTATTTTATAGATGAGAAGACTGACTGCGAAGGAGGTTAAGTAACTACCCCAAGTCACACAGGTAGTGATATTGCTGTGATAAATGAATGGATTATCTGTTCATGGACTTGAAAGGGGAGAAAATATTCCCTTGCAAACATTCAAAGATACAGAAGGAAAAATTAGACATTTTCCATTTTTAATGTCATGACTTTACAATCAGTATCTCTTATAGCACTCACTTTTTTCCCTGTTGCATGTTTTCATGAAACATATTGTTTCATGTTTCAAATTATGTATATTTTTTATCTCCCTCTCCACATGCTAAGCAGTGTGAGGATCAAACTCAAATCTAAATTAGCTTATTAGATCTGTACATACACAGTGTCTCACACGGGTAAGCTCAGTAAAAACTTGTTAAATGACCAAATGAAGGAATGCTCTTTCAGCCTTTCCTCCAAGACAGGGAGAAGATAGCTGTTAACCCGGAATGGAGTGGACAAAGAAAGAATAGAGCAGTGTCCTAAAGACAAGTCTTCTCATTCCCTTTCAGGGTAATTCAAATTGTAGTCCTAACCTGAACAGTCTCTGTGGGACTCAACTTGGTCTCATATAACTCAGTAGTGCCATTTTCCATAATCTCACTTACACAAACCAATGGGATGCCTGATATGCTGAGTCTTTTATAGCCTTCATTTTATTCCTTTGGGAGGTCCCTGTATAAACATTTTTTTTTAATGGGGATGTGATTGCCATAGCAACTCAGGGCTATAAATGCTGCCTAATTGAATCATTGTGTGCGAGATGATAGCCTGAGCAAAAAGAGTTAAATCTGTGGCGGGGATGAAAGGGGTGGGGTGAACGAAGATGACAAAAACACAAATTCCTGGGTTTGGATTAATTTTTGTTTATTTCATAAAGCACGTTGCTACTTTTCAAACGCAGGGCCACTTAACTGTAGAGGGAAACAAGTGAAGCAGTAGATGGGGTGGACCAGCAGTTTATTAGCCGTAAACGCTGGTTATGAGTGCAGGACGGCCCCTCTACCATGTCGTTCCCTCCCCATCTCGTAAGACAAGGGCATTTCAGAGAGACGGACGGTATTGGAGGCCCAGAAACCTAACTTAAGCCGCTTAGTTTGGTACAACCGTAAACCCTCCCGCACAGGGGCTCGGCCCTGCAGCCTTTCTAAGCACGCAGTGTAAAGAAACGTACCCGTGTGTGCAAGAAGTGGGTTCCCGCGTGCTCCACCCGAGCCTTCCCTCAGGGCCCAACACACGATGTGTAAATACCAAGTTACTCCGGTACACACGTGAGAAGGCGGGGGCCCGACACCTAAATACTGTACTTCCAGACGCCCTTGCGGGGCGCGCCGGGTGGACAGCCCTAAGCCTCTCTCCCTCCCGTCTCTTGAAAACAGCCCCGCTCTTTGCAGTCCCCCGCGAGATGTGCAGCTATGCACAGCTGCCTGCGGACCGGAGGCTGAGGCGAGCGGGCTGGGGCGGCCACATGGCGCGCTCCCGGTGATGGCAGCTGCGCTTTGTCTCCATCAGCGACGGGTGAGTCACCGGCCCCCGCGGTCCCAAAGCTGGGCAAACTCTCAGGGCAAGGCTGCTGCAAAATCAACAGCAGGAGCAGCTACCGAAGCGGCCGCAGCCTCTTTCCCCTCTTCCTCCTCCTCGTCTGCCACCGCCACCCCGCGGCCCCCGGCGCCTCCTGCCTCCGCCCCGCCCGCTCCTCCTCCTCCCGCGAACTTAGTCAGCGGTTCGCGCCGCCGCGCCGCGATTGGCCGGCCGAACGCGCCGCGTCACAATGGAGCCGGTCGGAGGCGGCGAGCCGGCCAGCGCTGGGGCTTCCCGCTGAGCCCGCAGCGGCCGGCAGCCGGGAAAGTGCGGGCGCGGGGCCGCCGCCGGCGCGCCCGGAGCGGCGCCGCACCCGGGGCTGCACACGCGCACGTAGGTCGGAACCGGGCGCCCTGGCTGCCCGAGCAGGAGCCGAGCCGACCCAGGTGGTGGAGGCGGAGGACCCGGTAAGGGGACGCAGCAGGTGGGGTTGGCCGAGCAGGTGCGGTTACCTGTCCGCGCTCACCTGCGAGCCGGGCCTGCGGGCAGGTAGCTCGGCCAGAAAGATGAGTCGCGGCTTCGCTGCTTCCTTGTCTCGGTGGGAGAGGGAGTGATACCCCCGAGAGGACCTCTCCTGGGTGCTGGGGTCATTCGGGGCAGGAGGAGTGGGCGGCCGCGACCAGGGGGTCCCCTCTGTACCCCAGCAGTCTCGGTGCTGCACCTGAGTGTGAGTCCACGCGGCTCTGCGGGGAAAAGGTTTCCCAGGCTGGAGTCTCGCCCCCCCTAGGAGAGCAGACCCCCACCCCTCACCGCCTCCCCCCCAGGGCGTCCGCGTTTGGTCGCTCTTGTTAGCCTCCGGCCCTGGTGCGCTTTGTTGACATTTTATTCTTATTGGATACTCATTGTTCACCTACAATTTGATGATGAGGTTGGCGTTCGTTTGTTTGAGGGAGAGGGGGGTATAGGGTATAAACCTATACCCATTTAAAAAGAGGCGAAGTTTCCTCCTCCTAGGCTGCAGCTGAGCAGGTGCTGAGAGATCAGAGGGAGGAGGCTCCGTGTTGGCTCATTACTCTGTGTCCTCAACTGACTTCCCAAAGTCCATAGGTTGCCTTTAGTCAGAAGACATTTGTGCAATACTTTTCTTTGCGGTCAGAGAGACTCCCTCCCAGCATCCCCCCCTCCTCGCCTCCCGCCAAGAAAAGGACAAACCTAAATTTTAAAGCGTGAATTTCCTTGAATAAATTCGCCTTGACTAAAAACTTTTTTTTAGAACTCCATAAAAAGATATCGGTATGAAAATTTTAAGTTGCAAATATGTAGCCAACTTAAAACAATTTTCTCACTGCTTTCTATGAGAAAATTAAATGGCATGTGCCTTTATCTGACTGTTGAAGCACACAAAAGTAGTCGAATGGCAGTATAATTTAACAATCCCAGCACCCTCGAGGTGTTCAGGTTACACCTCCTGGGAACCCAAAATGCTCTTTGAGTTGTGGTGCCAAGGTGACTTTCTTTTGGCCCTGGCTATGCTAATCAGCAGCACCACTCTTGAAGAGGATATAAAATGACAGCTAATCCTACAGGTAATTGGGCCTGTGTGATTTAAGAACATAAGCCCTAACACGTCTGATATTACTTAGTTCAGGTAGTGAAGGGGGCCGAGTTGTCACCGAGTGTACACTTGAGTCATAGCCCTTTTCTTATACCTACTATCCAAAGAAAATGTTTCTATTTTAGCAAAAAAATAAAAGTCTATATGTTAGAATTAAATTTACTATTCTTCAAAACTTGTTGTGTTTGTCTTCAATTGGAAAAGTGTTCCAACATGTCTAGCCTAACATGAATATTTTCACATTTGGAGTGATTTCATTTGACTAGTTGTTAAGATCTGCTTTTTTTAGACTCCCCTATATCACCATTCCCCTCAGAATCCTTAGAATGAAAGCACCAACATTAATTTCATGAAAAGTATAACTAATTTCATGAAAAGTATAACTAATTTCATGAAAAGTATAACTTGGAAAGAATACCAAGGATACCAGGTCTTCCAAGTTTGTTTAATAGACTTTAAGAGCAGTTTAGGTTCACAGTAAAATTGAGCATAAAGTGCAGAGATTTTCAGTATTCCCCACCAGAGTGATACATTTGTTATAATCCATGAACCTACATTGACACGCTATCACCCAAAGTCCATAATTTACATTAGGTTTCACTCTTGGTGTTGTATATTCTGTGGGTTTGGGCAAATGTATAACAACATGTATCCACCATTGTAGTATCATCAGAGTAAGATATTATATCATAGCGTAACTGCCCTAAAAATCCTCTGTGCTCCACCTATTCATCCCACCCTCACCTCAACCCCTGGTAACCACTGATATTTTTACTGTTTCCATAGTTTTGCTGTTTCCAGAATGTCATATAGTTGGAATCATGTAGTCTGTAGCCTTTTCAGATTGGCTTCTTGTACTTGGTATTATGCATTTAAGTTTCCTCCATGTCTTTTCATGGCTTGATAGCTCATTTCTCTTTAGCCCTGAATAATATTCTGTTAGTCTTCCAAGTTTTTTTAGATATTTTCCTGCAGTGGCCTGAAATTTGTGATCTTTTTGTTTTGTTTTCTGAATTTGAAGGGGGAAAATATTTTAATATTTAGAAGATTCTTGCTTTAGCCAAAGTTTTTGTTTGTAAACAAGTTTTTTTTTCAAATTTTCAACTCTTTTTTGATAATATCTGCGTATTTTATGTTCCTTTTTGACTTTTTACTGCCCATACAAAAATAGCCTATTTAATCTAATCCCCAGATCTTTTTTTTTAATAATTTTATTTATTTATTTTTTTTCCCCCAAAGCCCCAGTGGATAGTTGTATGTCATAGCTGCACATCCTTCTAGTTGCTGTATGTGGGACGCGGCCTCAGCATGGCTGGAGAAGCGGTGCGTCGGTGTGCGCCTGGGATCCAAACCCGGGCTGCCAGCAGCGGAGTGCGTGCACTTAACCGCTAAGCCACGGGGCCGGCCCAAATCCCCAAATCTTATTTAATGTCTCTCAAGTTGAATTTCCAAATTTTATTTTTGTTTCCCCTTTCCAGCATCCTTCTGGCATATACCAATATTACCAGAAACAAATGTATGCTGAATTTGTCTGTTACTCCAGACTTGGTCGAATGGTTTACATTGCCTTCCATATAGCATGTCCCTCACTGCTTTCCTGTCTCAGAGGGTACTGGATGTTCCACAAACAATTCAGACCTGTAACCACTCAAAAGGAATTTGGAAGGTGCAATTATAGCGAATTTATTTAACCAATTGTAAAATGCATTCTAGCCAGCCCTGGTGGTCTAGTGGTTAAGATTCGGTGCTCTCACCGCCACTGCACCATTCGTTTCCCCATCAAGTAACCACATCATCCATCTGTCAGTTCTCGTACTATGATGGATGCGTGTTGCCCTGATGCTGAAATCCATGACACTGGTATTTCAAATACCAGCAAGGTCACCCATGGTGGACAGATTTCAGGGGAGCTTCCAGACTAAGACAGACTAGGAAGAAAGACCTGGCCACTCACTTCCCAAAAAACTGGCCATAAAAACCCTATGAATAGCAAGGGAGCATTAGCTGATATAGCTCCAGGAACGTGAGCGGATGATGCAAAGAGACTAGGCAGGGTTCTGGTCTGCTGTACACAGGGTCGCTACGAGTCAGAATCTACTCGATGGCACTAACAACAACATCAACAAAAAATACATTCTAATTTCTGTCATGTCTGTTTTCATATTGCTGCCTTTTCCTTTATTGCTATTGCCTACTTTATTTCCCTTCTATATTTTCTAAACTTCTTACATACCTTTATTATGACTTGGTTTTTTTCCAGTGTTTAAAATAATGTCTTTGGCAGACATAACAACTTATTTTTCCTTTTCTGCATCATTAAAATTGATCTTAAATAATATTAGGCCTAACTTCAATCACTGAATCTCTCTGCTAAGTTCTTATCACTGCTGTTCACTTAGAAATTGAACAATGGGTAATAAACTCCCTGTTCTATGACTGCCTCTCATTCAGGATTCTACTCAATCGCAGCGCAATTTAAATTTACTTCTTCAATGCTGTTGTGAACCCTGTGTAAAGGAAATGAATACAAATGAGTTGTCAGAGCTTCAACCTTGACCTTTCCTTTTGTCTTTTTGGCCTTTACGCTGTCTTTGGTATGGGTCGCATGATTCTGCTTGTCCTTTTCCAGACTCTGTATCTTTGAACCTCATCTCCTGCCTCTTCGATTTCAGAGTCCCTTGTAATTCTTTCTTCTTGTCTCTCTCATCCTGTGGCCATTTCCAGGGCTCCATTCAACAATGCCTACTCTTCGGCCAACAGCATCTGTCACAGAAGCTACCAGTTGCACAGACTCTATTTCTCTTCTGTTCCCGGCTCCATGCAGGTGACTGAGATCTTCCTCCTCCCATCTGTGATGGAGACTACATTCTTTCTGTCGAGTAGCATATTCCTTTTGATTGTTTCTCAGGTATGAAGATTTGAGAGCATATTCAAACCTTCCTTTCTTTTGTCAAATTCCTTTTCAGCATTTTTACACTCTTCCACCCCCAAAATCTACTGCAAATTATAAGCAGCAGTTCTTCAGGCTTTTCCCTAAGAACATGGGCTTTGCAGACTGATGAGCCTGGGTTTGAACCCAATAGCATCACTTTGGATGAGTTGCTGGATGAGTTAGGATTAGCTGCCAGGTACAGAGACCACAAAGAAAAATGGCTTAAACAAATTGATGTTTGTTTCTCTTTCATATTAGAAAAAAAAGTCTATAGAGAGAAAATCCAGGGCTGGTTTTATGGTTGTACAGTCTTCTGAGACCTAGTCTGGTTCCACCTTTTAGATCCACCATACATCAGATGAGGGCCTCAACCTCACGGTCCTAGATGGAGCTGCAGCCATCACATCCAGGTTCCAAGTAGTAGAAAGGAGGAAAGAAGGAAGAGAAAAGGCCAGTGGTCTCTTAAGGAAATTTCCTGGAGGCTGACATACACTTCTTATTACATCTCATCGGCCAGAATTTAGTAATGCAACCTCACCTAGCTGGGCAATCTTGTCCTTATTCCAGAGAACCTTATGCCCAGCTAAAATGTGGAAGGTTCACATCCTTGGGAAGAAAGCAGGGAAGGAACATTGGAATAGCCAAGCACCACAGGTATTCTACACCTCTTTTTTCTTGACTAATATTATCTATCGTGCAGTATTCTTAGGATTAAAAGAAATATTAACATTAAAGCATCTAATACAATATCTAGCATAAAACAAGCTTTCAGTAAATATTAGTTCATATTCCTCCTTATTCCTTTTTTTGAATTGTCTAGTTTCCCTGCTACCACATCACTGGCATCCAAATCCTATTTTAAATACTTGGGCAATTGCCCCAATGGTACCAGACTGTAGTCTTCTACCTTTTCATGAGAGGGAGCAACACATTATTACTCCATGTCGGCATTTATTTCTTAGCTTAAAACGTGGCTTAGGTTAAAAACATATGTCTTGGGCCGCCCCGTGGCTTAGCGGTTGAGTGCGCGCCCTCCGCTACTGGCGGCCAGGGCTCGGATCCCGGGCGCGCACCGATGCACCGTTTCTCCGGCCATGCTGAGGCCGCGTCCCACATACAGCAACTAGAAGGATGTGCAGCTTTGACATACAACTATCCACTGGGGCTTTGGGGGAAAAATAAATAAATCAATAAAATTAAAAAAAATATGTATGTCTTAGAATCAAATAGACTTGGATGTGAATCCTGGCTCTGCCACTTATTCAGTATGCATCCTTAGCCTCTTGCACCCTCAGCTTCCTCATCTGTAAACTGGGGGGCAGAATCAGATATGAAGATTAAATGAAACAATGTGTATAGAGTGCCTAATAAAGTAAATGGTAGCTTTTCTTTTCTTTTTTAATTTGGCCTAATCTGGGTGAAGCTTTTTGAAACTGAACTCTTTTTTTTTTTTGGCCGAGGAAGGTCGGCCCTGAGCTAACATTCGTTGCCAATCTTTCTCTATTTTGTACGTGGGTCGCCACTGCAGCATGGCCGCTGACGAGTGGTATGAGTCTGCGCCTGGGAACCGAACCCCGCCAGCGAAGCGGAGCATTCCAAACTTAACCACTAGGCCACCGGGCCAACCTCTGAAAATGAACTTTTATTTCCATTTAAAAAAATGTGGGTTTTTTTTTTGGTGAGGAAGATTGGCCCTCGGCTAACATCCGTTGCCAATCCTCCTCTTTTTGCTGAGGAAGGTTAGCTCTGAGCTATCATCTGTGCCCATCTTCCTCTATTTTGTATGTGGGATGCCTCCACAGCGTGTCTTGATGAGCAGTGCATAGGTCCACGCCCAGGATCCAAACCCGGGAACCCCAGGCTGCCGAAGCGGAGCGTGTGAACTTAACCGTTATGCCACTGGGCCAGCCCTAAAAAAAGTTTTAAAATTGGTCATCCCCATACATATCCAAATGTGTGTTGTTAAATTGTTAGTCAAACTTTTTGAGAATTGTCTCCAAAATCAGTTTAAACCCCAAAACAGCAAAACCTTTCCTGTATTTTGATCAAAAACAGAATAGCTCAGCCTTAACCTTCTTCAGCCTTGATTTGAATGATTTTTGACTGATCTACTCTCAGAAGCTGAAACATTTCCACCAATGAATATATTTCATCATATATTTTTTCAGCAGCTATTTATTAAGCACCTACTGTGTGGCAGACACTGTGCTAGGTTCTGGGGACATAATGGTAAGCAAAAATGCATGTGGTCCCTGCCACCATGGAGGTTGCAGGTTACTAGGGAGACAGGTGAATCGATCACTGCAAATAAATGAAAAATTGCTGCTGCGAAAGTTGTTAGGAAGGAGACGCACAGGTGCTATGAAATCATGTGCAGATGTCTTCTGGTCAGAGGTTGAATGGCAACCTTAGGAACAAAAAATTGGCTAGTGAGCTGAAGTAAGGAGATAGTGTGGGAATGTGGTCTGAAATGAGCTCAGACATGAGATGATCCTGCCCTTAGGCATGGATCAGAATATGCCATAGATTTCCAACATCGTCCCAAAGAAGGCATTTCTTAATGTTTGGAGCCATCTTTAAAATAAGTGTATATAATGTATAACTTATCAAAGTGATATTCAGAAAGGGGCTACATGATTCAGGAATAATTTAATTCTTTTATAATTTATTCATGCTATTTTGGCAAGTTTTAAATACAGATACTTTTTTTGATACACCAAGCAGATGGATCTGAGAAAGTTGGCTGTAAAGTAGGATGTTTTCAGAGAGGGTCGGAGGGCTGATCTCTTTGAAGCCATTTGGCTGAATGGGAGCCGGATGGAAGGCTGCTGGCAGAAGAATATGTGGCCCGTAAAGCAGCAGAGGAAATGACCATAGGAGGGGAGGCGTGGACAGCGTGTTCCAGAATGCTGGCTGGACTGCGGCGCCCGAGATGCCCTATCTCAGGGCCACTGGGCAGCCCCAACATCCAGTCCCTCTGAGGCTGTCAGGTTTGCATAGACAGGAACCCAGCTCAGCACACTGGCGGTGGGGTGCCATTTCTCCTTGTCCTGTCCAGCTGAGCCAGTGGGGGATCATTGGGGGAAATGTTGCCTCTCTGATCCCTTTGAGAGCCTTGGAGGGTAACTGGGGAGGCCCTGCTTCTATGCAGCGTGGTAGGACATGACTGAGCCTTGGGGGCAGAGCTGCCTGCCGTTGGACTGCAGGTTGTTTCTTGCTCTGAGGATAAATTTAAGATGAATTCTGTTCATCTCTCTAGGCAAAACTAAATGAGTTTGTTCCTGGCCCTCTTTCAGTGCCGAAATAGGCAGTGCTCAACTGAGCAATGATGTGTCTTCCAAAAGCGTGTGTGAGTCATGATGCAGTTTCTCAGGTGCACAGTGTTGTGCGTGGTGGTCAGGTTCCCAGGCTTCCCCAAGGGAATTTACTATGCAGCATGGCCCTAAGGTGCCACAAGTCTTTCATCTTCACCTTCTCAGGAATGCCCCTGGACCTGGGACTGGCTCTCATTCCCACTTGCTCTGGGTTTTGGAATTCCTCCCTCAGTGGCACACCAACCTTGTTCCTACCTCAGGGACTTCTCAATTGCTGTTCTCTGCCTGGACTGCTCTTCCCTTATGAATTTGGACTGCCTGGACTGCTTCCTTCTCCTCAATGAAAGTTCAGCTCAAATGTGACCTCAGAGTTTAGAAACTGACCACCTTTGGTAAAGTACCCTTGCCTTCCACACCTGCCCCATCAAAGCCTTTCAGAGTTGGTTCATTGTTTGCTTGTTTATCTTCCATTCCCCTCGCCCCCACCAGAATATAAGTTCTCTGAAAGCATGAACCATGTCTCCCTTGTTTACCTGCTCTTAAGCCTGGTGTGCAGTAAGCTTCCCAAACTGCTGATGTGATATTGGGCAAAAAATTTTACCCCTTTGAATATAAAATGGGAATGATAATACCTGTGCTACCTGCCTCATAGAACAAACAAGGCCCAGAGTTGGTGGACTGAAGATACTTTCTTTTCCCCAAGACTTGCTATTCATCTTTAGATTCCATATTTTTGCAAATAGCAATAGTATTTACCCAATAACATAACCCAGAGAACCCTAGAATTCATTCTGGGCTTCTCTTCGCTTCCTTCCCCCCAAACTGCTCCTTATATAATTGGTATCCAATTTGTCCAGCGGCCATATCCTCAAGGTTCCTCCCATCAGCACCCTCCCTCCACAGCCTCTTTACTGTGTTGAGTCTTTTCCACCTATAGTTTAGTTTGTAGACTTTCCTATCTTCCACCCCCAAATTTGTTGTCCACACTGCAGGAAAGTAGTCATTCTGAAAGGCAAATCTCCTATCATCTCTGCCCATGACTTTAATGACTTGCTTTACACAGGATCAAGTCTGCATGCCTTGGTGAGCCATACAATAAAGTCTTCCTTTCTCTGCTGCTACAACTCTCCAGCTTCACCTCTCGCCACCCTGTCATTTCTAAATCACCAGTGCATGCACCTGGACACAGCGTGCAGTCACGCCCCCATACACCAGCCATCCTAAACCATTTGCAATACCGAGAGGAAGGTACTAGGTACCCAGGTGGCTTCACTCCATGGCTTTGTTCCTTCTCTCTATCTAGGTGCTTGTATCCCCTTGTCAAACACCTGCCCATCTCTGAAGACTCAGTTCAAGCATACCTATTCTGAAAGACCATTCCAGATACTTTCCCTCTGCTTACCACCCCCAAGACTCCTCATTCCCTCCTCCCAGTCTTGTACACCTATCTTAATACCTATGCCGGAGAATGGCTCTGCCTCCCCCTAGGTGCTCCTTCATGATAAAGAATATTTTGTTCATCTCCTGGGCATCCTGGGTCAGGCATCATATCTGGCATGTTATGGGCACTAAATAAAGAGATATCTGGGAGAGAATTAGCAAATAAAATTCAGCATACTTATTACCTAGTCCAGGGCTTTGTTTCAATAACATACTTTTTTTGTGTGTGAGGAAGATTGGCCCTGAGCTAACGTCCAATGCCAATCCTCCTCTTTTTTTTTTTTTTTTTTTTGCTGAAGAAGATTGGCCCTGAGCTAACATCCATGCCCATCTTCCTCTACTTTATATGGGATGCCGCCACAGCATGGCTTGACAAGCAGCGCGTCAGTGGGCGCCCAGGATCGGAACCTGTGAACCCTGGGCCACTGAAGTGGAGTACGCGCACCTAACCTCTTGCGCCACTGGGCTGGCCCCTCAATAACATACTTTTGACTGATATTTGACTAAAATTTGAACAATCTCCTTGAAGGTTAGAAGCAGGAAGATACATTGTATACATGCTGTTAATAGACATCAGTTGAATGGCCAAAATATTTTGTCAGTGAGCTAGTGTTTATTGAACATTTACTGTGTTCAGAGTTCTGGATTTGGCAACTTGCAGGGGATGCTTGAGACAGCTTTTGCACTTTTCTGAAATAATCCTGGCTTTGTCTTTGTACTAGAAGTCAAAATTTTAGATGGTCGACACAAGCTCTTGGCTTATAGGCAGTTTAGAACAGTGTCTCTGAATGTTTTTCTTCCAGTATCCCCAAAAAGGATTTTGAAACACTGTGTGCTCTCCTCATACATTTTAAAAGTTATCTAAAATTTTTCATCATGATTTTAAATAGTTGCAAAGATGACATTTCTGATAATATAAATATTGATTTTTTTTAAAAAATCACTCTTTTTAGTGTACCCAGTGGGAGCTAAATTAAATACCAATATGATTTCATGTCTACCATATCATCCATTTAAAAAACACAGGAACAAGCTCTTCTAGAATAGCCGGGAATTTTACATAGTTGTTTCCTTTGTGGAATTCATTTCATTCCCCTTCGCCTATAAAACTTAATCCCAGTGTAACATTGTTATGTTTGAAAATCTCATTGATTACCTTATCATACTCTTGTGACACACACATATACACACTATATCTCTCTATTTTTTTTAAGTTCTTGTGACAGTAAGGCTCTAAATGTTAAATAACCTTTCTTTTGGATTGAGTTATTATGATTTTTACTAATATACAGTTGACCAGAACAAGTATATTAGAATTTTGATGAATCACTATTGAGCATAGGTAAAATTTTATTAGAAAATCATCTCTCAGTGAGATACATGGGGCTTAAAAATAGTTTATGCATAAATAAATATTACTTATTGCTAAAATGAGATAGGCTTCATAATCAAATCAAATGCTTCTTTTTAAATGTAAGTGCTTAAGAAATCTTGCTATATAAATAAGTATTTGGGAACGAAGGCAATATAATTCCACTTTATTTTTTAAACTCCTGAGTTATATGCCAAAAGTTACCTACTGATTGATCACAAAAATGATTTTCAATGTTCTGTTTTAAAACAACTTGATAAGGTCTTCCTCCAGTGTTGTCCAAAGCAAAGTGGATACTTTCCCCTGACTCTCAAAAGGATTTCTCAGTCATGCAAGTCAGTTACTATCTTAACATCTATAACCCTACAGGTGTTTCAGATGGCCCTCTGCTTGAAGCCCTGGAGATTTCTACTCCCCAAGGCAATGCACTGTAAGCAGACTCCTGAGAAGTGAGATGGTTGCCTTTCTTTTGGAATGTGGGAAAAGGATGAATGTGAAAGGGAAAGAAGGAGATGGCTAGAAAGAATCAGCAGGACATCAGCTGTTTTGAAGCAGATACTTTTAGAGAAGAGTTAATGATGATCTGGAAACAGCTTCTACCAGAGTACCCCTCCCTCCAAAAAAGGGTCCCCAAATCCCATACCTTGGTTTGAAGATCAACTGGTTTGGATGCTAAAGAAAACTTTTCAGTCAAATTAGCTATCAATTCTAAGAGAAAAGGCCCCTAATAGGCCAATTTAAAGATTTCCTCTTGGTAGGTGGGAATATTCAAAAGGGAAAGAGCGTGGTTAGAGCATATCACTTTTTAAAATATACCCAATGGAAGCTAATTTGATACCATTATCCATTTTAAGAACACAATCAAACTCTCCTAGAACAGTTAGAAACTTTACATAATTTTTTATACCTATTGTTACACTAGATACAAAAAGAATGTTAGTAAAGATCACTGGATGCTTGACTGACAGTCACCTGTGTCAGTGGGTGATTGGTTTCTAAGAACAAGTTTTAATCCCATTGAAAAAAATTTCTTCAGCATTTTATCAAGAAAGCTAATTTCTTCCCAGGAGGAGGTTGTAAATTACAGCATGCAAAAAGGTTTGGTCCCAGGCTAGATTTGGGACATTTTTTCTTTAAGGAGTAATGTAGTCTGAAGGGAGAGGAGATGGGCCTGGCCATCATCCTAGTGAGTTTGTTGTTGTTAGTGCCTTCCAGTTAATTCCAACTCCTAGTGACCCTATGTCAGAGTGGAACCCTGCCCCGTCTTTTTGTGCCATCATCTCACCTTCTGGTGCTATATCAGACAACGCTCCACTGCTCTTCATGGGGTTTTCTTGGCCAATTTTTTCAGAAGTGCGTGGCCAGGTCCTTCTTCCTCGTCTGTCTAGTCTGGAAGCTCCACTGAAACCTGTCCACCATGGGTGACCCTGCTGGTATTTGAAATACCGGTGGCATAGCTTTCAGCATCACAGCAATAGGCAGCCTCCACAGTATGACAACCGACAGATGGGTGGTGTGGTTTCCTGTCCAGAAAACGAACCCAGGTCACCACAATGAGATCACCAAATCGTCATCACTAGACCACCAATCCTGTTAGTAGGGAACCTTTACTGGGGTCCTTCTGGTTCCTGGATGCTCTTGGCCCTGAATGAAAGAACACCATACAGATGTCCCCTGCTCTCATGCCTTCTCCCAAGGGCTTATAGCAAATCTGGACCCCCACCGCATTACTTACTATAGTATATGTTTGTACATCACTTCTAACATACTAAAGCATTTACATTCACATTTATTCTCCTGATGACCTGCAGTAGATGGGGCCAGTATTATCCCCGTGACACAAATGTGGAGACAGTTTGTGAGGGGATATGTGGCTTGTCTAAGCAAACCTCACAAGTTAGCAGCTGATCTGGCATCTGATGAAGTGACTTTTTCTACAGTATAGCCTGGCGCCTTTTCCCAGATGTGTTATTTTATAAAAAACTCTAAGGATTGGAAAACTTGCCTTAAAGTGATCAGATGAAGACTAGGTAAGATAGATATGCTCGTAAAGGGCTTAGTAGAATGCACGGCTCTCAGCAGGCCCCCAGATTTTTAAAAAAGAAAAATAATATATTTGAGTTTTTGTTCTGCCATGCTTTATTTTATGGGTTAGAGAAAATTAATTCATTCAACAGATTTTTTTTGAGCACTTAATATTTGCCAGGCCTTGTGCCAGGCACTGGGAATAAATCCAACAAAGAAGAAAACAAATGAAACCCTTTCATGTGGAGCATACATCCTAGAGGAGGGAAGATAGACAATAAGCAAGTGCAAGATATAATGTCATGTACTGAGTGCTATGGGAAAAATAAAGCAAAGTAAAGGGCTAGAGAGAGGTTGGTGGTGGGGATTAGATAGAATGGGCAGGGACAGCATCCCCTGGCTGAGACTTTTGAGAAGACCTGAATATTACACTCACCTGAGTCTGAGTTCAAGGCCTTGAGTTTATTTGGGTAAGTTGATTCAAGTCATGGTATTCTAGAGTTGTGTGTAAGAGATCTTAGAGAGTATCTATTGATTTTTAACTTTTTTGTATTATAGATATCATTGAAGGTCTTTCCCATAATAATAATAACATACTTATATGCATAACATTTTAACATGGCTTGAAATCATCCTTAGATCACCTCAAGTTCATATCCCTGTTCTATTTCATTCCTTTCTTTTTACTGATAAGACATTAAAGTTGAGAAAGGCAAAGTAAAAATCGTCCACAGTATCACAATTAGTTAGTGGCTGAGTCAGAGACTTAAGATTCCCACGAAGTTGTCCATTTCTTTTTTCCACTAAAATCTGTAAGTAGCTAGAGTGTTAAATTCTCTAAAACAATTGTAGTCCATAAAGCATCTGCTTTTTGTGTATATGCACCATTTTCATTTGCATCGAGTAAAACCTCCCCAAGTAGCTTATGTAGCTGCTATGGCTCCTTTTCCTATTTCCTGACCAGTAACAACATAAATAACATCCCAAGTATCCCAGATGTCCTAGAAAATCATGAGCAAAGAGGACTCAGGCTGACAGCAGGAAAGGAAAAAAAAATGGAGATCTTGGAGTGGGAAGATTTTTCTTACCGATGAAACTTGGGCGTGTCATGACTTTAAAGGGCAGATAGGGACTGATAGTGCTTTTGAAGGTCTCTGAATGTACAGACAGCAGAGGGGTGGAGATGGGAAAGACTTTGTCCCAATTTCAACAGGGGCAGTGACTCCCTAGGGTAAAACAACGGTCACTCCCATCACCCCACCCAGTGATTTCCTCTTGGGACATTTTATACAAAACTTGGAAGATAAAGTTGTCACTTTCAGGAAAGTATTCAGTGTATCAACTTATCTTCCCAGCCACACTTCCTTAACAAATGTCTCAACTTTTAGTACTATAAAAATCCCAAAATTTTAAGCAGTAATCATCCACACATGATTTCCAAAATTGGATGCTGTGTAATGGTTTTGATTTGCATACAAGATTTTCTAATACAATACATCTGGCTTTAAAACCTCCAAAATCTAGCAAGTCTACCTCCTATAAATATCGATATTTAGTGAATTTTTAGGCTGCTTTCTATTGTTGCTCTCTTAAAGACAAAGAAAACCTACTTTTTCCATTAGAAGTGCCCCTTAATGTTGTGACACCTCTGATAGAAGAAATTCTAGCCTAGTCTCTCCTAATCGGTGAAAGGCCCTTTCCTCCATATTCCCTATCCCCACCCCCATTTTGGGGTATTTCTAGCCTACTTTTCCATCTGTGTTCCTTGTTACTATGGTGATGGGCACCATAGAAATACAGAACAAAGCAGATATAATAAGCATCTCCTCCATGGTTTACAATGCTGAAAAGGGGTCTAGGTTTTTCAGGCTTGGCTTGTTCTTTATTGGTGGCAGAACTGGACCAGCCCAACTGGGAGTGGGCACTAGAGTTACCGGCTGGTTCCGGCTCTGCTGTACCCATTGTCCTGCACTTCACCAGACTTTTCACTACCCAGAGTCGTGGATGTGAAGGAGGAGTAGTGGGAGCCGGTGGAGAGGATGTAGCACAGAGATCAGTGACATAGAAAGAGTCAACCCACTGCAAAAGACAAATCTACTGAAGCATATTACATGAGAGAGAATCTTAGACTAGTTTTAAGTTTTACCAGTCATTAACCCTATTGCTTGATTTTGTGTTGTTCAGCTTAACTTTTCAGTGGAGAAGATTTGCCACCTTAGGTTTTCCTTCCCTCAAGGTACTTAGCCTGTATTAGATTTTTTTAAAAATTGAATAAAAATCTATCTTGATTACTAATAGCTTGCAGTATTTGCTCCCATCCATTACATTTTTTTAAATAAGTGGTTAAATACTAATACATGCTTATTTTATGCTTGTTTTAGAATTATAATGAAATATTTTCTAGATATTGTGGAAATTAGTGTTTTCCATAAGATCTGGGAGAAGATGCCCACAGGTGGTTTTCTAACTTTCTACATGCATGTTCATTCTTTCGTGTATTACATCTTTATGTATCATATTCTTAGACACCCCTGATGAAATCATCAAAGATTAAATAAAATATTCCAGTTAATCAATTCCATCTTCTAGACAACTATTTTTATGTTTATTGTTATATTTTAAGTTTTGCATTGCTTATATTTTTATAGTCAAGGGGCATATGCAGGGTAAAATAGTTTAGTACAATGTTTTAGAATATAAAGTCGTCGGGCCGGCCCCATGGCATAGTGGTTAAGTGCGCACGCTCCGCTGCTGGCGACCCGGGTTCGGATCCCAGGCTTGCACCGATACACTGCTCGTCAGGCCATGCTGTGGTGGCATCCCATATAAAATGGAGGAAGATGGGCTTCGATGTTAGCCCAGGGCCAGTCTTCCTCAGAAAAAAAAAAAGGAGGATTGGCGTGGATGTTAGCTCAGGGCTGATCTTCCTCACACACACAAAAGTAGAATATAAAGTCGTGGGACATGAATCAAATTTTTGGAGCTAAAGAAGCTGAATGTTCCATGTGCCTGTTGTATTGTGGCATGAGGGCCTGAAATTCCTTCTACCTGTGAATTCGTGTTTCTTTGGCCACGTAGCTCCTTTCTTTTTGCCTGATGAACCCATATTTTGGCAGTTTTATTATCTGCTGTAATGACTGTTAAACTGATGTGAAAATATGCTTGGAATCAACTTCACACTTTGAGTTTTTTCAATACCTACTCAGTGTAGCCCTCCCACCAGTGAACTTTTCCCTTTTGTGGCATAAATGAAAGACCAAGAGCCCTGGAGTAGGAGTTGGAACGCCCAGTGCTGACTTTGGCTCACTCTCTGCCTGGGGTGGGCTTGGAGATAAATTTTTAACCATATAAACAGCACACAGCTTCATCTGTGTGAGAAGCTCCTCCCATTCTGAGGATCCCAGGAGCCACAAGGAAGGTTTTGAAGCAGAAGGTGACATCAGATTTGTTTTGTGAAGTGACGCTAGCAGCTATATGGAAGATATATTAGAGATGAGGGAGAACGTATTGGGAGACCAACTAGGGTATTGGGGATGGAGCAGAGGAGACTAATATGAAAGAAATTTCAGAAAGAGGTCATAGGATTAAATATTCCCATTTCCTTTCATTGCAAGGATCCCATGGTAATTGCCTAAGTCAAACTATGCTTACCAAAGTTTTACTATATCTTCTAACTTTTCAGTCATTTTTCACAGAAGGAATGGGTTAAGTTCTCTCCCGATTATTTATTGAGTCCCCTAAATCCTCACATTTCAGATTGCCAGTGAATATACATTATATTAGCACAACTTTAAAAATCATAGCTTCTGCTATAGACTGAATATTTGTGTCTTCCCCCACCAAAATTCGTATGTTGAAACCTAACCCCTAAGGTGATGGTATTAGGAGGCAGGGCCTTTGGGAGGTAATTAGGTCATGAGGGTGAAGCCCTCATGAATGGAATTCATGCCCTTATAAAATAGAATCCAGAGAGCTCCCCTGCCCCTCCAGCTGTGCCACATGAGAACACAGCAGGAAGAGGTCCATCTATGAACCAGGAATCGAGCTCTCACAAGACACTGAATCTTCTGGTACTTTGATTTGGACTTCTCAGCCTCTAGAACTGTGAGAAATGTTTGTTGATTATGCCACCCAGTCTATGGTAGTTTGTTATAGCAGCTAAAATGAACTAAGACACCTTTTAAACATAAATGTCTTCTGACCGGAAATGAGGCAAGACTTGGGAGAAGTTGTGTTTATTTCTGTGGGAAAAACAAACGGAGAGATTTGCTGAAATTGGGTATTCACTCCACTCAGGACAGCTCATTGTCTTCCAGAAGGCTTGACAACTGTGAACACATTGAGTAGGTTTTGTGGAGAGAATAGAGGTTGTATTTGTGAGGAGTTTACTCCTTCGTGGGCGATTGTTCTCTGATACCTCCTGGGCGGAGGGAGTTTCAATTGCATTTGATGTTATCATCAATGTGAAGGTAGAAAGTAGGCCAGGTAGAATTATTTCCATTTTTACAACTAAGCTGGCTTTCTGAGCAACTGCGTAGCTTGGCTAAAGTTAAGACAGATGGTAGGTAGGATGAGAGTTCATTCTCAGTTGTTTTGTTGACTTCTATCCCTGCACTCATTACTGAATGAGTGAATGAATGAATGAATGCATGTTTAGTCTGCAGTTCATTCCATTGAGCTAAGCTACTTTTTATTCCCCTCAAAGATCTCTTTGAAGATTATTCACATTCATGCTAGTTTTACTATTAAGAGTTTACTAGTTGTGCAGGTTTAGGTAAGTCGCATAACTCTGTTGCCTCATCTGTGAAGTGGAGATAACTTCATGGAGTTGTTGGGAGCATAGATAAGTTAATTGATTTAAAGGGCTTAGAAGAATATTTAACATCTGGTTATCTTGTGATGAGCATCAACTTGCATGACTGTTATAATATACTGAGCATATTTGACTACTTCAGCCTCACATCAGCTATTTCATTAGGGCCTATGTGTCCTCACCCTCGACTTGTTTGTCTTTTCTACCTAGGAGGAACTATTAGGGCAAGCTCCGCCTGATTTATCTTTTTTTTTTTTTAAAGATTTTATTTATTTATTTCCCCCCCCCAAAGCCCCAGTAGATAGTTGTATGTCATAGCTGCACATCCTTCTAGTTGCTGTATGTGGGACACGGCCTCAGCATGGCCGGAGAAGCGGTAGCTCGGTGCACACCCGGGATCCGAACCCGGGCTGCCAGTAGCGGAGCGCGCGCATTTAACCGCCAAGCCATGGGGCCGGCCCCTGATTTATCTTTTGATGATTTCTAATTTGTTTCAGTTAACTAGGCTTAAATGGACTTTTTCCTATTATTTTTAAAGTAGAGGCAAATTACTTAATGCTGAAAAATTAGGCATGTGTAGTTATTGATTGAATAGGGACACTACAAACAAATTAGAAGAAATTATAGCTGTCCCAGGACCAGATCAGAAAAGCCTCTAAGTTTTTGTTATACCCTGGAATTTGTTCAATCTTCACATTCTATGAAATTCAACCTTGAATTATTCAGCAAATAGACAAGTAAAAAAAATTATGGTTCTTCACATTTGAATGCTTATTTTGAGATATGTAGACTGTAACCTTGAAAAGCCTCTTATGATAATTGGTCATCATGGGTAACAGTACTCAAAGTAACATAAGTCTGTATGGTCTAACATCCTCATTTTCATTCGTTAGATGTCTTAGAACCCCTTTGTTTCTTTTCCTGTTGTGCATGAAGCTAACTGAATCAGTGACTGGTAGAATCTTTGTCTTAAAGCGATCTATACAAGACAAAGTTTATTCTACTAATATAATCTCATTTTTGAAAAGCCATGATTTTAAAAATCTCTGTCTGTGTGTGTGTGTGGAGAACGAGATGCGAGGATACACAGAGTTGCCTGGTGTATGCAGTGGGGGTTGATGAGAGGGAAAGGGCATAGAGGAAGGAAACTATTGTTCTGCAGTTTGCCCTTTTGATTCCTGTTTTTTCTCTTTGGTGAGGTCCTCAGAGATGTTACACATGGCGAAATCTTATTAAAAAAGTTCTTTCTAAGCAAACTGTTTCCTTTCCTAATGAGATTCTGCTTTGGTGCTTTGTTGTCAGTGTGCTGGGAATTTTGAAATGTTCTCTGTGTATTTCTGTGATTTTGACCTAATAATCTCATTTGGATTTACCAGATTTAGCAGCTGTTGTTTTTACCAACTATTGCTAAATCGTATTAATGTCCAAAGTTGAAAAACCCTTTTCTCTATGTTGGCCTAGACTATTCAGTTTTATAAAATTTAAGCCTTTTCCCCAATCCTTGTAATTTTCACTTACTTGCAAGAAAACTTATAATAATATTAATATTCCAATGGATCGTTTAGATAGGTTGAACCTGTCTCTCACAGGACACTAACGCAGCTTGCAGTGTGGTTTGCAGAGTATTTTCTTGATAAAGCCATCTATCCTCTTTTCTGTTAGAAGAAGAAGAGACTTCAATTCCGTTGTAATTTAAGTAGTTTTCAGTGTAATATGGTAAATGTTTGCAGTTTGATATTAATGATTTGTTTTTGGCAAAGCAGAATGCAAAGTTGAGAAGGCAAAGGCTTTAAAAATGTCCCAGGACAGCAGAAACTCAGAATTATAGCCATTTTATTGGCTAATTCTGCAGTTTTATTTGAAGGAGGGAATCAGTTGTTGAATTTTCCTTTTCATTTAATTACTTAATGTAACATTTTTTCTTAAATAGCTTACAATGTACCTTGCTTCCTTTGCAATCTCTTTTTAGGGGTCCTTCAATTTTTCTGTTTTAATTATAAGGCAGTGGTTTTTGAGGTCTCAGAAAGAAACTAGGTATGCTCTTAGATTCCTCCCAGGGTTAGTTTTGTTGCTTCTGAATCCCACTTCATCTCTATACTGTCTATCACATTCTCATTTTCCCTGTTGAGAGCTTAAATTTATTCTTCACTTAGATTCAGGATCCAAAGCAATAGTTTTCCTTGCTGTCAAGTCATATGGCCAATCATTTCTGCCTTTACAGGTAATGATGTGTATCAGAAACATCAATTACAAAGCCATCTTTACATATATAATCACATTTGATTTAACTATCCAGTGAGGGAAAGAGAGAGGATGGCTGCAGTTAATCCCTATTTTATGACTGAACTCCGAGAAGTCACTCAGTATACCCAAAATAACACACAAACAGAAGGGCCAGGACGAGAAGCCAGGCCTTTTAACTCCATGTCGTGTTCTTTCTGCCCCGTCATACTGTGTCAGCATACTCCGTTCTATACCATGAGACATTTCCCATGTAAGGAATTTGGTCAATATGCTATGTAAAATTGTTGTACCAAATTTTAGTAAACTTTACAAACCAAGTTGTTATTCTTTAGTTCTTTCCCTACTGAGCATTTATTATTGCACTATATGTGTAGTGAAAGAGGTTTCCTGCTTTCTAGGCCAATGGCCTTATAAGTGTACAATTTTAGAGGTAAGGAACAACAGGATAGCAATAAGAGAGGTGACCAAGGAGACATATGACTAAGTGACAAGTTCAGTGGGAAAAATGTAGGAAATGAGAGCCATGCCTTGCAGGATGAGATAGAATTTGGAAAGATGAAGGGGGTGGAAGGGAAATGTCTGAGCAGAGATGTGCAGGAAAGAATGTATGCAGTACTGAAATAATAGTGGGTGAAATGATATGTCCAGGATTTGCTTCAAAATAATCCTGGGCATAGGTGTGATATGAGTTGATAGTTGTTGAAGCTGGGTGAAGGGTACATGGGGCTTCCTTGTACTATTATTTATACTTTTGTATGTGTTAGGAATTTTTCATAATAAAAGTTTAAAATATTAAAACTGTATGCATTTTTTGGACAGTGGATAGGCTGGCATCTCTGGAATAAAGAGTTTGTTCAAAGGCATAATGGGAAATGATGTTGGAAAGGCAATTTGGAAACAGATTTGATGGTGGGAGGGGGTTCATAAATGTACACTATGGAGTCTGGTGAGGACTGGTAGACACTGGTTCATTGACTGGACTTGAGTTTTACTTGACTATGAGCTGCATAGTCAGCTGGTGGAGATGCAAGTGCAGCCTGGCTTCCCCATCAAGGATGGCAGCAACCCCACCTTACCATCTACTTAGGCCCTACCGCATCTGGTGTGACATTCAGTTCTGGAAGGCACATTTAATGGGGGCTTTTTCCAAACTGAATTTCAGTGATGGGACATATCAGGCACAGACGGGTATTCACATCTTAGGAAACTTCCTTCTGGAACACTCCTTCAACTTATGATTGTCTAACTGGAAAGGACATGTTTTCCCTTCTGCCAAGTCCCTCTCTTACTTCTTTTCAAACTCTTTCTCTTGTGGTCCTGAGAATGGGCAGTAAATGCAAAACAGACATTACTGTGATTCCCTGGTAATATGAAGGTACATGTACATGATGGCATTTAATTTAACCTCCTGGAAACAGACTGAAACAGCAGACTGAGTTATACACAGCAGCACTGAACCATTTAGAAAGCCTACCACTTGGGTGTAGCGCTCTGAAGCAAAGTTCCTTCTTCCTTCCTGCTTAAAATGTATCTCTTTTGCAGAGGAAGAAGAGGAGAGAGAGAGATGTCATAGAAATTTGGATAGTTGGTAATATTAAGAAATTAATTATTTGGATGTGAATCTGTGGTGTGCTAGAGCTGATGAGAGCCAATTGTTATATTTTCAGGAATTTTGCAAGCCAATTATTAAATAGAGTCATTAAATTAAATTATACAAACTTTAAAGTATTAAAATACTCAAAACTGATCATTTCCTAATTATTTTACTATAATTTGCTATTATCTTTGCTCTTAAGGTTATGTCTAATGTATCTGCATAGTGAAAGTACTATATAATGGTGTGCTGCATGTGTCTTCAAAACTCCGTATTCAATGACTTCATGTTGGTAGCTTGAAATTGGTCATGGTGGGAATATTTACACCACGGAAATTGGTAAACACTACTAATCAGGGCCTTTTTTTTTTCCCCCAGAGAGCTGGCTGTTAAATCTCTACCAGCACACTACTGGATATGATTATAATATTGGGGTTATATTTTTTAAAAACTCTTTACCTTTTAGAGATACATACTGAAATAAGACGAAATGTATCTAGAATTTGTTTCAAATTATCCAGTGGGAGTGGGTATCATGATTATTGTATCAGAGTGATGGGCATATGGGCTTCATTATACCACTCTCTACTTTGTGTATATTTTAAATTTTCCATAGTAAAAAGTTAAAAACAATAATTAAGGAATGTTACAGTGAAAATAAATAAGTTGCCCATACCCAGTAGACAGTCTGGTACTTATCTGCCCCTCAAACTGTGATGCTAAAATCCCTTTGATAAAATATTATTCACTGATTTTGGGGGCTGGCCCAGTGGCCTAGTGGTTAAGTTTGCGCACTCCACTTTGGTGGCCCGGGGTTCACGGGTTCAGGTCCTGGGCGTGGACCTACACACCACTCATTAAGCCATGCTGTGATGACGTCCCACATACAAAATAGAGGAAGATTGGCACAGATGTTAGCCCAGGAACAATCTTCCCCAAGCAAAAAGAGAAAGATTGGCAACAGATGTTAGCTCAGGGAGAATCTTCCTCACCAAAAAATAAATAAATAAATATTATTCACTAATTTTAGAGCTCTTATTTGTAACTGATTCACAGAGATTATTGAGTTTAAATGTCTGTTTCTCATTAAATAAAATCAAGAAATCACTGTGTGCAGTTTGCCATACCCGTAAGGGCAAAGGAATCCAAAAGAGCCCTCCCTGGGACACTGAAAAGCTCTCTCGTCACAGTGGGGGAAAATGCATTTGTTGGATTACAATCCTCTTTGCAGAACCAGTTGTACAAATAGGGAAAAATGAATCAAGTTATTGCTCGGAGGGCTACTTCGAGTTATATGACAGCTGTGTACCCTTTAGATTTATGTTCAGTCTAGCTGATTTGAGTCATTGCTCAAGAAAGGAGTGCCGTCAAGTGAATTGTCTCCTGTGCAGATGACAAGAGGCTTTTCTAAACATCGCTTGGCTGATACAATTGGTTTATTTGGAATTGTTGGCCCATGAATTAAAGGAGACCCAACCCAATGACTGTAAAAGCATAGCCTGGGTTCTACACTGACTACATTTCACAGAGTGCACACGCACAATATTTTTTCCTGTCATATATCTAGACATCAAATGGAAAGTTTGTAGCATGGATTACTTAGAATACATTTCTTTTTTCTATGTTTGAAGTCCTTTTAATTTACTTCTTAATGTGAATTTGAAGTAAGGTAATAGTTTCTTCTTGTCTTTGTATAATGATTTATACTAACTAAATCCAGTTGACCAGAAAAAGAATTTATATTGAGTAGGGAATGCAAGTGGTCGTTGTGATGATCCCATCAAACAGGGTGTTGAGGAAATTATGAGGTTTTCTAATGGAGAGAGGCAAGGACACTAAGAACCTTGAGGGGAAAGTAGTCTGTAGTATCTGGCTTGTAATTTTAAGTTATGTAAGTCTCTGGTCTCTGTAAAAATACAGGCTTAGACCATCCTCTAGGTTTAACCACAAAAAAAAAAAAAATCAAAATGTCAAGCAATGAAAACAACAGATGTCAAACTCAGGTAACCTGGGGTCAGAATACCAAAAGGAAGTCTAAATTGAAACAGATGCTAAAAACAGGAATTGAGATCAGGAAACCAGAAGTCAGAATAGGAGGGGCAGGAGGAGCATCATGACTCCTCATAAGGCAGAGCTAGACAGAGAAGTCACATGGAGACCATGGGAAGCTTTTGTTCTTTTTTTTTTTGTGTGTGTGAGGAAGGCTAGCCCTGAGCTAACATCCTCCGATGCCAATCCTCTTTTTGCTGAGGAAGACTGGCCCTGGGCTAACATCCATGCCCATCTTCCTCTACTTTATATGGGACGCCGCCACAGCATGGCTTGACAAGCAGTGCGTCAGTGGGTGCTTGGGATCTGAACCTGCGAACCCCGGGCCGCCGAAGCTGAGCACACGCACTTAACTGCTACACCACCCGGCCGGCCCCTGGGAAGCTTTGACGCTTGGCTGCAGTTTCCCCGTGTTAATTCCTTTGCACCAGTTACCGTCAGTGCCCTGCAGGATCCCACTATGATGTAGGTCCTGAAAGCATTTCTTCAAGGTATATAAATAGAAATCATAGTTCAAAGTTAAGTTGGAGCATGGAGATTGAGTCATCATTGCTAAGGAAAAACACATGTTAAGTTTTTGAAGTATAATAATCACAGGACTGTGATTTATTCACTCAACAATTATTTATTAAGCCCCTACTATCTGGACTAAGTGCTGGGGATACATCAGTGCACCCTGCAGATAAAAGCCCTGTGCTCTTGGAGCTTACTGCCTAGTGGGTAGATACAGAAAATAGACAAAATAATTATATAGTACATTAACCAGAGGTAAATTATGTAGGAAAAAACAAAACAGGAAGAACTCTTCAGAATTAAATTCCCCAAGGATACGTTTTCCAGCTCTATCAAAGCTAGGAAAGAAAAGATTGATATTTATAAAAATACAAAACATACAACATGTGAAAGTCCTTCATGTTTCCATTGACTCTGTTGATAAGCTAAATATATTCACTGGTTCTACAACTAGTGAGTTTAGAGCACAAATTAAAGGTGAAGTAGTGTGCAAGAGGTAGCAGCTTCTTTACACTGAAGTAAAATGAAGAATATGCCCTTTCATACTTTGTTAGAGAGTTGGCAGTTCATGATCAAGAAGGCAATAAGCACTTACAATGGGGGCTGGAAGTTATTTAAAAACAAAATGTCTTTGCTTCCAATCCTGTTTACCTCCAGTTGGGCAGACAAGTAGAAGCCATTCAAAGAGGTGTTTTGTGTGTATGTGAGTGTGTGTTTTATAACATAAAGACTTTATATCTTAGTCAACTTGATTGCCTTCATAAAAAATTAAATCGTTTCATCTTTAAATGGAAATACTTGGAAAGGAAGGTACTAAGTGAATTCCTTTGTCTAGGAGATGGACTCAGGTGTTTTCAAGACCACGTGTCATCAGCCTCCTCCACTGACCAATTTTCATCGTTGACCCTGTGCCCAAAACTAGGGTGGTCACTCGTTCTTGAGCCTTGGCTCTCATTTACATCTAATCTGCCACCACGTCCTTCTGATCCATACCTGAGTAATCCTAGAATCCACATCCACAAGCTATTTAGCAGAGTTCCTGCTTGAAAGTGCTTACGAGTGATGGTACTTAAAAGTGTTTGCCCCCATTTCTCCTCACATCTGGTCTCATCTTAGTTCAAGCCTTCTTGTTTTATCCCTTGGACTGGTAATCTGGTCTACTACCCACATTGTACATTTCCCCCTTCTAATGAATCCTCCATGCTGCTACCAAAACACCAAATTCTAAATTTCTAAATTTAAAATTCGACCAGATCATGTCACTCGCTTGCATAAAATCTTCGTTGATTCCGTAGCGTGGTACCCAAGTCTTTTAATGATCTGAACCTAAATGGCCTTTTCACCTCATCTGCTTCAGCTTTCTCACTGGGTTCATTCTCAAGAGCAATACTCAGTCAAAATTTAGCCATGCCAAATGCTTAATAAAGGTATAAAACCTTAATTATGTTAATAAATTACCCTTGGTTCAAAGTGAAAGAGCAGAATTCACCGGATTGCTCATTGGTCTTCCAATGAATATTGGAATATTAACTAGCACTTTATGATAAAGTCTTTCACCAGCTCAACTTTAATTCCTCTTTCCTTTTCCCATCTCTCCCATCAGCCAATGCTTGTCAGATTTTGCCTGTTAGTACTAGTTAAATTCCTTCATTCCTGGTCATTTTCACTGACACTCCCCTATTCGGGTCTTCGCTATGTGCTTAGTTATTGAATTACTGCAGTAGGATCCTACCTGGTTCCCTTGCCTTCTTTCTGTCTCCCCTCCCTTCTCCAGTGTATCTCCCATGTCCCACCAGCTTACCTTTCCTAAAACATTGCTTGCATTCTGTTTTAGAATCTATAATGATTCTCTTATGAGTCAAGTCAAGCCATACTCTTCATTCTGGAATCTTAAGTCCTGAATGTCCTCGCTACCTCACCATTAGTGAAGTCATCTCCCTCTGGCTATGAAGATTCTTTCCTCATTGGGACCTGCTGCCTCATTGCTCTTCCTCACTCCAGACCTCTCTGCTCTTGCCCTTCCCCAACTGGAGTTCTTTCTGATTCAGCTCTTGCATATCCCTAAAGGCTCAGATGTACATCACCCACACTGCTTTCTCCATTCCCTGAACTATAACTGTTGACCTCTGTGACAGGCAGCTGCGGATGGTGGGGAGAACACAATGTTTGGCATCAGTTATGAGATCAAGCTCTTCTTCACTAGACATGTGGCTTAGGCAGCTTATTTTTTCTCCCTGAGCTTGTATCCTTATCATAAAGTCAAGTGCCTGATTTAAGTGACTTATGGGAAAAAGTGCTCCATAAACTTTAAAGCATTATGCAGATATCTCATTGTTGTTTCACCTATACTGTTTAATCCTTGATATATATTTTCTTGTTCCCTATTCACTTGGTATATATTTTCCCATCTTCCTTTTATGAGTGTTTTAAGGGTAGATATAAGATGAGATACAAAAATAAAATGAATTCTCATTTACTGATTATTTTTCTTTCTTGTCCTATAGAGCCCACATCATAGCAAATGTTCGGTCAATTCCCCCATCAAGAGAATCCAATGAATACAAGTATAAAGTATGAGGTGCTGTAGTGAATTATAGCATTTGGTACAGGGAGTGAGAGTAACAGGAAGAAAATGAGGTGACCAGAGAGAAGCAGACTCACTAGGGGACTGGCCTCCCTTGGTACTGACTTCTTCTTTGGGTCCAAAGACAAGCTTAGACCCCTAGGCAAGTTCTTCAACCTTTTTATGCAATGGCAATAGAATTGCCTCACTTTCTTAGGAGTGACTCAGGTCTTGCACAGAGTAGGCTCTCAAATGTTTATTAAATTCACTACCCACATAATTTTCATACTATTATGCACACATTCACACACACAATATGTTTATACACATGAATATACATGCCAATGGATTTATCTGTCACTACTTATATTTATTCGTAATTTTTTTTGCTTTTAAATTTCATTCTCATGTGTAGCAGCAGTGTGTCTGCTTGTCTGCAGAGTAGCCCTGATTTCCGCATTTGCATTGTGTTTGTGCCGTGTCTGATGGGAGGTACCTGATCACTTGCTGAAGTCATAGATCAGGAACTACCTTATTTGCTTAGATTGCTAAGAAATGTCCATAAAAACATTGCATTATGTATAACATTAAGTTTACTCAAATTCTGCTTAAAATTAAAAAGAATAAAGAATAATAATCAGTAAATGAAAATTGATTTTATTTTTGCCTGGGTGTCTTCTAGCCCCCTTTCCCCCAGGCCACCTCCTAGGAATAAGGGATATGGTGGTGGAGTGCAGGAATTATGATTCTGCTCAGTATCCATCTTAGAAGGAAAATATAAACTGTAACAAGTCTTGTTTGATAACACTGTCCTTGGACAATAACAGTTATCATTAGGTACTTATAACTCTTACTATGCCTGGGTCAATGAGTCTTCAAACTCAGTTAGAAAACAAACAAGTTTTTGATTAAAACAGTAAAACCCAGTTCCTGTTTTCAGGGAGTTCATAGTTTACAGTCAATAAAGGGAATGACAGTAACCCCAGCAAACAGTTAGGAGAAATGGGATTTGCTTGTTACCTTAGAAGCAAAAGGAACATTTCTCCAAAGCAAGTCATTAAAGATTGTGATTGTTTTGTTACAGAGTAGATTTACTAGCATGAAAATGATAGCTTAACCCTATTGTTCATTCACCAGGCAGGCTGGGTGAGTGCTCACATTTCAGATGAGCCAGCCTGGCTACAGGAAAAGATATTTGCATAGAAGATTGGAGAAATTGCCAAACGACAAAATGGAGACTCATGCTTTTGAAATTTCTCTTATTACTGCTTTAATTAAATTGTTGTTTCCAAGGGAATGGATTTTTAAATGAAATTTTAATAGTGCCTCAGCTAATTCCGAATGTATTCTTTCATTTTACTCTGCTTTCACAATGTGCTTGTATTTGGTTTCACTTCCTGGTTTGTCCACACAAGCCTGTTGCTGAGAAATATTTAAATAAAGTGTTTATGAGAGAAAAATATTGTTTTATAATGGATAAAAGCATTTTGGTTTGATTTAGATTTAGCTCATGTAATAATTTTTATGGAAATAAGATTTCTGATGCCTAAACGGGTAAATCAGTTGCATAAGGAAAACTCTTTAAAAAAAAATTCTTTGGCACTGAATTTAATTAAGTTACCTTGTGGGGAAATCATCTACAAAACTGATTAGGTACCGGTTGCAAAACAAATGAAATGTTGGTCCATAATTACAGTACTGTAATTGTAACTTAATTTTTAACAGAGATTTGATTGCATGGTGAGGGACAATGCCTAATGATTTTTCCAAAAGAAGGGCCCAGTATATTCTTAAGCTGATGGGTTGTCTAGGGTGTGTTTAACATGCCACTAGTATATCTGGCACCATATTGTGTGTTTTAAATGACTGTTCTTGTGCATTATAGCATTGCACAAAATATTTGGCTACTAATTCTAAAAGTGATATCTTTACTCCTAACCACCTAATTTCACCAAAGTATTTGGGTACCTCTAGTGTAAAGAAAACTAATCAAATCCATTTCTCTTTTTAAAATATCAATTAAGAGTTTCAGGAAAAGTCTGCTCCCTCAAAATCTAATTGTTTTGTCCAGTTGCATCATTTTACTGACTAATCTGAAAGTTTAATTTTTTTAAGCATACCTGTTTTTCTACTTGAGATTTTGATTTTGAAGTCCACTTATGTTTTATTTTACAAGGTGATCTGATACGTAACCTAATATAGCATTAAGCTTGCTGTTCTCGTTCTCAAACCCCCTCCAATGAATTCTTCTCTGCCTGATGCTTTCAAATTAATTCTCCTAATGTACACTAATACGCCCTTAAATGTATTTTTTCCATCATTCTTCTGCTTAGATATGGTTAGTGATTCCCTATGGCTCATATGATTAAGTCTAAATTCCTTTCTGCTCTCATAAAAAGATTTAGCTTTGAATTCTAAAAGTGATATTTTTTACCCCAAACCAGTCATTTCTCAGGTGGCTGTTATATGCTAGGCCTGAACTATGTGTTGAAAAATTCTTAGCTTGACACTTGAGACTTTCTTTAATATTTGACCCTAATCTACTTTCCACTCTTATCCTCTGTTATTTCTGTCTCAAAAATTCCGCTCCATCCATATATGTCTCTTCAGTAATTCCTTAAATTCACCTTGGCTTCCTCCTCCCTTCTTTATTTGTTCCTCCATTCCTCCACATAAAATATCTTATGTCCTATTTTTTTTTTTTTTTTTTAATGTGAGGAAGATCAGCCCGGAGCTAACATCCGATGCCAATCATCCCCTTTTTTTGCTGAGGAAGATTCGCCCTGGGCTAACATCCGTGCCCTTCTTCCTCTACTTTATATGGGACACCGCCAGAGCATGGCTTGACGAGCCGTGCATCGATGCGGGCCCAGGGTTCGAACCTGCAAACCCCAGGCCGCCATAGCAGAGCATGCGCACTTAACCACTGTGCCACTGGGCTGGCCCCCTTATGCCCTATTATTAATCCTCCTCTCTTTTACCCCTTATCCCTTCACCTTCCATCTATATAAATCCTATGTATCTTTATTAGTTGAACTCATAACTGCTGTGCAGTGACTATTATTTCTTTGGTGTATACTGCCTTAAAATGCAACTGTTTGATGCATTTGTTTGATCTTTCTTGTATCCATGCTTTTTAAATTTTATTTTATTTATTTTGTTGAGGTCACACTGGTTTATAACAATTGTATTCATGCTTTATTTCACCAAGCATAAGCTCCTTTTGAGGGTCAGGTCTGAGTTTGACACCTTTCTATCCTTTTCAGCATCTGGGACAATGCTTTGCACCCAGGAGAAGCAAGGTCATGATTGTCGAGTACACCTAGTATCAGAGTGTATGCAAGATATGACATTCCTCAAATGGTCTCCCTTGGTGCCCCATCTCTAGCCATGACACAAGTTGGTGGCACATAGGGCTCTCTTCATTTCTACCTCTGTTCAACTAACAGTGACTAAGTTGTTGCCTTCCTTGAGTAGATAAAACTTCCCACAACAAAAACAGATGGTGGTGTCATATATAAATAGAAAACATTATTTCTTGTATGTGGGTAAGAGACAAAAAAGGAGACAGGAAAAAAAATACACTGTTAGCTTTCTTGGCGCAGTCTTTCCGCCTTTCAAGTTTGGTAGCTAAGAAATAACCATAGATTCATTTGCTGTGCACAAAGGAGAAACTTAGGTCACTGACCGGAGATTATGCATGTTGTGTAGCTGAATTTGTCACTGAGCCAGACAAAACCCCACCCTGATTTAGAAGTCATGTGTTAAACTTCCAGATGGAGAATGTGGCTTTTGTCTCCTGGGAAGCCATCAAAACTCTAAAATTCCCAGAGAGAACATTGTTTCTCCCCTTTGCTAATACCAAGTGAAGGTGTAGAACCCTGCTGAATTCTGAAGCCCAAAACCAACCCAATGTACAGAAACCCCACCTGTCATTTTCTTTGGAATGTGAGCATTCTACCTAATTCCTGTTAGTTACTTGTAAATTGCTTTAGAAGCCTGACCTTACTCTCTCACTTCAGTAGACCCAAAACTGCCTCAAATTATTCTTAATGCGTGGCTGAGCTAAATCTCTCTTCTCTGCTGATAGGGCTCAAATGGAGTTTTATCTGCTAAAGGATTCAGGGGCCTTTGCATGTCATGTGGAATTTGGTGAAGTGAAGAAAGATGATGTGGCGATTATAAGAAGTTGCTGTGGTCTTTGCTCCAAACAAGGGGGTCTAATTTTAATTCTTTTACCTGTTCATTTAATATTTAATAGCTTCTGCCTGCTAAGCCCTGGGGATACAATGATGAGCATGATACACATAGACTAGACCTCCTAGAGCTTCTGGTTTAGTGGGAGAGAAATAAATCTTTAATTGAACAAATACATGAAGGTGTGTGGTGAGTGCTATGAACGCAAGAGATAGAGCAGTAAAAGAACATGTTGTGAAGGGCCTGGTCAGAGTGGTCAGGGGAAGGTGTCCCTTAGGAAGTAACTTGTGTAAGTCATTGACTCAGGATGTCAGTGGCTTCAATGATTGCCCTGTTTGGGCCTTGAAGTTGAGCTTGACCTTCTAAGTGAACCACTTCGCACTGTTTCAAATTGCAACTATTTGGTATAAGAATTAACCCTCATATAAGACTGTTTTTATGCAGTATGATGCTATGTGTGGTATAATAAGAAATATACGTTTGGTCTTTGTCCCTGGTTCCTGGCACAGAGTTCCTAAAACCTTTGGAATTTCCTGATAGGAGCATCTTTGGTTACTCAAATTGAGCCCTTTTCAACCATACCTGAGTTTCTACTAATGAGGTGACTCTTGGTGGGCCCCTAGAGAGCTTCAGGACTGGGGCTGGTGGCCAGAGGAACCAATCAAGTGATTAGAGAGCTGGAACTTTCAGTTTACCCCTGACCTCTGTGAAGGGAAGAGGAGTGGGAGATTTTCGATCTCCGATGGCCAGTGATTTAATCAATCATGCCTATATAATGAAACTTCCATAAACATCCCTAAACAACAGAGGTGTTAGGACATGTTAGCGAACACGTCCAGGTTCTGGGAGAGTGGCATACTCAGAGAGGGCGTGGAAGTTCCACACCTGCCCTCCCACGCCCCAGATACCTTGCCGTATGCATCCCTTCCGTTTGGCTCTTCCCGAGTTGTATCCTTTGCAATAAACCAGTAAACATAAGTCAAGTGTTTTCCTGAGTTCTGTGAGCTGTTCTAATGAATTATCGAACTTGAGGAGGGGGTTGTGGGAGCCCCTGCATTTGTAATCAAGTTGGGCAGAAATGTGGGTAGTCTGGGTACCTGACACTTGCAACTGCGTCTGAAGTGGGGGCAGTCTTGTGGGACTGAGCCCTTAAACCTATGGAGTCTGATGCGAACTCCGGTAGTTAGTGTCAGAAGAGGATGGCATTGTAGGACACCCAGTTGATGTCAGAGCAAGTAGTGTCAGACAAAAGACATCTCACTATGTTTACCCTAAATGTAAACCAGACATTTTTCTGCTCTGGCAGAGGAGCAAATGGAAATCCGTGGTTTTGACCAGCAGCAGCCATTAACCAAGTTGCAAATATGAAGCATTGATTTAGCACCAAGGTAAAAGTGGACTTTTTACCTGAAACATAGATGACATAAGAGCTTGTTCTTTCAAAACTGACTATTTCTCTCTTAATGCTGTTGCCCAATGCTTCACCTCCCACACCTTATTCCAGAGAAAATAGGAGCCAGAATTGCTAAGCAGCGTTGGCTGACTGGAATGTTTTAAAAGGCCTTCTCCAGGTTGGGCAGACAGGCACGGTTGCGCTTCATTGGCACCATGAGCCAGAGGTTGCAGGTGTTGTTTTTTTTCTTTTAATCCTCAGTCGAATGTACGTGGTCCATTATTGGTCCATTATTACAAGGTAGATTTAGAGAAGAATTTCCTACTCAGGTTGTTGTCTTCTCACAGTGAAAGAGATGACTGCAGTTCCGCGTTTGGGCCACATATTTCTACCTGGACCCCTGGGCCTCTTTGAAAAGTTCCTTTTGACTTTGTAGTAGGACTTAAATGTTAGGAGGTGTCAATGACCTTGCAACGCTTGCTGTTTTGTTTCCTTGGAACCAAAGTGGTGTAAATAAAGCTCACTTCATGGGTTGTTTTGTTTCAATTTAAGATAATGTTCCAAGGCCAAAGGCATCCTCTTAAAATACTGGCAAAAGAATTGGCTTATTTTATAAGAGTTCCCCTTTACATGTACATGCCACTTCAATGATTTCAAAGTGCTTCCACAATATTTCTTTTACCACTAATATCAACTCTTAGGGCCAGTGTGATTGTCCATATTTGAAAGCCGAGGACACACAGGCCTGGACTAAGTGAGTGATTTGCTTTAGCCCATGAAGATGGTGGTGGAGGCAGGCCTGAGACTCGGTTCAGTGCACATTATCCATGCTGAGACCATGGAAAACCAGCCACAACCTCTTATGCTGTGGGGTGAGTGGAGCAACAAGGCTTCACATTCAGCAACAAGGCCCCTTGGGTGGGGGGAACAGAGATATAAAAATAAATAAACCTGGGCAGTTTGCACTTACCTAAAGCAGCTCCAGAACATTTACAGGGCAGTACTTTCGCAGGAGGAGCAATCACTCCATATTCCCAGAATTGACTGGCATAGCAATGACTGCTGCTGACCAGGAAGTAGAAGAAAACTGTAAAAGTGCCTGGTATCTGAGAACACAGACACCAGTAACATGTAGATAGAAACAGAGCTAGAGGCTTTAAGACTCCCTTCCCCTCGCAGCAGTAGTCCAAACTGTAACACAGGCAGCATGAGCTCAGTTAGAAGTGGCCGTCGCCTAGCCCGTGAGGCTGAGTGAGTGCCCACAGTGAGCCACATGGTGAAGCATCCTTTCTTGCTATTCCAGCTACTCTCAAGTGAGTGATGATCACAGTGATCCCAGAGTAGGTAATCCAGTCTGCCCAGCCTTTCAGGGTCAGACCCCAGCACTCCTGGGAAGGGAATAGCAAGAGCCAGTAAAACAGCAAGAGAAGCTATATAGCACTCATTTCCATCATGTTCCATTGCCGAGCCTCCCCTACCCATCCCTGAGACATTATTTTGTCTTCATAATAACAAAAAAACAAATCAGGAGGTGATACATTTTAGAAACGGCTCTCTGGCTGCAATATGGAAACGGACTGAGGAGGGCAAGAGAGGACGAGATTTCAGTTCTCCTCCCTAAAGATGAGGCAGGCTCGACCCCAAGGCAGAGGTAGCAGGGATGCAGAAGAAGGGGGTAGTTTAAGAAAAGAACCAGTTGATTTGAGGAGTAGAGGAAAAGAGTGTTTTGGGGGTCGGTGCCTGAGCTCTTGATGTTGCTATCAACCTTCAACATCATTCAGCTTTCAGTCTTAATGTTGCTGTCAACATTCAGGGTCCCAGGAAGAGCAGATTTGGTGTGAGTATGAGAAGAAATGGCAGATTCAGTTTGGGACACCCGAGGAGAGCATATGCATGAGCAGAGAAGCTACTGGCCAAGGACTGAATTCTGGTGAACCCCAGTGCTTAAGGGGTGGGTAGTATTAGGACCCTTCCACAGTTCCCAGTTACCTTTCTACCTTCAATTAAAATCAGTGCTTTCATTATATGCTTGACCTGATGACCACCTTTTCTTGCTATGACCCACTTTTACTCTCTTTTTAGCAAGACCAATTTATTAGTTGCCAATTGTAGACCCTCAGTGTGCTCTCTAAGAAAACATACACCAATCATCTTTGAGTTAATGCTTTTCCTGGTCCTATCACTTTTTTTTTTTCAAGTTCTGTTCAATTCTCACCACTCCAGAGGAGTCTTCAGATTAGGTATCCCCTAGCTTCAGCTGCAATTAATCAACTCATAGGATAAAGGAATGCTGAAAGTGGAGGGTCTATCGATCATTTGGCTCTCTCTCTAACATGACAAGTGAGCAAAGTCAGGTCAAGTGAGATGAAATGACTTGCCCAACATTATACTGTCAGTTAGATATAAAGTAGGGAGTAGAAATTGGGTCTCCTGGTACCTAATTGGGGGTTCTTTCTGTTAGGCAATGCTGCCTCGTGGCCTTGGCTCTTCTCTATGCCACTTTGTTGGTTACTTTTCTTCATTTAAGCATCCAATCACATTATTACATTCCTCTCATCCTCCTCTATTATAGCCCTGTAGAGAGGCAGAGCATCTATTTCTCTTATTAAATTAGCTCTCATTTGATATAGATCACTATCTTTATCCACTCGTGCCTTGGATGGGCATTTCCAGAGACCAAGCAGGTCACAACAAAGGATTATAACTGCTCTCTCAACCACTTTCCAATACACACACACACAAAATCCCTCCACATTATCACCAACACCTCCCCCAACCTCCACTCCCAACCCTACACTCCACTCGGCCCCGTCTCTCCAGCCCTCATTACGTACCCTATTAGGCTTGATGCCTTCTGCTACATTGACCTCTTAATAAAAGAAGATTAACAGGAGGATCAAATACTTTTCAAATCCATCTAAAGTTATTAGTGATTTTTGTAAACATGTGGGTGCTTCAATGGTTACTTTAGGAAGAAAAAAAAAGATCTCACATGTGTGCTTTCCTAGATAGTCAATATAAGATTTTTGAATTGTTAGCTTCATATATAGCTATTTATTTAGTGTAAAAGATGATCTATGTGTTTTTTGAACAAATTAGTTGGATCATATCTCTCCCACCCAAATCCTTCTAATTCAAGGTCTTCCTTGGTCTCTGGATATGTGGGGTGGAAATGTCCATCCAAGGCACAAGTGGATAAAGATAGCAATCTATATCAAATGAGAGCTAATTTGGTAAGAGAAATAGCTGCTCTGCCTCAAGGTAACAAACAAAATTGATAATTAAATATTTAGTATTTATTATAATAACCTGTGAATTATGGACAAAGCAAATTTGTCACAGTAAAATTATATATTTGTGTGTTGGCATGTTTTCTAGTACCTTGGGGTTCCCTGTATATTTAATTTGTGTAATCCATTTATGTTTATTTTAAGGCAGTCACAACAGTTTTTCTGTTTCACACGATTATAGATGTTTTTGTGTGGTAAAACATACGTAACATAAAATTCACCATTTCATCAATTTTTATGTGCACATTTCTGTGGCATTAAGTACATTTGCATTGTTATGCAACTATGATTATAGATTTTAAAGCATGGCCTATGCTAGAGTGAGACTGGCTGTATCTGTCTTGTCTGCAGCATGAATCTTGATTGGGAAGACAGGCGTTGCATCAAAAAGTGGAGGTTACTTGCACAAGTTAACTTTTTGTAAATTTTGCATCACTGTGTACTGTTTTGGCTTCAAAATACTTTATCTTCCCTGTGGGCCATATATTAAATAATTAAGGTAAGTTACATTTATATTTCATAACATGTTCTCATAACTGGAGTTATGTGATATACTGCAAAATCTAGCATGGGAATCACTAACGTAGGTGGAGAACCAAACCTCCTAACATCCAGTCTGGTTTCTCTTTACAGAGAAAAGAGAAAGCCAACCTTTAAAGGATTAATTTTAGATAAAGCTACTACTCTGTTAATAAATCACCATTTTTGAGCACTGACTTTGTACCTGCTGCTGTGCTAAGCGTTTGATTTGTAGTTACAAATAACTCCATTATTATCTCTATTTTACAGATGAGAAAATTGATACTTAGCTTATCTAAGATCAAGCATGTGGTAAATGCTGCACTCCCTTCCAGGTCTCTCAAATATTGATAAGAGTCTTAGGATGAGAAGTAGGCCTAACAAAGTAACTAACATATTGAAAATAACTAACGTATTGAAGGCATGTGATACTTGTTTATTAAGTCATTCAGAAAGAAGGTCATATTTAGATGACGTGGTATTAATTTATTTTAACCACATTTTAGTAAGAAGGCAGGAAGAAAGGCCATGTAAAACATTATTTAAGTACAAAGAAGGCAGGAAGAAAGGCCATGTAAAACATTATTTAAGTACAAATTAAACTTCAGTTATTCCTCATGTCATTAAATTGGTGGGTAAATGTTTCTCTAGGAGGTTGTGCCAGCAGGATGCACCCATGCTCTGGCTATCTATCATGTCCATCTTAATTACGTAATTAAGGCAGGCAGGATGGAGGAGCACTTGTTGATTCTGTTTTACTAGATGGAATACTGAGTAATGAGCTAGAAAAACAATACAGATCTGATTTTTTTAGATTGTATCTTTTCGTTTCTCTAAAAAATAGATTGTAGATTTTTTTTTTAAAGAGAGATGTCACATTCTATATAAAACTCCTTTTTATATAGCTCAGTGGAGAGGCGGTATAGCAGATGGCTCTTAGTCAGAGCTGGTATGAATTCTGGGTTTGCTTTGTGAGCTTGAGCAAGTTTCTTAGTTTCTCTAATCCTCGGCTTTCTCACCGTTAGAGTTGAGATCGTAATGCGTACCTCACTAAGCACACTGTAAATGGTAGCCTTCTTTCCATCTCCCACCACCGTTTTCCATTCAACAGATAATTATTGAAATCTCTTTTGTGTTAGATCCTGTCCTGTACACTGCACTCTTCTAAGAGCTGGAAGTGAGAGGCAGGGAGGCATCTAACTAGCTATTTGCGATGCAGTTTAATGAAGTATAATAGAACCATCAGCACTCTCTTAATGCTGAGGAAGCACGAGGTATGGAGCAACTACTTGATTTGGGGGCAAGTGGGTAGCAGTGTTCATTTTAAACATCTTATTTGTTTAATGATCATTTAATACTTGGTGAACATTAAACCTTTGTATTTTATGATCAGAAATTAGCTGAATCTAAACACTAGGCTGGTTTTCAATGCATGCTAATTGGATTTTTGTCACTGGATTAAGAATATGTTATACCAGATGTAGCACTCTTTACAGTCTTCACTATCAGAAGTTATTGATTTTACGAGATTGAAACCATCCAAGGACTTGCAATGTTGTCAGCTTGATCATAGCTCACAGGATGTGGAATTACAGTCCTTATGCAGCATCTAAAATGTGGCTGGCCCTGGGGAGACAAGAAATGTCCATGCCTTCCTAGAGCCCATGGTCTTGGGGGAAGGTGAACAGGACATGATAGACACCATCCTTATTTGAGTGATAACTTGATACTTCCACTGATCCTGGCATTATTCCTGTTGCATTATACTGTTAACTTGTACAAAAGAAGAATTGTGAAATCATAATTTGATAAAATATTAAGGTCTTTTAGGGCTGCTGTGGCATTTATCCAGTGATCCATCACTGATTCAAAATGACTCACCCTCTTTATGATGCAGCCAGTCATACTGAATTTGACAGCAGTTCTCCATTGAGATTTGTGAGATGTCATGTTTGGTGGGTAAGTTGGCAAGTATAAATTTTTCCTCTTTCTTCCTGAAGGATGAAGGCTTAGCCTCTGCTTCTGAATCTCTGCACTTGTCATGGGGTGATGGAAGTGCCTAAGGCTCTGTCTCCACCACTTTGCTTTGTCATCCTTCCAAACTCATCGTTCGAGTGCACCAATTGTGTTCATAGATTTTTCAGAGAGCTAGGCTCCCCCTCCATACCCTTGGTTCCTAACTCTGATATTATCTGTTCACTCAATAATTATTTACTAAATATTTATGGTGCAGATAGGGGCAGGAATGAGAAATGGGGGCACTCTAGGTGGGCTTATAACTTGTTACTCTAGGCAGGCTAAGGATTTGATGTCACTTCAGACTGTTAGTCTTTAAATATTTGTTCACAACTTTTTTAAGAGGAGAAGCCAAGCACTCGATGCAAGAGAAGTGGGTAGCCAAAGAGTCCCTCCACTTCCCCCTTCTACCAGGTCCCAGGATCTCAGCTGACCAGAAGAAAGATAGCAATCAGACTCATCTTTCCCTCTACCCACTTTCTGTGCTCTCCCTGAGAAAAGTTCTTTTTTTTTTTTTTTTTTTAAAGATTTTATTTATTTTATTTTTCCCCCCAAAGCCCCAGTGGATAGTTGTGTGTCGTAGCTGCACATCCTTCTAGTTGCTGTATGTGGGACTCGGCCTCAGGATGAACGGAGAAGTGGTGCCTCGATGCGCACCCGGGATCCGAACCCGGGCCACCAGCATCGCAGCGCGCGCACTTAACCACCAAGCCACAGGGCCGGCCCTCCCTGAGAAAAGTTCTGATAGGACTATTTTTGTTTAATCAGGTTAAGTTTCAGAGATGTTTTAAACACCTCATTGATGAATCAGTACATGGAAGCTGCCATAATATCCAAGATCTTAATCTAGCCCTAGAAAGAGACACTGGGATAAATCTCAGGGATATAAATAAATGAGATGCTGCCCCAGCCCTCAAGGAACTTGAGGCAATAGCTTATTATATACTATAAAATAATTTGAGAGAACTGTTAGTAAAGTGTTGCAGGAACACAGATCGAAGAGCAGTGAATTCAGCCTGTGGAGGTCAGGGTGGCTCATGGAGGTGATTCATGGAGGTGATCCTGGGTGACACAGATGGTGAAGTGACATGTCCCTCTTTTAAGTACATCTGGTATTCAGAGTTTGAACTTTTCAAATTGATGGAATAGGATGTTTTGATTTTATGTAACCTAAAGCCTAAAACTTATGGAATTGCACAAGACAGGATGCGTAAGTGTGATCTTGTAGTGGTTCTTACAGTATCTGACCTGCAAAATGAGATCAAGTGACTGTGCTGACGTTCTTGACTTCTTGGAAGGAAGGAAACTTTTAAGATTTAATTAACTATCTCTAAAAGACAAATTCACCCAAATGGAAAGCCATTCTCAGACTCCAAAATTTTACAGTAGTTCTTTGCTTTACTACAAAGGAGTTTGTTTTGTCAATTCACTATCTCTTCTGACCAGAAGGAAATAACACATTTCTCAATTTTCAAAGTAAACGCCTTGGGGCCTTTTGTTTTTCTATCAGAAAGCTGGTTGCCCCTTATTGTTCCTTAATCCACAGTCACTTGGGAGTTTTCCCTTATAAATCGCTCACTGGGAACCTTCTGAAAGGAGCTCTTATTTGAGAAAGGGAATTCTCTGTTCTCTGTTCCTCTTGTCATCTCCAAATCTTCCAGAATACATTTTTTTTAGGTATTGACTTGGAATTGACTTTTTAAATGAAAACACACGTCTTGTCTTCTGCTGCCAGGGAAAGAAAATGTTTTTGAGGGAGTAGGTAATGCCAGTTTTATAACACTCATTAGCGTAGCAAGCTGGAGAACCCGCTGCCGCCGACTCAGCCCCTGGGTCTGTCAGAATTGCTGTGACCATCCTGTCCTGTTTTTATCCCGCCTAATGTGCACTATTTATTCTAAGAAATGTTACTATTTAGTATTTTCACAATGCATTCTTCCAACCTGTAGTTTTGTTTGCTGCTGGGGTGGAAGAAAGGCGATAACTTTTGCTGTGGTTTCTAATATTAGTTTGAGAGATTTGGTTTTAGCCTGGATAAAGAAACTGAGCTACATTTTGTTGTTTTTTAATTTGACAGCAATGGCTTCACTCTGAGATGACAGGTTGTCATTACGAGAGAGCTTTCCTTAAGTTCTACATTTATGACTTCTCAGCAAAATATTCCTTTGGTTTAGGTAAATGTTAAATAGGAAAGAGGAATGAAACTCTTTAATAAAACATGTTGGAAAGCATTCAACTCAACTCAGTCAAACAATTGCAAAACAAAGCAACAATGAGATCATTTTTCATGTATGGAATTAGCGAAGATTTTTTTTTTAATGATGATTTCTACATCTGGCCAGGGTGCTACTCGTATATTGTTTATAGGAAAGAAAATTAGTATAACCACCTTGGGAAATAATTTGATGTTGTATATCAGAAGCCTTAAACTGTTCATGCTCTTTGACCCATTACTCTCACTTTTGGAAGTCTATGCAAAGGAAACCATATGAACAGAGTGCAGAGGTGTTTACAGCAGTATTAGTAATGAAAAGGGAAATTCTAAAATTCAATAGGGAAATGATTTTGTAAACTATGACATATCCATGTATGAACTGTTATGCTTCCATCAAAAGAGATGTTTAGAGAAAGTATAACAACATCAAGAAAGCCTGTGATGAATGATGAGGCAAAAGGAGATCTCAGTATCATGCCATCGAATTTTACAATGGCATAATTGTGTAAAACTAACAAGCCACAAGGGAAAGGGGTGCAGGGACGGGAGAGACTGGGAAGAGAAAACAATCCCAAATATTAAGTCTTTTTTTCCTCCATTTCCCTGTTTTCTATAAGAAGCATAGATATTTTCAGTGGGTTTTTCTGTCTTTTATTTATAAAACAAGTGGTGCCTCAGATGTAGTGCTGATCTTATTCATCATTTAAAATTTAATGTTTGGGGCCAGCCTGGTGGCGTAGTGGTTAAATGTGAGCACTCAGCTTCAGCGGCCCAGGGTTCGCAGGTTCAAATCCTGGGCACAGACCAACACACTGCTCATCAAGCCATACTGTGGCGGCGTCCCATATACAAAATAGAGGAAAATGGGCACAGATGTTCGTTCAGAGCCAATCTTCCTCAGCAAAAAGAGGAAGATGGGCAACAGATGTTAGCTCAGGGCCCATCTTCCTCACCAAAAAAAAAAAAACAACACAAAAACTTAATGTTCATATTTTATGCCTTGTAAACTACCATGGTGATGAGATTAAATGTGTAACTGTGACAGTGATTTGTTTCTTACCCTGGGTATCAGCTAATACCTTTTGTGAGAGGTCACAAGGTGGTCTGGTTAAACAATACTCACTTTAAAATATTTTTTGTATGTCTCATAAAGTTATCATAGATGTTGGAAATTTTAGAACCACAAAAGTGGCTAAATTGTTTTGCAGTCCTGTGATGCAGAAAATATAACAATATGTTTATGATTTCTCTTTAGGAATTTTTCAAATAAAAACTAATTGCAGAGTTTCCGGTTGTCCAGCATTCATAGGGTAAGATTAACATTCTGAATTGTGAACACATGGTAAAGATAATTACTATTAGATTGGGAGCTTGGGGCAAATAAATACTGAATACTTAGTATGTAAAAAGAGATTGATATTCTTACAGATGTTTTGAGTAAAATCTTTTTGATGTTTTTAAACCAGTCATTAAACAGAAAATTAAATTTGTGTATATTTCATCTTCCGGTCCTTTGTTGGTTTTGTATGTAGGAAATTATGTGTGTAAATGTTTGGTACTTAGTTTTTTTTAACATTAAAGATCTAAGGAATATAAGAAAGAAATGTCTGTGAGAGACTTAGACTTCATGACTCCATGTCTATTTTTCTGATTTTTGTTTAAGTTAGCATTTTTAATGCATAGAATTGGTTTGCCATGTTTCCATAAGTAAAAGATGGCCATGCTTTCCTAGAGTAGGTAAGTCAGGAATAAGCAAGCCCTATTGGGCTTGGTTCCTGCTAACATCATTCTTCTTTTATAGTTGTGGACAATTAATCTTAAGTTAGCTCTGTGGCAGAGCTTTTGACTGACGTAATGAGTGATTTTTTGTACACTAATGTATTAAGTAGCATGACTCTCTATTGTTGTGAATACAACGTTTGTCTTAAAGTGTGTCACTCAGCTCTGAACCTATAGTCGATGTGAAGCAGTGGTGAGGAGAGTGGATCTGTTCCCTACTGTATTCTGAACACTCTTCTTTTTATAGATGAAGACGTAGATCCTTTGACTCCTTGAGGATATCTACATTTCCCTGCTGATTCATTGAGTTGACTGTAATTTTTAAAAGCTAGTAACACATCAGCTACTCCTCTACTTATGACTCCTCAGTGGTTTTTCCATCATTCCTGGACCAAATTCTTTATCTTGGCTACAGGCCTTCTGTCACTCTTCTACTTTCCCCAGGCTTCTGACATTCCAGCCAAGTGGCCTCCTTTCTGATCCTCATGCATCCTAAGCTTCTTGCTCCTTCTGCCTGAAGTGATCTTTCCCAAGATCATCACATGGCTGGTTCCATTTATATCTTCATTCTAATGGAGGCCTCTAACGAGGCCTTCCCTCACTATCCAATCTAAAGTAGCTTTATGTTCTTCATAGCGTTTCTGATTTTATTGTCTTTGTATATTTGGTTATTATCTCTCTTCCCTTACTACCCAGTGAGGTTCCTGAGAGCAGGGATCTTGTCTATCTTGCACATTTATATTTCCCTAACTACTTGGCACATAGTAGGCATTCTAAATATTTGTTGCATGAACAGACGGAAATCCTGACCTCTTTTTGAGAAATGGCTACTGTACATTCTCTTTGAGTATTTTGTTTGCATAGAACCAAATGTAGTATTTATTAGGTTTAGCCATTATCCCACTCATTTTGGCACTAAAGTAACAGTGTGACATGTTGGTGCTAACTTCCAGCTATGCATGTCTTCTCTCCACAGTAGGATTGTACATCCAGTGAAAGCTGAGACAAGGCTTCATATTTCCTTGGTATGCCTTTGTAGTCCTAGCCTCCGTAACTGAGTGCATATAAATGTTAACTTTAGAGAAAGAGTTAAGACTAGTGGCTTAATCATATTTTCTTAAGTATTTCTAGAGTACACTGGTTTGTCTGTCCAAGAGCTAAAAAATCTCATTTTGATTTATAGTTTTAAAAAATTATAACATAGAAATGTTCTGGACTGTATTTGCGACTTCATGTTCCAAAATTCAGTTTTATTTTATTAGGAAGGCCTGTTAATTAGGCTAGCTGACCAGAATCACGGCTACAAACTTTCCAGTTCTTTTCAAATTAGGAAACATGGCCATAATCCCATGCTCTACTACCCTGTGACCCTAGAGAAGCTACTGAACACCTCTGAACTTTAGTTTCCTTATTTGTAAAGAGTTGGACTCTGATCTCTATGGTTTCTTCCTGGGTTAAATAATCCATATGATTCTGCTCTTGTGAAAGATAGATCACTTATGGAAGAATTAGGAAAAACAAATATAATGATGATCTTTGCTATCAGCCAGGCATTTGAAAGCAGACCACATGTGATTCATGAGAGACTGCAAAGGAACTGAGTTTGGCTCTACTTTATGGCTTGCCTACTGTGGGGTGGTGGGAAGGAGTCAGGAAAATATTTTTATAAATAATGAGGGTGGTGGAGAAGGGTTTAAGGTTGCCTTCTGTTTACACATTTTCCCTAAAAATTATGCAATCAGTGGTGGCTTATGCTTTAGTGTTAATATTATAATAATAGGGTTGCAACTTCTTTTCTTTTAAGTGTATTCTAGATAATTTGGTAGCTTACTAAAAGCATCAAAGAATTAAGAGGTCTTTTCCTAAAAAGACAATTACCATCTAAATTGAATACATGATGTATTCCATAACCGTCAGAAACAAAGAAAAGTGAAGCAATGTTCCTTAAAGTTCAGAACAACTCAGATTTAATTAGGATTTCTAGACTTGTTCCCATGGTTTTAATTTTCATATGTAGTAACTTTCCCCTAGGGCTTCAGATGATTGGGGTAATTTTCCTAATATTTAGAACATTGTTTATGATTGTTTCACAGACCCATTACCACTCTGCAGCTTTAGGTGAGAAGCCACAGAATGGTAGTTGCATGTCTCTGTTCTCCTTTGGTTTTTCTGTGTGATTTGACTATGATGTCAGACTCTTTCCTTGAAACTCTTTGATTTCTGTGCTCCAGAAATACCGTGCTTCTGCTTGACCTCACTCACCCTGCTTCTCTATCCCCCTTTACTCTTCCTTGTCGGAAAGTCCTTCCTCATCTGATATATCATCTAGGGGAGAAAGATTCTATTTTTTACTCACTAAATTCATTCTCTCAAAGAATTGATTCATATCTATGGCACTATTGACTGCTTAGATGCTCATGACTTCCTGTGGGGGATTAAAGATGGCTGCAAATACTTTGTGATTCTTCCCATCAAGGAGTGGAGTCTGTTCCCCTTCCCTTTGAATCTAGGCTGGCCCTGTTACCTTTTTTGACCAATCAGATGTGGCAGAAATGGCATGGAGTAATTTCTAAGGCTGGACTTTAAAGAGATTTTTAGCTTCTGCTTTTTGTGTGGTTGAAATGTTCCTTCTTAGAACTTAGCCACCTTGCTGTGAGGAAGCCTAAAAGCCATATGGAGGAGTGGCAGGCCCCTGGTCATTAGCCCAAGCTGAGCTCCACGCCAGCAGCCAGCCCAAGTGCCAGCCCTGTGATTAAGGCATTTTGGATCTTCTAGCCAACACCATGTGAAACAGAACTGCCTCATTATCCCACAGAATCATGAAAAATGATGAATGGTTATTTTTTAGCTGCTAAGTTTTGGGATGGTTTGTTACATAGCAATAAAGAACCAAAACAAAAAATGGTACCTAGAAGTGAGGGGCTGCCGTAACATAACATTTAGCATTGGCTTTGGGACCAGGTTGTAGTAAAGGCCTGAAGGGTAGTAAGAAGATTATTAATATGGCTGGAAGGGCAGTGAGGAAATTGCTATTGGAGGATATACTGACAGAAAAATCGACAAGACTGACACCTGCAGTAACATGGAAGATAGAAAATGAACCCAATGAATTTGTGGATCTAGCTTAGGAGATTTTCCAGCAGAATATTGGAATGCCAATTGACTTCTTTTTTTAACCACCTATGATCAAAGTTTTAAAAGAGAAAGATGAATTAAAGAAGAAACTGTTCCGATTTTAAATAGACTTTAGAGGAAATATTTCCAATCCAGAATTTTCTAAAGTCTTAAATAAAACCGTTTCTCATTACCAGCGTCCCTACCCAGCAAAAGGTACTCAAAGTAACAAATGGCCTCAGGTCTAAAGATCAGATCCAGAGCACTACTGCCAGTAAAATTTGATCTCAAGGTAAAAAGAAAAGCCAAAACACAGCTGTCAGACCCTGTATTAAGACTTCAAAAAGACTCAAGGCAGTGCCTCCTAGATCTTCTCAACTAGATAGAAAGGCTTCTAAGAATCTTAAAGATAGTGTCCCACAGCATCCTGGACCTGATTTAGAAGACCAGATCCTGGTCTTCCAGCCTGAACTTGATGCCATAGTGGGATGAAACTTTTGGGGGGCTTGGGAGAGGCTGAGTGTGCTTTGCATGTGGGAGGAATGTAAACTGTTTGTGGGCAGAGAGTAGACAGTGGAGGCTTAAACATGGCTGCACATTCTTTTCTACTTCTCCCGTTGAGAGGTAGCATTTGCATCCTCCACCTTGAATCTGGGCTGGCTGTATGACTCCCTTGACTGATAGAATGTGATGGATGTGACACTGTATAGCTTTGAGGGCTCTGCCATTAAAGGGCTGCAGTTTGCAGTTTTCACCTCTGTGCTCAGAAGGCACCATCTTAGAATCCAGCCACTATGCTCTGTGAGGACGCTCAAACAGCCACAAGAAGTCTCGCAGGAAGTTACCAGCCAGCAGTCAGCACCAACTACCAGCCTGATAAATGAGAACATTTTGGACCTTCCAGTCATCTTTGTGTTAGCCAACACCATGAAGTAAAAGAACCACCCACAGAATCGTGAGAAATAAACGTGTATTTTTTTTAAGCCATTAAGGGTTGGAGTATGCAGAATAGTTAGCCAAAATTCTTCCCATCTATATGCTGCTGAGTTGTAGCCTGCTCTGGGGAAGGCTCTATCACCTTAGATCACTCTGCTGAAACATCTGAACATCTTTTTTTTACCTCATGCATTTTTGTACATTCAGTTATTTCTTGTACAAATATTTATTGTGCACCATATGCTAGAAGTTGTGGAAGATATTTATAATAGCAAAGGATCAAAATCTCAATCCATTTGACTCCTGCTTCTCCATGGACTCTATCTGATGTTGCTCAGTGGTGTGAATTTTCATTTATAGTGACTATTTTATTCTTTGCTTTCTTTTCAAATGCATTAAAATTTACCCTTATTATTTCTGACCCCCATGATTGAAATAGCCTTTCAACTGGCCCACTTGTTTCTAATCCCTCCTCCTCAGTCCATCCTGCAAATCTTTTGTTGTTGTTGTTGTTATGAGGAAGGTCAGCCCTGAGCTAACATCCATGCCAATCCTCCTCTTTTTGCTGAGGAGGACTGGCCCTGAGCTAACATCTATTGCCAATCCTCCTCCTTTTTTTCCCATTTTCTCCCCAAAGCCCCAGTAGATAGTTGTATGTCGTAGTTGCACATCCTTCTAGTTGCTGTATGTGGGACGCGGCCTCAGCATGGCCGGAGAAGCGGTGCATTGGTGTGCGCCCAGGATCCGAACCCAGGCCGCCAGTAGCAGAGCGCGTGCACTCAACCGCTAAGCCACGGGGCCGGCCCCCCATCCTGCAAATCTTTATACGTAGCTCAGTGACTCGCTGTCCTATTGCCTCACGTACCTGCATCTCTGAGGGGTCCATGTAGGAGATGGTAGCTGTTACTTTGTCATCTGTGGAGGTGGGTAGCCCTCTAGACATCCAGTGAAACTTCAAGACGACTTAAAAGGTAGGCACTTTCCCAGATATTTTTTTGCCAATATATGTTGTGAGCTTTCTCCTCCTGGGGAGATTTGGAAGAACAAAAATTCTGGCTTCACCTGGATCAACTGAATTGCTCTGTGGGAGTGGGGCCTGGATTTAGCTGGTAACCGACATAAACTGGCAAACCAAGTGTCTTGCTAGGGATCATTTAGGTACTTGAGAAATGCTAAATGCTGGTCATCAGATCTCTGAAGAGTGGTTCAAGGGATTATTTAGTATAAAGAAAAGGAGCAAATTAATCAGGGATACTGATGCATTGTTTCCCAGAGAGAGAACTCAAAGAGATGAATTTAAATTTTGTTATACGTTAGACCCAAGAAACATCTTGATGAGAAGTAGTACTAAACATTTTGGATATAAGGTGATTTTTTAGATCAATTTTCAGCTAAAGCAGTGTAGAGAAACCCCATTTTGAATTGTTTGGCTATATCCCTGCCTGGGGTCAGAGACAGGGATCTTTGAAGTTATGTCCAATTCTTAGCATATAATGACTCTAAATACCATCTGATCATCATTTGTTTATTTTTTCACTGGTTGTTTTGGAAATGCTTTCAAAGTAAAATAAGGACTAGTGAGAAGTAAAGACGCCTAACCGAGCATTGTTGTTCCAGTCTTAGAGACTTTGGCGTGAGATTGTCAAATGAGTTCATGTGTTTTGAAAAGCTTTTATGATTTTTTAATGAGGTTGAAAAGCTAAAGGAATAGGATTAGGACCATAAAATCCTTTACTCTTAACATTGTTTCTTTGAACTGATTTAGTGCATTCGTATATTAGAAATAGAGATCTGATTTGGATTGAGTCTTCATTGTTTGCAAAAATGCGGTCTGGAAAAAATTTCCTAGAGACACAAACAGTATTAAATTTTGTAATGACAAAGGGCAGCTATGCTCTAGCTCTCCAGTTAAACACTTCAATTAGAAAAATTAACATCATTTAATATATAGGAATGCTTGAGACTTTTCATACATCATTAAATCCAGATGCTTTGTATTTATATATTGTCTTAGACATGTTTAGTGGAAAATGTTTAGTAGAAAAATATTTAGCTGAGAATGTAGATTATATAATAGGTAACTGGAGACATTGCCGAAAACTGTACATTTGCATCCTTGTGTTTCAAAAGATTATAATAGAACCTAGTTATAATGCAGATGTTGGGGTAAGTTGATATCTTAGTCCATTCGGGCTGCTATAACAAACTACCACAGACTGAGTGACTTAACGAACATTTATTTCTCACAGTTCTAGAGGCTGGGAAGTCCAAGATCAAGGCTCATTCAGTGTCTGATGAGTGCTCGCTTCCTAGTTCGTAGACAGCCATCTTCTTGCTGTATCCTCACATGGTGGAAGGGGACAAGAGAGTTCTCTGGAGTCCCTTCTATAAAAGCACTAATCCCATTCACGAGGGCTCCACCTTCATCGCCTCATTACCTCCCAAAGGCCTCACCTCCTAACCCTATCACATTGGGGGTTAGGTTTCAATATATGTATTTTGAGGGGACACAAACATTCAGTCCATTGCAGTTGGGGAAGAGAGTTAAGTATTCAGCTTTTTCTTTAGCTTTTGAGAGAACTGAGACTGGTATAGTTAATTGGATTTGTCAGGAGAGAGGGAGAATCTCCCTCTGCCCTTTTCCTTAAGGTTCTTATGGCTGGCCAAATAATTAACAAGACAGGTTAGCAGGAGAAAATAATACCAAGTTTAATAACATGTATACATGGGAGAAAGCAGGGACACTGCGTTTCTCAACACAATAGCAGAAATTCTTGTCTTAAATACCATGTTCAGCCAATGACAAAGGAGGATGTTGGGGGTAGGGGAAGTCAGTTACAGGAGATTACCACTAAAGCACAGTAAACAAGAGTAAGGTTATTATGCAGATTTAAGGCCTCACCTTCCACATTGATAAGTTTCTAGGAATGAGGTCATCCCCCCTTTTCCCGATACAGAGAGGGAGATACCTTTACAAATGGAGATTTCCCTTATAAATGTAAATGTCTGTCTGACAACTCCTTGCAGGGCCATCCAGAGAATGTGGCCAGAGACAGAACGTCTGATAAGATGGGCTTGTTGGTGCCTTTTCTATTGTAACATCTATTTTACATTATATTACAGCCATCAGATAGAAGATCTGTTCCAGGAAGGAGTTACTATGTCAAATTCTTTAGGCAGTTAGTGGGGGAGGTCAAATGTCCTCAGAGAAAACAACCAAGGTAAAGAGATAGATTTCAGGGTGGCCAAATCTTGATCTCCCACAGTTTGAATGAGACAGTGTGGTCTGGTGGGGACAAGCCTTGAGATTTGAGTCTGAGGACCTAGGTTCTAGTTATAACTATTTCTTGCTGGTTTTGTCACCATAGACAATGTAATTTCTTTGGGCCTGCCTTATTTTTCATGTTTATAAACTGTGAAGAATAATATTTATCCCAATGGCTATTTGTAAGTATGAAACAAATTAATATAATTGAAAGTGCTTTGAAAGTAGGAAAACAGATATTAGATTATTAATAATAATAGATTTTTATTTGCTCTTTTATTGACAAGGAACTCATCGAAGGAAATCTGAATTGGGTGATTAGAGGAAAAGTTTATAATTCTTAAGAAAGGAAACAGGAAAAGTTCTTTACAAATAATTTTCAATTAAAATAAATACGGCGAGGGGCCGGCCCGGTGGCGCCAGCGGTTAAGTGCATGCGCTCCGCTACGGCGGCCCAGGGTTCACTGGTTTGGATCCCGGGTGCACACCGACGCACCGCTTGGCAAGCCATGCTGTGGCGGCATCCCATATAAAGTGGAGGAAGATGGGCATGGATGTTAGCCCAGGGCCAGTCTTCCTCAGCGGAAAAAAAAAGAGGAGGATTGGCGGATGTTAGCTCAGGGCTGATCTTCCTCACAAAAAAATAAATAAATAAAAATAAATAAATAAATATGGCAAACCTGTAGTCAGTTGTGGTTCTCTAACAGATTAGTTGTAGTGGTTTCTCATTATGATTATTTTAGTTATTACTATAGTTGGAGGTTTGCGTCTCTCTTCTTTCATAGAAATACTGCGTTTAAAGTAGAAAACGTATTTGCAATATTTAAAGGAAACTATTGTATACAAGAAGTATCACAATGGCTGAGTAGCATTCTGGAATTATGCAATAAGTTCTGGCACATTACAGATGCATTGTAGTGGAAGAATATGTAAAATGTTTCGCACATCAAATGTCTTTATCCTGCTTGCTGAACATAAATGCAGTTGTGTATTATATGTTATAAACCTTTTAAAAATGAAATGTGAGTGAGAAACTCATTCTCCAGTGGTACTAAGTGTGAATTAGCATACAGCTCAGTTGTCATACACACTAACTATGCTTTCTGGCCTGCAAAATAACTTGATACTGCTTAGTAATTATAAAGGAGACTTTACACATGGATTGGTAAATCCAAAGTAGATTTCAGACATGCCCAACTTTTTGATCTTTGAAAATGACAAGGTCACAAGATTATTGCTAAAAATATCTTAAATGCAATTTGGGGTCGGTACTCTGAGCTGGATTTCAGGTACTTAATAAACCAAAACAGGATTATGTCTTTAGGGCAAATATATAAACCTTCCCAGCAACTTTTCGGAGGTTACATAGGCACTAAAAATTTTTCACACCCTATTTAAAAATTTTTTTTATGTTTTAGAATGTTCTCACATTTCCAGTTGATTGATATGTGTGTAGTTTAAACTATTGCTAATGATTGTTTGAAGTAGATGCTAAGAATGGCTTTTATTAACCTACAAGGTAAAAAAAAAAACCTAACATAAAGGGTACCTACATTTAATAATACTATAATTTCAGAGATTTTTCAGCCATATTTCTGAGCCATCTTAAAAAGTTATTAACTTGTAACTATTTCTAATGAAATCGGTAGGCTAAATTTTAAGAGCACTGAGCCTTATTTGAATAGATGTGTGGTTTTAAATTAGGGTGTAGAAATTACATGGTTTGACAGGCCATCTGATAAATGCAAATTAGACCAACGGTATATGAGGACTAAATGAGAGAAATTAACATATGTAAATGTAAAAGCTAAGTGTTCATCTAAGTGTTGTAGATATGGGATTTTAAAATATGTTACATCTAAATTTCTGTAGAAATTTTTCTATAGTTTAAGGGAGTTCAGGGACTGAGTATGATCTGATACCTGGGTGGGGTCCTGTATATTAGCTTCGCCAGAATGTGCCCCAGTGTGAAAAGTGAACTGATCTTATAAAAATCTGTGTGTCATATCATGTCTTATGATGGAGAGGGTCTCTGAAGACAGTGTCTCCAATTTTTGTTTGTTTACATGACTGCAGCTATTTCAAGATACCTATGCTTTCTCATAGAATGAAGACCAACACAGAGATGGTGTGTCTAAGAAATTTCAAAAGGTGTAGGCCTCCTGATTGAAACATAATCTACTTACTGGAATCATTTTTTTCATTATAGTAAGTATAAATATTTAAAGGACATTATTTTTGTCACAGTTGACTTGTGTTCTTTGTTGAATAAATATTCACTTTCTGTCAAACACACTTATCATTGTTAGAGCTGTTTGAGTTTACCTTCTCCCACAATTTCAGTTGCATATCTTAAGTGAATTTAATTCTCAAGACATTTGAGAGGACAAATGAAGCCATAAGCTTTGAACTAGGAGAGCCCTTAGAGATGATCTGGTTCACGCTCTTTGTCCATTACGAGGAATTCCTTTGCAACATCCCTAACAGATGGTCATCTTATTCATCTAGACCCTGGTAGGGAGACAGCCTGAACTATTTTACAGAGTGGCCAGTTCTATGGATGTTCCACCACAAATTGAATCAAAATATGACTTTCTAAAATGTTCACCCACCTAGTTCTGCTTCTGGAACAAAGCCACTCATTCTTTCATCCAAGAAGTAGTCGCACAAAAATGTAAAGTTCAAGTCTCAGGTTCCCCTGATCATCTTTTATCTCAGCTGAATATCATCATCAATTACCTGTGTTCTTCCATAGGAAATGGTTTGTAGACAAGTAGCTCCTGATTATTTTGTTGCCCACTGAGTTTTTAACCTGTGACTGACCGTTGGGTTCCAGATGTGATCTCACCAGGCAGGCGCAAAAGGACTGTTGCCTCTTTATCTGGGTTCATATATTAAGATGGCCACAGATTATAGTCATATTATAGCCATACTTAATATAATAGCTATCACACAATTAGCTAAAAGGATATATTCACGTCAACTAAGATCCCTAGGTATTTTTCATGTGTTCATCCAGCAGTGTTTCCCACCATCCCTCCTTCCATCATGTTTATGGTATTTAGAGGTCTAAGTCCAAGAGTTTCTATTTGTCTCATCTAGTCCTCTTGTTTTTGGTTTTTGTCTTGTCTTGACACACAATTATGGTTAACTGCAGTGGGGTAAGGCAGAAGGGAAGAGTTGAGAGTTAGAAGTAGACCACTAAAGTAAGGGAGGGAAGCCCTGAGGCATTATATAATCAAACCTGCAGGTCCTAAGAGGAAGTTGAATCCATATTATATGATTGTGATGCCCAGAGAGGATGCAGACAGAAAGTGGTGCTCCAGTCCAGCAGTTAAAACCAGGCATCATGGAATGCCCTAACAAGTGGGAGAGCATGAAGGTATAGGGTTCAGGGTCAGATGGTCAGGAACATGTTGGGGCTGAGCAGCAAAAAAGAAGACACTTATTAACAGGTAGCAGGGCCTCTTTAATGGGATTCTAGGGTACAAGGCAGGATACCAGTCCCCAGGAGGAATAATGAGAGCAAAAACATCTTTCTGGGGGTGCTACCTGTGCTAGGATATCAGACCCAGGAAAGATGATAAGATTTCAGACTCAAGAAAGTGCAAGAGAAGCCCTTGGTGATAGGTTGGAGCTGGATCACCAGCAAAAAATGACCATGCTACTGTGATTCTTTTTCTTCTTTTTTCTTACCAGATATATTATTAGATCCAAATATTTCTTTTTATCTGTCTTACTCTGTGCCTTCTTATAGGTGGTCTGGATTTTACTAATTAACAATTTTATAAACAGTTGACTTCTTTAAGGCTGAATAAATGAACCAGAAGACTTCTATCCCTTGCCTAGCCCCACCTCCCAGGTCTGGCCCCTGAGCTAAGTCATCCTTGGAAGGCTATGCTTGTAAGGCATTCGAGTTAATGCTTTCTTTGGGTACTTCCTTCAGTGGTTTTTCTTTTATTTTCCTCTTCCAGTTTCTATACTCCAATAAGGGAAAGTCATGATTACGCTAACAGAGCTAAAATGTTTAGCAGACGCCCAGTCATCTTATCACATCCTCAAGCCGTGGTGGGACGTCTTCTGGTATTATATCACCCTGATCATGCTGCTGGTAGCCGTGCTGGCTGGAGCACTCCAGCTGACACAGAGCAGGGTTCTGTGCTGTCTTCCATGTAAGGTGGAATTCGACAATCACTGCGCCGTGCCTTGGGACATCCTGAAAGCCAGCGTGAACATGTCCTCTGATCCTGGGACACCGCTTCCTCTGCCGGTCAGAATCCAGAATGACCTCCACCGCCAGCAGTACTCCTACATTGATGCCGTCTGTTACGAGAAACAGCTCCATTGGTTTGCGAAGTTTTTCCCCTACCTGGTGCTCTTGCACACGCTCATCTTTGCAGCCTGCAGCAACTTTTGGCTTCACTACCCCAGTACCAGCTCCAGGCTGGAGCATTTTGTGGCCATCCTACACAAGTGCTTCGATTCTCCATGGACCACCCGCGCCCTGTCAGAAACGGTGGCCGAGCAGTCCGTGAGGCCCCTGACACTTTCCAAGTCCAAGGTTTTACTTTCCTCCTCAGGGTGTTCAGCTGATGTTGATTCCAGGAAGCAGTCCTTACCCTACCCGCAGCCTGGCTTGGAGTCAGCTGGCATAGAAAGCCCAACTTCCAGTGTCCTGGACAAGAAGGAGGGCGAACAGGCCAAAGCCATCTTTGAAAAAGTGAAAAGGTTCCGCATGCACGTGGAGCAGAAGGACATCATTTATAGAGTGTATCTGAAACAGATTATAGTCAAAGTCATTTTGTTTGTCCTCATCATAACTTATGTTCCGTATTTTTTAACCTACATCACTCTTGAAATTGACTGTTCAGTTGATGTGCAGGCTTTTACAGGATATAAACGCTACCAGTGTGTCTACTCCTTGGCAGAAATCTTTAAGGTCCTGGCTTCGTTTTATGTCATTTTGGTTATACTTTATGGTCTCACCTCCTCCTACAGCTTGTGGTGGATGCTCAGGAGTTCCCTGAAGCAATATTCCTTTGAGGCATTGAGAGAAAAAAGCAACTACAGCGATATTCCTGACGTCAAGAATGACTTCGCCTTCATCCTCCATCTGGCTGATCAGTATGATCCTCTTTATTCCAAACGCTTCTCCATATTCCTGTCGGAGGTGAGTGAGAACAAACTGAAACAGATCAACCTCAATAACGAATGGACGGTTGAGAAACTGAAAAGTAAGCTTGTGAAAAATTCCCAGGACAAGATAGAACTGCATCTTTTTATGCTAAACGGTCTTCCAGACAACGTCTTTGAGCTAACTGAAATCGAAGTGCTAAGCCTGGAGCTTATCCCTGAGGTCAAGCTGCCCCCAACAGTCTCCCAGCTGGTCAGCCTCAAGGAGCTTCATGTGTACCATTCATCTCTGGTGGTAGACCATCCTGCACTAGCCTTTCTAGAGGAGAATTTAAAAATTCTCCGCCTAAAATTTACTGAAATGGGGAAAATTCCACGCTGGGTATTTCACCTGAAGAATCTCAAGGAACTTTATCTGTCGGGCTGTGTTCTACCTGAGCAGTTGAGTACCCTGCAGTTGGAGGGCTTTCAGAACTTAAAAAACCTGAGGACCCTCTACTTGAAGAGCAGCCTCTCCCGGATCCCACAAGTCATTACAGACCTCCTGCCTTCCCTGCAGAAGTTGTCCCTCGATAATGAGGGAAGCAAACTGGTTGTGTTGAACAACTTGAAAAAGATGGTCAATCTAAAAAGCCTAGAGCTGATCAGCTGCGACCTGGAACGCATTCCACACTCCATTTTCAGCCTGAACAATTTGCATGAGTTAGACCTAAAAGAAAATAATCTTAAAACTGTGGAAGAGATCATTAGCTTTCAGCATCTTCAGAATCTTTCCTCCTTAAAGTTGTGGCACAATAACATTGCTTATATTCCTGCCCAAATTGGGGCATTATCTAATCTAGAGCAGCTCTCTTTGGACCATAATAATATTGAGAATCTGCCCCTGCAGCTTTTCCTATGCACCAAACTACATTATTTGGATCTAAGCTATAACCACCTGACCTTCATTCCAGAAGAAATCCAGTATCTGAGTAATTTGCAGTACTTTGCTGTGACCAACAACAATGTAAGTAAATCCATTCTTCCCTTCCCTTTCAGCCAGTCTTTGAGCATCTGCTGTTGCAGTGTGTAATGTAGGTAAAGAAAATGTACTTAAATCATAGTAAGCATCCTCTGAGCCTAGCCTGACCACCACTTACTAGACATGTGACCATGAACAAATTGCCAAAACACTGAGCATCAGTATTTCATCTAACTTACAAGTTGTCATGGAGATTTTATGAAAAAATAGATAAGCATTTAGGACAGTTCCTGGCACATAGTAGTTGCTCAACAAATGTTTTCTTTGTCTCTTTCCCCATTTTCTACAGAAACATCACAGTTGAAGTGTTTTAAACTAGTTAATTAGTTGTGACAGAGCTTACTTTTCATTTTGGGGAAGGGCTTATGTACTTAGAACGTTTTTTAAAACTTTTAAGCTTTCCAAATCTGTCATAGGAGAAGAACTTTTTGTTAAAAATAGTGGGATCATGAATTATTCATAAATCTTTTTTGTGATGCGGCAAGAAAGACTTGAAATCTGCATGCATGTCTAGAAAGACAATTCAAAATGAAAGGCCTGGTTCTATAATGCAACACTAGGTCTTCTTAGAAGCTTTTTCCAGCATCCATGCTTTAAAAATGAACCATAATTTGCAACAGTAAAGCCAAGTTAAGGAAAACTTAACTTCACTGAAACAAGAAAAAACAAAATAAATGAGTAGTTTCCTAGGTTAAAATGTGAGGGAGGAGGAAAAAGGAAAAATTTATGCTAACTGAAAGAGCAAGAGAGTGATGATAATGTCCATATGGGAAAAAGAAAAGAAACCTGTCAGAAATCAGGTCTGCTAAAAGATGAAAGTGATCTTCCTTTAATTGAACGTGGGGACTATTTTCTTCTACCCCACCCAAAAATGTATTATCCCCTAGACTTTTTGTAATTTATATTTCATGCTGCATATAGCTATGAGCATGGTGTTGGCTAATAAACATATTAATCTGCAGATATTATTTTCAAAAACCGTGGATTGTTGGAGAAATACCAGAAAGTTGGGGAATGAGAGCAAAATTCATGCTGATTTGTAGAACTCTGAAGACTATACTCATATATAAAAGGATAGATGTCATTCTAAGATAGATGAGAAGTCTTCAGGTCTTAAAAGATTATGAAGTTTCAAAACTCCTTTAGGATTGATCTAGATTAGCAGTATACAACAGAATTACCTGAAGGACTTGTTAAAACCCAGATTTCTGGACCCCATTCCTAAGGTTTCTGATTGATTGAGTCTGGTGTAGGATCTGATGGTTTGCAGTTCTACAACGTCCCACGTGAAGCTGATGCTGCTGGTCTGGTGACATGCTTTGAAAACTACAGGTCTAGAGATTTATCATTAGTGTCGTTTAGTTATGCAGTTGATTAATACTAATATTTTGGTGACATTTTTCCATTGTTAAATCTATAATAAAAAGTATAAATAATTATTTTGAAAGGCATTGGTTCCACCGAGTTGTTATACAGTTAAATCACTACATGAATTTTTGAATGTCAGAGCTTATTAAATTGTTAGCTGGCCATGAATTATTTTAATTTATAAACAGGTTAATTTTTTTTCTACTTTAATATAATGAAACCTTAAGACCATTGGTACTTTTGACACCAAGTTTATTGACTCCTTGACTGTGTCTGAAAGAGAGACTAGGTGTGAGTATCAGATACATCCTACCTTGAATAAGGGAGGATTCTTGTAGCACGTGAAAAGTCTTATGCTGAAGGTAGTTTATGGCCACAGTAGAATGATATCTTTGTCTGAGTTGTCTCAGAAATCTGATAATAAGAAGTAGCTAAGTATCCTCAGAGCCATAATGATGACCATGATACCTTTGAATGGGTAAGGAATCCTCAGAACTATAAAGAGACTTATTTAATAAGGATATGGAGAAACTGGAACTTAACTCAGAAGACAGTGACCAGAGAAATGAAAAGTTCCTCTCTATACAACAGTTTAGCCTAATGATGGGAAGTATTGGGAAGGGAAGGGAGAGAGAATAGTCCACGATATTGGTCTTCAAATATTTGGAAGACTTAAATAAAACAGAAAGCTTAGTGGGAGTAGCCATAAGTGTTAGAACTAGGACAAGCAGAAGATTTCTCATCTTTTCCAAAACTCTGTCCAAAGATTGAATGAACATTTGAGAAGGGAGAAGTGATTTTCTTATTAATAAAACTGTTCAGATATAGATTGTCAACCACTTGGTAGGAATGTTGTTAAAGGGAATCAGGAATTCATATTTCATGTAGGTATTTAAATAATTTCAAAGTTCCTTCTAACCTTGAGATGCTCATGAGTCTATGAGGTACACCAAAATATATTTAAAAATTAGAAAGTAAAACATAAAGTTGGATGCATACATATTTAGATAGGCATATGTGCAGAAATGTGAATTGATTTGTCCATTTGGAATAGAGATTGGTAAAGATTTCGAAAGAGTACGTTTTAAAGACTCTTCTAAAAGCTAGGGCAGTGTATCAGAGTTCATAGATGGAGGCAACAAATACTGACTCTGGGGTTAAGCAGAAAAGACATTGATTGAAAGGACATGTGCGTCTGTAGTATCACTGAAAAGGGTGCAGAATCAAGCCTGGGAAACAATCAAGCACAAAGTTACATAACAAAGAGGGCCAGAGCGAAAATCATTGCACAAAAGCAAAGTGGTGAGGATGCCCTGCAGCTGACCAAACAGCCCTGGGCACCCATGCTGCCTCTGAAAACTTGATGCTGCTGCTGCTGCAGCCCTTGCCCTCCCACAAAATAGGCTCTTCCTAGTTTCTGCTTCTTTGTGACCCTAGCCCCAATTCAAAGTCCAAGTCTGAGCACCTGATTGGCAGAGCTCATGAATGCCCACACTCGAGCCGTAAGGGAGCTGGGAACACAAGAATCTGGTGTTGTCAATTCCCCTAGTGGGAAGTGGGCTCTGCTTCCCACCAAGAGTCCCGCCAAGATAGGGTAGGGAATTCTTTAGACATCGAAGATATTGGACAGTCCGCTAAATGACGGACCTTCACTGAGAGGGCACTCCAGAGTTTCTTCCCCAGAATAGTACTAGGTGTTATTATAAAAAACATTAAACATTTCTTTTTATCATATTTTTGCAGCAGGATTCCTCAGAGCCCTTAATATATGAATGTACCTCGTGCTTTTCCAAGAGGGAGATATGGTATGCAACGTTTGCCAGATGTATTTGAACAAGACACTCTTTTTCATAGTAATTCTTGAAAGGAGTGTTCCTGAGAACACTGGATTAGGGAAATAGAAAAGGAGAGAGGTCATGCGCCGAGGATTGCAGCAGGCCTGCCCAGATGTAATGAGATGAGAGCATTTAGCAAGGTGGGTCAGAATGGACACCGCCTTGAAGTCTGCCAGTCAAGTTCATGTTTGATTCATTGAATAGTAGCTGGGATGAGACTTGAGCTTGAAGGTACTAGTTAGCCTGAACTGGTACCTTCATAGGAGACTCTGATTATAGCACATAGAAGGGTTGGGAGGGGACAATCAAGAAACAAAACCCCATGGAAAGGTCTAATCAGTTATGATTTAGAAGTAGGAATATAGATTAAAAACAAGAGACAAAGACTCTCATATTTGAAGGGAACACTATGAGCCATCTAGTCCAGAGATTGGCAAACTACAACCTGGGAGCCAAATTCACCCACAGTCTTAGCTAAGAAGGGTTTTTAAATTTTTAAATGGTTGATGGAAAAAAAAGTCAAACGAATAATAATAATATTTTGTCACACATGAAAATTATATGAAATTCAAATCTCAGCGTTCATGAATAAATTCCATTGTTCTCATTAGTGAGCCTATACTACAAAAAATTGTACTCAATTGTTATTGTATTTTGAATTTCATCACTTAAAAATGTGTGAAATTTTTTCTCTCTTGTTATATAAGTACCTACATAATATTTTCAGTTTTGCCTCTTGGCCCACAAAGCCTAAAATATTTACTACTCTGCTCCTTTAGAGAAAAACTTTGCCAACCTCTGCTCTAGTCCACTGCACTCATTTTACTGATACTAAAACTGAGGCTCAGAATGATTTACATGAGATCTGAAGCTTCCTATTGATGGATCTGGGATGGAACCCAAGTGTTCCAACTCCTTTGCTAGTGTTCTTTCTGCTGCATCTCAGATGCATCAATCCAAATGATGTTACATGGGATGCAGTGGTGTCTGTGGATGGGTGTGGAAGATGGGAGAAGAAGAGGCAGCAGCCATCTCTATCCCAGTGCCAAAGTGTATTTAGATTCTGATGGTATTGAATGTGGTGGAGAAGCCCAAGGAAAGGGGGAGATTTTAATAGCTTCACTCAAATCTTAAAAGCCACTCCAAGGTCCTCAGACTTCTACATTTCTGCATTTAATGCTACATGTCTGCATTTAATGCATTTCTTTTATGAACGCGAAGATTTCTAGCCAGAAGGTGAATAACGTAGAAGTTCCTTCTGAAGATCATTTATGTGGCAGTGCTTGTTGTTTTTGACATCACTACTTAGAAATAGAAATATTCAGCTTTGTTTCTTGAAGTGATTGGATTTTATGGATTTGGTTAGCATATCCTGAGATAGCATGTATCAGTGGCCAGAAATGAAGGCAATCTGACGTTGAGAAGGAATCTGAAGTAAGATCCCAGCCTCTGGGAAACAGTGGAGCATTTAATTATTAGTGTCAGCCTTAGATATAGGAAAAGAACCATCCTTCCTTGGATGTTCTGGGGTCCGGTACATTTTGTTGAAGATATTTGGGTCCCAGGGAATTTTAGGATAGAGTAATAATGTAGCCATTAGTTTTTCTATTTTTTTTTCAGGTTTTGTAGTTTATTATATTTATATATTATGGTTTACTCTATAAAACCTTTCTGTTTATGAAGCTTATCCTCTCCTTGATAGTCTATAAACATTTCTTTTGATTTTTGAGAAGAAATCAGTGGTCCACAGGGTAATTTTTTTCCTTTCTGGCTCACGCATTATAAAGTCTGAGAAAGAGCATGCTAAATGAATTTAGTATAAATAAATTCTATCTGAACACGTTTGTAAAATTTATTTGGTCCAGGCAAAATGTGTTTGGTGTTCTTGTAAGCTTCAGGGCAAACTAGTTTTAAAGGTGTAAGTAGATTTTTCAGGATAAAATTGCTGAGTTGAAGGAAAGTCTTGAGTCGCTAACATAGCTCCCCAGCTGCCTTTAGCAAAATGGAATTCAAGTAGGTAGTTAGGGTCCTGTGCCTTAGCTGGGTGCTGATGCTGAGAGAAGGCCCCTGAGATGGACTCTTGGCACTCAGGAAGTGGTACCACTAACCCAGCCCTTGACTCACTTTCATGACAGCAAGACAGTTGAGGGGCCATATAGCCTCTGGCCCCAGGGCCTGGCCCCAGAGGGTCACTCACTCCCATTGCCTTGTGGAATCCGTCTCCTGCACTAAGGGCTGAGTGGTTGCTAAAATCACAAATTCAGAGATTTGAAAGAAGATTGGTGAGAACGTGATAATGCTGATAGCCAGACAGAAGGAGAGTGAGGGCAATGGCTTCAGGGTGTTCACCCAATAGAAAATCCATCCTATTAAGCAAGGTACTTGCTGGGGATCTGGAAGCTGAGTGAAGAAGGGAGAGGAGGGATTCTCTAATGCAGCTCTGGTCAGGACACTCTTCTTCACGCACCCATTCCAGACTAATTCTTCGTGTAATTGTTTCGTATTTCTCTCTCCCGTTAGACCAGTGCTTCTCAAATGGAGGCAGTTTTGCCCCCTAGGAGACATTTATCTGGAGACATTGTTAGTTGTCGCAGCTGGGGAGGGGTGTGGCACTGGCATCTAGTAAGAGGCCAGGGATGCTGCTACATCCTAGAATGCACAGGACACCCCAGCAAAAGGAATTATCCCACCCAGAATGTCAACAGTGCCAAGGTTGAGAAACCCTGTGTTAGACTATAGTTCTTAAAGACCCGTCTGTCTTGCTCAGCACTTTATGCCCAACACCTAGCTGGAAGCCTGGCAACAAAAAGGGCCACTCGGCATGCCTTTACTGACTACAGACGAGCCGAGCCTTCTGTCTTTTCAGCCAGTTTGCCTAAGTTGTTGCTTAGGCACCAACAGGCACCCTCAACCCAGAGTGCATTGCACAGGACTGATTGTTTCCTCTACTTGTCCATCACTGACCCTACTCCTTAGCTGCAGATGTCTCTGACTAGAATGAGTCGCTTTAGAAAGGGGTTACATTTCTTCTTTTTCTCATCTCTCTGCCATATCACTATATTGAAATCTACATATGTGTGGTTTTGCATCTGCCTTCTTGAGAAGGGAATGAAATAAAAGGGTAGATATTTTTCCTTTGCTTATACCTAGTATTTTGGTGGACAATGATGAGCTATATTGAATGCCCATCTGACTAACAGTGATCATTAGATTTATTTTCAAGGATATTCAGGACTGAGTATATGTGTGGGTAATGGAGGAGAGCGGAGCTTCCAACATAATGAGCATTTTTTAATGCAATTTGGCCATTTTTTTGGTTTGTATAGAGAATATTTATCCTTTTGAGGAGATAGTTCTGGATGGCCCTGGAAGTTTCAGTAGAGAGCTGTCTCGGTGGGGCTGCCCATCAGAGGGAGCAGGCTGAGCTCCAGGGTGTCCCTTTCATCTCTGTTTCTAACAAGGGCACTTCCTGAACCAAGGAACCTACATTGTTTTATAGTTACATAGATGCCCTGTCCTGGCCTGTATAAATATGTGGAGTATTATAGGGTAGGGTGTGTGCAGTCGAGCTCTGCCTGGCTCAAGCTCACCTCTCAGTGGCGTGATAAGAGTTGAGGGCATTGCGCATGTTCAACACTTCTCTGGATGTCTTTCACCAATAAACCCTATTTCATATATGCACTGTGGCTCCCTGAGAAATTCACATGCAACCTACCCACCAGACAGTTCAGTTGCGCAGCTCTAGAAGTTGACCTAATTGCAGGCTATTTATCATATTTAAAATTATTTCTCTGTTATATGATTTAATCAAAGCTGTCAGAGAGCAAGAAGTGTGAATATTTATGAGTGAGTATGTAGAGGGGAATGAAATGTACATGTATATATTATCATATCTTCTTGTCTCTGCTCTCTCAACTTTTTTTTTTAACAGAATGAAGTTTTCAGTGTGCACTGTGAAACCCTAAGAAATAGCCTTGCGTCTGTTCTCAGGATGTTTTTTGAGGATGTTGCTCATTACATTACACAGTAAACTCTTTATGAGGACTCTTGAGAGCAATTTATTTCTGATCTAGCATTCAAGAATAATTATGATTCTCCTGACTTACTGGTTTGTTTTTTATCTTTAGGTCAGTGAGTATGTAACTGATTAGGTTTTCTTTGAGAATTGCTCCTTAGAATGTTTAGAGCCAAATTTTTTCCCCACCCATATATAACAAGGGTTAGAAGTTCACGGTAGCCTCAATCCTGACTCCACGTCAAGATGTCCTTATGTTTCCTTAATCTTTTCCGTCTACTTGAAATTTATCAGGCCGGCCCCGTGGCTTAGTGGTTAAGTGCGCGCGCTCCGCTGCTGGCGGCCTGGGTTCAGATCCCGGGCGCGCACCGAGGCACCACTTCTCCGGCCATGCTGAGGTCGCATCCCACATACAGCAACTAGAAGGACGTGCAACTATGACATACAGCTATCTGCTGGGGCTTTGGGGGAAAAATAAATAAAATTAAAAAAAAAAAAAAGAAATTTATCATCATTGTTATATGTATCCCTGTAAATGTCCAGAAATGATTTTGGAAAAAGGTAGGGGTATAAAGAAGTAAATGTATTATCATAGGTGATCACAAACCAGTTTGACTGGCGCCTTTTTTTCCCTTTGCAGATTGAGATGCTACCAGATGGGCTGTTTCAGTGCAAAAAGCTGCAGTGTTTACTTTTGGGGAAAAACAGCCTGACGAGTTTGTCCCCTCACGTGGGTGAGCTGTGGAACCTGACTCATCTGGAGCTCATTGGTAATTACCTGGAAACACTTCCTCCTGAACTGGAAGGATGTCAGTCCCTAAAACGGAGCTGTCTCATTGTTGAGGAAAATTTGCTCAGTACTCTCCCTGTGCCTGTTACAGAACGTCTGCAGACGTGCTTAGATAAGTGTTGACCTGAAGAGAAAATAATTTTAAAAGTATGCCCCAGGGCTTTAAATAAGAACTAAAACTTCCTAAGTTATAAAGATGAAAAATGGGTAATAATTTTGACTAACTATAACCAAATGTCTTATTAAATAAAGCAACTCAGTGTTTAGCCCTGAGTTAAACAGGTAAAAAAGTGTTGACACTGAACTAAAGTTTTGTGAATAATTGGTCTTTAACTTATCGAGTTGTAAGAAGTACACTTTGAGGGTGGAATGGGGGACATGAAATTATTGACTCTCTACCTTGTAGTTTTTCCCTTGGAGATTAGATGTCCTTTCTTCTCTCTCCCCCAGTCCCCGTTACTTATTTGCACACTTGTTTTAACTAACTTCCCGTTTTGATATTTAGCGCCCAGACCATCAACTCATCCATGTAAATTTCCTTGATGTATATTCAGCACTGTCTTTCATTTTATGTTCTTAAATATTTTTAGGCAGGGTGCATTGTGCTTGGCAGAATTCCTTCTTGGCTTAATTTTTACTTCCTGTCCCAGCTTGCTTGAGTCTTCCTTCATCTGGTTTTCTCTTAACAACAGTGATGAACCCTGAGAAAGTGCCTGCCTTTGGCCTTTGCGTAGAACAGGAGCAGGGTACTTAGGACATGTCACCCTCAGGGCATCCTGAAAATTAATGTATTCTCTACAGTTTCTTCTTCCGTGTCATCAAAGCCTTTTTTATTTGCTAATAATTTTTATATTAAATGTAAAACATTTAAATATTTTCTATTGTATAATCTTGGATTCAAAATCTGTGAGAATAATTTTATAAAGTACAGAGAACACATGCATTTCTTTAAGAAATTACTTAATATACTCGGTTTGGGCTGCTTATGATTTTCACGTTTGTGTGCATTCTGCTCCAAAATGTTTTTGTACTCTGCAACTAATTACTTTTGGATAACAAAAGGATTGTGTTTCATGCCCTAAAATATTTGGGGGGTTTCCTTATAAGAGGATGGCTGCATTGTCTACCTCTCTCGTCCCTGATTGCTGTGCTATTGTACGGGTACAATTCTTAATTACTACAAAAACTGTGATGGAAGAGAGAGGGATAGATTTGGATCTTTAAAATTGATTGTAAAACACTTCGTAGAAATTAAGAGTTAAAGCAAAATACTTTTCTTCTCCATCTGCATGATCTCTAGATATGATTATAATGTAAAACAGCCTCTTTTCATTGTTTAGGACAAGTTCTCAAAGCTCACAAAGAAATAGATCCATTTAACTGAAATTCATCTCATGCCTTTGTCTAACTTTTCTGGAATATGTTTTGCTCTTTTTTATAAAGAGCTTTGTGTTTGGCCTTTTATTATCATGCATATTGTAAAATGAATAAAATCAACTGACTCATTTTTGGGAAATGTGCATTTTTAATGTGTTTTTCTCTAATGGGTCTAGGCATTATGATGCCATCTCATTTGGGATGTAACTATGAAGTAATCTATCAACTGCACCTAGACAAAACTGGAAAACTCTGAGTAAAGAGTACTGTAAACATAGAATTGTGAGGTGTGGTATGTTTTTCTTGCTTGGCCTGTTCCGGAAAGATGAAATGAAGTCTTTCAATTATAGCAAAATGTAGCTTCCTGCCTGCCACATACCCCTGGACTGAAGCTCAGAGAAAAGAATTATTCATGTCAAATGAAATTTCAATAATATTAGCTACAAAAAGTATAAAACACCAAAAGCTGCCTAAAACATTATTGTTTATTCTGAGTAAGAAGGAATAGTGTAAAAAATGTTTTCTTACCAAAACTTGCCTTTAGTCAGAACATTCAAGTTCTCAGGGACCCAGGCATAACTGATGAAACTTTCTTCTAAGACTTCAGAAAACAGATTCTGACTATGTCTGGGAGTTTTTGTTATTTTCATTTTTATTTAATATGAGTTGATGGTCATTTTAATGTTTCACGATAGAATTGTCATGTGTACTAATTCTAATGTTGGGTGGGATTATCTTAAGTTTTAGACATGAATATGGTACATGGAGAGGTATCTAAATGTTTCTGGTGGGCCGGCCCCGTGGCTTAGCGGTTAAGTGTGTGCGCTCACTGCTGGCGGCCTGGGTTCGGTCCTGGGCGCGCACCGACGCACCGCTTCTCTGGCCATGCTGAGGCCGCGTCCCACACACAGCAACTAGAAGGATGTGCAGCTATGACATACAACTATCTACTGGGGCTTTGGGGGAATAAATAAATAAATAAAATTATTTAAAAAAAATAATAATAAATGTTTCTGGTCATGTAATTAGCCATAATTTATGTGAAAAATCTCACCCTCTTCTATAAAGAAGAGTTTTCAAAACAAATTTCAGATTTGCTACCATTTCCCTGACAAACTAGAACTTCTCCATGGCTAGTCACGGGTTTTGTTCACCTGCAGAAGTCATTTGCTAAATCTTCTTTATCACCTCTCTAAATTTCTGGAAGCAAGTTACTATCAATAACGAATACTGTAAGCTGCTTTCCAAACACTAAGGTGTAGTTGCTGGTGCAGACTCTGTTGTTCTTGACACCATAGTTTTTAGATTTTTTTATTTTGATCTTACACACCAGTGTGCACATAGCTTTTAAAATGATGTGACACTGATGTAATGAACTCTGAAACCACCACTTGACATACGAAAATGTGGTGTTGGTGTCACGTTTGCTACATTGTTGGAGCAGATCTTCATTTTATAAGTGTTCATATTTATTTAAGAGAATTGCAAATGAAGAAAATGAATTCTGTTCAATTATAATTATGAGACTTTAGTTGGCACTTAATTTCCAAGAATGTGTAGCATTTTCCAAAAAATAAATGTGGATGTTATTCAGAACAAAGTTGATGGCTTATGCTAGCAATGGCATTGGTTCATTTTATTTACATGCGCACACACACAGATGCACACACACGAGTTTGCACACACATAGAGACACACAAACCCCTGTGTATGCAAAATTTAATGTATTAGTTTTGAATATGTTTAGTATGTTTTTCCAAAGTTGCAAGAGGTTGTAGGTTAATACTACAATATTAGTTATTTTTTATTCATTACTTGTAATCATGGAGTGTTCTATTCTCTTAGTTATATATTTTTGAAAAAAACTGAATGCTCAACCTTAGTCTGAGAAACTAAGCAATTCTGAGCATTCCTGGTAAGGTGTAGTGTTCTTTTCCTAACCTACATCAGGGTATATCTATGTGGCACGTAGATACTATTTTTTCATTCTTCATCCTCAGTCTTAATTTTTTTCCCCCAGATGTCGCCATATTTCACTTTCACTTAACAAACGTTTGTGTTAAACAGGGTAAATAGAGATCCTCAGGATCTCGGCGCTGTGGCACAGCTCCAGTTTGTGTGCTGTGGTGTGCTGCCATGAGTTATTGGCATAACATTATTGTTTGATAGTGAAAATATTTGTTTCTGTTCTTCAAGTGTTTCATGATTCAAATTTTGTATGTTTAATTAAAATATTGCATAATATTGGTGGGTTTAGAAACCATTAAAATAATCGAACAATTATTCTGTGGATTTATAGCTTTATTTCCTTATATTGTCAATAAAATGCTCTTTCCATCTTGACATTCTCTTAGCATCGTCCTATCCACATAAAGTATTGTTTTCCCTTTCCGCTCACCTACCTCCTTAAATTTGATCAGCACTTGCATAGGAACAGAATATATTTGTGCCGAGGAGCTTGCAGTGATCCTGGAGCATGTATTTATTTGGGGGGAAGCCAGAGCTTATAATTATGCCTAATTGAGTCACTCTACCTTACGAATCCCTACAGTGTATAGAGCTGATCCAGTGATCCCTCATCCCTACCAAAAGCATGAGAATATAACTGTAAGTCCTTTGTTTTCAGGAACTGTATATTGCATCAGAATCTATGTTTATTTCTTTCTGGAAACAAGAGGGAGGCTGGTGGGAGAGGGGAGGAGTTATTTTGGATCCTGGTTTGAATTATGAAGACATTATATACATGAAATGGTATAAACTAATAACTGTTGCAAAATACCCTGGATGTAATTATTTCTTGTCTTCAGCTGGATATGAAAGGCTGAACAGTAAAAAAACTGCAGTCCTCTTTAATTGGTTTCTTCCTGTTTCTGGTCCATCACTTATACATCCCCTGGGAACTGCCTACTAAGTACCTTTGGTAATGGACTACATTCTCTTCAACTTTTTTTTTATATGAACAGTTTCATCAACACTAAAGTATTAACATAGAATATATGAGTCAAAGTACTGAATTTGAGGTGGCTTCCAGTTGAACTTAATTCGTATTTAAGTTTTACATTTGATTGTATAATACACGACTGCTGAGAAAAACAGTGATGAATGCCTCCTGCATGTTATATATTATCTCTAACAGAGATGGTGCAATTTAAAAAATACAAAGGGGCATAGAATTAGAATGGATATATTTGTGCATATATGTGTTGTGTATAAACCCAAATATTTATGTTTAAATATTTTTAAAACTCTTCAAATGTTTCACTCTCAGTGAAATAACGGGCCAATCTTGAGAAGAGGCATTTTCTTTTTTTAGCTTCACAGCGAAGGCTAGCATTTGTTATTTTATCTTTGTCACATATTTTGAGAATGTACATAATCGCTTTTTGCTTCTGGTAAAGAATTATTAGAAAATTTAAGATTTTGTCGTGAGTTGAATGTTTTTGGGCCTCAGGTTTATCATGTAAATCTGCATTTTTGTGGTAAATCCCTTTGCCTGAGATTCAGTAGTTTCTGATAAACTTTACTGTTTTTTTTTTTAATTGATGTCTTAATGGTTTATAACATTGTGAAATTTTGGTTGTACATTATTGTTTGTCAATCACCATATACATGTCTCCCTTCACCGCTCATGCCTACCGCCCACCCCCCCCAGACACATTCTCTGTCCATGTGTTTATATTCCACATGAGTGAAATCATATGGTGTTTGTCTTTATCTTTCTGGCTTTGAACTTTACTGTTTTTAAAGTACCTTTTGTGTAAAATAAAGATTCAGTTTTTATAATAAATGGCAAATAAAAGCAGGTAAATATTGGAAGACATTGACTGTACTGATTTTTACCTGTGTACACCTATCAGTGCCCAGTTTCCAAAAACGATTCCTCCTTTCATCGTCCCACACTTCCCTGTGCAGTGTACTGTTACATTATTTCCCAAATGATAGATTTTAGAATTACACCTGAATCTCATAACAGTACTATGAGTTTTCAAAATATGCTACAATGGTCACAAAATAGCAAGCTCCTGAAAAGAACAGGATTGATCCTAGAATACACTGAGGGATGGGGGGGTGAAGTCTGTCACTCTCCTAGTGTGTCCATCTGTCCAGTAGTGTTCATCCTTGGGGACTGATGTTCACAAACCAACCCATCTCTCTCCCTCTCTTGTTGGCTCCCATTTCTCCATTTACTGTAATTTAGCACTAATGCTGAATAGTGGACCAGATAAATAAAACAAAGAACTGCAAGATAGGAAATTTTGAGAAGGTTTAGTAAAGAGAGAAAGAATGGAATTATTGAGTAAAATAGGCACATGATAACTTGATCTTTTGGACAGAAGACTTTCTCTTGCTCTCTCTCAATCTCATACACATACAGAGAGAGAGAGAGAGTTTCAGGAACACATCAGAAAGCTGACACCCAGTACTTTTCTCTGCTAGAGGATAGAATTCAATATATACTGAACCAGATTATGGAGGAAAGCAGCTCTGCTAAAACCAGATGGCCATATTTTTCCCTGGAAGTGCGGTACTTCAAGAAAGGTTTTCACCCTCCTCTAAGTACCTTAGGAATGGGAAATATAGTGAGGAAAGGAAGCCAGTGCCTGACTTCAGGCATTGGCAGCCATTCAGGGCCTGCTATGTGCTTTGGGTCGCTGGGCTCCTGTGTCAACAGCCTACGGGCGATGACATGCCCCATGAACACGGCAGTAAGTGTGGCTTCATGTTCCTCAGCACTCACTTCCACGTTACAAAATGGCTTTTCGAACATGCGGTGAAGGGCGCTCCCGCGGACGAGCGGCTGCGTGGGTGCTGTTGAGGGCATGTCTGATCCTCCGGAGCTGCGGCTTCTGTTTGGGTTTCTGCCCCCTTCTCCTCTGGGTTCTCTGAAATTCAGGTTCCTAGCTTGTGTTCTCTGTCCCTCTCATCCCTGGAGTCTATAGAGAAGAACAGTTTATGCAAAGGCACAAAACCAGACCTTGAACTCAAGCCCTGTGTTTGGGAAGAATATATATCGATATGCCAAAGAAGGATCAGAAAAGTGTCGTTTTTTAACATGCATAGTCTTTTTTAAAAATACAAATGTCTCTATGTTGTCTCATCATCCTCCAGAGTCATAAATCCTGCCTCCTAAATGTCAGTGGTTCTATAGAACTGCCTGTGTGCTACTGAGAAGCTTTTCAAATTATTTCTTGTAATAAATACCTTGAATTTTTTTTTTTAATTTTTTTTTTTTGTGTGAGGAAGATCAGCCCTGAGCTAACATCCATGCTAATCCTCCTCTTTTTTGCTGAGGAAGACCAGCTCTGAGCTAACATCTATTGCCCATCCTCCTTTTTTTTTCCCCAAAGCCCCAGTAGATAGTTGTATGGCATAGCTGCACATCCTTCTAGTTGCTGTGTGTGGGACGCGGCCTCAGCATGGCCGGAGAAGCAGTGCCTCGGTCCGCGCCCGGGATCCGAACCCGGGCTGCCAGTAGCGGAGCACGTGCACTTCACCGCTAAGCCACCGGGCCGGCCCAATACCTTGAATTTTATACACCTTTTTACACATGCCTGTTTGTTCGTATGGGGCTCAGCGCACATCATTTTTTACTCTCTGCCTCCCTCTGCTGCTAAGATGAGAATAAATCAAATAGAAGCTTGCCCAGCCTCTATTTCCTCCCTTTCTATTCAGTTTCTCCTTGTAGCCCCCAACGTGAGATCTTGAGAGTTCAGTTGCCCTCACTTAATCTCAGTGACTCCATCTCAAATGACATGCACTTGGAAAGCCCCATGCAGTGCCTGGCACCAGGACCAGATCAGACATGTGGGTGCCCTGGGCAGGTAAGAATTTGGCACCCCTTTAAAAAAACATGCTTTGAATATTTATTCAATATGTATTTAGTAGAGATGGGGGAACTGGTTTTCTGTTAGTAAAAATTCATGAACCTTTACCGCAGCTGTCTAATTATTTTCTTCTCCAAAACAAGAGTGAGGGAGAGCTTAAAGATGATTGACAGAGAGACAGGTGGGAGTAGGGGCTGTGGGGCGAATGAGCGTTCTCACAGCTCACAGCATTTCTGTCAAACATCCCCAGTAGACAGTCTCTTTTTCCCATGCCTCAGGAGCAGGCCTGTCAGCTGCTGAATCTCCTCTCTTTCCTCCTCGAAGCACTACTCTCTTGGCCCCTCCCAGATCTCACTCCGCACTCCCTCCTGTCTCTCTCTGGCAATGCTGTTTAGTGTTGTCCTAACCAGAATACTCCAAGCTTCTATATCCTCACCCATTACTAAATCCCATCTTTGAGAGTATTAAATACCCATCATAACGAGGGCGATGTTTTAGTTTGTACTCAGCAAAATAAATGTCTTTCAGTTATCAAGATCCCCCCTTCCTAGAAGGCGGTTTCTTGTCACAATTTCAAATTCAAAAAAAGAGACTTATTCATTGAGGTGAATGGGAGTAGGACCAATTTGCATTTCTGAGGCTGGTTACCCATTACATGTGGAAAGTTGAGTTAACTGGTCCCTTATTTCCAATTATTCCAGTGACATTTGGTGTTCCTTGTACCCAGGCAAATGTTTAAACATGGGGGAACCAATTGCCACCTGTGTGAAGGGATTTCCTTCTAGTGTTTCCCTGAACTGAGTTTGGATTCACATCCTTGTCTTATTGCTTCTATAGTACTTCATAAAGAAAGGACTCAGATCATTATGGGGAGAAAGAGTGGTTCTGTCACCCTTTTCATAATAGACTGAGCTAGTCTCAGGGAATGGCTCTGTGAAAAGGGAAAGCATGAAGAAGTAGCCAAGTGAGGGAGAATTGCTTCCGTCTGCATTAAGAGGCCTAAGGAAAATTTGCTGGACTTGTGAATCCTGGACAGAACAATACATCACAAACCTCATTAATGGCTTCAAATTGAGAAAAGATAAAAACCTAATCATTTCACCCGTGCTCCTTCAGCTTGGAGTCCGTCACTGTAGGGAAAATAACATAGCGAAATACAACAGTAATGTTATGTAGCATCTGCTACCTGCCAGCTACTCTGCTAGCTTCTTTGTGTGTGCTACCTCAAGCCATCCAACCACCTTATCTGATGTGTTATTCCCATTTTACAGATGAGAAAACAAACTTAAAAATTGTAACTTTCCCAAGGTCTCATGACTGTTCAGGAGAGGAATCACATTCAACCTACAGGTCTGCAAAGCCTGTTTTTACGAAAGTTTAGGTAAACAACACTTAACATCAGCACTTCATCCTCTCCCTCACCCACCTTGGTGTTTGAAGACTCACAGATCACGCTCTGGTTTTCAGAACTCTCTGGTCCCTTCTCGATGGCTTTAAGCCCAGTGCTTCTTCCTGCTCCATATCCTGGTTTGTCTTCTGAGCCAATGAGTCACTTCCTATCCATTTTATTTTCCCTCTCATCCCCTAATGTAATTCTAGAATTGCAGAATTTTCCAACTGGAAGGAACCATGGAGACTTTTCCGAAGGGGAAAGCCTAAGTGGCTTGTTCGAGATCACAAGCCCTCTGTTTGAGGGAGATGTCACCTCAGTTTGTGCATGTTCCTGTTGAGTGTTCTTTTCACTTTCCTGGGCTGGTGCTAGAAGCACATATTATATTTAACCAAAGTCTAGTGGAAGGGCTAAGACTAGCACCCAGGCCTCCACCCTAACTCCAGGTTCTGTGCATTCTCTAACAAGCTGCATTCATTTTAGTTACATCCTGCGTCTTGATAACAACCGCTTCCTGTGCACAGTGCATTACTGGCCCCAAAGCACTTCAGGCTCCCGTCCCCATTTCACTGATACGAAAACTAGGCTCTGAAAGAGCCATCTTCAATAGTTAGCACTATTGACAATTACTAAAGCATCTGCCATAGACTTTATAACCATTACTAATGCTTAAAGCATGTTAAGGTAGGCATTATCTCCATTTTATAGAAAAAGAAATAGGTCCAGGCAGGTTAAATGACATATTAGGTTATGTATTAGGTTATATAGCTAGTATGTGGCAGAGCCGGGTTTTGAATGGGAGACTCTTCAGCACCAGATCTCTGCTTTTTGTGTAGTGCACACTGCCGAGGTCATATGGCAAGTGAGAGATGGGGTTCTGAGCACAGCCTAGGATTTCAACATCTAATCCATTATTCTGTCCTTTATAATGTGCAGACTCTGAATATTCTGGAAAAGGATTGATATACATGCAGACGCACACATATACACAAACACAGTTTTTAACACCCTTTAGTATAAATATAACATAATTTCATCCAAAGGACTAATGTATTTTTAAACTCTGTGGTTATTTTTGAAAAAGCACAATTTTTATTTTCATGTGCTAACCTAAACTATGAGCACATTTGCTCTCGTTAGAAGAATGGAATGCCATTCTGAATTCTGGACCCTCTGGGAGATGTTGGATAAAGACCCCATCCTGTTGAAGAGTTGTTACCATTTTGGGTTTTGTTTCAAGGTGCAGATGAGGCTTGCAGCCGGTTTGGGTTTTACTACAGAACTACAGCTCCGGTTTAACTCCCTGAGAGTCCTGATTTATTATAGGGAAATGTTGGCAGATATTTTAGACTTGCAAAATGACTACCAATCACAGCTCAGGCTAAATTTGTTCTAAATTTGTTGTGCTGATTTAGACGTTTGGAGAGTGAGGAGGAGGAACGGGTTATGCTGTCCTTACTGAATTCATGCTGTGCTCCAGATAAGAAGCTGTGTTCCTCACCCCAAGCTCATGGTGCATCCCTCCCTGGCTTTGCCTTCTGGCTGAATGCACTAAACGTAGGGAAAGCCTTAACCCAAGCTCTAAGAACACACTCCTCGAAGCACTGGTTCACTTGGCATTTCCACCTGGATTCTTCAAAAGACCTGCCCCTCAAGACAAGTGGCATGTCAGGCCCACTGTGCATCATCTGGATCAGCTGTCTCCAACGTCCATTCACACAGTGGGACTGCAGCTCTCGGATGTCCTCCCATCTCCTCCACTGAGCTCTGCTAAGGAAGGGAAGATGACCTACCAAGTGACTTTGCACAATCACAGTAGCAGCAGCTTATATTCTTCTAGAAAATGAAAGAAATTGGCCCTCCTCCCTTTTTCTTTCTGGTGGTGAGTCTAATTCCTCCAGCTCAGAAAAGAGTGCCCACAGAGAATTTTTTTCAAGGCTGGAAATGAGCCAAATGGTTTGGGTGCTGCCTAAGATAACCAGCAGAGGCCCCGGCTGAGCCCGTGACTAGAGAGGCCTGCCGGAAATTAATACGCTTCTCTGGGTAAGCTGTGGCTCAGCAAATTTGGTGGTGTTGAGGATGCCGGAGGCCGGCTCACAGGGGGAGAGGATATAGGGTCCTCGTGACTTCCAGGATTCAGCATCGGCCTTCACGATGCTGCCATTTCTGGTGTGATCAGCATGCGCAGGGTCGCGGCCTAACTGAGCCTAATGAGACAGTGAGCCTAGAAGTTCCCAAGGGTGCCTTCTAACTCCAATGCTCTGATCCAGATAAAATGCTCAGTGAGTGAGAAGTGTTGATCAGGGTTAGTATTAAGTAATTTTCTGAAAAACTCGAGCATGTCATACATTTATTTTTCAACTTTTGAAATGACTCACTTTATGACATATGAACAAGACTTTTATTCACTAAAGAACCTAGAGCATAATAGCAAGTGAAGGCGGATGGAATTATTTTAAAGGGCTGTTCTGCCGTGCCTCCGCATCAGGAGAGCCAGGTGTACAGTGAAGGGTAGCTATCTAGGGCAGGGCAGATAGGAACATTCCAGGAGGGCCTCCTTCATGCTCAGGTTACAGTTTCCAGTAAAGAGAAATGTCCTGAAGTTGCACAGGTAAAAAGGTGACCAGTGAGGTCCTCAGCTCTCAGGCTTTAACATCGAAGCTTGAAATCTGAGGCTGATCCTTCACCACTGACATCCAGCCCAGAGTCTGACCCGGGGCCAATGGAGTTGTCCCTACAAGTTGTCAGTTCTCAGGTTTCTGTTCCATGGGGCTCGGGGTCTAAGTGTCCACTCAGCTAACAGGCTCCCAGTTGGAGAGACGCACCTCCAGGCTTGAGTGCACTGAGAGATATTGGCTCCTCCCTGCATCTAGGGTGCAGTCTCAACTGGGTGCCAGCTCCAAGGGCAGGCTGTGTGCCCCTCAGGCTTACCTGACCGTGGTGGGCTGTCCTGGAGGTGTGTGCTGTATACCTCCTCTGTGCTCTGGTGCCCCCCTCAGGACTGCTCCAGGCCTAGACTTGGGCTGTGCTGTGACTAGAAGAAGAGAAAGCAAGATGGGTGTCCTAGACAGAGCTGAACTGTCAGCTGGCTGCCAGGGAGGCATCAGCCCCACCCTGGTTTGGAGTCCTATCTCTACCAGTAACACTTGAGTAACCTTGTCTCTCTGACCTCAGTTTCCTCTTCTGTAAAATGTAAACTCTATTCTATAAATATTGAGTGCCTCCTCCTACCTGGGTGCTGCCTTAGGTATTGAGGATACATTGGGATCAGTGGTGACAAGACACACAAGCCTCCGCTCTCATGGAGACAAACCTCACACTGTCTTAGGAGGATTACATGAGATTCTGTGAAATGCTTAGCATCTCGTCTGACCATAGTGGATGCTCACTACCTGTTAGCTCTAATGAGTTTTCCTCCAAAGATGGTAGAAAATCTTTTAAAACATGCCCTTCCCCACCCCAATCTTTACGCACGTACTTCTTTCCTTGCTCCCTTTGCCCAGCTAACTCCTGATCATCCAGCTCCCAGGTTAAATGGTCACTTCCTCAGGGTAGCACCTCCCTGACCAGGTCCACATTTAGGTTCTCCTGTGGTGCGTTCTCGTGGCAACCGGCACTCTACTTTGAGGTATCCATCGCTTTGGTAACTCCTACTTGTTTAATGTCTGTTACCTGAATAGACTATGAACCTGGTGTGGACAGCATCTGTGTCCACCTGAAGTCTTGGCTCCTGGTTTTGAGATTCTCCGTAAATATCTGACCATCTGACTGGCTGACATGTGACGGGGATGTTCCCCTCCAAATGAGAAAAGTACACTGGACCAGAAAAAAGGAGAATCTCGCCCATCAGGAGCACATGGGTCCTTTCTTCCCTCTCTCTTTTTTCTTTCCTAATATGAAGAAGAGGGACAGCCAAGAGATGGCTGAAAAAACAGGCTGTGCCCTGGGCAGCACCCACATCTCCCTAGAAGCAATCAGGTAGCCAAGTCACTGTGCAAAGGAGGGCATGTTGGGTTCCCCATTAACAAGCCTTTATCCATCACCAGCAGAGTACTGCTGAGAACAGGGCAGTCAGTCTTCTTTGAGACCATATGCCACAGTCACTCTCTTGTCTGTCCTCCTGTAGCCAGGCAGCATGACTTAAAGGAAGAGGTCTTGTTTCTTGTAACTGTAGATAGAAGAAGCTTGAAAAAATGAAATCCAAAGCCACATGACTGGTATGATGCCAGTGGCAGAAAGATAACCGTGTTGACTTTTTACTCACCTGGTATAAGAGAAGCCCCTAGCCTCAGTACCTTGAAAAAGAGACCTCGGCAAATACAGTCATTTACATGTGACTCACTGGAAATCTTACTGTTCTTGCCCTTTTGTGCCCTGTGGGATTTAACAAAGCAGCAATGTGACCTGACCCCAGTGGTTTTCTTTTGGCCAGAATCCATATCCTTCGGGCAGTGCTGGACTTCCCACATACATTCCTGCAAGCCCACCATATGGAACTGCATGGCCATCCTCTATGCTATGCCTTTCCAAACCTCCACGCCTTTGCCCATGCTGTTCTCTCAACAGAAGTCCCTTCCTTCCATATAAATAGGAAGATATCTATCTATCATCTATCTACCTATCTATCTAATGTCAAACCTCAATTCATTCTTCAACACTAAGGTGAAATATCATTTTGTTTCTAGCACCTTCTCTGACCACCTCCCTTCCCCCAAGTCAGAGTTAGGTGCTTTTATTCCTAACCCTTATAACAATTTAGTGAGGTTATTTATAGATTTCCTCTTCACTGAATTGACGACAGCATCCAAATCTTGTTCATCTTCTTATCCCCTTCAACTAGTATAGTGCCTCACACATTGTAGGTACAGAATGAATAAAACACAGAAAGCCAGGCATTGGCAAACTGTCCTGAAGCCAGTGGGTCAGCCAGAATGCCTCAGGGCAAGTGTATGTGCCAGAAACTACTAGTGGGTACTTTTGTGGACAGACTGTTAAAACAATGAGAAGTCACTGAAGGTTTGTGGGCGAGGAAATGGCATGAGGAAGTAGAACTTTGGGTACATTATTTGAGGGTGTAATGGTGGGTATGATAAGGTTAAAGGATGAAAATCTTATGCCCATTCTACAGAAGAGAAAACTGAGGCTTGAGGAAGTTAAATGTTTTACCAAAACACACAAAGCTAGTAAGCAAAGAAATCTGGTTTAGAATCCAGATCTGATTTCAGAGTTTGTGTTCTTAGATACTAGGCAACAACTCAGCCAAATCTGCCAACATCACCTTGAACTAAGGTCCTGTAGGTCTTCAGGAAATGCTGTCCCAGCTGTGTTAAGTTTGACTCCAGAATGTCACTAACCCTCGCTGGGCCCACTTCGGTTTCCTCTTCAATAAGATGAGGAACGTTGAGCTAGGTGACTGTAAAGCCTATTTCAGGCTCTGAGATGCTATGATTCTCTGTAGAATACAAATGGACTTCCTAACCTGGAAATCAGCTCTACCAAAACATAAGTGCACTTGTGTATTGACCCCAAAAACTTTTTCACAGGTTGCAATCACAACTCCAAAACTCAACAAAAGCTGTGAAATACTGTCTTAGAGGTCTAATCATTCTTCCCAAAAGGGCATTTAAAATATGCTCAGGTGCTAAAGTATAACTGTTGAACTCAAAGAAAGTGTCTGTTTATCTGAAGAGTCACTCTTAAGTCACAGCAAAGTTTCCACTCACTCTCTACAGCCTTAGGGCCTTTATTCAACCTGTAATTCTGTATCATACTGAAATGAAGTTGAGCATTGTATTACCCAAACCTGTAGCACCCCACCCCATCGCATAAGTCTCAGTCAGACATACATGCGATTCTCTGACTTCAGGCTGAATTTTAGGGTAGAATGCATCAGAAAATATCTGTGTGGTTCAGAAGGAACTCTGAAAAGTTCCCACCCAAACCACTGAATAACATCCTGTTGTTGTTTTCATCAAATCTGTGCAGTAACTCCTTTGATTCGGCTCTCATTTGGAGTGATCTGTCCGATGCCATTTTTCTGAAACATTCGGAACAAGATACAATCTCATTATGGTCAGCTACATAGAGTGGACCTTTCAGAGCATAAAGAAACATCTGTCCTCCATCTGTGGTGCCTAAAAAATAGGACTTTCAATAGAGTACATTGTAGGACACTAAGACTTTTAAAGGGCAAGAAGTCCATTTTTGACTAAAATCTCAATAAATATGTCTACCAGAATATTTTCATCTTACATACTCTTTTTCAAAGAGCATTTCAAAGGCCACTAGAGCAGAGGGTTTAATAAGAATATAATCTCTAGGTTCAGCCAGACCTGGTTCAAATATTTGTTCTGTCATGTACTAGCTGTGTGATCTTGGAAAATGACTTAACCCTGATAATTGTAGGTTTTCTCAGGGATATAAAATAGAGAGAATAATAGTACCTACTCTGGGGGCCGGTCCGTGGCTTAGCAGTTAAGTGCGCGTGCTCCGCTGCTGGCAGCCCGGGTTCGGATCCTGGTCGCGCACCAACGCACCACTTCTCTGGCCATGCTGAGGCCGCGTCCCACAAACAGCAACTAGAAGGATGTGCAGCTATGACATACAACTATCTACTGGGGCTATGGGGGAAAAATAAATAAATAAATAATTAAAAAAAAATAGTAGCTACTCTGGGAGATAATGTTTTCAAAGAGACTGGCACATAGCAGAGCACTAAATAGACATCAATTGTTGTTCCTGCTTTGCTGTTGCTGTTGTTAATACCAGGGGCAGAATGGCCTGATTCCTGGTGCAGCTGAAAGAACACGGGATTTGGGATTAGAAGACCTGAATTTGTGCTCCACCACTGCCACTTACTAGTTGTGTGACCTTGGGGAAATCACTGAATCTTTGTCAACTCAGCTTCCTCGTCTGTAAAATAGGGAAAATAAAAATAGCTAACGCACGAATAACAACCATGAGGTGCAAATAAGGTGATTTACGTGAAGTTACTTTGCCAACTGCTAAACTCTGTATGCATGCGTTATTTTGTTAGTGTTAAGGGCTGAATGGTTGTGTCTCCTCCGATACGCATATGTTGAAATCCTGACCCCCAATGTGATAGTATTAGGAAATGGGCCCTTTAGAGGTAATTTAGTTTAGGGGAAGTCACAAGGGTGGAGCCCTCATGAGGGGAATCTGTGTCCTAGAAGAGGAGGAAGAGTCTACGGCTCTCTCTCTCTCTGTCTTGTGATGACAAGAAGTTGGCTGTCTGCAAGCCAGGAAGAAGGCCCTCACCAAGAACCAGATCAGCCAACACCTTGATCTTGGACTTCCAGCCTCCAGAACTGTGAGAAATAAATTTCTGTTGTTTAAACCACCCAGTCTATGGTATTTTCTTAAAGCTGCCTGAGCTGACTAAGACAAGTACACCACCAGAACTGAAGAACATATCTAATTTTTTTATTCAAGAATTTTCATTTACAAAAATTTTAATTATGTGCTCAAGTGATTATAACTGATTTTCACTTAGCCACAGAAGTGAGGATTCTCTGGATGGACTAAGGCAGCACTGGGGTTAGAACGTCTGCCTTCCCCAACAAAACATCGCCATCACTGTGTGCTTGTCTTAGACCTGACCTCTGTGAACATGTAAGGTGTCCTGGTCAAGAGTCCCCATGTCTGAGGAGGTGCTGAGACAGAGAAAGTTGTTGCCTATGGTCTCTGCCTATCAGGTGTTGTTTTTGATGTTGTAATTGTTGGTTTTTCAGATTTCTCCTCCCACTCCCTTCCTAGAGCATTTAAAACAACTCGCAATTCAGTCACTTTCCACCATCCTGGGTACCTGATCCACTCTGTCCTTCCCCTAGGGTAGAAGCCGTTGGACTTGGGCCTTTGATATCAGCCAAACTTAAGTTTGAATCCTGCCCCCACAACTTTCGAGCTGTGTTACCTTGGGCAAGTCATTTTACCTTTCTATACCTCAGTTTTCTCGTTGCAAAATAGGAGAGAATAAGCATCTCCCTGAGTGGTTGGGAAAATTACATAAAACAGTACATTTAAAATTCTTAGAGTCATATCTGACACCCAGAAGGTACTCATCAGCTTCACCTTCCTTTCCTTGAGCCCTCCTTTTACCCACTTCTAGCTTCTTATATCTGATTATTGACACCTCTCTGGGGCCTTTGGTGAGACAGTCACTAACAGAGTCAATAGCTATTATGAGCCTGTAAGAAAGTGTCCCTGGGGAAACATTAATCAATACTCCTAAACTAGAACTCTTGCCCCAAGTCTTTACAAACACTTGGGGCTTTGGAATATCTCAGTAAGAACAACAGACTTCTATTGAATATATTTGCTAATTGAATATTTGAAAGTGTGTGTGTGTGTGTGTGTGTATGTGTGTGTGTGTGTGTGTGTGTAAGCTTGGATATTCACAGAATATCTCTGTTGGATGCACAAATAACTGGTAACACTGTATACCCATATCTTTTTGTATTTTCTTTTAATTTTGCATCATGTGCAAGTATTACCTATTCAAAAATTACTTTAAAAAATGTTAGCGATATTGGAATAAGTTCTCAATTTAGATATCTAGAAAGAGTTCTTCAATGCCTCGAAGATTAGTATAGCCTCCAAAACTTTCTAATATATGAACAAGGGAAATTGTGGCTCTTGAAGTTCAAAATCACAGTCTATTAATAGCCAGAAGAAGAGATTCTAATCCTGTGACAGCCTTGCCATAGAATACGGCCATGCAACGCTTAACAACGAGGTGATTTCATCGTTGTGTGAACATCATAGAGTGTCCTTACACAAACCTAGATGGTATAGCCTACTACACACCCAGGTCATATGATACTTATCTTATGGGACCACTCTTGTATACGCAGTCTGTCATTGACTGAAATATTGTTATATGATGCATGACTGTATTTGTAAACAATTTCCTCAAGATTTGTAACATAACCATTTGTCACCAACAATAGTAGTAATGTTTATGGAGAGCTTACTCTGTCTCAAGCACTGTTCTGTGTTTATTTCACACATTACCGCAAATTAATTTTCACAGCAATCTTATGAGGTGATTCATTATTATTCATACTAGAAAATTGAGTCTCAGAGAATTTCTTAACTAGCAAGTGACAGAGCTGAGATTCAAACTTGTTTATTATAAGGCACAGGACTGTCATAAGGATTAAATAAATGAATACATTTAAAGTGCTTAGAAGAGAATTGCTTGTAGTAGCCCTCCCCATTAAGTGCCAACATTAACATTCTGGAGTCAGGGACAAATTTTAGAAACATGATTGAGTCAGCAAAAGTATTTTGCTGTCATTTTGAAGTCATTTCAGTAAACTGAAATGTAAGTTAAAGTCCCATTTATTCTGTGACTAAGGGCTCTATGTTTTTCAAGATAGTTTTCCCTTTGTTTTTATTTCCTATGTGTGTCATTTCCTAGAAGACCATCTGCCACCAATTCCAAGTTATTTATGTCCCACTTCCCACTATTTTTATGCTTTTTCATCAGAGAGATTTTTAACATAAAATCGGAGAAAGGTAACATTTTTAAATCTCACCATTAAGATGACCACCCACAGAAGCCAAAGTTGTGTTGTTGGATCTTTCCTTTGTGGTTTTTATTGGATTGTGCTTCTACCTGTGGGAGGTGAGAACAGTTGGAGCAGGAGACCCAAAGGGCAAGTTGCCTTTCCAGGTGGTTAGTGCACAAAGACAGTTTGAGAGCCTCTGGTTCCAGTGTGTTCAGGAATAGCATCCACATAACTGCCTGATGCATAAAGCAAAGGAACAAGTTAATATCTGAGCCTGACTGACTGAAAACAGACCATGTTTCTGCATTCAAATGTCAGGCTCACAAAAACATAAAGGACAAGAGAAAAATACCTCCCTATTGCTGCCAGAACTGCACTGTCCAATCTGATAGCCACTAGCCACGTGTGGCTGTTAAGCTCTTGAAATGGAGCTTGTTTGAATTGAGATGTTCTGTTAGGTGTAAAATACACACTGGATTTCAAAGAATTCATTAAAACCAATAAAATATATCAATGTTTTTATATTGATTACATGTCGAAGGGATAATACTTTGGTTGTATTGGGTTAAACAATATAATTAAAATCAATTTCATTGCTTTTTTTTTTTTTACTTTTTAAAATGTGAATACTAGAAAACTTAAAATTACCTATTTGGCTCACATATTTCTACTTGGTAGTGCTGCTCTAGATTAAAGTGTAAACTTCACCTTGACCTGACCCTTAAGTCTCCAGTACCTTAGAAACATTAATATATAAAGTGACTGAATTCAGGTCTAGAAATAAGTATACTTATTATGTACCTACTAAGAGTACAAAGATTAATAATGCAGAGTTCTTGTCCTTAAGAAAAAGAAACTGAACTAAGATTCATTGAGTCCTACTATGAGCCAGGCACTGGGCATCCTTGCAAGCTAGTTATTATAATTCCCACTACACAACTTGACTCCAGCATTCATAGCCTCCTCCATTAGGGGCCCAGAAATCTTCTTCAAAGCAATATGAATGGAAGCATTCTCTTCCCCATGGTCTTCTCTACACCCTCAGTCATAAATATTCCCTTTCCAACTCTAGCCTATGTGTCTTAGTCCTTTTGGGCTGCTATAACAGAATACCACAAACTAGGTGGCTTATAAACAGCAAACATTTTTTCCTCACAGTTCTGGAGGCTGGGAAGTCCAAGACCATGGCACCCACATGGCTAGGTTCTGGTGGAGGCCCTTTTCTGGATTACAGACTGCCAACTTCTTGCTGTGTCCTCACAAGGTGGAAGGGGCAAGGAAGTGTCTGGGGTCTCTTTAATAAGAGCACTAATCCCATTCTTGAGGGCTCTACCCTCATGATCTAATCACCTCCCAAAGACCCCACCTCCTAATACCATCACACTGGGAATTAGGATTTCAACATATGAACTTTGGGGGGTACACAAACATTCAGACCACAGCACTGTGTAACTTTCCCAAAAGGAACAACTAAATTGGCCAGTGGATGTGTACTTTCTATAATGTATGCCGCAGTGACAAGACCTTTCTTTACCTTTAAATTTGTGAACTTTTGAAATCCCATTAGATAATTAACTGCAAGGAGACAATATTGCCATGCTAGGAAAGCATTGAAACTGAGTTATTTACTTCTCAATCATCTCAGCTTCTCACCACAGAGGAATCAGCAGAGATTACTCATTTTTCTTGAAGACAAAAGCAGTAGTTCTTTTAGATTTATTTCATTTGATAAGTTTTGTTGTTCAATAAGTAACATGTTTTCATTTTACCCATTTGGATATCTAATTGGCATCTCAAACTTAACGTATTCAAAACTGAATACCAGATTTGCCATCCCACCTCACCTGTTCCTCTTATACTAGTCCCCATCGCAGAAAATGGGCACTCCATTCGTCCTGATAACCAGGCTAAAAACCTTGAAGAAATCCTTCACTTCTCTCTCATTCACACCCCACATCCAATCTGTCAGCAAATCCTGTCAGCTCTACCTTCAAAATAATGTATTAGCTGGAATTCAACCACTTCTCACCACCAAATGACAATTCCCCTGGTCCAAACCATCACGGGGCCTACCTCCGATTACTGCCATGGTATTCTAGCTTTGTCCCCGTTCAGTCTACTTTCAGCACAGCCGCCAGAGTTACCCAAACACAACTTGGATCCTATCCTCTCTGCTCAAAACCCTCCAGTATGAGAGTGATCCCAGTGAAATTCTCTTCAGTGGCCCCTAAAGCCCCACGCTCATGGACTCTGGCCGTATTGGACATCTTGCTGTTCCTCAAAAACTGCAGATAGTCTCCAACTTCAGGGCCTCTACCCCAAAGGCTCTTCCTCCCATATCTGCCAGCTCACTCTCACCCCACTTCAGGCCTTTCTCCAACGGCCGCCTCTTCAGTGAGGACTTCCCTGACTGGCCTATTTTAAAGTTGTACTTGTGCTGCCCAAATACTCCCCTCCCCTGCTTTATCTTTCTCCATAACCCTTATCACCAGCTAACATATCGTGCATTCTGCTCATTTGTTTTACTAGTTTCATTGTTCGTCTCCTCCAAATAGAATCTCAACTCCACAAAGGTAGGGATCCTATTTTCTTCACTGCTGTCTTCCCAGTTTTTAGAACAGTGTATGCCACAAAATAGATGTTCAATAAGTATTTGTTAAATGACTGAAATTTTCAGATGAGGAAAATGAGGCACAGAGAAGCTCAGTTTATAGCCCAAGGTCACAGGACTAGTAAGTGCAGGAGTCAGGGTTAGAACTCAGCCAGTGCTCGCTGGTTCCGCGCTCTCAGTCTGGTTCAGGAGGCGAGAGGGGGCTTCCTATGCAACCACAAGAGCTGGCTGGCTGTGCTGTGCTGTGGGGGAAGCACACACCAGCGTTCAAATGTAAATCCTGCTAGAAGTCCTGAGTTGAAACAGAAACAACTCTTTTGGCAGCATTGTTGACAGTTGCTGAGATTAAGGAAAGTAATTTGAAGGCGTATGCTGAAGCTTTCCAGTTTTAAGACTGGCTTTAACTATTTTTCTTTCAGCTGTAGCTTTCTGGGATAATGAATGTACCATATGTCTGTATCTCTGAGTTCCCATACAAATTAGGAAACTAAAAATGCCAGATGATTAAAACAGATTTCTGCTTGTTTCCATGGGAAATCAACTGCTGTGAAACCTTAGGAGACGGGAGGGAGACTGTGTCAGCCCGAGGTGTTCTCTGCAGCCCAGGCTCCAGTCCACAGGCTCTTCAAAATTTTGGACAGGTGAGATGCTGTCCGAGGCTGCCCGCCCTGCTGGTGGCTAAGTGAGACTGCGAAGGTCAGCACGTCTTGTCCTACTCCTTTCAGCGTCCTCCACCAGGGGACTGGGCACTACATTCCAGGCCCTCCAGTGTTAAGTCTCCAGCCAACCATGCTAGGAAGGGCCGCTTACTAATGACAAATAGACAGTAATGCAGGGCCCCAGCCTCATCTTCCCAGTGTGGTTTCAGCACATTTTGAGCCTTCTAGCAGATCTTCTGGTGGACAGAGGGGGCACCATAAAGGAGCCTTGCAGGAAGAGGCACTGCTGACTACTCACAACTAGACAGAGTTAATTTCGGGGGGGTTGGGGGGGCAGCATTCTGTATACACACCAGAGTGTGCCCTGGGCAGCTGTGCCAAGGATGTCTCCAGGAGGCGGTAATGATTACTTGTTCCCACCTGCCCCTGAATTAGCACCAATTTGCCTAAAAGAGAGAATGCTGAGAGAAAAACCTGCAAGATTTCAGTGTTGTCTTGCCAGTGGCAATCTCTGACTTGTCTGGAGAAGATTGGCTCAGAAGCTCACTCTAGCCTAAGTTAAGGGTTGATAAAACCATCCCTCTCCCAGGTTTAGGGGGAAGAGATAACCTTTTTCTGCTTTTCTAATCCAGAGTGTGACTCGGGCATGCCAGAGTGAGGCCCAAAGCTGGAAACTCTGCAGTCAAGTTGAGTGTTGAGTTTAAATTTGGATCCAGGCAGCCCTGAATGCTAACGCTTGTTCTCTAACTGATGAGATCTGAGACCTCAGGGAACTCGGAGCCACCGTTTGAGTGTCTATAAAGTGGGGATGACAATACCTCCTCCTCGGAGAGGTTATGAGGGTGAACTAAGCTAGCTTAAGTAAAAGCATTCATACCGAGCCTGGTGGGCAATAGGTGTCCAATGCCTTTTGGCTTCTCTTTTCTTTCCCTCTGTTGCTATGTTTTACTGCCAAAATTGGAAACAGATAAGTTGGTGAACAAGAGATAGACAATGCCCTTCCTCCTCCCATAACCACTATCACAGCACTAGCAGCTTGATGCTTCTCAGAATTGCTACTGTGGATGCAGACAGTGCAGAGGATTCCAAATCTTCACACAGAACATACCCATTTACTCGTAACTCATCAGCCAGGCTCGGTTGCCTTGTCTAGGTGGAGTGTTTCTCAGAGAAATTAAGGGGAGAAGGACACTTACGTTGTCTTCTGCCAAAATAAACCATTGCCAGGACCCCGTGGAATTAAGATCATAGATCACAATGCATTCCAAATACCTTGACCTGGGCTAGTCAAAATATTTTGACTCCTCTTGTCTTCAAATGATTCACAGACATGATTCTCTAGTATGAGGCCATCCTAACAGGTTCCATGTAAGATAGATTAGAGAAAGCAGTATTATCATTTTGTGGTCCTGGGGAGGCTTTTAGTAAATCAATCTTTCCATTACAGCTATGATATACAAAATCATGCTCTGGTGACTTGATCTATTTCTGTAGATTCCAGTAATAGCTACTTAATACTGTCTCTGTTCTGTTTCCACCCTAACCTGCTTCTGACACTGACAACCCAAAATTGGCACAGACTCCACAGGTTAAAGGCAAAGTCCCCCACAGGACTGCCCTCACTTCAGATGCTAGCCACAAGTCTTGAGAGGTCCCCAGGCCACCTACACCTCTGCCCAACTGGCTACACATGCGGGGGCTCCATGACCCCCTCAGTTTTGATAATTCACTAGAATGACTCACAGAACTCAAGAAAGTGCTATTCTTATGGTTACAGCTTTATTATAAAGGATACAACTCAGGAGCAGCAAAATGACATGTCTAGGGTGAGGTCTCGGAGAGAACGCAACGCTATGCCCTCTCCCCATGGAGTCAGGGCATGTTACCATCTGGGCACATCTATAAGTTTGCCAACTGGAAAGCTCCACTGAGCCTCAGTGTCCAAGCTTTGTATTCAGGTTTCATTATGTAGACATGATTGATTAAATCAATGGCCACATGATTGGACTCATCTCCAGACCTGCCCCCCACCACCCCCCAGGTCACGCTGGCCCAAAGTTTCAACACTCTAATCACATGGTTGGTCTTTCTGATGTCCATCCCCCATCCTGAAGCTATCTAGAGGCCCACATGAGTCACCTCACTAACTAAACAAAGACACTCCAATCGCTCAGAAAATTCCAAAGGTTTTAGGAACTCTGTACCAGGAACCAGGGACAAAAACCAAGTATATTCTTTTTCTTTAATCTTTTTTTTTATTGCCATAATGTTTGTTTATAACATTATTTAAATTTCAGGTGTACATCATTATATTTCAACTTCTGTGTAGACTACATCATGTTCCCCACCAAAAGTCTAGTTACCATCTGTCACCATACAAATATGTCCCTTTACCCCTTTTACCCTCCTCCCGCTCCCCTTCCCCTCTCCCCAGTAACCACCAATCTATTCTCTGTATCTATGTGTTTGTTTGCTGTTGTTGTTGTTTTATCTTCCACATATGAGTGAAATCATACAGTATTTCTCCATCTGACTTATTTCACATTTCACTTAGCATAACACCCTCAAAGTCCATCCATGTTGTCACAAATGGCAAGACTTCATCTTTTTTTAATGGCTGAGTAGTTTTAAAACTAAGACAGTGAATTGCTTATATAGACATAAGTTCTGCAATATGACAGATATTTCAGATAAGAATTTTTCAAAAAAATTTCATGGGTTTAAATTTGGGGGGGAGAAATGGTGATTATTTTAATGTATCACGAGTGATATGTTAAATTGAAATAGAAATGAAATAGTAAAAGTTTATATATATATAGTTTATTCAGGCAGTAAGTACTCATAATGTTTACTTTTTAAAAATTATTATTATCTATCAAGCTACAAGATGTTGACTTTTAAGAAAACTAGCAACTGGCAGCTCTTCATGTTTGTCCATATACTTTAAAAAACTTGAAAGAAAAACTCCTCCTTTGACCTTATGTTAAAATAATTAAGTCAACAAATAATTTTTGAACCTCAACTATATGGGAAACAAAGAAAAAAATGTAAAAGTGTTAAAGAAAAGACGTAATTAGCTGTTGAATGTTAATAAAAATTAACATTTATTGCATGTTTACAATGTGTCAGATGCTGTACTAAGACACATGTATTAAACCATCTAATCCTCACAACCACACTATAAAGTAGGTACTGTAATTATCCCGATTTATCTATGGAGAAACTCGGGCTCAGAGAGGTTAAGCAACTTATCCAAGTTCTCACGACTATGGAAGACGAAAAGATGACTAATTACTGTAAGAGATTACAGAAAAGAAAGTGTTAGAAAAGCTTTATGGAAATAGGATTTGAATAGGACATTTAAAGACTAATGGAATTTGGAAGAAAGTGAAGAGAGGAGAAAAGGGGAGTGAGAGACATTAGAAGGTAGTATAAAGACAGGGACAAAATCCAGAAGGTGGGAGAGAGCTATAAAGCCACCGAAGGCATGTGCAGATTTGATTAGAGGGTTTCCTCAGAGCAAATATTACAACACTTAGGAAGGTGATTTTGCCAAAAAACGTTGGCCACATAGGCATTCAGTTAACATATAAGTTATGAGAACACGCAATACAAGTTAAAATCCAGATAAATTCAAATCCTTTTAGCTAAGGAATCATATAACTTCCATGCAGCTACCTGAGGTCTCACAAAGATCAGGAGATGGATTCATACTTGCTTCTCTTGAACCTCTAGATTCACTCCAGATTTGAGAGGTAGAAAGTTCCACTGAACTCTTGGTTCTTCAAGGCCTTGACAGGAAGAGAGAAAAACACCCACCAATCTCCACAAAAGTTATTCAGCATGACGATTCCCTCATTTTCTTGTGAAAGTGGTGGCAGAGGACACAGAAGTGAATCTTGCTTTTATATCTGAAATTTGTACCATACCATTCATCTTCAGTGGCCAGAACACTGAACAGATCTAACATTGCAGAGTTTTACATGAAACCTTCTTATCACTAGCTTTCAGAAATCATTCTGGAGTTTCAGAGGCTGGGCAGCAGTCTATAAATGCTGTACATTGAGTGATTTCCTCATCATTCTAAGAAATAATCATCCAAGATTTTAAAAATTCCTTTCCCCTTAAAGTCCTCAGAAGCCCCCACTGTTCTCCACCTCCACACTCCTTGGGAGATTGGATGGGATAAGCTACCAGTCTAACTTGAGGAAAAGCATTGTGATATGATTTTAGTCTAGAAAGGGTCACAATGTGCCCATCTGGGGACTGTGGCAATTGTAGGTGATTTGGTGGCTGATAGTAACACCGCTCCTGATCACCAAAAAGTAAACCTTGCCCAAGTAAAGAAGTGATAACTTAAAATATTGTTGCTTTTTCCTCCTTCTCTGGATACAGACTTAAAGACAAACACTCAACATCTATTGTGTATTTGTTTCAAATTATTAAAAGATTTTTCAAATGTATCTTATAGTAGGAGTTTGAGACACATCAAAAGCTTATGTGGAAGATTTCAAGGTGGCTTAACTGGAGTGGCTCTCTACTCAAAATGGGCTACAAAATACCTCTCTTCTCAGTCAACATCGGTCGATGATGGATATAATTTACCCTTAATGGTTCTGAAATATATCCCTTATAGAGAAATGAAGAAAAATCCTATCTGGGAAGATAAGGATCTAGAGATAAAACTCCAAAGAAGCAAGAAAATTAATGTTTATTTCTCTTAAGCATGCCAGGAAAAAAATCACATTTTCCAGCAGTTTAAAAAATTCTTATAAGGCAGAAAGGGAGTGGTAAGAGTGTGGCCTTTGGAGTTAGGTTGGTCAGATTCCATTCCTGGCTCTGCCACTTCATAGCAGCATGACCTTGGGCAAGTGACATTACCTATCTGTGCCTCAGCCTCCCTATCTGTGAAATGGGGACAGTGATAGTACCTACTTCATAGTTTGTTAGGTGGATTAAATGAAGTAATACATGTAAAATGCTTTAAACCACACCTGGCATAGAGTACTCAACAAATGTTAGTTTACTACCCTATTTGTGATGTTCAAATCACTGTGGCAAGTTATCAGCCTACCTCTTAAAATTTCCAGACTAGATTGTTCCCAAGCTGATTATTGTGATATTCTAAAGTCCCTGAAAACCTTTCAATGAGAAAATGTTTGTTTCAAAGCAAATGATCAGAGGCCTTATTACAGAAAGCATAATTTTGAGTTCTGGTTTAGCCAATGAAATCAAGAGTTAATATGAAATGACATCAGATCAGATATAAGCAGACTGTTGTCAGCAGCATTTTACAAGCTGAAGACTATTGGGGACATTCAAGAAATCTGGACGTTTTCAGACTCTTAAATGAGACCGCAGTTGTTTTCATGTTGTGGAAAAAGCATCCTCCCTTTGGTCAAATGAAGCAATTTATCGTATGTGAACTCTAATCTTTTCCTCTTTCTACATTGCTTTTGGAAGCAATCAGTGCAATAAACTAAGAAGAATGCCCCCCCCCACACACATCCATTCTTCATGTAAGATGGTACTTCCTTTTCATTGAAGATTAAATTTTAAATTCTTTTTTAAAAACAAGATAAAACGTAAAATATTTTCTAATAATTGTAATGAAATGTTATCATGCTGGACAGAAATTCATAGTGCCTTTCTTTGAAATTCCAAAATCAGAGTGCATCACTTCTAATCTCTCTCTACTGAATGCTCCTCAGAAACGAGGATGGATGACTATAAATGCTCAACAGGGGTAGAAAAGCATGCATGGGAGAGAATATTCACAAGACCAGGGATGATTCAGGAGGGAGAACACCCAAGGGTATAAGTTATTCTACCCATGTCCAACTCATAGGGAGGAAAAAGCCAGTTATTATCAAGAACTGTGAAAGGTCTGAGACTTTGTTCTCCTTGCAACAAAAAAATTAGCATGTCAGTTTCTCAGATGCTGATAGAACACATGAAACTCCTGGATCAGAGATGAAAGAAAGTTTATTACTCACAGCAATAGCAGGAGCCAGAGTATCAGCATTTTTGTGTCAGTTCCTGGAGCCCCAATTCCCAAGAGAAGATGCAAAGAGGGCCAGATGGCACCTTCACACACAGTAGGTTGTGTTACAGGAGAGGAACCATGAGCTCAGGGAATGTGAACCTTTTATAATGAGTGTAAGTATGCCTGCCCTTTGCTCTGGAGAGAAACATTATAATATTATTATTACACTGGACAGTAAATATGCTTGCCTTTTGCTCTAAAGGGAGATATTATCTCTATCTTCGATGGCTATTCACTATACAAATATCCTTAAAAAATTTAGTCTGGAAGAAAGGGCAGTCAGTGCCTTGCTCACAAGATGTACAGAAATATCAGAGACCACGGAGAATTGTCTCCTAACAGTCATCAATAAATAAACTATTCTATGCCATTCCTTTGAGTGTTCAAAATGTATCTTTGTCTTACACTAGCTTCAACTATTTCTAAAAGGATGTCAAAGAACCCAGAGGCAAATCGCATATGTAAAAGCGAGGGAACTATTCTTCAGTATAAAAAGGAATAAGGCTACACTATTACCAGTGAGAATGGGTGCTCTTTGTCCTACTAAAGATGACAGGCACTCTATTATAGCTGATGTTTGTAAGGAAAATAGCTGCAGAAAACATCTACCAAGAGGGCTTATCTTGGTAGGCATTCATTAAATGAGTTAATAGGGCCTATAATTCCCTTCTCTTGCCAAGGAGAAAAATAAAGATTCTGCAGTCTTTAACTCTAGAATAACAATTTAAATATTCTATTCTGAGAGATTTTATTCTTCTTGGAATGTTGATAGATGTGACAAAGGAAATAGTTCCATGGTCAAAAGAGCTTAGAGAAATGCTAGGTTCAGCAAAGTTAAACAAGTATTTTTAATGCAGGTCTTACAGCCCTAGGCATGTTAATACGCACTGTGAATCTCCAAGAGGGATATAACATTCCCCAAGTGAATTTGACCTACAGACCCCTATTTCTCAGGATAGTCAAAGGGTAGAGTTCCTCAGAAAGCTGCTTGAAAATGCCTCAGTAGAGGAATGGCTCTATTTCACCGGCAGTGGATGGTGGAAGATAAAGGTTCTTTGGGAAGATGCTGCCTGACTGGTCTTCCCTATTCTAGACAGATTTCCCATAGACAGCAGCCTGGATGCCTTCTTTCTCCCTTGATTACATGTTGGTGATTATATCCATTACTTACTGAAATCTAGGGAAGATAAATATGTACATTTTAAGATCTATGTGAAAGTTTTAACACTGAACAAATCCTAAGAAATCACCCATTCTAACTCCTTCATTTCAGATATAGAGACTGAGGACCCAAAGATATTAAGAGACTTGTCCCAAGTCACACAGTTAGTCAATGGCAGAGGCACACCTGGAACCCAGGTCTCATTAATTCCAGTTCATGCTCTTTTCACTCATAGCAATAAAAGTGAGCATTAATGATCGTTGTCATTGATACTGAGAGGGCAAACCAGGCTTTCTTGTTGTTTTTTTCCTAGGGGGGTAAACAACATGAGTGAATTCTGGAAATAATAACTGAACTTTAAAAAGGCTCAGGAAAATGTATCTTGTATCAGTATGGGTGGTGGTTTTAAGAAGACAGCATCGGGGCATGGTTGTAGCATTTTCTAAGCATACAAAGCGCCACTCATGATAATTTTCCAAAGAGAGAGTCATGTTTATGTGAGTAACAAGAGCATCTTCAATTTCACTACCCTGATAAAATTTCTTGAGCCATCGATCTTCATGCCTCAGAGAGAGCAGCTTCTTCGTCAAAAGAAAGAAGAAATTCCTCAGGCTTGAAATTAGGTGCTTTGTCAGGGCTGATGTCATTGAAATTTGAAGCAAGTCAATGTTAAACTGTGATCTGAGATGTTCTATGGTATCTTCTATACGCATAATAAGATATGGTGTTAAGAAAAGACTGAAAATTTTGAATCCTGGGATAAATGAGTTACCTTCCTTAAGAAGTATATCTTAACGTATTTTTTAAAATAGATAAGGAAGTTCTAAACCCCTTAAGAGTGTTTCATTATCTTTATAATAATTCACTTCATGTATAGAGCCAATCATTTGTAGATTTAACTAATAAGTTAATACATGTAGCATTCTTAGATCAGTGGCTGTATGTGCTTAACAAATAGTAGCAAGCAAATATTATCTAGTAATGCAGTTATAGCAGTGATATTTAGGTGCAAAAAAAAGTCACTCCTGAGAATGTCAAACTTATCTTTTACTTTAAACTTATACTACATATCTATCATGTGAAGGTTACTTATCATTGGCCCATGTGAACAATAATTCTAAGAATGAGGCTCTCTGCCTCATATATTTCATATTGCTTAAACTCAGAGCCACAGACACTTGATCTTTCATTAAGAAGTTTGCTTTCAGTCATAAAATGCTTTTTAATTAAAGAGTAAGCTGTAAAATCACCTCATGAAGGCACATTTTTTTTTAATAATTTTATTTATTTTTTTTTCCCCAAAGCCCCACTAGATAGTTGTATGGTCATAGCTGCACATCCTTCTAGTTGCTGTAATGTGGGATGCGGCCTCAGCATGGTCGGAGAAGCAGCAGTTCCGTGCGCGCCCGGGATCGAACCCAGGCCGCCAGCAGCGGAGCGCACGCACTTTACCGCTAAGCCACGGGACCGGCCCTGCAGGCACGTTTAGGATGTGAGTATGCTATTGGGAAAAGCACAAATGAATCCAATTTCAAAAACTACTGAAAAAGTGCATCATTAACCTTACTGAATATACTTGATGGAGACAATTTAAAAATAAATATTCCTTTTCCATTTGATTGAGTACTCTGAAATTAGACTTGCCTGAGTCCAAATCCTAATTCTTCCACTCGTTGGTCATATGACCTTGGCTAGTTACTTGATTATTATGTGCCTCAGTTTTCTCCTCTATCAGTAGGAGAAAATACCACTGCCTACCTAACAGATAGCTACGGAGATTAAATGAGGCAATACATACAAAGCTAGTACTTACTTAGCAATGTAGTATGCACCTAGTAAGTGCTTATTGATTATTATTATTATTTCCAAAGAATATCTCACAGGTTAGTGGGACCAACTACTTCTATCTTGGCGGGGGATGGGGGGGGTGGTTTAAAATATACAGGGCTGATTTTAGAAGAATTTGACCCATAGTTTTGTAGTATCCTATTTTTAGGTTCTCAGCACCACCACTCTCTCCCTTGGCACAAATTCAACTGCCATTTTAGGGTCAAGACCACATTTGACCACATTACCTCTTGGGGAACTTCCTGCACACAGAACATTCTCTAGGAGAGCTTTTATTCTCCCTGTCCTAGCATTTTTAATGGCACTAAGTCAAGGATTTCAAAACTGTTGCTAAAGGTGGGTTTTGTCTGGCAGCTATTAATTCTGAAGGTGCTATTGGTTGCAACAGTGTTAACAGCCTAAACTTAAAACAACAATGTTTGCTGTTAGCTCAGGACCTTCCTACAAAGCACAGAAACGGTCTGGGGAGCAGATGTGCACAGAGTGGGTAGAGAACGCTGCGTAAAATCCTGCGGGTGTTTTGGTTTAGAATTTAGATTTTACTTTCGCTATTACTAGGCCAGGATCCACTGACATCAAATACCAACAAAACAAGCAGAGCAGGTTGGTCTTAAAAAACAAGCCCAGCACCGAAAAAATCAAGGTTTAAGCAGATACATATACATAATTGTAGCATAAACTCTTTATGAGCTAAAGGATTCAGGTTCTAGAGCCCGCAGTTTAATACAAACTATCCCAAAAGTCAGAACCAGTGCAAGAAATTGAAACAGTTTAAAATTCCTTCTTTCAGGCTGTATGCTAGGTGTTAACATAGAGATGAAGAAAGATGTGGTAGTGGAGCAAAAATGTAAAGAGCCAAATGGCAGCACATCACAGTAAGTGCTGAATCAGAGGTTCGAACTGAGTGCAGTGGGAGCACAAGGAAGGGAGAATGACACTTGTCTGCAGCCTGCAGAGACTTCACAGAGAAGGCGACTTTTGAATTATGCCTTCAAGGAATGATACAGCCCAGCCTGCATTTTCTTGTAGCTAACAACAAAACAACAATGTAATATAATTACCATTTCCATACAACCCACAGAGAGGTTGCAGATATTCTTTCTAAGTCTCACCACAACCCTACAAAGTAGATATTGATGTTCCAATAGACCGATGAGGAAACTGGGGTTCAGAGATTAAGAAGCTCAGGGTCACGTAGCTAGTGACCCAAGATTTGAGCTCAGATCTGTATCGTTCCAAATCCCTTACCATAGCCCTGCACAGCCTAGAAAGATCCACTTATGTTCCCTATTGTCAACCAGTACATGGTTAACTTGTAACCATGTGGAGTCTAAGGGTGGGAACTCACTCTGGAAGACCATCTAGAATGTCAAACTTTGGCCTAAAGAATTGAGTCTTAAGTGAAAGGTCAGGATGATGGCTCTATACGTATACGCAGTTCATCTAGTCCAGAGTACCCTCTCCTTTCTCTGAGCTTCAACCACTTGTAGTTCAAAATAGATTATTCTGATTTATGTGCATGCTTGATTCCCTCTCCCATGAACTGTGAAAACCTTGATGTCAGGGAATAAGCGTTATACTTCTTTGAGATCCTCAGGGTCCAGCACTCACAGAAGTTGGCTGATTGCTGATTCGCCTGGCACTTTACTGAGGCCTTGAGAAGCATGCATGTTGATTTGAGTTAGGTTGACTGAGGTGAGGTGACTAGACTTAAGGTTTACATGCTATAAAGTAAGGAAAGGAGACCTAAGCAGTATAACACGGTGGTTTTCAGACTAGTGCCTCTCAGCCTTCAGTGTGCATGTGAATCACCCGACTCCATGTAGAACTGTCCAGTTCACCCTATCAGAGAGCAGGCACAGATCAGACAAAAGTATTGCAATTAAGCAACTGAGAGCTGGTGGTGGGGGCTGGGGAGGGAGGGACTTAATTTGCAGGGATTCAAATCCCATTTCCAAACTCTGTTGCTGTTCCTCGTCCTTTTGCTTTCATGGCAATGAAGAGCAGTTAAGTACAACAACAGCTACCGTTTAGTCAGTACTTATGAAGTGCGTGGTACTGTTCTTGGTGCTTTCAGCATCTTATCTACTTCTTACAGCAACTCATAGTACTATATTTACAGACTGATGACGGAAAAAAATAAAAAGTGTCAGTAACGTCCCTACATTTACACAGGAAGAGCAGGGATTTATTCCTGGTTCACCTGAGTCCAAAGTCTAGCGTTGAATGGCTCCTTGACACTGGGTTGTGAGGGAGCACTTGAGGGATGCCTAAGCTAGAGGTCAGAGGGCCAACAGTACAAGGAGGATTGAGGTGCACTCAGAAAGCACTTGCAGAATCCAGCCCTCCACAGGAGGTTGACTTGCCTCACTGAGTGTTTAAATCCAGGTAAGGTGTTCAGGAGCTGGAGCCACCTCAGATAGCACCTAATGGCTCGCAATGGAGTCACATTTTTTAGCAAACTGCTAAAGTCAGCCTCTGCCTTTTCCCCAGGAACTCTGAAGGAATTTTTCCACCTGCCATCTAGGAGGAAGGCCCCATCCTAGATTTTTGTCTTGATCTAGGTTTACTAAGACTGGTGTTAGTGTCATCTCCTAAGGCCTCAGAGGGTCTAAGGTGTCTTCCGGGAAAGACCCGACAACAGTACCGGAATTGGAAAAAGTGTAGTACTTTGTCGGACAAGTGGGGGGAAAGCAGGTAAAAGCCCAAGAGAACAATTTTTGGACAAATTTTCTTTTCATTTTGGCTTTGAAACAGAAATAGGGTAAAATGAGGTGCCTGTTTTCTTAAGGGTTGCTGTGTAAGAGCAAACCAACTAGTGAAAGACGATAAGTTGTCTATTAATTGCTCTACTCAGGTGCATCTGGCTTTCCCCCACTGCCAGGACAGAGCACTAGTTTAATTTTTGGTGCTCTTAGAATAGTATTGACGAGGCATCTCAGAGACTTTATACTACTTAGTCATCTTGTCTACATTTTTTCACTGAGCAGAAGATTTTCCATACAGATAGCTGTCAGCTTTCAACAAGGTAGAGTTGGCGTTTTCATCCTGAAATTGGATAGGAGAATGTGGAGAAGAAAAGCAGGGCTCAGATCAACAGATAAGGGAGAGCCCCTCCCCCATCCTCTTTAAACAACAGGTGGCTTTAATGCGCAGCGTCAACTCCTTTATGCACAGCAAGAAATTGTAGGCGGAGCATTCAATTTCAGCTTCCCTAGAACCTGCAGCTGAGAGATCAGGGAGCCCGCCTGTCAGTGTCCAGGAACACGGTGGTTCCTGCCGGAGGGGAGACTCGGGGGTCAAGGGGCTCGTTGGCTTCACGTCCAGGGAAAATTCGTTTTTGCCTTTCTCCTTCTCGTCTCCCTCCGTGCGTCCCATCACTGCCTCCCACCCTTCTGTTCTCGTGGGGAGAGGGAGCTAACGAGGAGGGATTATCCTATCCTGACCCCAGGCCTTCAGAGGAGTTCCCAGAAGGGCTATTTTTAGTGGTAGCTGCTCCTCTCTAACTTACCCAGGGGAGGAGCTGCGGTAGTGGAGCGGACGCTGAGCGCAGACAAGCCTCGGGTTTTCCGCGCATTGTTAGGGATGAGGGGGAAGGTAGCAGAGGCAGCCAACTCCCCAGGCAGAGGCCGCCAGGTGGGCGTCTGGGAGGCCGAGTGGCCCCGCCGGACAGTGGCGGGAGGATTTTGTCCACGTCCTGAAGAAAGTCGCCGGCGGCCGGCGGCAGCCCTCGCTGGCTGGTCCCGGGCGCGGGGTGGTCTCTGCAGGGGAGGAAGTTCCCGGCCACGGCGGCCTGCGTCACAGCGGGCTGGGACCGCCGAGTGGGCTGGCGGGCGGCGGCGGCGACCCCGGGGCCGGGCGCTGGGCGGCGCTGGCTGCCGCTGGCCGGGCTGCGCGCGGGGCGGCGCTGGAGGCGGCTCCGGCCGCGGCCGGGGAGGCGGAGGGGAGGAGGGCTGCGGGGCTGGGGCGTTAGCTGCGTCCCGGCTCGGAGCCCGCGAAGAGGACTAGGAGGAAGGCGCCGCCGTGGCCGCGGCCGCAGTGCTCCGGGCGCGACAAGCCATGAGCAGCGGCCCCGCGGGCGACCCCGCCGTCGCTGGCCGTCGCTGAGCCGGCCGGGAGACAGCTCGCCGCTCCCCAGCGCCCTCCCCAGCCGGCACCCTCGCGCCCAGAGGTAAGGGCGGGGACCGCGGAGGGATGGAGAGCGGCGGCCCGCAGGGGACCGCGGGCTCGGTCCGCTAGGTGCGCGGGAGCCAGGACGGGCCCCGCCTGGCTCGCGACCCTGCCTTCTCCCTGCTCTAGGGCAGGCAGAACGTGGTCGCCCGCCCAATGTGTGGTCCTTGGAACCATCCGCTGCTAGGGCTCAGGGACCCGCCAACCCCCTACCCCACCCATCCCACGGCAGCCCCAGTGCCCGGGCGAGGGACCCCCGGCGCCAAGCACACCGCGGCAGGTTCTGCGGACTTGGCTGGGGGCGGGGGGGGGGGGCGAGGGGGACAGCTGGTGGAGGATGAGGAGGAAACGCGGCCACGGCCGGGGGCCATCCTCGTTCTTCCTACCTTAAAAATCCCTGAGACCCTAGGGCCTGTCCCTTCTGATCTGCTCTCCCCTTGCTACCCCTGAGCCCCTGAAGTTAGCACTTTGGAGGAGAGGAAGGAATTTGAAGGTCTCCGAAGGGAACGAGAGCGCGATGTCTGCTCCTTTGCAGGACCAGAGGGAAGAGCGGGTTTAGCCGGATCGGGCGGGCCCCAGAAGCCAGGTGTCTAGGCCGGCGGTAGAGGCCAGGACCCGCTGCTTTCAACCAAACCCAGGCTCGGCGGTCTTTCCCTTTGCAGCTGGTTCCCAGCAACGAGGTGGTTCTGGATGGAGTTAGCAACTCGGAACCTTAGGATGTGCTCTGTAGACGCTAATTCCTTTCCTTTCCCCCTCAGCCAATTCTTCCCTCCCCCACCGCGCGCTTGCCGGTGTACATCAGATTACACTTCCTCCAGAACCTCGCACCGTACCTAGCTTTGAACAACCACAGACACCTAGCCCACATCCCGGGACGGATATTTCAGAGTGTTAAGGCCAAACTTCACTTGGTTTCAAATTCTTTTTCAGCGTTTTCAACTCCCAGCAAACCAGTTAGGAAACACTTTCAAGTCCGCATCCTCCTTAAAGTAAAAAATATGAACCAGTCAGTCCTTGTGGGAGTGCTGGCGCTGGGCAGAGGGAGGCTTGAATGACCCCATTTAATTCAGCCTTATGGGGGAGGAATAGATGAAGGAAATAGCAGTCCTGTTTTAGTCACGTACTTCTTACAAGCCCTTGGTAATGTAAGAAATGGAGCCTTAACCAGTGGTCACATTTCCCTACAGGTATGTAGAGGTTTACGAAGGCATACATAGGCTTCATAATGGACAAGTCAGTAAAATGCCATCTAGATGAGAGAGGAGGAAAAGTGATGGCACCCTCTCACCTGGCACAACTCGGCAAAATCGCCAGAGCCAATCAGCTTTATACATCTATACATTTCCTTTCTTTATTTTTTAATGATTTGTGTAAACCCAAAATGTAAGCTGAACCTCCCAAAATTGGCTCAGATTCATAAACCATATGTTGGATGTCTGGACATGGATAACAGATTAGATGTATATAACTCGATGATATTTTCATTTCTTCTGACTTGCTTAAATAGGGAAGACCAAGGTACAGGTGTAACCCTGATTTACTTTACTTTGGAGTGATTAACTTAAATACTGTCTTGAGGTCAGTTAGTTTGTCTGCTTTTGAAGGGGAGGTGGGGAGCAGCTTTGCAAGGGTGAAGACTTTTCATGGTCCTCATAATGGATTGACCACAGATAGGGCCCACCAACCCGAGTGGTATCAGAGGTAGCAAGCATGTTTAACAATTTTCTTATTAATAAAATTATCAAAGCCTTTGTTAATGGTACTAATCTCTTATTTCTCAGATTGACTAAGCACTTTGTTTAATGAAATGTTTTTAGAAGGGAATGCTTTCAGTGAAAAAAATGTATTAGGGACTGTGAGAAAAGACTAAGGACTAAGAAAAGAATGAATAATTTTCCACTTATATGAAATTTATCTTTTAAAAAAAGAACGAAGTTAGCAATATTTTTAACTCCTAAGGTGTCCAGTTTTTACCAAATTGTTATGATTTTTCAATTTAAGTTATAGTCACCAATAACATTATAATAGAGCCCAAGTTTAAAAAGAAATGGTGTGGAAACTTATTTTGCCAAGCATTGTGTTAATGGTTTAATATGGTACATTACTATGATATAGTCGAGCTGCTCTAGGTACCTAACATACATTATCTCAGATTCTTATAAGAAACGCTTAAGGTGGATGGTGCCATCCACATTTTACAGAAGAAGAAAGAGGCTTTAGAGTTTGTGACTTGCCCAAGAACATACAGCTAACAATGCCTGAATGAGCCCAAGCCTCTTTAGCCTTAAAGGTATACTTTTCTGTTATCCAAAGCTGCCTCTTTTTTTCCTACACAAATTTATTAAATTACCATAACAACTAAATGAAGAAACTAAGATTGAGGAAGTAAAGTCACCTGTCCAGGGTTTTCCATGTAATTAGTATATAGCGAATTCAAATTTGGAATCAGGGCGATCTGTTTTGAAAACCCATGTTCTTGCCACTGATCTCTATTAAATGACTGATTAAGAGTCTAAACTAATGGACATTTCACTCCTACTCATCAGCTCTTCTCATCCACGTGACAATGATGGTCTCATGGGCTGCAACACACTCCCAAGATTTTATACTCAATCCCTGGAGTGCTTGCTGTATCTCCAGCCCCGGATCACTGATGAAAGCATATTGCAGCCAGTGGGGGTGACATTACTGTGGAGGTATCCTTGGATCCACTTAATTTCTCTTAAAATGTAAATCATTCCAGATTGGCATGGGGAAAAGAGCATGGCCTCAAGATAGGGAAAGCTGGTATCAAATTCTGGCTCTACCGCCCAGTAAGAGTGCAAACTAATTGACCTTCCTGAACTTCTCTGAGCCCAGTTTTGTCATATATAATGGGGTTAATAAAGCCTACCTAGTTGGATTATTGTACAGATTAAATGTAGCAAACCATATAAAGGACAGCTCCTGTTCCTAGTAGGTGCTCAGTAAATGGTGGAGATTAATACCCCTGTATCCTAGCACTGACTGAAATTTCTGCTGTATTTCACTTTCCGTGTATTTAACATGCATACAGTGATTAGTCATTGCTATCACTGCTTCACTCTTCAGCTATACAAAGGTTAATCTGGTTTTTAGCATCTTTAACTTTTGAATCACATCCTTTTTTTTTTCGTAGTTCTGACATAAATATTTACTCGCCTTATGTAGTTTTTCCTTTGCTCCACTCTGCATATTTTTTGGAACTTTATTAGCCATATTTCAGTGGATTGGAATTTGTAATTTTTGGTGAACATACTTTCCTGTTTTCTGCCTCTCTTGATTTCTCAGCCTTGCTTATCATTCAAGGCCCCATGACAATCCCAGTATCTTCCCACCATACACCTTACCCTTGACCAAGCCTCTGTCAGCTAAAATTCTGCATCTTCTTTAAGGTCCAGCTACCTCCTTCCTGAGCCCATATACCTTCCATTTTAAATCCTTTGTCAGTTCCCTTATAATTCAGACATGTACTCCTATTTTATTTAATTAATTAATTTATTTTTGCTGTGGAAGATTCGCCCTGAGCTAACACCTGTTGCCAATCTTCCTCTTTTTGTATGCAGGCTGCCGCCACAGCATGGCCACTGACAGACCAGTGGTGTAGGTCCATGCCCAGGAACTGAACCTGGGCCACTGAAGCAGAGCATGCTGAAATTAACCAACTAGGCCACTGGCCCTGGCCCTCCTAATGCTTTTTTTTTTTAAATTAACTTTTTAAGTTATTTGCCCAGGTAATATCCTGTAAGACTATAAACTCTTTGAGGACAGGGACATTTTTCTATTTCTTTGTATTCTTTGCTTAGTATGAAACAGATGTTTTCTGTTTCCTGAATGAAAGATGAGTCAGATATTCTGAGAGAGATCCTTACCCAAATTATTTGTCTCTGTTACGTGATAGTTAGTGGCACCTTCCTCTCTATTTTGAGACTTGTTCATCCCAGCCTTCTCCACCAATTTAACTGGAATTACATTTACTGGAAGCCCATAGTTCTTAAACAAAGCCTTGGCCATTAGGTACCATGTAAGATAGCTATGTTTCATTAATAAATTGCTCCTGTGGTGGTATAATAACCTCATTAGGTTGCAAATAAATTAAGCATGTACATCAACAGTATTTGAGTAGTTTGTCATTTTAGACGGGGTAATGGTCCAGATGGATTTCTTTAATTAGGAATAGGATTTATTTACCTGAGGGAAAGGAATACCTACCTTAGAGACAAGGTTGAGGTAATAAGCAAGGAGGATTTCAAACCCCTTTGGTTGGAAATAGGACTAATCATGGCACAGTGTGGAGGCTACAACTAGAAGTGCCCTTCATGAGAGAATTAGCACAGGAAAAAGACCCAGACATTCTCACCACAGATGTGAGAGGTGGAAAAAAATAAAGGAAGAGGTAAAAGAAATGAAGCACAACAATAATATTGTATGACTGAGGCCTGCTCGATATTGGTCATTCCTGGACTATAGAAATAGGAAAGGGACTGTGGGGTCAAGGTGGGCAAGGGAGGAGAGAAACTAGTGTGGCTGTGATCATCTCGTACGTTAATGCACTCCCATTTGCTCCCAGGACTGGCACAGAAAGGCAAGAGGGTAATCCCCGAGCTTTGCTTGAAGTCGTTTGGCAAGAATATATTGAAAATTTCCTAATTATTAAAAGTAGAGAATGACCGAACTCTTTTCCAATATCAAGCATGAGACAAAAAAAGAACCTGGGCTACCTACTTAGAAGTATAACACACTGTCACAAGTTCTGGGAGTGAATTTAGGATCATTTTATGGTGCTGGATGGGTGTCCTCTTAAAATACAGTTCTATAATCTATGGTGTATCTAAATGTGAATGGCAGTTGGTAGAGAAATGGTAAGATGGGTTCAGAAAATAAATAGCGTTCAGAAAAGAAAAGAATTGGCAAAATTGAAAAATCAATTTTAAGAAAGATGTTTTAAAGCTTAAGGAAGTAACTGAAAATGTTCCAGATGACTGAAGTATTTTGAGTCAAAGGAATCCAGAAATATATGTTGTTTGAAGAACCCTTCTAAGGACTTGGAAGAACCAAAGCTATTCCCATACTGGAACAAGGTGGGAAGGTAGAGCAAAAAGAGACATTTGGCTGAGCCAAAAAACTGCCCAAGGGCTTAAAACACTGGAGAGAACATAAGGGAGCTCAGAGAGAAGTGTTTCTCAACCTTTTTTTTCATTATTACCCTCCCTCCATGAGCCTTTTTTAGATAAATTGTAATATAGTAGTCCTCCCTTATCTGTGGGAGATACATTCCAAGACCCCCGGTATGCCTGAAACCGAGGATTGTACCAACCCCTATATATACTATGTTTTTTCCTATACATACATACCTATGATAAAGTTTAATTTATAAATTAGGCACAGTAGAGATTAACAAAAATAACTTATAATAAAACAGAACAATTATAATAATATACTGTAATAAAGCTACCATAGATCTTAGCATATGATTTTTTTTCTTTCCTTATTAAGTCGAGAACTTTTACCTTTTCACTTAAAGGAAGCACTTTACAGCTTTTCTTTGGAATATCCGAATTGCCAGCATCACTACTCTTGTGCTTTGGGGCCATTATTAAGTAAAATAAGCGTTACTTGAACACAAGCAGTGCAATACTGTGACAGTGATCTGATAATGGAGATGGCTACTAAGTGACTAACGGGGCAGTAGTGTATACAGTGTGCATACACTGGACAAAGGGATGATTCACGTCCGGGATCGGGCGAGGGCCAGATGGCTCAAGATTTCGTCACGCTACTCAGAACGATGTGCACTTTAAAACTTATGAATTGTTTATTTCTGGAATTTTCCATTTAATATTTTTGGACCGAGGTTGACCGCAGGTAACTGAAACTGCAGAAATTGAAACTGCGGATAAGGGGGGAACTACTGTACCACAGATACACTGTATATCTGTTTATGTACTGTAGTCTTTTGGCAGGCTACAAAACATTATTTAAGATTTTTTTCTACCCCCCAGGACGAATTTTCGACGGGGACAAGATTGCCGCTCCATTGAGGGCACATGGTGTAGCATGATTCGATATTATGTTCGAACATCACACAAGAGCCATATGGAACTAAAAAACATGAAGAAAAGTCAATATATATATTTGTATGAATGCACATGATACCTTAATTAACAAATTCTCTGGAATTAGATTGCTTTCTTTTTTTGCCAGTATAAAAAAGCATACTTATTGGCTCTTACATTGAAATACATAGGTAAAAAATATAAGGCTTCTAGTTGTCCCAGTTCCACCTTGGCAAAATTATTAAATTCATAAAGTTATCTTCCAAAACCTCCTCTAACTGCATCCTTTGGTTTCCTGGATGGGAAGAGCTTCCGAAACTTTAAATGCTCAACATCCTTTATTTGTTTCTGTTATACTACAAAGACTCTGATATTAGCCATTCATTCTTGTGACTGGTCAATTATACATGAGTATAAATTAGTTTGTCTTTAATAGATCATTTGTACTTCAAGCCACTTATTTATAATTATGAAACACTGTGTTCCCTATGAAAGAGATTTTGGTTCATGGCAAATAGATATTTGGGGAGAGTGGGGCCTCTGAAGTCATTCTTAGATTTTTCATGTTCGGTTCCTTATCCAGTTCCCTAGGGAGAATAAGCCTGGGCTTCTGATGTCTAATCTTGGGAGTTCCAAGGATTAGAGGCGGTTGGCTTCTTTATTAATTGCCTTTTTTCAGCATTTGGAACCTGTCCACTCTTGCATGCTCCCTTCCCCCAAAACAACTCATCCTCATCTCCTCCAGCTTTTATTTTAACTATATTGTTCTTTTCTCTTTCCTTTACCTTCAAACCTCCAGTAATGTATTTGTTTTTCGACATCTTTTCTCTTTGTTTGATTTTTGGAGCTGCACTGAAACTTCCCTGAGGGCAGAGGCCATATCTGTCTCGTTGGCTTCTGTACTCACAGCACCCGCGCAGGGCCTGGGACATAGCTGCTCGAGACAGAGTCATGGGATAAATATTTAATGATATATTTTACGGTAACATTTCTAACCTACAATCTTGGAGTGTATCCATTTCCCTTTCTATTATTTTAAATTCTGGTAATGAAATTTGATAGTGTAATTAGAAGTTATCCTTCTTAATAGGGTCATGAAATATGTACATGGAAATAGTTCTATATGTGTTTGGAAATTAGGAGCAAGTATTATATAAAATATGAAGTCAGGACGTCAAAATAAATCCTAGGCAAAAGTTACTAAATAACCTAAATATATGAAAATCATGGATTCTGAGAGTTCTCCCTGTGTATTTGAAGAACTCATCAAATTGATAAAAATTGCTAACTAGTCTTTCTCATATCTCTCGAAGTTTATGAAAATTAGAAACAGCTTCAAATATATTTTTTTTTTAATGAGAAAGATATAACATAAATCCAACTGCTGGAAAAATACTACATAGGATTATTAAGCTAATAACATCTTGATTTTTAGAAATAACTACAAGAATAGCTTCATTAGGAAAACATTGTCAAGCTAATTTGTATTATCTCCCTTGACATTAGCAAGGTCCAGGATAATGTTCTTATCAGCAAAGTTAAGAAATACTGTCCAGCACACACAACTTTCTAGTTAATGCACAGCTATGTGAGTGCCTGTATCCAGAAAGTCATTAAAATTGAGGAGCTAGTAGCTGGAGGTGTCTAGAGTTTGGATCTGAGTTGAGTGTTTAAGCATTTTATCTAAGGATCTGGATGGCATAGAAAACATGTATCTGATATTTCTATAAGCAGCTCCATGGTGGATAGAGCAGCTTGACATTGAAGCAAAGATTGGAAATTAGCTTGGCAAAATAAAATGAAATAAAAATGAAAAGATAAGATCGGGCGCATTCATGGTGGTATGGCCATAGACAAAAAAGAAAAAGAAATAGCCAAAACTAAGCAACGAAATTCATTTAAGGAAAGTATAGGGTTATACCTGGAAGAAAAATAAACAAACCAACTACACAAATATACTAAATTTGTTTTGGTTGTGTTCATTTCTGTATCACCAGTATTTAGAATAGTGCGTCACATGTAGCAAAGGATCAATAAATATTTGTTGAGTGAATAAATGAATGAAATGCAAGATGGAGGAAGACTAACTATATGCCATTAGGGCAAAAGTAAAAGTATTCCTAAGGACATGGTGATGGATAACTAGCAGACTGAATAGACTGTTAGAAAAACTTTTTGGACAAATCGTTTATGAGCATATGTTAAAGTTTTATTTCAGTCTTAAATATAAGAGAAAAGGTTTCTGGTAGGTCACTTCAAAAATTCATTCTTACAGGGGACATTTTATAAGAATAATAGATGGTTAGATATCATTTTTAGACTAGATAAAAAATATGGGTTCAAGGTTACTAGACTCTTGACTAGCAGTTGACAGTTAACTGGGTGGCTCTGTGGCTGGTTTCGAAGGACAAATCTTATCCTCATTCAGTATTATACAGGAGGCTAGCCAGTGTAATAAGGATGAAAAAAATTAAAGACTTAAGACTGGGAAGGAAGTAAAAGTATCTCTCCTTACAGACTTGGTGATTAGAAATTAGAATTCCATATCCTAAGGAATCTACAAAGCAACAAATAAAAAATAAGCACCACACTAATCTCTAATTGATGTGTGGGTATTTGAAATTTAAAACAAAATCTTAGAAGTTAATCTGTTGACAGCTGCTGTTTCAGTCAGTCCTTGTGCATGAATGTAAAGATGCTTTTCCTTATCCTGAAAGGGTATCTAATAACAGAATTACATTAATAACATTTTAGCTATCAACTTTTTTTTGTTACTTCACAACTTTCCCCATAATGTGATTGCAATAAACAGAACAGCCTACTGTTGACCTAATTGAGGAATTAAGGAGCAAATCAATTAAAACTAGTGATTTCTCGAATCCCTTTTACTTGTGAATGCCACATCCTGGTTTATAGGAGAGGGAGCAAATCTCTGGTGCTACCTAGATGCTGTCTAGTGTGTATCAAAAATGTTTTGGGTACAAAAAACCTGTTCCTTTTTTTTTTTTTTTTTTGAGGAAGATCAGCCCTGAGCTAACATCTATGCCAGTCCTCTTTTTGCTGAGGAAGACCGGCCCTGAGCTAACATCTATTGCCAATCCTCCTCCTTTTTTTCCCTTTTTCTCCCCAAAGCCCCAGTAGATAGTTGTATGTCATAGTTGCACATCCTTCTAGTTGCTGTATGTGGGACGTGGCCTCAGCATGGCCGGACAAGCGGTGCGTCAGTGCGCACCCAGGATCCGAACCCGGACCGCCAGTAGTGGAGCGCGCGCACTTAACCACCAAGCCATGGGGTCGGCCCCCCGTTCCTTTTTTTATTGCTTCAAATTTGGAACATAATCTTAAAGCAACATTATAAAATATTGTCAGATAAGAATATAGATGCTTAATGATAAGAGAAAGCCATATTGTTGGTTGGCTTATTAACTAGTAACAACTAAATCAGAAACTATATAAGAAATATCAGAATTTTAATTTCTGTAGAGGCCAGGAATCTCTTATTATTCTGCCTGTTTGCTTTCAGTTATATATAATTTTGAAATACCAAAAAGCGCAAAAGCAAGAGAGCTAATTGCCCTTTCTGAAAGAACACATTTGGGTTGAGTGAGGAAAAAAATAACCTTTGCCATCCAGGTAAAATGTATAGTAAGTAAATAATTTTACAGCTTCACATTGAGAAAAGGTCATCTCAAAAGTAATTGTTCTTTCTAGTTACCAGTTATTTATTCTATTAAGCTACTTTAAAAAATAATTTTATCTCAATATGTGTTTTTTATTTATCATATAAATCACATAAGCTAAACAATGGTGGATGACAATATTTAAAGTGTTAAACTACTTTTTAAGATAGGATTAATTTTATAAAGCATGTTATAAAGCAATTATTATAGTCTTATTATTTGAATATTATGAAGAACAAATTATGTTTACATATAAATATGATACACAGGTTTAAACTATCATATGATAGTATTTTGTCAAAGATTACTCATTCATTACCTAATTTTAATATTAGTCCCAGGCTTTAAAATTAATTATCTTGAATTACAATTTGCATTGCCACTTAAAAATAATATAGTCGCTATTCATATTAAAAACTTATCATAGAAATATGACATTCTGTTGTTTCACGTTATTGCAGCATTGCCTGAAATTTACAACCATTAAAGAAACAGACACTAGTTATAATTCAATGTTGTTGAATATATCTACAAACACTTCAAGTTTTAGTGTAAATAATGATCTGACCTATGAGATAGATAAGGAGTTTATTAACTTCCAATTGAATACGCATCCTGTCAGAGAACAGATCAGTCATGCATGAACTAAAATACATTTAACAGCTTTATTGAGATATAATTTACATACTATAACATTTATTTGTTTAGAGTATACAATTCAGTGGTTTTTAGTATAATTACAGAATTGTGTCATCATCACCATAATTTTAAAGCCTTTTCATCACCCCAAAAAGAAAACTGTTCCCATTAGCTATCACTCCCCACCATACTCCCTACTTCTCCTCCTCTGAAGCTCTAGGCAGCCCTTAATCTATTTTCGGTCTCTATATATTTGCCTATTCTGGATATTTTGTGTAAATGGTATCATACAATATGTGGTCTTTTGTGATTGGCTTCTTTCACTTAGCATATATTTGAGGTTCATCCATGTTGTCGCATGTATCAGTACTCCATGCCTTTTTATTGCCAAATAATATTCCATTGTATGGATATACCATATCTTCATTCATTCATCAGTTGATGGACATTTAGGTTGTTTCCACTTTGGGGTTATGAGGAATAATGCTCCTATGAACATTCCTATACATATTCCTATACATATTTCTGGCCCCAGTCTTCGTTTCTCTTGGATAGATTTTCTAGAAGTGGAATTGCTAGGTAATAGGTAACTTTGTGTTTAAAATTTTGATGTAAATGAGGTGCAATTCTTGCATCATATCCCAGACTAGAATAAAATCAGGGCTAAGACATTTAACTGTCTTTTTAATGAAAATTAACAAAATAGTTTAATTTGTCAAAGTATTCCTCATTATCAGGAATATTAGCAGAACTTTGAATTTTATATAATTCAATCATAGTTTGCAACTAAATCTCTTTAAATTTTGTATTAATAGTTCTGGTTAAGAAATATAGAAAGGTTGGGGCCAGCCCGGTGGTGCAAGGGTTAAGTGCACGTGCTCCGCTGCAGCGGCCTGGGGTTCGCCGGTTTGGATCCCGGGCACGCACTGACGCACAGCTTGTCAAGCCATGCTGTGGAGGCATCCCATATAAAGTGGAGGAAGATGGGCAGGGATGTTAGCCTAGGGCCAGTCTTCCTCAGCAAAAAGAGGAGGACTGGCAGATGTTAGCTCAGGGCTGATCCTCCTCACACACAAAAAAATGAAATATAGAAAGGCCTGCTGAAGGCTGACTGGATAGCTCTTTGCATATTTTTTGGTTCCTTATTGTTAGTGACCTGGACACTACCCATTAACTCCAAACTTCTGTTTTGTGCATGTTTTCCTTTTTTTGTGTGGGGTGGTGGGAGGGGGGATATTTTTCATATTCCCTTATTCTAGATGTATGTAAGTGTTTATTAGCTTCTGCCTAGAAAACATGAACTCTGTTCATTGGAAAGTCTTTTAGCCTTGTTAATTTCCCTCTGGAAAGAGGTAAAGCCACTTTTAAAAGTAAAACACCTTTCTTTGCTTAACATTCTTTCAGGCACTGCTCTTTTGCCGGAGGTGGTGATGGATGGACTATCTTGATAAATTGTAGATTTTATGTGTTTTGGTCTATTTAGAACTATTCTTTTAATTCACTGTCAGACCTACACCTGGCAGAAATTTCCCTTAACCCTTTCTCTTCATACCCTCGGTAAACCACCCAGGCAGATTTTCCCTTTCCCTTCAATAGAGTGAATTTATTTGATTAAGGAGGTGTTCTCCTGACTCACAAAGGACAAACTCCTGTGACCACTTAACTTTCATTCTTAGAGGTGTCCTAAGCAAGGGGGAAGCTATAGGTCTAGTAGGTGCCCAAAGAACTACTGACCACAAAAACGGAACACTGTAAATAATGGCTTCCAGACACAGGCAAATGTACAGAAAACCTTTGAATGAATTCTTATGTACAATTCTGTTAGACAGATGCAAATATAGATGCAAATATATACACAGACTCACTGCAAGCAAAATACAAAATAAGACTTCTGTAAATGTTGTCAAAGGATAATTTTCAAAAAGTTGAACATGACTCTTAAATGAATATAGAATGAACATGTCAAAGATTTATTCACCTCCTTGATAAAGGAGCCAGTTGATTCAAAGAGCATTCAAGGAACTATTTGAAAAAAGCATATTAGAATGGCATTACTAGGTTAGATACAAAACTAGGTAATGTCCTTCAGGGCAATAAAAAACATAATGTTTGGAGTTTTAATTAGCAAGTCAAAGAAGGGTGTATTTCCCTAAATAATCCTTGGGTGGGCCAGTTAAACAGTTCTTCAGTATTACATTGAAAGGATATACTGCCCTATCTTTGCTTCATTTCCAAGTTTTGGAAACTTTCCTTTAACAATGCATACTTGCTCATCCTAAACTATCTTTTTAAGGGCTTTGGTTGTTTCTTACTAATATAACAGACATTTAGCCATGGAACGTGTCAAACGCAAAACATTGGCCTTGGAGATCCTCAAACTTAGAACATGGGGCATAGACTTTGGGTTCTACACTTGACTCCCCTTCTTGGGGTTCATTTTGTCACTCAGATATCGAAATACCTCTCTAATCTCATCCTGGAGAGGAGTTCTGTTTTAACTCCAACCCCAAGTTCAACCAAGTCTTAGGACCCAAACTGCTCTCCAAGCTCTCAACTTAGATGGCAAGTCATCTTAAGCCCAGTAGAATGAGAATCCTTTCAGATGGCTGTTAGACTTTGACATTCAAGTGCTCAAATTGCCGTGTCGCAGCAAAAAATCCAAAGCTCAGGAAGAGAAGCACAAAGGATCTCAATGGCATACATGCATGAAGTTCCTGATCCAGAGGCTGCCAACAGCTCTGCTGCTTTTGAGATGAGCAAGCCTCTGTGGAACCTTCAAGAACCATTACAACAGGAATTGGCAAACTGTGGCCCAGTAGTTTGGGTTTGCAACCTGTTTTTGTATGGCCCACTTGCTGAGATTGGTTTTTACATTTTGAATGTTGTTTAAAAATTTTTAAAAGAATATGTAACACAGACCATATGTGACCTGTAAGGCCTAAATAGTCACCATCTCTCCCTTTATAGAATAAGTTTACTGATCCCTGCATTAAAAAAAAAAATGTATCAAAGTTTTATAACAAACTTCCTGTGAGGGAAAATTCACTAGTAGGCTAATTCAAAGATTTGCTCTTGGTAGGGACATTTTATAGGAAAAGAGAAGGGTTAGAAAAGCATTAAATTTGACATCAGAAGAAAATATTTGGTTAAAGGCCACTAAACTTGGTTAACAGCTGGTCAGCTGCGTGGGTGGTAACTAATTTCCCAGAACAAGTCTTAGTGTCATTAAGTTCATGAGAATCAATTAGTCAAGCATTGTATCAAGAACACATTTCTTTCTGGGAGGAGGTTGCAAGTTATATCATACAAACAGATGCAGAACAATTTTGCTTTTACAAGGCAATGTATTGTATATTTTAAAAGCATACACTGGGATGCAGTAAGAGAAAAGTAGGCTCTAGGAATCTTCTGACGCCACACTAACTCTTACAGTTTAATTTAGGACTATACAAATAGGAAGATGAAAAGCTTGGAAAAGAGTCGGAAGACCATCACAGGATTAGAGCATTGAAAAACTGAATCTATGTGGAAAAAATGAAAGGAATTGGGATGTTTCAGCTAAGATGAGGAGGACAAATAGAAATTTAATAATTACTTCTAAGGGTATGAAGGGGTCACCAACTGAATATGAAGAGCGATTGCACATCTCTTTTGAAAAGAGATAAAAGTTTAACCTGCAGCATAAGGATGACATCAGGTCATCAGCCTTTCACAAATTTTCACAGAGGCTGGGTCTTTAGGAGATTTTAAAAAGAGAATAGAGTTGGGGCTCTCTGCCATGGGTTGAATATAGTCTTGCCTGAAGGTTTAGCCAGATAACCCCTTGAGATCAGCCATATATATTTTTTTCCACCTCTTTTTTTTTTTTTTTTTTTTTTGGTGAGGAAGATCAACCCTGAGCTAACATCTGCCAATCCTTCTCTTTTTGCTGAGGAAGACTGGCCCTGAGCTAACATCCTGCCCATCTTCCTCCACTTTATATAGGACGCCGCCACAGCATGGCCTGACAAGAGGTGCGTCAGTGCGCGCCCGGGATCGGAACCCTGGGCACCGGCAGCGGAGGGCGCGCACTTAACCACTACGCCACTGGGCAGGCCCAGCCATATATCTTTAATTTAAGACTGTACTGGGTGCAAACCACCAGATCTGCTATTCTTTAAAGAGGTTAAAAACCAGCCACTGTCCCTGAGGACTTACTCGGTGACAGAGGGGGTAGGGTAAAAAAACACTCCAGGGCCAGCCTGTGGCTTAGCAGTTAAGTGTGCACGCTCGGCTACTGGCAGCCCGGTTCCGATCCTGGGCGCGCACCAACGCACCGCTTCTCCGGCCATGCTGAGGCCTGTCCCACATACAGCAACTAGAAGGATGTGCAACTATGATATACAACTATCTACTGGGACTTTGGGGGAAAAAAGAAAAAAAAGGAGGAAGATTGGCAATAGATGTTAGCTCAGAGCTGGTCTTCCTCAGCAAAAAGAGGAGGATTAGCATGGATGTTAGCTCAGGGCTGATCTTCCTCACAAAAAAAATATATATATTCGAGTGGCAAAGATAAGGGGTAGCACTACCACAGGAGAACAGGGAAATATTTGCAAGTATTTAATATCTGGCAAGGGAAACAAAAATATGGCTCAGAAGGCAAAGATCTGGGGCTGGCCCCGTGGCTTAGCGGTTAAGTGCGCGCGCTCTGCTACTGGCGGCCCAGGTTCAGATCCCGGCGCGCACCAACACACCGCTTCTCTGGCCATGCTGAGGCCGCGTCCCACATACAGCACTTAGAAGGATGTGCAACTATGACATACAACTATCTACTGGGGCTTTGGGGAAAAAAAAGGAGGAGGATTGGCAATAGATGTTAGCTCAGAGCCGGTCTTCCTCAGCAAAAAGAGGAGGATTAGCACAGATGTTAGCTCAGGGCTGATCTTCCTCACAGAAAAAAAAAAAAAAAGAAGGCAAAGATCTGGAAGTGGGGAGGGACTCATCCATATCTGAGGAAAGAGAGATCCAAGCAGAGGGAATAGCAAATATAAAGGTGGAGGAACAGCAAGAAGGCCATTGTGGGTGGAGGGCACTGAGCAAGGGGGAGAGTCGTAGTTATTAAGAGAGGGTGTTGTAGGCTCATGAGGTGTCTTGTCCACCTCTACGCTGAGTGAGATGAGAAGCCATTAGAGGGTTCTGAACAAATGAGGGTCATAATCTGACTTGTCTTTTAAAAAGATCATTCTGGTTGCAGTGTAGAGAAGCCCTTAGCCTACTTTTTGGCCTCAGGGCCTTTGCACTCTTAAAAAATTATTGAAGATCCCCAAAGACTTTTATGTGAGTTGTATGTGTAGCTATTTACCATGTTAGAAATTTAAAACTAAGTATTTATTTTAAAATAATAATAAAGCCACTACATGTTAACACACACAACATATTTTTATGAAAATAGCTATATTTTCCCCCCAGAAAGCGAAGATGACATTGCTTTAAATTTTTACAAATCTTTTTAATGTCTGGCATTCAGTCTGTTCACTGTCACATGTCATGTAGCTTCTAAAAAACTCCATGGTATACTCATGAGAAAATGAGAATTAAAAAGGCAAATAATGTGTAGTATTCTTATGAAAATAGTTTTGACCTTACTGATTCCTTGAAAATGCTCACTTTGAGAAACAATGGTAGAGAAGAGACTAGGAGACAAGGATGGAAGCATGGAGATTAGGTTACGAAGCTGTTGCAATAGATCACTTGAGACATGCTAGTGGCTTGGATTGTAGCAGTAGACATAATGAAAAATGGTCAGATTCTGGATACATATTTTGTGTGTGTGTGAGGAAGATCAGCCCTGAGCTAACTTCTGCCAATCCTCCTCTTTTTGCTGAGGAAGACTGTCCCTGAGCTAACATCTATTGCCAATCCTCCTCCCTTTTTTTCCCCTTTTTCTCCCCAAAGCCCCAGTAGATAGTTGTATGTCATAGTTGCATTCTGGATATATTATACAGATTGACACAATAGGCTTTGCTGACAGGATAGACCTGGATGTGAGAGAATGAAGTCAACATTAACTCCAAAGTTTTGAAGCAGAGGAACTGAAATGTGGAAGATTATGGGAATAGCAGATTTGGGAGTGAAATGAAGAGTTCTGTTTTGGACTTACTAATTTTGAAATACCTATTAAACATGCAATTGTAATTGTCAAGTCAGCAGCTGGATATTTAAGTCTGGAATTTAGAGGAGAGACTTTTTATTGCCTTTACATCCCTCAGTACTTTTTAAAGAAAGAAGGTATAAGTTTTCTGAGTCCTTCAATGGCTGAAATATATTATTCATTCTACTCTCAGATTTGAAAGTTAGTTTGGCTGGGTACTGAACTCTAAATTGACAACTACTTTCACTAAGAATTTTAAAGGCTTTTTTACCCATTATCTTCTAGCATCCAGTATTGTTACTGAGAAGTCTAATGCCATTCTGATTTTGGTTTCTTTGTATATGTTCTCTTATGCCTTCTATCCCCCAGAAGCTTCTAGGATCTTTTTTTATCCCTGGTGTTCTGAAACCTCATGGTGGTATGGGTCTTTATTCATTCATCGTGCTGAACACTTTAGTCAGCGTTTTAATATTGAGTCTCATATCCTGCAGTTTGGGAAAATTTTGTTGCAATATTTTTTCTGTAATTTCTCCACTCACTTTCTGTTTTTAATCTTTATGAGATTTGTTTTTCAGATACTAGATATGAAATCTATATATCTACTTTTTCTTCCCATTTGCCTTTTTGTTCTACTTTGAGATAAATTTCCTCAACATTATCATCTAACCCTTATGTTGATGTTTTTATCTTATTTTTAATTTCTAAAATTTTTATGATGTGTTCATTTTATGGACACAATATCTTCTGCTATCTCTCTCAGAACATTAATTGTAGTTTAGAGTTTTTTAAATATGATCTGCTGCTCTCTGCTTTGTATGTTTCTCCTGCTTTTGGTTTTTCTGTGTGTTCATTTGCTCCTTTGATTGTGTGCTTGTCTTGTTTATATCTGTCTTTCAGGTTGGAGGCATTCCCCAAATGGCTGATAATCTATAATTATGTCTTCATATTTAATAGTGAAGCATAGAAAGCTATTTGGGAGTTCTGTGTAGGATTTTTCCACTGAAGAGCTTCACAATAGGTTGTTCAGATGGTGAGCAGCCTTTTTTGAGAAGACTTGCACAGAGATGTCATTGTTCTAGGATTACAACTTCTAGCATCTCATTGCCTTCCAAGATCATGTCTGTCATCTTATCCCCCATGCAACTCAAAAGTATACATATGTATGACAATGTAATGACTGGACACATAGATGTGTGGCCCTGTTTTACAAATGTAAAAGCACCAGGGCAGAAGGACTTGTCTAATATATAATATTCAGCAGTAGAATTGGGTATAGAACCTTGACCTCCAGTCTAATGTTCTTTCTACAGCTAATGTGCCACATACTTTCCATCAGAGCCTCCCTTAGGAGAGATTTTCTGCTCATTTCAGAAATATGGAGTAGAACTAGAAGCATTCTGTTTGAAGCACCATATTTCAGTTAATATCTTATACTTTAACTTTAAAAAGCACATGAAACTATATCCTTCTTGGTTTCAATATAACACTTCCTTTTAATCCAAAACATTTGAGTAAAGTCAGTGTGCCTGGAAAATATGCCATGTGTATCCTGTGGCTTCTCATACTCCCCACCTGGCATGCATCACCTACTCCACTGTGGGCACTGCCACATGTGACTAAAGAGTTAAGTTATGAGTTCCAGTGCTGTCAGAGAGTCTGCCTCCTCCTTCCCTAATAGTGGCTTACACAAGAAAGAGCATTATTTCTTTCTCTCTCCTACTGGTAGGAACATAATTATGTGGGTCTATCAAGGGTTCAGCTTCCTTAGGTCTTGATGTTCACCACTGCTATCATGTATCCCCCGCTGGTCGAATGTAGGCTTAATACTAAGCCTACATCCCAGCTCAGAAGTGGGGAGGAGGTATGTTGAGGGCAAGCTCCTTTCCTTTAAGGATACAACTCAGAGTTGAATATATCTTTTCTGTTTATATTTCATTGGCTGGGAATAAGTCCCGTGGTCACAGCTGCCTGCAAAGAGGCTGGAACATGTACTATCTATTATCACATAAAAAGAAGAGACTGGATATTGGGAGACAGTAAGTGATCTCTCCCACCATTGCCATCTTATAGCTCAGGGCACAAAGAGCACAGGGGCATAGTAATACCTAGCAAGAAAGATTCAACATGAGGGTCCTTTCACTGACTCCTGGAGATCATGACTCAGCTTCTGGGAAATCTCCCTTAAGGGAACATGTCAGTCCCATAGGTTGCAGCTGGTTTCCTCAGCCACAGCTGCTGTCCATCCTGTAGACGCCAGAAATGCAGCTGTGTTTGTGAATGGCAGCGGTCAGAGGAACAGCCTTTCCATAGTGATGTGATCTTCACGCTAGCAGGTCTAACCACCTAAGGTGTGGGGTAGGGATAGGCCCTTGTTTTTAAGGAACTGCTAAGTTGACCTCATCATTACTGATGTTAACTATTGAGGTTTCCTTAAAACTTTGGGTCATGCTCCAGAGATGCTAGGTGCTGAGTAAGCTCCAGCAGCCACGTAGTCCGTGGGGAGGTTTAGCAGATTTGCACATCTTGGACCTCTGGATTTCCAGATATCTAGTTCAAGAATTGGGGTAAGTTGGCATTTTCATGGGCTTTTGTTTCCATATATCCATGCAACAAGGACAGGTAACACATGGAATTAGAGATGGTTGATTTGAAGAAACTGGCCTATCTTGAGGCAAGGGAAACAATTACCAATATTTTAAAGATGACACCATAATTTGGGCGTACTTTTAGGCACTCCACAAACCATACATATAGAGGGACATACAGTAGATGGGATTTTTCAGAATCCAGAAGCTTCCTAGGAGAGAAGCCTAGCTAATATTTTCTTAATTAAATAATGAGGTTGATAATTGTCATATTTACAGCTAGGCACTTTTCTAAGTGTGCATAATTTAAAGAGCTTGGCACAGAGCTAGATTTCAAGCCTAGATCTTTCTGGCAGTAAAATATGCATTGTAAACCACTGCATTATGTTGAACAAAATGGTAAGTAGAGATGACTTATTTTTATTTCTACTTTTTAGAGTAATGTGGCTGCTTATGACTAAACTTAGAGTTCTAGGAATGCAAATGTTCAATGAGGTAATAGATACATATAAGGTAATAACAGGAGGATTTTTATTAGTTTTACTGTTGGCATATACTGTTTTGGACTAAGGACTTCACATCTTAATGTGTGAAACAATTTTAATCACTTCATAAAGAAAAGAATTTGCACAAATTACCTTTAAATTTTGTATTAAAATGCTATAACTCTCATGTCAGTGCCCTAAGTAGGGGCGTATCCCATCTTTATGAAGGTCCTCCTGAGTGTGGTAGTGGGCTCAGTAAGCAGTGGCCATTATGATTTAGAAGAAAGATGCTTAGTGTGATGACAGACTATTTCTGCAAAATTTTCGGGGGACCTGTTCTTCAATAGAAGGGAAAAAATATTTAGACCCAAAGTGGAACCGTGCACAAAGGGCCATGTCACATAAGAATATTTTATATGCAAAACCAAAAATGTTTTATGTGAGGCGATAAGGTGTGTTATTAATGTTAAGCAGCAGAAATATTTATAGAGAGTCTCAGGAATGTAAGTTTGTGACTGAGAGCATCTTTACATTTACTCAGCTGTATTGAGGTTTTTATTTTTTTAATTGAAATATATCATGCTCTCAAAAAGCCCCCTTGTGCCATATCCAAATGAGAGCAGAATAGGTCCCTTATTTGAGGAAACCACAAATCGTGAACACAGTGGTGTTCCTTGATGTTCTTTGGCCCCACGACTGGTTTAACTAACATTTCTGGTAATGGAATTGCTTGAGTCGCAGAATTAGTTTGCTTAGAATTTTTATGTTTCTGCCAGACCTCTTCCTGTTGACATATTCAAACTGAATCAAAATTATTTGTGTGACATCATAAGCAGTGTAAGTTTAGCATTTGAAAACAGTCTAAGGCTCTGATATATTAATTGATCTATTTGGGTGTGTTTGCTTAGAAACCTGGAATGAAACCTGTTTTAAAATATATTTGTTTTTAGAATATAATCCAAAAAAGAGTTAGAAAAATTTTAACCTCCATAACATTTTAAAATAGTCATTCTCCATCTCTCAACATCTCATACTCCAACTAAGGCATTTCTTTAGTGGAAGTGGAGAAGGTAACAGAAACACTATATTTTAAAAATAGACAGCTATGTCCTTATTTTTAGAAAGAATATACCTAAGAACCATCACTATTTTTATATTTAAATCACCTATGAACAAGATTAAAGAAATCCTCATTATCTTTATAAATCTAAGTTGATATAAAAATTGAACCTGTGTATCATCTTTCATTATCTAGAGATAAACTATAAAATGTTCATTAAAAATATGAATGTACAATATGCTGAAAATGGACACTTTCCCAAAAGGAAAATGGACTATCTGTGCTCTCAGTTAGCTATTGGATGAAGTAGATTCTACCCTTTAAATTCCTTAAAGTTATTAAGTACTTGATCAAGAGACTGAAGAGCTAAGAGATTTAAAGCCAGAGAGTTAGAAGCCACTGCCAATGGAAAAGCAAATAGAAATTCAAAAGAAGACATCTCTGAGTATGTATTATACTCTGAGTGTAATATAAATTTAAAAGAAAGCATCTCTAATACTATAATTTAAGTTAATAGGAAATTTTAAGTAGTAGCACTCCTAGTTTTTAAGAAACTATCTGTAAAGGAAAACACCCTTTCTTGCTAATTCCTAAATCAAAAAGGAATTCAATTTTCAATTCTCTTGTTTTTGTTTTCCGTGCAATGTTAGGTTTAGTGCCTTAGAATAATTGGCTCTGAAAACAGATTATTTGGGTTGCATTCAGGCTCCTCTACTTACCACTTTGTAACCCCAGGCAGGATATTTAACCTTCTGAAGTCTCCATTTCTTCTGTAATAGTAGGCTAATAGGCTAATACCTAGAGTCTAGGGATGTTTGGGGATTAAACAATATGATACATGTGAAGTGCCTGACACCATCTAGGTACATAGTAAACCTTAGCTCATGCTGTGATAGAGGTGGGGTTTTCCTTTATACAAAAAGAGATCTTTACCAGCTAAGATCAATATTCACTGTTATTCTAAGATAAAATACCTATAAAATAAAAAAGGACCCCATCAGAACTACACTTCTAATGTCCAAAGCATCGTCTACAGTCAGAAAATGTTCTGGAAGGGTAAATCATTGCTATACATGTGGAGCTCCTTGTCATGCAAAACCATTACTGCTCAGACAACTAGGTCAGAGGCTGGGAGTGCCAAAATGAGCAACTTGCAGTCTCTGCTCTTACAGAATTTACAGTGTGGGAGGGGAGATAAATGAGATTATAAATAACCTAGGGGAGTGCAGGAGTGAACAGAGCAGGTAGGGAAAGTGTTGTTATTGGACTGCATATGAAAATACTAAGCCACAGGCTTCCAAAATAGGACAGTGCAGTTATGGTCTAAGACCCTTTCAAATGTTATCCTAGCAGCTTGCTCTTCCCGCAGGAGGGTGGACCATGTAGGGGAGCCTGTCCATCTGATGTGGTGGTCTGGGGAGAGATGGAGTCCGACGTACATAGTAACTAAAGATGTGATATTAAAATATAAATTCATAGAGTACTGCAATCATTTCAAGTATGTGACTATACTTTGGTAGGCCCAGAAAAAGCCCTGATTTTCCCTTAACACTTCATCTGGTGCATAAGTTTATTTTTTATCACAAGAAGAGGAAATAAGATGTTTCTAGGGGAATAGGTCTCAACCTCAGCTGCATGTTGGAATCACCTGGGCACCTTTAAACAGAAACCTCATGCCTGGGTCCCACTCCAGGCATTCTGATTTAACTGGACCCAGGCATTAGTATTTTTAAAGCTTTCCAGCTCATTCCAGTGTGCAGTCATCGTTGAGAGCCCCTACTCTGCCTACCCTGGATTTTATTTCCCCCAAGATGTTCTTATAAATTTCAGGAGAGTGGCTCAGCCCAGATTCTATCAACAGGTTTTCCATGGCAGTTCCTAATTTAATATCAGTTCATGTGTTTTCTCTTTGGAAACACATGGCCCTTTCTGCTGTTTCAGTAAGTGATGTTGGCTCTTGGAGAAATACTCATCTGAGGCTCTGAGTGGAGCAGCATGGGGCTTTCTCAGCCAGCACTCTGCCTCCAGAGAGCGAGTCTCACTTATTTTTCACATCTCTATGGCATGACCAATCCATAGGTTTTGTTCTAGAACCTTCTATTCAATCATTTAGCAATGGAGTCTTCCTGTCTACCTTAAATCTCTCATGCAGCAGATTAAGCCTGTTTTTATATATGAAGTTGAAGCATTTTGTATTTGGTGCTTTAGTCTGTCCATATACTTCTCAGTTCTTGACTCATCTGTTAGACTTACAAATTCCTTTGCTTATCTCAATTTATGTAACATTTCTGTATAGGTTCTGTTTCTACTACTTTACTCTTTCATTCAACAAATATCTATTGAATGACAAATATGGGCCAGGCACTCTCCTGGACATCTAGGGACAAAACAGTGTCCAAATCAGGCAAAAATTCCTGCTTTCATGGGACTTACGTTCAGGTGGGAAGAAAGAGAAGAGAAATACGTAACTAAAATATGTAGTATGTTCAAAAGTGCTAAGTGCTGTGGAGAAAAACAAGGCAGGGCAGGAGGAAAGGGAGTGCTGGGGCTGGAGGTGATGCTGTAATATCAAATCGGTTTTGCAGTGTTATCCAGGCAAGGGCTGGTGAAGGCTTGGACCAGAGTGGTAGTAACAGAGATGGTGAAAACTGGTTGGAATCTGGATAAATTTCAGCAGCCCTGAAGAAGGCGAGGGATTAAGCCATGCAGTGTCAGGAAGAGGAGAATTCCAGGCAGAGGGTACTGCAAATGCAAAGGCAGTGAGGCAGGAGTGAACCTGGGATAGTCAAGAAACTGCAAGAAGGAACAGTGTGGCTGGAGCAAAGCGAGCAAAGGAAAGGACTGACACTGGTATTGGGTTGGGAGGGTGCAGATTATGTAGGGCCTTGTAGGATTTTTGTAAAGTTTTTAGCTTTTTCTCTGGGTGACATGGAGAGTTATTAGAGGGTTTTGAGCAGAGGAGAAACCTAATATTTTAATAGGATCATCTGGCTGCTCAGTTGAGACTAATGTACATGGGTCAATGGTAGAAGCAGGGAGACCAGTTATGAGGCTATTACAATAATCCAGTTGAGAAATGATGATGGCTTGGACCAAGGTAGTAACAAGGGAGATGAGTCAGAAATGGTTGAAATCTGAATATATAGGTTTCCTCTCCTATCGGAAAGTAGAGCATTCCTATGAAAATTTTCAGCCTAAAGTGAAGAAGCAATTACCATTAATTTATATGGGAAAAATTGTTGAACATTCCCAGACCCCAAAAATAACCTACTAAATCATACCGAATAACACATAAACCTAAAATAGCACTAACATATAGTAAAAGCAGGAATAAGATAAATACACAGCCTGTATAGACTAGAAATAATATACGTGCAGTGTAATGTCCCTTACCAGAATTGGGAAGACAGGAGCACCCTGGAAGGCTAAGAGGTGGTGGTGGTGACAATGGGGTGTTAGGCTGAGTTGTTGGAGGTTGGGGTGCTGGGAGGTCCAGGAGACTGGGGTGTAGAAGACAGAGGAAGAGGGTCATCTATTAACATCTCATCGTTGTCTGAATCCATCAGGGCAGGCAGGTCACTAATGTCTACACCTTCTCCTGTGCTGGCCTGCCTCGACGTCGAAGGTGGAGGTTTGTGGTCTGCTGTGGCTGATGTGGAAGGCTTGAAATGCCAGAGTATGTCTGACTGCTTAGCCTCTATAACGGCTCGCAGCAAAACAAATGCTGAATCCTATTTTCACTTTTTTTTTTTTTTATAAAAGTCCTCTTCGGATTTCTTTTGGTTAGCAAAAACAGGTACTAATGGAGATCTTTCATAAAAGTGAAAGTTCAGAAAATGAACTTTCAGATAGCAGGGAAAACCTGTGTTTCCAAAGTTAGAATTTGTTGCTCTTAAATGTGTCCATCTAATATTTTTCCACATTTGTCTTAAAAGATAGAGCCTCGAACTCCAGTAAGGGACCCAAATAATGCTAGTTACAGCAAAAGGTTAACTTTCTGGCTCTTGAATACCACAAATTCAGTATCATGGTGTTTTTTTTAAAGAACGATGGTATTACTGATTTGTTCCACTTCTGACACACCGTAACTTCCCACAGTCCTCACCCTCCTATTTTTCTGCACTTACGCATTGCTGGTCATTTGCCATTGAGTATTTTGACCCAGACTAGCAGTGATCACTATTCCCCTGCTGTTGCGTAGTAAACACCTGTCCTTCCCTTCTTGCTGTCTTTGCCTTATTTGAAGACAGGTCCTGGAAGGTGATTCAGGCAGGCAGTGGGAGTAGAGGTAACATGACACTGCTAATGTTATCATAAAGGAGCCCAAGATTCAAAATAAATCAGGCCGAGAACACTTTTTTTCCACTCCTCTCCCATCTTTTTTCTCTGAACACCCTGAACAAGGCAAAGAAAGAAGATTTTCCTCTTCAACCTCCACATACATCTCCCAGGTGGCCTTTCATGTCTTCACTGCTTTTCCTTTGCCCCTAAGCAGAGTGCAGGTATCATGAGAAAATGCAGAGTGTTGCAAAAGAAATCTGGTGGTTCTCTTCCCCAAAGCCAAGTGCACCTAACTCTAAATTCTGATATTCACAGAAATATTTCTGTCATACATTTTTATCAACTGGGAGAATTTCAGAACAAGTATACACTCATTTTTCATTCATTCATTCAGCAACTATTTATTGGGTACTTTCTATGTGCCAGGCACTGTTCTGCACACTGGGAGACAGGAGAGAACGAAGTCTCTGTTTCTTATGAAACTTACCTTGTAATGTGATTGACAGACAAAAACACAGGTAAACGAGTACATACATACATAGTACATCTGATAAAGATAATACTGTTGAGAAAGGTAACTTAGGCGAATGATAGAGGGAATGCTGGGATGATGTGCTCCTGGTGGTGGCAAGCTAGTGTTAATATTTTAAATAGGGTGACAAGAGAAGGCATCTCTGATGATGTGACACTTGCGCAGAAAGCTAAAGGAAGTGAGAGAGTATATCAATCCCACATCTGGTGGGAAAATGCTCCTTGCTGCAGGAAGTCCTTAGGTAGTTTTCTTCTCTCTATATACTTCCTAAGTGACTTCATCCTGACCCGTGGCTTTAACCACTTCCTATACTCTGATGACTCCCAGATTTATATCTCCAGCCCAGATCTTTCCTAACTCTAACCTGGGATATCCAGTGGAGCTCCTCCACTTGGATGTCTAATAGATGTCTCAGATTTAGCATGTCTCTAACCAAACCCCTCATCTCCGCCCCCCCAAACCTGCTCCTTCTGTAGCTTCCATCTCCCTTTGGTAAAGGGCAACTCCATCCGTTGTGTTTCTCAAGTCAAAAACCTTGGTGTCATCTCCCTCTCTCTCAGACTCCACATCTGATCCATCAGACAGATGGGGTTACTTGAGTTACTTGTATTGGGGAAAACTAGAAAAGGAAGAAAGCAGAGCAGTAACAGAAGTATCTGCAGAGTGGCATTTGATGACATGAAGAAAACTGCTGCTAAGGGAACGTGAGCCCTGGAAGTCAGGTTGATGTGAAACACCTCATAAAGTCACATTCCCCTAAAAGAGCTACAGCTTCAGAGTGGTCCCCTATGTTTGGATATGTCTTACCATCAAGAATTAGCTGGCAGAAAGACTGTAGCCCCATGGATTAGAAAGAGACTTTAGGTACTCATGGAAATTTTTTACATCAAGTTCACCTAAAGCGTTTTCTGTCCCCTGCTGTGGAAACACTGTGGGACCTGGATGGGAAAGCCAGAAATGCAGAGTCATAATTTTAAAAAGACAGTGAATGTTTGAACCATTTTTAAAAATTTTTTTTTTTTAATTTTTATTTTATTTCCCCCCAAAGCCCCAATACATAGTTGTATGTCATAGCTGCACATCCTTCTAGTTGCTGCACGTGGGATGCGGCCTCAGCATGGCCGGAGAAGTGGTGCGTCCGTGCGCGCCCAGGATCCGAACCCGGGCCGCCAGCAGCGGAGCGCGCACACTTAACCGCTAAGCCACGGGGCCGGCCCGAACCATTTTTTAGAAAAACTAATCCTCTTTGGGGGCATATCTGCAATAAAGCAAAACACTTTGCTGAAACATCAAGGAAAGGAGATTCTGATAATTTTCTAGGGACAGAGATGGTTAATAGTTAACGTCTTTTTTTTTTTTTTTTTGTGAGGCAGATCAGCCCTGAGCTAACATCTGTCACCAATCCCCCTCTTTTTGCTGAGGAAGACTGGCCCTGGGCTAACATCTGTGCCCATCTTCCTCCACTTTATATGGGACGCTGCCACAGCATGGCCTGACGAGCAGTGCATCGGTGCGCGCCTGGGATCCAAACCCTGGGCCGCCACAGCAGAGCACACGCACTTAACCACTGTGCCACTGGGCCAGCCCCTAAATTGTTTTTTCTTTTTTGCTGAGGAAGATTCGCTCTGAGCTAACATCTGTTGCCAGTCTTCCCATTTTTCTCCTTTCTGGTTGTGTGTGTGGGGGCCACTGCCATAGCATGGCCACTAACAGTCAAGTGGTATAGGTCTGCGCCCAGGAACCGAACCTGGGCTGCCGAAGCAGAGCACACCAAACTTAACCACTAAGCCACTAAACCACTAAGAACAAGAACAATGGAAAGGAAGTAAGCAGTCACTGTCCTTCTATTTTAATTGGTATATGTTTCCCGGTATTCAAATTCTCAGTACAGAAGGTTCTTGCTGTTTTGCTGCACTGAGTTCCTGGAAATCTAAAGGAGATTGGAACAGTGCAAAATTTGGGGATTGCACTCCCCACTCAAGAGTTTAGCATCAAACGAAAAATAGGTATAACCAAGAGTATAACGTAAAAGACCTCCTGTGGCTCTGGTAAAAATCTGTTTTTCTAGCTATTTACGATAAAAGAGTAAATCCCATACCAGTGACTCCTTTATGGAGAGAATCCGAGTCCTTTATAATCTTCAGAAAGATCTTTGCTCAGACTGGATTTCTCTCTCAGTGCCAGATTTTAGGCTAGAGTATGCAAATCGCAAATATGATTGTCCTGAATTCAGTCCTCAGATAGCTAACTCCCCAAATAGGTGTTTTTGCCAATGGATGACAAGGCTGAATTTCCCATAAAGGAGGTTATTAGAGACTAAAATAATTTCTCGTGAAGTGGAATGAGCTTGGGTGTTGGACTCTGACAGACCTGAGTGGAAATTTTGCTAAGCCATTCACAGGCTTTGTAACCTTGGAGAAATTACTTAATCTCTCTTTGCATATTTCCTCTTCTGTAGAACAAAGGTAATACCTACCTCATGGGTTTAATGTGGAAGCACAACAAATAACATGTTTAATGCCTGGCAATTCATAGGCGCAATCATATTAAATGTTCATTGTTATATTTTTCCTTTATCATTTAACAAAAATGATTCTTTCAAAGTTTGTTTCCTCTGTTATTGTAAAGAATTATTTTTTAGTGTGATACCTCAAGTTAGAACTGAAGCTCCAAACATCATGGAATTCTTTTTCTTAGTGGTCACCTCCCTACCACACTTATCAAACGTGATTGGTAGCTCTATTGATAAGTTAGTAGCTGTCATATATTGGTGCTGATTTCCTCCCTAGGATTGCAATTAGTATTTGCCACAATGATCTCTTACACACTTCCCAGCAACCCTGTGAAGGAAGATACTATCCTTTTCCCCATTTTAGATATGAGGAAACAGAAGGATTAAGTAACCTGCTTGGGGTCACCCAGCTCACAAGTAGCAGAGCCAGGATTCAGACTCGGGCACTCCCACTTCAGTGCTGAGCCTCCGACTGCTGTCCTACTAGAGCAATAAATACTTCAGTACTCTAGTACCTCATTAATATGAACGTCTGTTCTTGCCTGAATCACCAGGGGCGTATCTCCTCCAAAAAAGTAGAGATTGAGTATGGAAAATGTAACCTATTCCTTATGTTTGCTTGCTTGTTTCTTTTGCCTTTTCCTATAATAAAACCAGAGCTCTAGAATGAGTGGAGATTCTGTACCATTTGGGGAAAAGTGAGTGGGTAGAAATAATACATAAAGCTGAACTTTTAAAATCATTTAAGATCACATGTCACTGAAGAAAGTCTCATTTGATCCCTGCAGACCCTTTTACCTTCCACGTATTTAATTCTGTGAGTTAAAGAAAAGAAAAGTACAGAATATTTATTAGATTAGCTGAGTCCTCATTGCTGGGCTTCCACTGCCTTGGAGATGTTCTTTCTTTAATCCATTTACATGTTTTTTGCCTGTTGCCATGGTAAAGCTCGTGCCATGTTGTGAGAGACCTTGGTGATGAAGAAGGTTTTCTTAACGTTAAATCCTGCATTTTCACTTCCACATTTTATCTTGGTGTTACTAGGGCAACCCAACTAATTTCATTTTCTCTTTGAAGTTGGTACCTTTAAAGCTGTTATGCCCTCATGCTGACTCATTCATGTTCTTACAATTTTTTTTTCTAGTTTAATTCCTTCAGCTACTTTCTTTAGACAGATGTTTTCTGCTTTTCTATAGTCATAATAGCTCATGTACTATTGGTGTAGTGGTTAAGTATTTGGAGGGATTGCAAATCCCACTGAGGATTAGCAAAGAGCTATGGACCTTTTCACCAGAAAAAAAAAAATGCCGGTTTAAGAAATAATGGATGAATAACCAATGGGGAGAGGATTGTCTCTTCAACAAATGGTGTTGGGAAAACTGGTCAGCCACATGCAAAAGAATGAAACTGGACTCTACCTTACACCATACACAGAAATACACTCAAAATGAATTAAAGACTTGAACATAAGACCTGAAACCATAAAATTCCTACAAGAAAATATTGAAGGTAAAATCCTTGACATCAGTCTTGGCAATGATGTTTTTGGATTTGACACCAAAAGCAAAGGCAACAAAAGCAAAAATAAACAAGTGGGACTACATCAAACTAAAAAGCTTTCATTAACAAAATGAAAAGGCAACCTATGGAAGGGGAGAAAATATTTGAAAATCATATATCTGAAAAGGGGTTAATATCCAAAATATATAAAGAACTCATACAACTCAGTAGAAAAAAACCAAACAATCCAATTAAAATATGGGCAGAGGATCTGAATAGATATTTTTTCAAAGACATACGAATGGCCAACGAGTACAGGAAAAGGTGCTCAGCGTCACTATTCATCAGGGAGATGCAAATCAAAACCACAATGAGACATCACCTCACACCTTTAGAACGGTTATTCTCAAAAAGGCAAGAAATAACAAGTCTTGGAAAGGATGTGGAGAAAAGGGAACACTTGTGCACTGCTGGTGGGATGTAAGTTGGTGTAGCCACTATGGAAAAGTATGGAGTTTCCTCAAAAACTTTAAAATGGAACTACCATATGATCCAGTAATTCCACCTCTGAGTGTTTGTCTGAAGGGAATGAAAACACTAACTCAAAAAGATATCTGCACTCCTGTGTTCCTGGCAGCATTATTTACAATAGCCAAGATATGGAAATAACCTAAGTGTCCATCGATGAATGAGTAGATAAAGCAAATGTGGTATATATATACAATGGATTATTGTATTTGTATACCATGGAATATTATTCAGCCATTAAAAAAAGAAGGAAATCCTACCACTTTTCACAACACGGATGGACCTCTAGGGCATTATGCTAAGTGAAATAAGTGAGACAGAGAAGGACAAATACTGTGTGATCTCACTTACATGTGGAATCTTAAAAAACCCCAAACTCATAGATACAGAGAACAAACTGGTGGTTGTCGGGGGCGGGGGGGGGTGGGTGAAAAGGGTGCAAGGGGTCAAAAGGTACAAACTTCCCACTCTAAGATAAATAAGTCCTAGGGATGTAATGTACAGCATGGTGACTATAGTTAACAATACTGTATTGTGTATATGAAAGTTGCTGAGAGAGTAGATCTTAAAAGTTCTCATCGTGGGGCCGGCCCCGTGGCTTAGCGGTTAAGTGCACATGCTCCGCTACTGGCGGCCCGGGTTCTGATCCCTGGCACGCACTGATGCACTGATTGTCCGACCATGCTGAGGCAGCGTCCCACGTGCAGCAACTAGAAGGATGTGCAACTATGACATACAACTATCTACTGGGGCCTTGGGGAGAAAAAGGGAAAAAAAGGAGAAGGATTGGCAATAGATGTTAGCTCAGGACCAGTCTTCCTCAGCAGAAAGAGGAGGATTAGCATGGATGTTAGCTCAGGGCTGATCTTCCTCACACAAAAAAAAAGTTCTCATCACAAGAAAAAAATTTATAACTGTGTAATGATGGATATTAATTAAACTTATTCTGGTAATCATTTCACACCTATGTGTATATCAAATCATTATGTTGTACACATAAAACAAATATAATGTTATAGGTCAATTATATCACAGTTAAAAAAAGAAATAATGGATGGAAATATTGAATAAATAGTATCTCTAATCCAAATCTATTTGGTTCTTGGGTTTTGAAAAGCAAGTTGCAAGAGTTTGTATAGCAAGGGATTTATCAAAATATCTATCCCAATCTGTTGTTTCTAAGTTCAGATGTTAAAAGTTAAGATACCGGTTTCCATTTTCATTTTTACTTCATTCCAGAGCAACCTCATACTTGGTTTTATATCTCTGTCCTTTTCTGGCAAGTCTCTTGGCAAACTACCTGCAGGGGCTCAATGGCTAGTTGGTACGCATCTTTCCCAATGCTGCACTGGTTCCCACAAACCCTTTGGGTTTGAATCCATATAAAGAGCTGAGAGGCAGAGAGAAGGGATAGCACATTTTGAGTCTCCTTGTTTACAGATGTCACCCGCATATTCAACTACAGCTTCTTATTTATCTTTTCTCCTCAGTACTTGACACACGGTAGTTGGATAACAAATGTTGAAAGAAGGAGGGAAGGAGGAAGACGGAAAAGGAAGGAAGAAGGATCTATCCAAGGGAGGGAGGGAGAAAAGAAGAAAATTGAAAAACAGGCCAAAGGAGACTATCCTCTAATCAAAGACTGAATTTCCTGTGTGTAACTCAGAAGTCAGTTTCTAAGGAAGCTGGGTTTTGAGTGAGGTGACTACACGGCAGGGTGACTCATGTTTGGACAGATGCAGAGGAGAAGAGCAGACTTTGGCCCTCGTTGTTGCCACTCATATTCAGTCCCAGAAAATTACTAAGCAGCCGACTTACTGGTGATGACTGGCCCACTGAAATTCTAGAACAACATTCACTACTTGCGATGAGAATTTTGTGAATTCACTACCAAACTTGGGCTACTCAGCCAGAACTTTGGGGCATCTTTACACAGAATTAACTAAAGAGTTGAGGCATGCTGGGGAGGATGATCCGGGAGATCCAGTGGAGGTTGGTCCACGTGTTTCAGAAGGCAGGTTAGCAGCAGGGTACAAGGTGAAGCTGCTAAGGTCTATGTGCTTCTACAAAAAGGTTGCTTTGGGTAAATTTTCACACATACCTTAGAAAAAGACTCTTGGTGAGTCTCGGTGACTTTTTTCCATTTCAGTCTAAGAAAATGTAACTTGTTGCACTCTTTGTCTCACAGGATCTGGATTAGTTTATGATACCCCTACACTTTTGTCTCCAGAGATGGAAAATATCAGGTCCAACCTTATTCAAAATGAACAGAAACAAAATATTTATAATGAGTGATGGAGGGCAAGATACATCTTAAAGGGGGAACCAGAAGCCATCATATAGCAGACCTTTCATCCTGCCTGGAATAGTCTCCTGGCCCTGGCATCCAACTTGACCTAGATAACTATTCCTACCTATAATTCATAGTTCCAGGCAGACATCACTTCCTAAACACCCAGTAGCTCAAGTACCTCAGTATACTATCAGAGTATCCTAAACTTCCACTTCATCATAACCTATCACAATTGTCATTAAATGGCTGTGTGTAATCATTTACTATCTCTTTCCACCATAATGTAAGGTTCATAAAGATATGGGTTATATCTGTCTTACTCATTGGTGAATCCACATTAGTGAGCTCACTACCTTCCAGAGAAAAGCTACTCTAGTACCTGTAGCAAGAATGAATAAAGCTGCCAGACACTGTGGTAGGTGCTAGGGATATAAAGCTTTTCAGAGACACCACATCTATCCTTGAGAAACCGTGTGCTCCTGGAGTAGCTGTCTCCAATTATAATCGATCCCTCTCTCAGCCTCCAGAAGAGAAAGACCAAGGGTGAATCAACATCCTATGGCTTTCTCCACCTCATTTCCCCAAATCCCACAAGAATACCGACACTGGCCCTGCTTATATCTAAGGACATTGACTCGAAATGAACCAACTTATCTTTCCACCAATTTCTATTTCTCTGTTGAGTGGACATTTGTTTTTACAGAAATAATTTTAATTTATGTTTGTGTAACCATTTTTTAGGTCCCTAAACCATTGGTCTGTTAAGTTTTTAACATGAGTTATCTGAAAATAGGATCAAACATTACAGAACAAATGAAAAACAAATCCCCACAGTTGTTCCATAAACTTTGTCTTGTCCCTTGGCCCTAAGCTACCCAAAAGATTATCCACTCATTCCTAAATCCCATTTTACTTCAGAACTTCCTAAGATCTCTCAGCTTTGAAATATTCGACTTTTAAATGTAAGTTTTTTCTTGTTTCTTCCTTATTTTTCCTACAAAATCGAAGTTTTTAGATAAATTCCTATGACCTCTCTACACAGTTTTTCAATATTTATGATTAATAGTTCAAACCTCGTAATTTAACAACTCTTGAACTAGTTTTGCTCCTTTCAAGCATCCCCAATTGACCTTTTCATCCTACTGATGAAGTTACTGAACAAAACCACTTCTGAAACCATCCGTAGACAACTAGATGTCACCATGCGAGTTGATATGTTGCTGGGCTTCAGTGTCTTGTTTTCTGAGTCTTTCAACCATCTTTAAAAATACGCTTGGCAGGGTTCTCAATATCTTTGAGATGGTTTTCTCACGAAGACCTCATCTGGCCCTAAGCCATCTTTCTTACTAATAATAGCAACTGCAAGTAAACAATTTCAAAATACTATGCAGTTTGTGAAGATGGCATGCCTTGGGTCTTATTCCAAGTTAGCTAATGGGCCCTAAATGTTTTCCTCTATATTCTTTTTGCTGACAAAGTATTCGAATGAATAAGTCTGAAATCTCACACTTAGACTATTCTTGTAACTTTGTTTTTAATTAATTATCCATTTATTTGATGAATATATATTGAGCACCTATCATGTGCCAAAGACTGGTAGGTGTTAGGAAAACAGTGGAGACCAACGTTAATTCAAGAACTGCACATATGACTGGAAAATGGTGAATGTGACAGGGCTGTCAAGGGAGGTCCACGGTACTGTGAGAGCCCGTGATGCTGGATTTGACCTAGTCAGGAGATCAGGGATGGCTTCCCTGAGCAAGTGGTGCTAGAGCTGAGGTCTGCAGGATGCGCAGGAGTCTGTAAAGTAAGGGGGAATTGAAAGAACATTCCAGTTGTAGGGTTAGCACCACAAGGCCCTGCTACTATTGCTTGTATCTCCTTTGCAGTGACTTCTCAAAAGCGACACACATCACTTGACCTTGGCAATCATAATGTATATCACCTAGTTTCACTATTTCCTTTTGGTGATGAGGAGGGTAGTTTTTTTGTTTTTTTAACTAAAGAACGTATCATCTGCAGAAATAGATGTATTTTAATAAATTGGTTCATATTTCCCAAGCATTTCTTTCATTTAGATTTTTGGCACAGTCTTGGTCTGAGAGGCAAGTGGCCTTTCACCATATTCTCCTAGAGCCTTCATATAAAGAAACCTTGTATGCCCTCCTTCAGCTTCTAGAATGTGAGACTTTAGGAGTATTGAATATCATCTTGTTAGATTTTATTTAGCTTTGCATGAGAAAATAAGAGTTGGAAGAGGGAACTCATATAATGTCTAACTTGGAAAAGATGGCCATTAAATCAATATGTTAAATTTAGAGCCAAACCCAAAAAATACTTTTCTTGTAGGCACAAAGCTTTACGTTAAATATTTATTGGTTGGATGGACAAAAACCTAATATTCTAATTTTTAGGTGCATTCATGTCGGTTTTAATATTCTGACAATAAAAGTATGATGGGTGTTGATTTCCTCCTGCAAAGTTGTTTTTTCCTGGAGGATGGAGGACCTGAACTTCCTTCCATCATGGATTTTACTGAGCACGTCCAACAGGAAAGACAAACTAAGAGGTGACTTCTTTAGGAGAACTTCTTGAAAAGCCCCAAAGAGAATTTTTCAGCAGTTAATGTTTTTCTGCTATTATCAAACCTTCCACGGTCCCTGATCTTAAAAGGGAAATTTTAAATAGTAGATTCCTGTAAAGACGAGTTTAATACAAGGGGCGATAAAAATGGTCAGACTGTAAATCCATGAGTCTGTCAATCTCTCATGTTAAACACCGATCTCTTGTTCTCAGAGCAGTGTTACTTTGTTTTTTAGTTGTTGTATTTAACATAGCTGAAGTTTTACATTTTACCACATAAAAAAAAAAAAGCTTAGTGGGAAAGTGTTTGATAACAAGTTGTTTTAGCAGTCCTGTCACACTTTTGGTTGACTCTGTTTTTATAAGGACCCGTCTGTCTATGTTTGTGAAAAGGTATTTGTAAAACAAGCCAAATTTCCTGTTGGAACAGAAAAGGCAACTGTCACCACATAGAATCATTAGGAATTTAACTCGACAAACCATTGAGCATTTTAGGCCCTGGAGATAGCAATGTGAAATAAAAGGTGACCCCTGCCTTTTCCAGCTACTCTAAACTCCAGAAGTGAAAAAATAAACAAGAACCTTTAGTTTTAATGTTCTGAAGGGCAGGGGTCTTCCTGTCTTCTCCACCATCTTCTCCTTGCTATTCCTTTGTCAGAAAGTAGCCTTCCAAAGGTAGACGGCTCAGCCAGCACTTGCTCTGTCTGGATTTTCTGGCCTACGCTGTGTGTTCACGGTGTGTCTGCTGCCTAGAACTATGGTGCTTTCTTTGCTCAAGGGGTAAAACTGAATTGGAGATTAACCTCCGTCTTTTTGTCCACTGAAGGAAGAGATAAATAGTCTTCAAAACAATCATTACAGATTACTGAATTGAATCCTAGACTTAGTTTTTGGAGGTTGAGACTGATAAGATGAACTAAAACCTTGTCTAAATCACATTTGAATAATATTGAGAGTTTGAGGGCAAACATACAGTCTTTTCAAGGGTTTAAATCCTATTTAGGGGAGTGGAGGTTTAAGTATAGACTCTACCTCCTGGGAGACTCTTCCTGGTTTAAAGCAGATAGAAACAACATGGAATGAAAAGGTGACCAAGAAGACCAGTGGGATGCAGAGAGCTGAAGCCGTATTTCTCAGAGAGACATTAGGTGTATTCAGAAGAACAGAGATGAGGGAGGGAATGAGTAACATTTGATGAAAATCTTTTATGGTCAGGTTTTTTTTTTTTTTTTTTTGGTGAGGAAGATTGGCCCTCAGCTAACATCCGTTGCCGATCTTCCTCTTTTTTTTTTAATTTGATGTCATAATAGTTTACAACATTGTGAACTTTTAGTTGTACATTATTGTTTGTCAGTCACTATATAAATGTGTCCCTTCACCCTTTGTGCCCACCCCGCAACCCCCTTCCCCCTGGTAACCACCAAACTGTTCTCTCTGTCTGTGTGTTAGTTTATCTTCCACATATGAGTGAAATCATGTGGTGTTTGTCTTTCTCTGTCTGGCTTATTTCACTTAACATAATACCCTCCAGGTCCATCCATGTTGTTGCAAATGGGACAATTTTGTCTTTGTTTATGGCTGAGTAGTATTCTATTATATATATATACCACATCTTCTTTATCCAATCATCAGTCGAGAGACACAGAAGTTGCTTTATGATAATAGTTTTTAAAGACTATTAGATCACAATTTAGCCTCATTTTAGAAAATATTTCTGAATTCAGATTTACTTAAAATGTACAGTGTAAGCATTAAATAATTACTAGTGTCATATAAATGCAGCTAAAGGTCTTTGACAAAAATCCCAAAGAAATCAAAGCCTCCTTTTAAGATCTCACCAAGATTTAGAAATGCAATATTCCAAACCATTATATGTAAACAAGACTTTTATGTTTGGATCTGTTTTCTGTCACTTGTTTCTTAATAGGGTAATGTTCTGATAAGGGAGTCACAAAATTTGGCCATTGAGTGCAAGCTGAGGCCTAGGAAGTCATTATTGATCGACAGCCTCTTTAGCACTAGTGACACAACATTGTGCAATAAAATTTCAATGATCCTTAACTTTGAAATTATAAATTATTCCTGACTCTTTTCCTCTTCTCAAACACTCTCTTCAGTAGTGGATGTTCTTTGAATAATCATTATTTACGATGTGAAGCTACCTGATAATAGTCACTCTTTTATTTATTGCAGTATCGAACTTGATAACAGAGGATAATAGCGTAAAAGAAGAGTTTGGTCTTTACTGCAAAGTGCTCAATTGAGTGTGTGAATCTGTGTGTGAGTGTGTGTATGTTTAGGCCTAGTTCAAGTTAAGAAATATGTATTGAAGGTCTATTCTAAGGCAGTGTGTTGTGTCTTAGAAGATGCAGAGATAAATAAGATATAAACTCTGTCCTCAGTCAAATAGAAATAACAACCGCTTTAAATGCACCATTGGCATAGGGAATAATAATCCATCACGTTTACAAAGCAGATCAATTACAATTCTTGCTTTTTGTGTGTGTGTGTGTGTATGTGTGTGTGAGGAAGATTAGCCCTGAGCTAACTAACATCTGTCGCCATTCCTCCTCTTTTTGCTGAGAAAGACTGGCCCTGAGCTAACATCCGTGCCCATCTTCCTCCATTTTTTATATGGGAGGCCGCCACAGCATGGCTTGACAAGCGATGTGTCAGTGCGCGCCCGGGATCCGAACCCCAGGCCACCACAGCGGAGCGCACACACTTAACTGCTATGCCACCGGACTGGCCCCTACAATTCATGCTTTTATAGGAATTTCTTTAACGCACATTCTCCCATGAGAGTGCACACAGATGAGGGCAGGCATCTGGTCTGTTTTGTACACTTCCATTTCCCCAGCGCCTAGCACAGGGCCTGACATATCTTACACTCTTATAATTATTTTATAGCAAGTACATGAGTAAGTGAAAGTAATCTATGCTTGTGAGACAGAAAAATCAGCTACTGATCATAATATGTAACAAATTTTTAGTGGATTCCAAAGCTTATGACTATGATAAAGATAACTGTGGAAACTATCATGTAAAGCAAAGGCCTTGAGATGTACGGCCTGAAGTAGAGTGATTAAAGGGATTTTTCTTTAAATATGTGAAACGTATAATAAGGAAGAGGTATAATATCTTATTTGATTAAGAGAGAATGAGAATTTCTAGGTAGGAGTAATTTTTGCTCGCTACCACCACCACCCTTAGGAAAACAGGTTAAGCTCAATTTGAATATTTTCCAAATAATGTGATTGTGCCATTAATTTGACATATGACATCATGGAAATATCCAAGGAGATGATAGTACAGAAGTATCCACTGGGTTAGAAGTTCAACTTGCCTCTTAGGATTCCTTCTGAGTTTAAAGTTCTCATTTATGGGGCTGTAAGAACGTTATGGCTTAAGAATCATTTAAATATATTAATAATAGTTTATTTTTTATTTTATATTGTCAAATAGGGACACGAAAAGAGAAATTGAGTATAGGAGAAATTCTATTTAAACTGTTAGTTTCTTAGTATATTTTAGATTCTTTACCTTGGAATCAGCATGATGTAGTATTAACTAAGAGTTGTAGAGTAAGGGGTAAGATTTGGTTAGAAGTCCTGGCTCGCCATTACCTGTGTTGCTTGGGCAAATCACCTAATCTCTCTTGGCTCAAGTTTTCCACTTATAAACTGAGAGTTATGGACTGGATGACCTCTGAAGTGCCTTTCAGGTTCTGAAATTTTATAACCCGTTTATGATTTTAATTAAGTATATTTCTGTAGAACCATATAATTATGGTTTTCTTCAGTGGATTTTTCTAGAAATATTTTGTCACGCATACCACAATTACAGAATTAAACAAATCCAGAGTCATGCGCTCCCAAGAGAGAAAGATATCATTTTTATGTAACTGGAAAATTTGGCATTTTCTCCCGTTTTTTTATTTCCATCTTTGCACTGCTAGAGGAAAAGCAGTTTGTTTTATAATTGATGTTTTGAGCATATCCTGATGACTTTATTTTGATTTAAGGAGACTGTGGGTACAACTGAGAAGAACCCGTGAATAAATTACGGCGTTTCTACGCTCTTCCTCTTTGCCCTCCTTCTCCATGCTGGCCTCAGCTGTGCTAATGTCCTCGCCCTGCACTGTGGGGTCTTCCTCTCATGACGTTAGTCAGACACACACTTTGCCTTTACAATTATTTTTAAAACTAAAGGCAATTGCACCCCCCTTCTTCATTAAAATTGCAACATATTTACCAATTCATTCAGCAAATATTGAGTGCCTTCTATATGCCAAGCATTATTTTCCAGGTAGTTGGGATATATCAATATACAAAATAGAACTGAAAAGAAAGTCCCTGCCTTCGTGAAACTGCATTCTTGTAGGAGGAGACAACGATACATTAAGGAACATAATAAAGAAATATTTTTTGACAGATTGGATGTGGGATGTAAGAGACAAAGAGTAGTCAAGGATGACTCCAAGATTTTTGGCCTAAGAACTGGAAAGATGGAGTTGCCATCAACTGAGATAGGAAAGTTGCAAAAGGAACAAGGCTTTGCTGGGGATGGGGAAGGTAGGAATAAGGGAATGCAACTGGAGTTGGTTTGGGACATACTGAGTTTAACGTGTCTAGTGGATATCCAGATGGAGATGTCAAGTAGGCAGTTGAGTCCATGAGTCTGGATGCAGATATGAATTTGTGTTTAATATAGATGTTATTTAAAGCCTTGTGACTAGATGTGATCACCAGGGGATGAGTGACTTAGGGAAGAGAGGAGGACCAAAGACTAAGCACTGGGGACTCCAAAGTCAGAAGTCAGAAGAGGAGGAAACATCAAAGGAGTTAAAGAAGGAACAGTCAGGGAAGTAGGAGGAGAACTTAAAAGCTGTGTCATCCTGAAAGTCAAGTAAAGGATGGTCAAATTATACCAATGCTTTTGATAGAGCAAATAAGGTGAGGGTTGAGAAGGGAGCTTTAGATTTAGCAACATAGATGAACAATATATGTGGGTTTCTTTCCTGTAGAATTCATATTTCATGTGCTCAGGAATTATTGAATTTTTAAATTCATTTTTGTAAGGGGACGCTCACCACGTTACTGATATGACACCAATTATCATTTGGAATTGGCCCTTCCCTTGAATGGTATTTAACTGTTCTGTCTGAAGGTGATGCCATTTTCCGACTGCCTGAAAAATGTGGAACAAAGCAGATGTTAGCCTGATAGCTGTTGGAGAGCAGTGTTAGCAGTCAGGTTTGAATCAAAGTAGAATAAATTAGATATTCTTAAAGTCATAGGTTAATAGAGTAGAATTTGTTCTGTGTAATTAATTCTGAAGAAGAAGATATTAAAATTCCTGAGAGATAGGAAGACAGATTGATTCAGAAAGAGCCAAATGAATGAAAGAAGTAAGAAACTCTGGGTTTGCAACTAACTTTCCAATGTTCTTTACCAAAGGATTGTATGATATGATATTTTTGAGAGGTAAAGTTTTGTAGATAATGGAGTCATTAAAATGACTTTTGGTAATAAGTATTTTTAATAAAGGAAATGCATATGGATTTCTGCAAGAGGACACAGAGGCAAAGATATAACATATTGTAAAAGTTTATATATGTTTAATTAGGATACCAGAATCTCTTGACTGAATTTGAAATGCCATATTTCCAAAGACATCATTTAATTAAGTAAAGTCTTACATAATAAGTTGGAAATTAGAGTTGGAAGAAATATAATCATTTATATTTCTAAAATAGAAAAAATTTTAAATATAAATAAAATTATATCCTGATTGATATTTAGGGCAAAAAACCATTTAAACCCAGCAGTTTATTCAGAAGTGGCTCCTTCAGCTTGAAACAATAACTCTTGAAATGATCACAAATCAGTTGTAAACTACAGCAATAATGAAAGAGAAATCAAGTGTAGTCACTGTAATGCATGACATGCAGAGGTGCTGAGATTTGTGAAAGAAGCATGTAAAATTTTTTTCAATTAAGCAAGCATCTAAATCTCTTAGTCAACTTCTCCTTTACCTACCTCCTCCTCCTTTTTTCTATATCAAAAATAATTCCAAGGATCAATGCTGTGCTGGGTATTGGCTTTCAGCCTTGTGATATGTTCAAACATTAAAGTTTGTGTGTATATGTGTGTATGGAGTATACATCTGTGTGTATATTATACATCTGTCTACATATGTTTATATATAGTATTTATGTACATACACATATGGGCATGTAATACACATGCACATACACACACACTTACCCAAAAGAGGTTAAGTGCGTTAAGAGTTGAGTTATAACTAAAAAGCTGTGTCTCTAACCAGCTGTTTCTCTGACGACCCTAATACTGTTGCTGTGCCAGTATTAGGAAGCAGTAGATGATACTTTAGTTTCTTAGATTCCTTAGTTTGTCTTTAGTTTCCATATTAAGAGAATGATGCCTATGAAGGCAACTCAGCCAAGTATTCGGAAAACCTCACTCATTATGAGTGCGCAGGCCTTTGCTTTTTCAGGGCGAGCCGTAGATAAAGAACAGTGAGCCTCCACCCCAGTGGTTCTCAAAGTGTGGTTCATGGAACCCTGGTTGCCTAAACCATTTTAGGGGGTCTACAAGGTGAAAACTAATTTTTAATGCTAAGATGTTTTTTGCCTTTTTCACTGATGTTGCAAAAGCAATGGTGGGTAGGGCACCTTAGCATGAATCAAGATAGAGGCGCCAGACTGTTCTGTAGAGATTGTATTCTTCATTGGCACACACTTACAACTTAAAAAATGCCAGTTTCATTTAATGTCCTCATTGAATCAGTGAAAATTATTATTTTAATAACTCTCAACCCTTGACTACATATTGTATTAATATACTGTCTAGTGAAGGGAAGAACATATAGAGCACTTCTGCTCCATTCCAAAGTACAATTGGTGTCTCAAAGGAAAGTCCTTATTGAGTTAAAAGTTGAATTAGCTACTTTATCATATTACACCATTTTTACTTGAATAAAACAACTGATTATTCAGATGAGTATGTGGAAGATATTTTCTCAAAATGAATGAAGTAAGCCTGATACTTCAAGGAAAACAACGGATACTTGGTGCCAGAAATAAAATTAAAACTTTCAAGTGATGATTAAAATTTTGGCAAACATGATTCCATCACCATGAGTTTGACAGCTTCCTAGTACTTAAAAACGTTGCTGATGAAAGCAGTGGTGATATTAATGAATGTGATTTTCTTTATATAATTTGTCAACATTGGAAGATCTGCATAACTCAGTGATTCAATGTTTTCCAGATGACTGATGCATAATGTTACAAAATCATGCATGGGTAAAAATCCATTCAAAGTGTAAGATAGACGAATGAGTTTTAATATCATGGAGTTTGAAAAGTGCATTGATACAGTTTTTAGACCCGTATTGCAACTAACCAAGTCAGTCTGATATTTTATCAAAAATTAATATCCACAATTATATGAAAAGGCTATTAAGATACTCCTTTTCCAACTGCATATCTATTTGACTCATAAATTTGAGTCAAAACAACATATTGCAACAGATTAATGCAGAAGCAGATATGAGAATCCAGCTATCTTCTATTAAGACAGATGTTAAAGAGATTTGCAAAAATGTAAAACATTGCCATTATTCTCATTAATTTTTTTTTGTTTCATAGAATAGTTATTTTTCATAATAATATAAGTTAATATGTAATGGGTTTATTATTTTTAAATGAGTTAATATATATTTTTAACTTTCTTGGTTTTAACCTCTAATATGGTAAATATTGATAGGTATAACCCACATAAAAAAGCTCTTTGAAGTCCTCCTCACTATGTTTCAGAGCTGAAGGGATTCTGAGATCAAAAAGTTTGAGAACCACTGCTCTACAGTGATGCATTTTATTCCTGAAATTGTTCCTCACTTCAAAGAACAAGCCCAGTTCCCTCCAAGGTGTCCAGGAACTTATCATGAGGGAGACACCAACCAAATCTGTCCAAGAATGGCGACGAGAGCACAGGCGCTGTACTTGTGAGCGCTGTCACTGCAGCGGGTTAGGGTCACCCCACATCAGATTTGGATGAGCAGTGCTCCATGAAGGAGCATCTGAATTCACCCATTCATTTATTCAACAGACAGTTGTTCAGGGCCTTTTGTTTGCCAGACCCTGTGGTAAGTGATGGAGATGCAAAATAGAATAAGACAGTAGCTTCTGGAACAGAATTTGGAAGTTAAGATGAGTTAGTGCCTGTCTGTGACTGTGGCTGGAACAACTGTGACAAGAAAACTTTTAAGGCGGTGAGATTGTTGTAATGATTCGTTGATAAGAAAAGAGGTCATGAAGTGTCAGGAAAATCAAACTTTGAACTAATCTGGAACGTTAATGACACTAGGAATATGCAAAGTTATTTATTTAGCTTGTGTGGCTTGCCTGCAACACGTTTTGAGAACACACATGGGCATAACAAATAGGTTCTACCTTCAAAAAGCTTGCCGCCTGGTGGTAGTAACAGAATGGAGTTAAGAAAGTTGTGTTTCAGTAAAATACGAAAATCGTATCAAATGCTGCACACATGTCAAGTAGGTAGGTCATAGGTGAGAGCAGCGCCAAGCAGTTGAATTTTCAACATTGTGTTAAGGAACAAATCCAAAAGGAAGACAAATTACTGCTAAAGAAAAAGTCGGATAAAGCAGCAAGACAGAATGGATAATGTCGTAATCGTTTCCAGAGATACCCACCAGTGGACTCAAAGAGAGGCTTTGCCTTTCCTTGGGCTGTTTATTGTACAGCCCTTAATTCAGTATCAGGGACGGAAGGCCAGGAAAGAAACAAGCCTTGCAAGAATAAGCAGCAAATGTAGCCTTTCCCTTGCTCTTTAATTAGGACTCAATAACCAGAACAGATGTGGAGAGGTCGCTTATTGGATCCAAAGATAGCAGAAGGGAGAGAAATTCTTTTTGGCCCTCATTGGTCACCCTTATCTGTTGCCATAAGATAAGGAAAGAATATTACTTCTCCCACTAGCAGGATGGTTAACTTGGAGTCCTGGATCATAATAAAGGCAGTGGGACTGAGCGGTGAGAAAGGAGAACGCAGACTAAGAAAAGGAGGCGTCTCTTTTCCCTTTTCCCAGATCCCGAGGTGCACCCTCTTCATTTATCTTCTGTCATCTAGATAGAGATAGGAGTTTCCAGGGCAAACTGATTTCTCAGAGAAGATGAGGATAATTTGAGGTTCACAGTGAAATATGAGGAATACAGGAAATAAAGAAATAAAGGTAAAGGCACAGGGAATAAGAAAAAAGGGGACAAGAAAAAATGAAGCCCCCACCACTACCACCACCAATGAGATTGTCTCCCTTACCGGACAAGGACCATGTGGCAAAGTCGCTTGCCTTCCCCAGGGAGCAAGCAAAATGCTTTACAAATAGGTCTCAGGAAATAATTAACACAAACCAATGCTGAGAATACACTTTAAAAAAACAGTTTAAAGCAACAACCCAAGATGGTAAGATAAACAGCAAAAACATTTCAAAGGATGGGCTCTGCTCTCCTGGCATCTCGGTGTACTGTTTTAGGAGAAGGGAACATCCAGGAAATAATGGACTGTTCTGGCCATGGTCTCCTGGTCCATGTGGAACACAAAGAGAAGCCACTTATTGCATAATAGTTCAGTAAAGGTACTTGCCATTTCCATGTGGGGCTTCTTCTTTCCTTAACTGGTGGTTTTATTCAATGGCTTATTAAAACACCAATGAACTGTGACAGCTCCTGGACTAATTCAGAACACTGTTTCTGGTGGGTTGAAGCAGCATTTGAAATGCTGTTAACAGTGCAGTATGTTGTACGTGAAGGTAAATTAATTCCTGGTGATCTCTCCTTTTTCAGCAACATGATTCCGGTGACGGAATTCCGGCAGTTCTCTGAGCAGCAGCCTGCCTTCCGGGTGCTGAAACCGTGGTGGGATGTGTTCACCGACTACCTTTCGGTGGCCATGCTAATGATCGGTGTGTTCGGATGTACTTTACAGGTGGGTCCCTAGACTCCTGTCACAATGGGAGCCAGAGCAAGACACTGTGCTGTTGAAACTCTTCAAAGAGCTGACTATGACTTATAACCATATAAGTATTAGTTGCTCTTCTCTACTTGTGTATGGTATTTGTAATCATGGCAGGGAGCTTGAAAACACTTATTTACTGAACTTTCCTATTAAGGTAAATATGGTACTTGTAAGATTTCACTGAGCCCAAACAGCAATTGACTATAGTCAAATAATATTTGATGTCACTAACAAAGGGAGTCCATTATCTTTCAAAGTTAGCTTTGTATAAGATATAGCATATATATCCACAGCGCCATTTATATTGCCAAAGTGGAGCTTTTTTCTTTATTTCTTATACTTACCCCAACAAGATTTTCTGGAAGAACTAACATTTTGGTGAGATATCATCATTTTACCCAATGTTTAGTTCTGAATTAAAATGTAACCCTATCAATATTTATTCTGTATAGATGCTATGTGTTTGTATATTGAATCTAGATTTTTTTGGCATGTCTGTTGTGTGCCAGGCATCATACTTTGAGGACATATATACTTATAAGAAGTTCGTTTCTAGGGGAAAACTAAATAAACAAGCAATCAGAAAAGGGTGTGTTATATTGTGATAGAAGCATCCATAAAGCACTAAGGGAGTGCAGAGGGGCGCTTGGCTTGGGAACAAGAGAAAAGGTGATGATTGTATTAAAACTTGGAGAACCAGCTGAATTTAGTCAAGGAGAGGGAGCTGGGGGTGGAAGAAGGTGCCGGGAAGAGGAGAGAAAGCTCTAAGTCATGGATGACAAAGAACACCACATCTCTGGGAAACTGCCAATTGGGTGTGATGACTATGACTCTCATTGGGTGTTGTCAGTGTGAGAGTTGGAGCCATGCCTGTGAGTAGAATCACCCAAGGAGAATGTCTTGAGTGCGATGATGTCTGGAAGAACATTAAAGACTGAATGAAGGGAAAGGGGGCACCTCGGAAGAAGACTGAGAAGGGGCAGCTATAAGGCAGGTAGAAACCAGGCGCGAGGAGGGGCTCAGAAGTCAAAGGCAGGTGCAATCAATGATGGCAGGCAGCACAACTAACTCACAGACTGGAGAGAAAAGGAGCAACTAGGTCATTAGAAATCTTCATTTCAGTGGTTGGAAAAGTGAATGGAAATTAAAGTAAAGGCTGTGGAGTAGATGTGACTTTCAAGTAGGTCATCTGGGAGGAAGAAGAGCTAGGAAGAGAGAGAAATAGCTAGAAATGGTGCAGAGTAGAAATAAAGGCCTTTATAAAGTTGATTGTAATAATAGTTAACACATAGTGCTTCCTGTGTGTCAGGCACTCTTCTGAACACTTTACACGTATTTTAACTCATTTCATCCTCATGGCAACCCTAAGATGTAAGTACTATAATTCTCCCCATTTACAGATATGACAACTAAGGCACAGAGAAGTTAGGGAAATCTCCCAAGGTGAGTGGCAAACCCTTATTGAAACCCAGGCAGTTTGGCCCCAGAGTCCCTGTCCTTGATCCCTAACACCATGCTGCCTTTTGTTTGTAGGCTGAAAATATTTTGCCCTTCCCTCACCCCCAAAAGGATGCCAATGAAAAACTAGAGTTTGAAAGAGAGGGCATAAATTCATTCATAAATAAAACAAATAGCTGTTGAAGAACGTACTGTGTTCTAGGCACTGCTGTAGGTGCCAAGAATTACCAGTGCGGGAGGAAAATAGGTAAATATCCCAGCCTTATGAACCTTAAATTCTGTTGGAAAAACAAGCAAAATGAGCAAAATCAATTAGTAAATTACATATGTTAGAAGGCAATAAGCACAATGGGAAATAAAATAAAGCATACGAGGATGGTCGGAGGTCCCAGCAGCTGAGATTAGGAGTTGCAGTTCTCAAATGGGGTGGCCTGGGAAGGCATCATTGGGAAGGTGACTTTTGACTAAGGAATTGAAGGAAGTGCAGGAGCCAGCCGTGCAGATGTCCGGGAGGAGCCGTCCTGGCAGAGGGAACAGCAATAGCAAGGGACACATAGACAAAGGTTCGCAGAACCCTTCTCCTTCTGCAGGAGAATTTGACATTTGGCTTTCCCAACTTTCTAGCTCTGTTTCCCTGGAGACTAGATAAAGGTAGAATGTTACTGTGTTGCTAGGCAACATTGCTTATGGTCTAAATGACTACTGATTGGTCAACTGCATCTAGGAGAATGATAAATGTCTGGTAGGAAGGCATACTGTGGGACTTCTGTCATTGTGGTGACACTTGTGGACATGTCCCTTGACACATAGAAGATGTATGTATTGAGTTACAAGCGATATTGGCTCCTTTGGAGCATAAGACCTTTAAGCCAAGGGAAGTCCAGAATCCACCTGGATCTCTATTCCTTACACCTGAGATGATCTGGGGAGGAGAGGCTTGCAGAGAGACTAGCTCCTGGGCAGCAGTGTGGCCCACTACACTGACAGTTGTGAAGATTTCCCCAAAGGGAGAAAGGCTGATGCTGCCTTGTTGGCAAGCTGTGACTCCAATCCTGTATCTTTCTAAGTGATTCTGGTGCCAAATGAGGTTACAATAATCTTATATGTCTGAATGTTGAGAAGAACCTAGAAAGACCCCTGGTGATGTTACAGGCCTGAAGGAGGGGTATCCCTGGTATGTTGAAGGAAGAGGCAGGAGGCTGATGGGCTACAGCAGAGTGAGTGAGGGGAAGGATAGTAGAAGAATGAGGCCTCAGAGGCAACAGCTGCCGGATCACGTCGGGCCTTGGAGGCCACTGTAAAGGTTTTGGCTTTGCTCTGGGTGAGATGGGACATGTTTGGAGGATTTTGAGCAGAGGGTTGTCATTATCTGACTTAGGTTTTAATAACCACTCTAGCCAGTGTTCTGTTGAGAATACGTATAGGCGCAAGGGTGGAAGCAGGGGAATTATTTAGAACGCTAGTGCAATAATCCAGACACAACTCAGAAAGCTTGGATCCGGGTTGAAGCAATGGTTCTGAATATATTTTGAAGCAAAAACACTAAGATTTGCTGAAAGATTGAATGTGATGTATGAGAGAAAAACAGAAATCAAGAATGACTAAGATTTTTAGGCCTGAGCAACTGAAAAAAGTTTGTATTTGAGCATGTTAAGTTTGAGATATATGTTAGATATCCACATAGAAGTATTAGGTAAGCAGTTGGATAAAAGACCCAGGAGTTCAGGGTAAGTGAAGAATGGTCATTTTCAAGAAGAAGGAGGTGATGAATCCAGGATGCAAGGGGAAGGGTTTCCCTAGATTTGGGTGGAGGGGGGCATCTTCCACCAGAACGGGAATGATGGCTACAGATGCATTTGGGGGGGGGAGGCCACAAAAAGATGGGAGTTTATGTCTTGTGGCTTCTGTGAAGTAGAAAGTGACACATCTGTTGAGAGACTGAGAGGGCGAGGGAAGTAGCCGTATGTGGCAGCAAGGAAAGTAGTGGAGTAGGGTCCTTGAGAAGGGCAAAGATTTGGAATGGCCAGTTTGGGAAATAGTAGAGGGAGGTGACATAGACTGACAGGAGGATGAGACATCTGTCTTACTTTGTTACTGCACCACAGCACCCAGCACTGCTATAGGATCTGCTATAGGAATCCTTTCTCTTGTTTACATATTCTGTGGCAGGAAGAAATGCAGAAAACAGAAACCACACAGAAAATCTATACGAACTAGAAGTTAACTTGGAACAAAATGAAGAAAACAAGAACGTGTACCTACAAAAATGTCCACAACGAACATCATCTAGGAGATTTGTCCTCAGTGAGTGCAGGAGGGGATGCCAGTACAAGTTAAGCACGTTTTCCTGTACTGTGGTCAGAATCATCTTCCTGGAGCACAGCCTGGTCATGTCTCTGTGCTATACTGAAGCTCTTCGCTCTTTCCACTTAGCACCCTGCCCAGCACCACCACTGCTATCTCCTGTGTACAATGCCCGCTCCTCAGATGACCTGGGCCCTTCACACAAAGGCCTGTTTCATCTTACGGTCTTTAAAAAGAAAACGGATGCTTGTTGATTGGGTACAGGAAGTATAGTCTGAGATGTCAACGTTCTAAAAAATGGGAAATTCCCCAAAGGAAGATTACATCAGAATGAAGGCTACCAGGCTCAGAATTCACGTGGGGTGGACCATTCGATTCAACAAACATCCCTGAGCACCGGCAATATCTCAGGCATTGTGTGGGATGCTAGACACTGAAATAGAATATAGTACAGCCCCTGCCCTCAGATTGCTAATAGTCTCAAGACAGTAGAAGTACTTAAATCTGCCATTCAGTGTGTAAGCACCTTAATGGAGGTAGACTCCAAGAGCATTAAATATGATGTTGTCATCTCAGCTACTGGAAGTTAGGGACTTGAGGAGGTGAAAATTGAGCTAAGTCTCAAAGATTGAATATACAAAGCCAAAATATATATTTTAAAAAGGGGAATGGAAGAAAAAATCAGCATAAACAGAAGATTTAGTATGATCACTTCAGAAAGCTCTCATTGATGGGTACTAAGGGCATTTTTGGGGGCATCCTTCAATGGGTGGGACATTCCCACACAACAGAAGAAGAATTGTGCTATCCAGAAGGCTAATGGCACTTCCATGGAGTGACACTGGGAAGGAAACCTGTGCTAGAATCTGTAGGTACTTTACTTAGCTCCCAGAAGGAACCTGTAGAGGTAGATTAGTCCCATTTTTCAAAAGAGAATTTTCTTCTGTTAGGTAACTTATCCCAAAGCCAAGAGGGCTGCAGCCAGGGTTCAAATCTCAGGTTGATTTTCTAACGTGTCTTTCACCCCTGTGCACACTGCTATGGAACATTATAGAATCATTACAGTTGCAGGCATTATGCGGCCAAATTGTGGCTTGTAAAACAGCATTCTTTTTTCTTTAATTTTATTTATTTATTTTTTCCCCCAAAGCCCCAGTAGATAGCTGCATGTCATAGCTGCACATCCTTCTAGTTGCTGTATGTGGGATGCGGCCTCAGCATGGCCGGAGAAGCAGTGCGTCGGTGCGCACCCGGGATCCAAACCCAGGCTGCCAGCAGCAGAGCTTGCGCACTTAACCACTAAGCCACAGGGCCGGCCCAGGATTTTAAGTATAAAAACAAGTGCAAAATGACTAAAAGGGAAAGCAGAAAGTTATTAAAAGAATGAATTTTCTGAATTACAGCTTACATTTTCTAAAAGATTATTTACTGTATACCTGCTATAAAAAAGAATAACTTCAACCTATAATAAACATTAAAGAAAAAAGAAATAAAGTATGGGGGCCGGCCCATTGACACAGTGGTTGAGTTCACACGTTCTGCTTCAGCGGCCCAGGGTTCATGGGTTCGGATCCCAGACGCAGACCTACGCACCGCTTATCAAGCCATGCTGTGGCAGGCGTCCCACATATAAAGTAGAGGAAGATGGGCACGGATGTTAGCCCAGGGCCAATCTTCCTCAGCAAAAAGAGGAGGATTGGCAACAGATGTTAGCTCAGGGCTAATCTTCCTCACCAAAAGGAAAAAAAAAAAGAAAGAAAGAAAGTATGATTTAAATTACTAAAAGAAGTAAAACCCTTCAGTATCCATATTACAAATGAAAGTAATGTTCCTTAGGGGGAGAATTTAAGCTCTTATTTTAGCTCTGCTATGATAATCCTCTGAAATTGGCTTACTGACTGATAACTTCATAAACAAAAGGTTCTCTGTGAAGCTTAAATTCCTTTCCTATTTCCAAGGCTATTTTACAATAATTAAAATATGTTTTTATGCCTTGATTTTCCCTTTGTAAAATGAAGTGCAATCATTCTTTCTGACCTTATTTACAAAACAAGTTAACTCTCTGGGTTTGAAACAGGATGAAGGAAAATCTAAGGTAAGGTTAGAGTGCAGTCATTGGTAATAAAATAGTAATCCAATAGCTTTTTGACTATTTTATAAATGGCTTTTTCCTATGCCAAATAATAGTTGATTATCTGTTTATTCCTAAAAGATTGTATTTATATGGGTTAAACACTACACAGCTCTTTGAAAATACTTGGGGGAAAAGGAAATTATCTATCAATGGAGTGTTGATTCTTTCTCGCCCTGATGTAAAAGGATTAGAATCAACACTAACACTCATGTCTTACTCATCTGACAAATATTTATTCATTTCTGAGCAAGTAGCTCTTTTCAAGGCTGCCCTGGAATAAGAGCGTGTATAAAGAGCATTGCTTAGATTACATCAGTCCACATAAGAAACAAATATAAACTCATTGTAAACCAGGAGAGTGTATGTATCCTATTCCTGTACAGTCATACACCCTCAAGGACCAATAGTGTAAACACCCAACTTTGTGCTATAAACAACACTATTCAAAAACTCAACACACTCGATAAAATAGACCAAATCCTGAAAGGTCAACACGTTGCTTCCTGGAAAAATAAGATTGCTTTAGATCTCTGCTGAGTGACTCCAGGTTATCTTATTATGACCAAATCCAAAACAGCCCACAGGCAGGCCGTTACCAAATATAGAGTTAGCAGTTAGAAACCAGAAACAGGAACTGGAAGATACAAGCCCCCTGGAAGCCCTGGGGGACTGCCTGTGACTCCTACACAGGAAAGACATTTCCTGCTTTCTGAATTAGGGGGAAGAAAAAAGCCAAAAGAATGATTTCAATGACTTGAAACCACTTACAAAAATCCTTGCGGGCTTAACCCAACCACCAGGAGCAAACTGACCTGCAGGGTCACTGCTGGAGAAGAGTTTGGGACATCTGAGCTTGTCAGGTGAAAATGCTCACAGGCAGTTCACTGGAAAGTACAGGCAATAAAAATTATAGATTCCAGAGTGATTTCAGAGGAGTTCATTTTGATAATGTGCCTTGAATTCTTGCTTCTATCTCCATCCCCCATCTTCTCTCCCATACCGTCTGGGATTTACAGTAAATCCTTCTTTTGCCAAGTCTGAATTTTTAGGTGGAGGCTCAGAAATCCTTACTTAGATTAGCCTATTGTTTAAAGTGAAATGCAGAATCCTGATGAAATAGAGCAGATAGCACTAATGAGTAGGCTTAAAATGAAGACTCATCTAAGATATGTTTTATAAAGCTTCTATGTACCCATGACATGTCACCATTCTACTTGGGTCTTTGGGGAATATGAAATAAAAGTCATTTGATGGTGAAAATAATTTTAAAGAGCAGCCGTTCTCATCTCTGGAGGGATGGTGTTTGAGACTGTGAGAGAAACACTATTTCAAAATCCCTGTTACATCTAGTAACAAAAATATGCCTTAGTTAGGACTTGCTTGTTATGGTGGTTTACTCAAACTGATACTTTTGATCTTCCCTAGAGCTTTTCTTATTGCCATCTATCACCTTGACAATTTAATGTGCGGTGAGTTCCTGGCTGCAGGAATAATATTGAGTGCCTTTCACCTCACCCTTTTGGGTTTAATACAGGGCATGAATCTAAATGTTTTTCTTGGATCATCTGATACTGCCCAATGACAGTCAGTGAAAGGGGAGTATTTCCTTTTATCTCACTATTATGGATTGTTATGATCATGTTGCCTATTGATTGTTTAATAATACATCTTTTCCCTCAAATAAAAAAGCACTGACAGAGTATTGGTTTTTTTTTCTATTTGAAGCAAATGAGATTTATGGTATATTTAGTCTCTGTTGTTGATCCTGAGTTGTAAATCACCAAAACCTGTGTTTTAAGGTCTCTGTTAAATAGGTTTACTATGATATGGAGGGGAAGATCTTGTGTTTCTAATCAGGGCCCTGGATTTGAAGATCCTCCCCAATCCTCTAATCCTGTCTGGCAAACAGATCCACTTCCTCCATCGCTGGGTTCCTCCCAAAGTTTCCTCTTTTCTATTTCACTGAGAACACGGGCAACATCTGGACACTGTCAGCCACGTGGGGGCCCTGTGGTGAGGATTAGGCTAACACTGGGACTATGTTTTAATTGCAAAGCTAGTAAGTTACCAGGTTATATTTGGAGTCTTCTGTTTAATATAAATAATGAACGTTGTTCCTTCTTCCCCTAAGCTGCTGTTGTGCGTTACAAAATCCTGCATTTTTGTTATGTTTATTTTATAATTCCTATTGTTTTGGAACATCTAGCCATTCTACAGTAAAAAAAAAAAATCTAATTCAGTATTATTTTTTGGTATCCATTTTTTAAAATATGAAACAAAACACTCCCAACTAGAAAGATATATTACCAATGACAAAATTTAACAAAAAATGTCATTCAAAATAGCAACAAATACTATCAAGTATCTAGGAATTAAGCTAACCAAGAATATACAAGACCTTCGTAGAAAACTTCAAATGTCTACTAAATGACACTTAAGACAATTTGAATAAATGAAAATACATTGTATGTCCTTGGATGGCACAAACTTGATATTACGATGTCCAATCTTCACAAATTATTTTATGAATTCAAAGTAATATTAATAAAATTACAGTTAGATTTTTTTGCAAAACTTGGTGAACTTATACCAAAATTTATATGAAGAGGGCTCATTATGGTGGTAGAGGGGAATAGAATGGCATAAGGGGATAAAAGGAAAGGAAAGAAGGAAGGAGAGAAAGAGAAAGAGGAGGAGGGAGGGAGGGAGGGAGGAAAGGAGGGGCTTTGCAAGAACTGATAATATGCTACATATTGAGGAATATGAATAATTCAACCTTCTGCCCCTGAGGTTCCCCTCTCCCCACCACACACACATGAGAATCACCCTGACTATATGAACTAATTTCTTCAAATTTCCTTTATAGAATATAAGTGAATAAGAGAATATAAGCTCCATCTAAATCTCATCCTTTTTTTCAATTGTAAACTTCTAAATCTCTGTGAAAATATTTCTATTGTATTTCACAAGCAGGAAATTTCTTAACTCTAAATTTCAGAAGTGGGAAAATCATTAGCTCTAAGATTTATCATCCCTTTGTTTCAAAAACAAAAATCTAGTTGGAAGAATTACCTCTAATTGTTAGGAATATAGACTTCATAGGGCCAGGCCTCCTCTGTTGGGTTCACTCCTGTATCCGCAGAATGGAAAACCGTAGTGGGCACGTGTAAGGGCTCACCAGAGTTCATTCCGCAGAACAAAGGGATGAGCGAGTGAGGAAGAGTAGATGAGACATTGTTGCCCTGTGCTAATGTACTGTGAGCATCTAACAGCCTTGGAAAGGGACTGAGACCTTTAAATTACAGAAATAGTATATTCATTTCTGGGTACTTTATACCATAACTTAAGAGATTGTGACTAGTAGATGAGAGAGACTATAAACCCTTGTATGAGGCCCGGTTGAAGGTACGCTTAGCCTAAAGTTGAAAAGATTGAAGGGAACAAGAGAAGGGAGAGCACACACTTGAAGGGCTGCCACGTGGAAAGTTTAAATGGCCTAAACTTATTCCACGTGTCCTAGAACACCAAATAGAGCCAATAGCAGAAGTTTTAGGATGGAAGATTTTGGCTCAATACAAATCCAAACTTTCAAAAAGTCAAGAACCTCCTAAAATTGTCATGTTAGAGAGTTTCCTGCTATTGAAGATGCCATTCCAGAAAGTGAATGGCCTGGTGCAGGGGAGGCTACAAGGAGAAGCCATGTGTCATGAAAACCACGTTCATTTGTTCTTTACAAATAATAAATAGTTCTAGGCAGTGATAAAAATGACAAGTCCCCGCCAAAAAATAAACAAATACATTTAAAATGTAATGTCAGGGGCTGGCCTGACAGGGTGGCGCAGAGGTTAAGTGTGCGTGCTCCACTGCAGCAGCCGGGGTTCACAGGTTCGGAACCCCAGGCGCGCACCAACGCACCGCTTGTCAAGCCATGCTGTGGCGGCGTCCCATATAAAGTGGAGGAAGATGGGCACGGATGTTAGCCCAGGGCCAATCTTCTCCAGCAAAATGAGGAGGATTGGCAACGGATGTTAGCTCAGGGCTGGTCTTCCTCACCAAAAAATAAAAATAAAAAAAAAATGAAATGTCAGGTGTAAGTGCTTTGAGAAAAATAAAGCAGTGTAAGGAGAGTAACAGCATCCTATTTTAAATAGAGTGTTCAAAGAAGTCGTCTCTGAAAAGGTGACCTTTGACAGAACTAAAGGAACTGAGAGAGGGCGGTATGTGGGTATCTGGAGGAAGAACATTCTAGGCAAAGGAAACAGAAGAGGCCAGTGTGGCAGGTACAGAGAGCACAAGCGGGAATGGCTCTTGCAGCTTTTTCTCGCTTGGATCCGCTTTGTAAGCCTTGACATCAGTATCGGCCTCACCACTGGTGAGTTGAGCGTCACCACTAGTGCCCTGGAGCATTTGTGCTCCCAAAAATGTCAGGTGTCTTAGGCTTAAGCTTCCAGGTTTAAATCTGACTTGTCTGAGTTAGGACAAAGAATTTAATCCTACAGTGTTTGGAACCTGGGACCTTATGAACTGCCAAAGCAATTACTATTACCTCTTTGTTGACACTTAACTAGCCACAGTGTGGCAGAAACTGTTACCAGCATATTTCCTTGCCCCTATAAGACTTCAAGTTGCTAAATTAGGCAGGATTCGTGTCTTGTTCATTTTTGTACCCACCTGTGTGTCTTAGACCTAACACGCACTCAAGAAGTGTGTTGAGTGAATGCATCAATGCGCTTAAGCAGCTCTAAGAATGCGTTGTCTTAATAATAAAGAAAAATTATACAAACATGCAGTTTGAAACTGCATCATAAACTGATGGAGAAAAGCTTTGTGTGGGGTAATTAATGAGGAAGTGATAAAAATCAGATTGCCCCTCCTCCCCCAAAGTAGAAAAAGCAGCCAGTAGCAAATGATCTTCCTTTAGTAGTATCAGACCTCTGCAGAACTGGGTAGGAATTCAGGGAGCATCATCCTTAGAATAATTAGCACAAATCCAGTGCCAAAGAAACGAAATAGGCCTTAAGTTTGAGAAACAAACTTGAATTTAAAAAATGTCCTTTGAGGGGGCCGGCCCCGTGGCATAGTGCTTAAGTGCGCCCGCTCAGCTGCTGGCGGCCCGAGTTCAGAAGCCCAGGCACGCACCGATGCACCGCTTGTCAGGCCATGCTGTGGCAGCGTCCCATGTAAAGTGGAAGAAGATGGGCGTGGATGCTAGCTCAGGGCTGGTCTTCCTCAGCAAAATGAGGAGGATTGGCATGGATGTTAGCTCAGAGCTGATCTTCCTCACACACACACACTAAATAAATAAATAAATAAATATTTTTAAAAAATAAGAATAACAGATTTAAAAAAAGTCCTTTGAGGATGTATTGCAATAATGTGCTAATAAGAGATAAAAAAAATCCTGACTTATATATATGGTTATGTGCCCTCATGTTAGAAAACTACAGCCAAAATTGTGTAAAAAAAAAAAAAAGTCATGCTGTCATGGCAAAGAAATTTAAGAAACTATAGAAATTGAGGCATCTCAATAGAGCAAGTTACAGTCATTTCAATAAGACCAATGGAGTATATTTTGCAAAACTGAGAATTTGTTATGTTTTGGCCATATGTGGTTTTATAATAAAATTTTAGTTGACTACCATGGTGAAAACCAGGTTTTTCTTATCCAGAGGATTGCCCATTCGTAGGGATGTTGTGTGAGGTATATTGCCAGCAACCCAAAGTAAACCACATGATGAGTGGTGATTACGTCCTATAACAGTATTAGTGCTTGACCCTGTACCCATGGATTGGATTTTATGAGCTGCCCTGAGAATCTAAAAACCTCCATGTTGTTTTGTGGGAAAATGGTTTCTTCATTCTAAACAACCAATTTACAAATGAACTTTGGAGAGCTTGCTCATGTTAACTATTTAGTATACTTTAGTCTTTCTAGTATTTTTAAAAATTCATTTAAAATTTAGTGGTTCTTGAGTAATGGTGATATTTTCATGATATTGGTTTATTCTAATCTTTGAAGGTTGTAGTCCTGCACTAGTTAAATTTCTTTAATAAAATAAAAATAAAGAATTTCAGAATTGAAAGAGAATTTAGAAGTGATTTAGTATCAGTTCCCATCCAATATAGAAATCTCTTTTATAACATCCTTGACAGATTAATATTTAGTTCCTGTTTGAGTATATCTGGTAATAGAGGGAAGTGTTCTGTTTAATGAAATATTTGCTGTGAAACTGCAATTAAATAAGTGCATATTTATGGAATGTTGAGTAGGTTCCCAGCACTGTTGGATATTATGGGGAATACAAAATAATTTAAGGCTCCATCTCTGCCCCAAAAGAGCTTAAGGAATAGTTGGAGAGGCAACATAACACATTCATTCATTGTACCAATTTATTCATATGCTATGTTATAGGCACTATGCTAGGTTCTAACAACACAAAACTTGGTCTTGGCCCTGAAGATGTTCAAACTGTTGCAAAGATACACATTCATATACATCTTCCTAAAACACAAGATAGTTGCTGCAGTGTGTGTGTGTGTGTGTGTGTGTGTGTGTGTGGTCATATTGCAATGACCATATATTGCAATGCTGCAAAGGAGAAAGAATAGGTAAGTCTACCTGGGGAAATCAAGTTTGTCCATATTCTATATAGGATGGTTTAAATTATAGTCCTGAAAAAGAGTTTTTTTATTTATGATGTGTTACAAAGAATAAGATTTGTGAGGCAAAGTAAAATTTAGTAAATGTCCACTTGGAAGTTTCTAACAAATAAAGACTTTCAGCTTTTTTGATGTAACAGCACTTCTTTCTAAGAATAAAGGAATAAAGGCTTTTAAATGTACATAGTGACTTTTCATCATGTAATAGCAAGTTCAAAACATTAGCTTTCCTAAGAAGTAAACTATGCTAACTGGCAATATTAGGGTCAGCTATTTGAAAGTTGAGCTGACATCTCCCTACACAAGGTGTATTAGTCCTTAAGAACTGGTGAGATTCTTTGCACTGATACCTAATGCCAAGGCTATGTAAACTTAAGTTCAAATATGTTAGCTTATGTTTTAGGCTATTGATGTTCACTTTTAAAATGTAGGTGCTAGATATTGGACTCAGAAACTGCTTAATGCATGATGAGAAAATGTTGTAGAGATATCCCCTTCTGGATCACTTTTGTGCATGACTGTATTGGTTAGTCACTTAATTTTATATTTTTAGAAATTCTGTGCTACCAGCCACATATCTTTTGTCTAATAAACAGGCCATCAACTACATCATCATTTTACCTTGTAAGAAACCTCATATGCTCAGTGGAAATACAAAACCTGGGTTGATCTTTATAATTTCAGCCAGATCAAGTAAATTTAAAGAGAAAAGTTAAATCTTTCCCCAAAACTTCAAACAGAAAACATGGACTCTGCCATATGATTTTAGGTAAAACATGGCTTTTCTGAGCCTTAGTTTTATTACGTGAACAGAATAGGCATCATTTCCATTTCACAGATTTATTGTGAAAAAAAGTGATGATAAAATAGAAATTTACTATTTTTAGTCTGTCTAACTATAGACTTCAAATGCTTTCTCTTCATCTGGGGCATTTTCATATAGTCATAAGTGTAATTAGTTGGGTTTCTGGCAAACAGATTGAGAGAGGTCTACGAACAAGGACCAAACACCCAATTCTTCCCTCGCATAGCTACCTGCCTCCCTCTCCCAGCAGACTCTGCAGGAGCCGTATAGACAGAGGACAAGACTAAGCAAAAGAATGTTTAATGAAAGCTAAGCTCTGGCCCCAAACCTCACCATCAATCTCCTTATGAGCTAGGCCAGACCTCAGATAAGTCACAAGGATTCCTTTGCCTAAGCGCTGAAGGCCTACATGACCTGGACCAGGAAAGGGTAGGGGGAACAGTGCAAGAAGCCTCCTTATCCTCTTTCCCTGCACTTTAATCTCTGCCTGCCCAGAGCAGGAAAAGAGGAGGTGGGGGTGTGGGGGAGGAGTGGGGTAGGGTGGAGGAGAAGATTGATTTTTGGTTCTCCCTAAAGCCAAGAGGAGAGCTTGTCTGAGCTGTCCTCCTCAGGCTCTCCTAGGGCATGACCCACTTCCAAGAGAGAGGCAGCTCCAGACCCATCATATCATATCAGCTTCAAGGAAGCAGAGAGACTTCAAAGTGATGACTCCCAAGAGAGGCTCTAAAGAGAGAGTGCAAATAGACTAATCCCCAGGGCAGGGCCCTGTCACTTGAACTCAGAGCCCAAACCCCTTATGAGCACCAAGACTCAATACTTTTCCTTTAATCTTATCATCTCTACTAGCCCTCTCTCTCCTAGAAAGAAGTAAGGAGGAACAAAGAAGAGTCTTGAGTTCTGTCCAGAGATCAGCCGTCTAGAGTCAGAACAAAGAAAAAACCCATAATTGAAATTCACCCTATATGGTAAAGATCTATTTGCCTGGAATGTGTGGAACCTTTCTTATCCAAATTAATAGTATTTTTAGAATCCACATATCTTATCTTCCAAAACACATGACTGAAAAAAAATTTTTCCTTACCATCCAACACACCTGAATGGCTAAGAATTGCCATGATTCTTGCCTTGCCTGTAAGCCTTCTATGATGTCACAACAAGGTACAATATTCTGTCTCATAAATGATACCGTCAATTCCTTCACATAGATTGGACCACAGCATGGCAGTTGACATCATTCACTTGCTAAGTACTATAGAAAACTATAGTAAATTTCTAAAATAAATGATCATTTTTGAAAAAATCCTTTCAGTACAGTTTTTTTGTTCATTTGGGTGCTTCCAGTGTTTGGAATTCTGTTTCTTTGTCCTATTTGTACATTGTGTGTGGATAGTCCTGAGGATTTATATTTCTCTTTGGACTCTCTCAATTTCTTTCATCTTACTCCTGCTCACAGATTTATCCGTGAACTGCTGGGTGTCCAGAGATAAATCAGTTGAGTATAGAACTAAGATTTCAGTCCCTGGGGATTGCTTCAAAAAGAGCTTTTCCATCATTATTTCAAGAGAATAATTATAAATATTTCAAGTTTTTCAAACAACTGAAACAAATTGTCGCTGCTATGAATCATAAACTGTCTCTTCCTAATGTTTATCCATAGTTTTTCTATGTTTACTGAATTTTCTCACATGGTTTTGACTTTGAAATGGATGGTTTCCACTTAAATCTTAAATTGCCATGGGTCAAATAATTCACTAGCCCACTTGGCTTATGGAAAAATGCCATGGAGAAAAATGAAAACAGTTTTGAATCTCATCCACTCCCTCATTTTTGAATTTTTTTTTTTCTAATTCTGTTTGCATCTTGGAACAGCTTTCCTCAGAAGACGAAGAGAAAGAAAACACAATGTAAATTCAACTAAGATACAGGACATGAAAGCATCCCTGATGGCTGAAAAGTCTCAGGCTAACCAAGGGTTAAAAACATCAACATTCATAGTATGTATGTATTGTCATCTTTACCCTTGGGAAAGCGGTGTATCTATATTTACAGTGGTAGGAGAATTGCCTATATTAAGTGAAATATCAAAGTGCAGACATGATCCTAATGTAGATGTGATGGTTTCTTTTTCGCTTAGAAATAGATGGATAGTGCCTCCCAACTCTGGCGCCCTCTTTGTATATCTGAAATGAGTCAGCACTTTGCTCTGGCTAGTGATGTCACTAGACTGACATCACTTGGCAATTTGGAGAATGTGTGAAATGAATTGTTTCATCTCAGAGGAAGGTAGCTAGAAGCCAAATATTTCCAGATGTTCACTGGCATCTGATTTTATGAATGTGTATACTTGCCATGGTTGTGGTTTGTTTTCCTGTTGGTCGGGGCGGGGAGGGGGGTGGGGGGCACAGTGTTTATTTATCACCTCATATTTATTGCATACCTACTTTGTGCCAGGCAGTGTCTACAAGGATCAAGCCTACCGTTAAGGAGCTTATTGATCTAGGAGGTGAAATGATAAGTAAATAGACAATTACACTGTGTGTTCTTAGGTGCTATGATAGAGGGAAAATCAGGACTTAAAAAACTGCTCCAATGCTGTTTAACTGTATATTCTTGTTCTGTATAATAATGACTCAGGAAATTATGCTTTAACTTTCTCAATGTTTAATTCTTCTACCAGACTAGCGGCATTTAATGTTCCCCCAGCATAGAAATTTCTGATAATGCTTAAGTCAAGAAGAATTGCTTGATTTCTGGTTTTTAATCATGTACAGATGAACCTTATAGCGAGTGTACTGTTGTTATACCTTACCACTGAGAGAATTCATAAATTCAAAAATCCAAGTTTTAATCAGCTCATCCCTCCAACTCCTTGGATTTTTTCCAAGGACATCTACTCCATGCTTCAGAAGTGCCAGAGTATGATTATTTTCTTTTCCTTTTCCTGTTATGATTGGGAAAATGAGCAATCAATAAAAACAGACTTTTTATTCAGCTTTTGTGTTTATTAATAACTTAAAATTTGACAATTTGCTTTAGACTAGGCTTTTTTCTCTCTCTCTCTCTCTTTGCTATCTGAGTCTAAACTTCATACAAAGTGTGTTATTTCCTGTTCATCATATAAGTCTTAAACATCATCATTAACAAGAAGGAAGGTACCATGTGCACAGCAGGCCGGAAATGATGCCACACCTTTGCAGTTAGACTTTTCCACATCCCCTGGAGGCAAGGATCTGGTTGGTGCTATAAGAGCAGTACAGTGCATGTGGTGCTCATGGACACCTGTTTTTCTGCTGCAATGGTGATTGCCCCAAATACACATGTACTGGACTTGGAGACTAGCAAGACTTGTGAATAAGACATTTGCTAAGAATGAAAGCATTTAGATGTTCACCCCTTTAGAACCATCTTTCCTGCCATTTTAATGTTTTCTCTTTCTTACCAAGATTTTTTTGTACTTAAAATATTTTCAGAGGGCCCAGCCCCATGGCTGAGTGGTTAAAGTTTCACATGCTCCGTTTCGGCAGCCTGGGTTCACAGGTTTGGATCCCGGGTACAGACCTACTCCACTCACCAGCCGTGCTATGGCAGTGTCCCACATGTAAAGTAGAGGAAGACTGGCACAGATGTTAGCTCAGGGCTAATCTTACTCAAGCAAAAAAAAGAGGAAGATTGGCAGCTGACGTTAGCTCAGGGCAAATCTTCCTCAGGGGAAAAAAAAAAATTTCAGTAGTTAGCCTTGAAACAAAATCTGCATTTTCAGAGTTAATCCTATCACTGATGAGAGTAAATCTCATGTCTCTTTAGGATAAATGCTTTCTTTGTCTCCTGGCACCTTGTTTCTGGGAGAACATGATTAATTAAGTTTGTACATTAAATAATAACTTAGTGATATGAAAGCTAATTCCCTTCCCTTGTATCTCCATCTCTTTTCCCAGGAGAAATGGGTATACCTCAGTAAGGAAGAGTGACAGTCCATCTTTTTAATCTTTTCCCTTGCTCTTCCCAAATGCAACCCTTTGCTCCTGTCTCTGGGACACACAAGGTTCTGACCTTACCCTTCCCTAATAACCTATCCAAGCCTAGTGGCTTCGAAGCCCAAATGAAGTTGCTCCTACTCCCTGAAGACTTCCTTTCTCTCTCCAAGCCTGACTCTTATTGTACTTACCACACAATTCACTTGGTGTATTTATTGCCTTGTTTGCACTTTTCATATGGCTACAAGATTAAGTGCTTTTAGAGCAGCAAACATGGGTTATGTCTCTTTGATTTTCCTAAGATGCTTAGCATATAGTAGATATTCAGTAGTTTTAGTTGATAAAGGATAGTCTGTCCTTAGTATCTCTAACAAGCCCTGGGGAGTAGGTCTTTGGGATCTATTTCTTACTAGGTCATTCTTAGGTCAACAGAGATAACTTGTTTTGTTCTATCACACTGGGGACAAATCTCCATGATCAGCTTCAGGGTAGACCCCTTTGGAACCAGCTGTATTTGAATCTATGGGGTGGAAGGAGGGTAAAGCATAACGTTCACTACCTTTTTGTTGGCCCACCTGCCTTTTTGTGGCTCCAGTCTACCTGTTTGTATCAAACTTGCCATAACCAAGTTGCAGCACTGTCTTTTTAAAGAATAAGCCATAATCTAGAGAATACACCTGGATCACAAGTTAAAATATTGGAATGATGCCATTGTTTTATCATATGCAGCAAATTTCCTTACTTCTTTCAGTTATAAAATAGTCATAACTATGAGTTAGTCTAAACTGGAGAAGTAATTTTTGGGTTATAGTTCATAGAACAAGGGTAACGGATTTAATTGTTGAGGTTGCAGGAAAATAAGTATTCTCATATGCTGTTAATGGGAGATGTGTAAAGAAATTCAGCTCTTTTTTAGTGGGGAGAGGAATTTGGCATCACAGGTATACCTTGTTTGGTACTACCCAAGCAATGCTGACTCTTCATAATGTTAGTCTTGAGACTAATTTTTATATTAAAACACACACGCAAGCTCTCTCTTCTGGAAAAGATAGTAAAGCAAATGTTAACACTTTGAAACACTCCCTCTGTTCAACATATATAGGCATGATAGATAAAGTATGAAAAGAGATAACAAAAACGCATACATGGACGCAAAAACAAGATAAGCATTTCTGTGAAGCCTGAATGGAATACTGAGTGGGGCTGAAGTGAATGCTGGGCTCTCATCCAAAGTAGGCAGTAGCAGCCAGGAGCACAGCTCTTGCCAGTAAAGGGGACTGCAAATGCACCCAGCAAGATAAGAAACTGGAGCCTGGTCACTGTTTAAAGCCCAAGGCCCCCACTCCCAAAAGGAAGCTGAAAAGAATAGCAGTTAACTGGATGCTGGAGCTGGTGCTTCAGAGGAAACCGTGCATCTGGGGTGCCTCCCAACCAGGAACTGAGTCAACCTGCCCACTGTCTCCCTGACTGGATCTGTGAGATCCTGACATCACAGAGGAACATCAAAACACCATAAGACCTAATGGTGGACTGGGGGGCTGGGGGTTGGGTGCAGGAAACCACAAAAGAGCACGCGAGAGGTGGTGGAAACAATCTCCTTCTCAGAATGAGCCTACCACCCAGAACACATGAAGAAAACTATGCTAAAAAGGCTCTCAACAAAATTAGCTGTTGGAACACTGATTCACTTGAGATGAAACAATGAATTTAAAATAAACATATTTAAAGTGGTCAAAGAGATAAAGATATAACACAAAAAAGTAGATAGATATGACATAAGAGCAAATGGATATAAAAATTTGACAAATCTAAAAAATAAAGAAGTCACTGAATTTAAAAGTATCAGCAGGTAGAATAACTAGACTGTACTCAGTTGTAGAAAGAAGTAATGAATTAGGTAAGAGTCTTGAGTTCACCCAGAGCTCAGCACAGAGAGACAGGGATTAAAAAGCACACACACACCCATGAAAGATCCATTGAGAGGCTCTAACATACATTTAATAGGAATCGCAGAAAAAAGTGGAAGAAATGATGGAGCAATTTTTGAAGCAATATTCTATAGATATTTTGCTAAAATTTTCCAAAATTGAAGAAAGGCAAGTCCTTAGCTACAGATATTGAGCAGGATTAATCCACATGCATTCAAAATTAAAGTGAAACTGTGGAAGATCTGGGATTAAAGGTAAACTCTTAATCAAGCTGACAGCAGGCTTCTCATCAGCAAAAATATAGGCCAGAAGAAAATGGAATAATATTTTAAAGTACTGAAGGGAAATTACCGTCAACACAGAATTTTATAACTTACTAAACTATTATTCAAGAATGAAAGCAATATAGACATGCTCAGACATAAGAGGTATATGAGTTTTCTATCCACAGACCCTTATTAAAAGGATTATTAAGGGATATCCTTCAACCAAAAGGAAATTGAACCCAAGGAAAAGATCTAGGATCTAAGAAAAGTGGTGAGCACATAATTTAATAAATATATAATCACAATCAACTATAGGTTATTTTTTTCTTTAATTATGTGTTTTAAGAGAAAGCTAAAACAAACTCTGGGAAAAACAAAATGGGGTAGTTCAGTGGGTAGTTAAAACATGCTTGGAAGGGAGGTAGGACACTGAAAAACTTTTGTGTGTATGTTTTAAGAAATTGTAGACAACTTCTATCACAGAAATACAGTCTGCACCTTCCTAACGAGCTGAGGCAGGATGGGAAATAGGAACTATGGAAAATGTTAGCAATGCAATAGAAGACAGGAAGAAGGAAGGAAAGTTATATATAAAAATAAAAAATATAGAAATAAATCCAAACACCAGTAAATATCCACATGTGAGTGAGTAAAATAATGTAATGGATAAAATTCACTTGTGAAAAAAAAAAGGTGATTGCTTTGGATTTTTGAAAAATCCGTAAAGCAGACACCTGAAAAATAAAACAAAAGCACAGACAAAGTTGCAAAATAGAGATTACGGAACAATATAAAAAAACAGAAAAACCTGGTGGAGCACTGTTAATGTTAGATGGCATTTAGCCCTCCCATCTTCAAGAATGCACCCTTTGTCAAAACAAGACATATATTTGAGTTTTAAAACGTGCATAAATGCTTGTAACCACCACCACCAACAGGATACAGAAGAATCTCAAGCCCCCAAGGAATGCGCTGGTGCAGAGCCTCTGCAGCGAACCTCTGGCCACTGCGGATCTGTTCTCTGTCCTATTTATTGTACAGAATGCCATGTAAAATCAGCAGGTAATTTTTTTAGACTGGCACTGGTTTTAATAGAAAAATAACTAAATGCACATCATCACTGGAATGTTTTTAATAAATTGTAGCACATCCACACTATGTAATTCTGTAGTCCTTAGAATGAAGTAGATCTCTATGTGCAGTGTGTTAAGGTCTCCAAGACATACTATGAAAGTGAAAAGCTCAAGGTGCAGGAACAATACTTATAGCAAGATCCCACATGTTTATATGTGGTATGTATGTAAATGCACAGATATAGATCTGGAAGTGTGTACACCAGCCTTGTGAGGGCTCACTAAGGAATGGCACGGGGGTAGGGAAAGGTGAAGGGAGGACTCTACCTGTGTTAAAAATAACTGTTTTTTAAAAACGATTTATGATAGCAAAAAATAAAATATTTAGACAAAACTTAACAATAAATGTCCAAAATCTATGTGAGGAAAGCTATAAAGCACTCTTGAAAGACACAAATTAGATATGAACAAGTGGAAACACACCATAGAGAGGAAGAATCAACACCATAAAGATGTCAGTTCTTCTTAAACTAATTTATAAACGTGATGTAATCCCAGTAAAAATACCCCCAAGGTTTTTTTTTCTGGATCTAGACAAGTTGATTATAAAATTCATTGTGAAAGGCAAGCATGGAAAACAAGACAAGTGTTTATCACACTAATTACTGATTTAGATGTCTTTCTCCTGTGCATGGCCTTAACTGGCCTATTGTTCTTGGTGTCCTAACATAATCTCTGACATATAGTGGGTACTCCACGATGGTTGACTTTCCTGAGAGCACACTCAGAACTACTGAGCACTTATGTTCTACATGTCCTACCCCACCCCCGGCCATGTCATTTATATCTCTAGCATGTAATAGATAAGCTGGCCCTTATTTATGTTGCTCTATCTTTGTTATTTCAAGTAGTTTCTCTGAAGCTAAGTGGTTTTGTTTGGTTTTGTTCTAGTATGCTTTAACCTCAGCCCTTTGGGGTCTCATTTTTGCAAATGTGATACTTTTTTAACTTGCTACCATAGGTGAGTTCTGCTTTTCACTGCAATGCTTTTCTGGAAACTGCCTAAATTAAGTAGATTTTATTTTTATATGATAATAATGGGTGTTATGATTCTAACAAAGGAGTGAGAATCAAATAACCTTTGTCAAAGATATATCATACAATCAAAGATGTAGGCATGATCATTAGTGATTTAAAATATTTTAATATACACTATTAAAAGACTATTAATTTTGCATTGACCATGCAAGATATTTTAATATGTGATAAAGGAGGCCCATACTCTACATAAAAATGCATCTCTTTGCTGGTATAAATTCGACAATTACAGTTTTAAATATTTGATTTCTTTTACCAGATCTGAGCAGCATTTCAGGGCGTGGTTTCAATGGCTTGTTTCCTTTTTTAAGGAAGCTTGAATTTTCGCTTCATTTCTCTTGAAAACACTTCCCTGTAGAAAGCAAAAGCAGGAAATTCAGTTTATTTCATTGACATTAGAATTAAGGAAGCTTAGTGTTGTGTTATCGCAAAATAATTTTCATTGTGTTATCGCAAAATAATTTTCAAATGAGAATTCATGAATCCAAATTTTATTGAGCCCGTTTCTCCAATTGCTGCAACCCTTTGGTTTCTTTTCCGGAAATATTACCTAGATATTATCACAGTCATGGAACAATTTTACATGTGTATTTTTATTCCTCCAGGGACTTTAATTGTGAAAACTGGAGGAGCATTTTATACATTTTTGTCACCTAGATGTCAGCTGCTCCTTAGGATCTAGAGGATATTGGGTCAAATTCCAGTCGATGGCCCTCTCCAAGTTCTGGCCGACTCCTGGAAAGATTAGTTCTCATCGTCCCAGTTCCTGCTTCCAGGGAAACAGTTTAGACTATAGATTTTTACCATCCTAGGCAAACTCTCCCTGTCTGTACAGTTTTGTTTTGTTTTTTGGTGAGGAAGACTGGCTCTGAGCTAACATCCATTGCCAATCCTCTTCTTCTTCTTCTTTTTTTTTTTTTTTTTTGCTGAGGAAGATTAGCCCTGAGCTAACGTCTGTGCCCATCTTCCTCTGTTTTGTATGTGGGATGCCACCACAGCATGGCTTGATGAGTGGTGCATAGGTCCATGCCTGGGATCCGAACCTGTGAACCCTGGGCTACCAAAGTAGAGCGAGCGAACTTTAACCACTATGCCACCAGGCTGGCCCTTCTGTACAGTTTTGATCTAAGTATGAAATCTGGTCCCTTTTTGCTGTGATTTCTACAAAATTCATTCATAAAAGGTGTTTGTGTTTGTGTGTGTGTGTTTAGCAGATTTTACTAAAGATTTGGGGAAGATTGAAAGATATTTACATCTCAAAATAGAAATAATGAATGCATACTCCAGCCTCCTATCATGTTGCTTGACCTATTTCCTTCTATTGTAGCCCCTCTCTACTCTGCTGACTTACCTCCTCCTACCTCCAAGCCTGTTGGTCCTAATACAGTGTAGGTAGATTAGCCATCTTTTTTGCTTTGGCTTCATCTGACCTTTCTCTCAGTGACTCATCCTCTGTGTACCTCTCCTCCTCATTCTCAAACTAACTTAGATATTTTCCTTAACATAGATGATTTCATTCAAGAATTATTCTCATATCCAATTTTAGGATTTCCAATTTAGGATTTAATCTCATATCTGATTACTCTCATATCCGATCTTTCTCACCTTGCTATATTTTGGATCAGATTCTCATTCATCTTGCTTTTGTGTGTGTGTGTGTGTGTGTGTGTGTGTGTGTGTGAGGATGATTAACCCTTAGCTAACATCCAATGCCAATCCTCCTCTTTTTGCTGAGGAAGATTGGCCCTGGCTAACATCCGTGCCCATCTTCCTCTACTTTATATGGGACGTGGCCACACCATGGCTTGACAAGCAGTGTGTAGATCCACACCCTGGATCCGAACCTGCGAACCCCGGGCTTCCGAAGTGGAGCTCTTGAACTTAACTGCTGCACCACTGGCCCAGCCGGTCATCTTGCTTTTTTAATGCCCCCCACCACCCATTTCTTTCCCCTCCTTCTCTCCCTCTACAGAAACATACCATGTAGCTCTAGTCTCAAGCCTTTTTCCTCCCAAAGCCTTCTGAGAGTTGCCCCTAGAAGAAAATGGTGGAATTCCTCCGCGTTGTGAGGTGTGTATGAGCTGGTGCTGATGGTCTAAGCCTCAGTGTTCTGGAGAGTGGGATGGTGGGGCGGGGGTGTTTTCTCCCTGCTCATACCCCAAGCACTCTCCCTTAGTCCTGCACCAGCAGCCTGGAACCCTACAATTATTCCTTTGAAATTTGTTTTGCAGCCTTTCTTTAAAGTTTGTTTTGCACTCTCATCTTTAAATTACTGGTTAAAGAGAAGTGAGTTATACGTTTAATTAAACTTCTCAAAAGAGCAGAAAAGGTGACACAAAAACTTTCAAGTTCTTACAAGCTGCTGTTATTTACAAAGATACCACAAAAACACCCTTTACCCCCTCCTGTGGCTGTTTCACTGTTGAAATCTTCACACTCTACCGTTGGGCTCCGTAACCTGCCCTGTTCATTTCATCATCCTGATTTAGACAACCTGCGTCGCATTCTTTGGGAATTCTACTCTGAACTGCCTTTCTGCTGGTGTCTTCTTATGATATGTTCTCTCCACAGCATGAGCAGCTACTGCTCTTATTGACTAACATCCAGTACTTTTTCTACTCTGTGCTCATTTCTGAGTAGTTAACAGCTTCTGGAAAATAGATCACTGGCTTTACCCTCCTGGGATTTAAAATAGGCACATTTTAAAAATTATATCTTTCTGGGGCCAGCCCGGTGGCATAGCGGTTAAGTTCGTGCGCTCTGCTTCAGCGGCCCAGGTTTGTCTGCCAGATCCCAGACTGGACCTACACGCCACTCAGCAAGCCCTGCTGTGGCGTGTCCCACATATAAAGTGGAGGAGGATTGGCATGGATGTTAGCTCAGGGACCATCTTCCTCAAGCAAAAAGAGGAAGATTGGCAACAGATGTTAGCTCAGGGCCAATCTTCCTCTCCAAAAGAAAAAAAAAATATTTATATATATGAAGATTGAAAGAGAAATATGACATCAGAAGGCTGAAAGGAACTTCGAGATGGTCTATGTGTCACCCTGTTACATTGGGCTGTTCTCTGTACAGCCATCCTAGCAGAAGCTTGGTGAAATGCGTGGACAGTGTGGAGAGGTGGAGGAATAGTAGGCTGTAAACAGGAGACACGTCTCAATTCCTGCTCTACCATTTCCTAGCCATGTGAACTTGGGCAAGTTACTTAAGTTCCCTGAACCTTAAGTGGTTTCTTCTTCTGGATAATGAGGAGAATATTACCTACCTCCCTAGCATGACAGATGCTAGCCAATCACATGCCTTTGTACAGAATATAAAAAGGCATCCTGGGGCTGGCCCGTGGTGTAGTGGTTACGTTTGCACGCTCTGCTTGGGCGGCCCGGGATTCACGGGTTCAGATCCTGGGCACAGACCTGCGCACCACTTATCAAGCCATGCTGTGGCAGGCATCCCACGTATAAAATAGAGGATGATGGGCACAGGCATTTCTTCCACATTTCCTCCTTCCAATCCTTTTATTTCTCATACACAAGCTAATATAATCTTGGGAGCCATCCAGTTCAAGATTGAGTCTGATAAAGGGATGTACTTCCCAGACCAGTAACTGATTCTCCCAGACTCCAGTGACAGAAAAAGATGCAAATTTATTAAAATATGTGAATGTTCTTTAAAGATTTATTTTGTTGTGAATTGTTCCGTGTCGTAACAAAACTGCTGTGTTTTATATCATAACTTAAACATGATGAACAAAGTCATATATTTCATTTTTCCAGCATGTGGGCTAAGAATAAAATCTTGGTGCTGGAATTGAACGTTGTATTCTCCAGGCAAAGGAAATGGACATTTATTGGATGTTATTGCTGCTTTCTTCACCCTAATGACATTATGAAAGCTCTTTGAATAATATAATTTGAAAATATTGTTTCTGTGTTTCAGGTCATGCAAGACAAGATAATCTGCCTTCCGAAAAGAGTTCAGCCTTCTCAGAACCACTCTTCCGTCTCGAATGTCTCTCAAGCAGTTGCCAGTACCACCCCACTGCCTCCACCTAAACCATCTCCTACCAACTCCGTCCCGGTGGAAATGAAAGGACTGAAGACGGATTTGGACCTTCAGCAGTACAGTTTTATAAACCAGATGTGTTATGAGCGAGCCCTCCACTGGTATGCCAAGTATTTCCCTTACCTTGTCCTCATCCATACCCTGGTCTTCATGCTCTGCAGCAACTTTTGGTTCAAATTCCCTGGTTCCAGCTCCAAAATAGAACATTTCATCTCAATCCTGGGGAAGTGTTTTGACTCTCCTTGGACCACACGGGCTTTATCTGAAGTGTCTGGGGAGGACTCAGAAGAAAAGGACAACAGGAAGAACAACATGAGCAGGTCTAACACCATCCAGTCTGGTCCAGAAGGTAGCCTGGTCAACTCTCAGTCATTAAAGTCAATTCCTGAGAAGTTTGTGGTTGACAAATCCACTGCAGGGGCTCTGGATAAGAAGGAAGGCGAGCAAGCGAAGGCCTTATTTGAGAAGGTGAAGAAGTTCAGGCTGCATGTAGAAGAAGGTGATATACTATATGCTATGTATGTGCGCCAGACTATACTTAAGGTTATAAAATTCTTAATCATCATTGCATATAATAGCGCCCTGGTTTCCAAAGTCCAATTTACTGTGGACTGTAATGTTGATATTCAGGACATGACTGGATATAAAAACTTTTCTTGCAATCATACCATGGCACACTTGTTCTCAAAACTCTCCTTTTGTTACCTGTGCTTTGTAAGTATCTATGGATTGACATGCCTTTATACATTATACTGGCTCTTCTACCGTTCTCTAAGGGAATACTCTTTCGAGTATGTCCGGCAGGAGACTGGAATTGATGATATTCCAGATGTAAAGAATGACTTTGCTTTTATGCTTCATATGATAGATCAGTATGATCCTCTGTATTCCAAGAGATTTGCAGTGTTCCTGTCTGAAGTGAGTGAAAACAAATTAAAGCAGCTCAACTTAAATAATGAGTGGACTCCCGATAAACTGAGGCAGAAGCTACAGACGAATGCCCATAACCGGCTGGAATTGCCTCTTATCATGCTCTCTGGCCTTCCAGACACTGTTTTTGAAATCACAGAGCTGCAATCTCTGAAACTTGAAATCATTAAGAACGTAATGATACCAGCCACCATTGCACAACTAGACAATCTCCAAGAGCTCTCTCTACACCAGTGCTCCGTCAAAATCCACAGCGCGGCACTCTCTTTCTTGAAGGAAAACCTCAAAGTCTTGAGCGTCAAGTTTGATGATATGAGGGAGCTGCCCCCTTGGATGTATGGACTTCGGAATCTGGAAGAGCTGTACCTGGTTGGCTCTCTAAGTCACGATATTTCCAAAAATATCACCCTTGAGTCTCTGCGGGATCTTAAAAGCCTTAAAATTCTTTCTATCAAAAGCAACGTTTCTAAAATCCCTCAGGCAGTTGTCGATGTTTCCAGCCATCTCCAGAAGATGTGCATACATAATGATGGCACCAAGCTGGTGATGCTCAACAATCTAAAGAAGATGACCAACCTGACAGAGCTGGAGCTGGTCCACTGTGACCTGGAGCGCATTCCTCACGCTGTGTTTAGCCTGCTCAGCCTCCAGGAATTGGACCTCAAAGAAAATAATCTGAAATCCATAGAAGAAATCGTTAGCTTTCAGCACTTGAGAAAGTTGACAGTGCTAAAACTGTGGCATAACAGCATCACCTATATCCCAGAGCATATAAAGAAACTCACCAGCCTGGAGCGTCTGTCCTTTAGTCACAATAAAATAGAGGTGCTGCCTTCCCACCTCTTCCTATGCAACAAAATCCGATACTTGGACTTGTCCTACAATGACATTCGCTTTATCCCACCTGAAGTCGGAGTTCTACAAAGTTTACAGTATTTTTCCATCACTTGTAACAAAGTGGAGAGCCTTCCAGATGAACTCTACTTCTGCAAGAAACTTAAAACTCTGAAGATTGGGAAAAACAGCCTATCAGTACTTTCACCGAAAATTGGAAATTTACTATTACTTTCCTACTTAGATGTTAAAGGCAATCACTTTGAAATCCTCCCTCCTGAACTGGGCGACTGTCGGGCTCTGAAGAGAGCTGGTTTAGTTGTAGAAGATGCTCTGTTTGAAACTTTGCCTTCTGATGTCCGGGAGCAAATGAAAACAGAATAACTTATTTTTGTTTAAAGTTTGACTGACATGCTTCTACCAAATACAGTATAAATAATTAGATAGTCTTAATGCCTTTCCTATTTTATTTTTATTTTTTCTTTTTCACACGAAACAAAATGTACACAAAGATTGAGTAAGGAGTATGTGTTTTTTAATAAAAATTTAATTGTATTTTTTCAACATTAATATTTTAAAGATTTATTTGTCCTGAAACGTAATGTATCTATTATTGTTTTCTACTGAAAGAAATAGATAGTTCCATCTGATCGGTGTTTTTGGGTTTTTGGTTTTTTTTCAATTCATTCTTGTGAAAGGGAGGGAATTTTAAGTTGCATGCTTTTTGGTATTTTTTAAATAGATGAGGATATTTTGCCAAGGTCATTTTTAGCTTGTTTACACCCGTAAAGAGTCCTTGTTTTTGTATTCATTGTGTCTGTACCAAGGAATCTGTGCTAGTTATTTTAATAACAACTGCCTTCTCCATTTTGGCCAAGTCCTTCATTCTACAGAAAACTCTTATCTGGAGTTTAAATTCACATAAGTGCATTGTCACAGACTATTATTTTTAAATTTTCCCCCCACCTCCAACAGAACCCTAAATTATGTTACTTCATATACCTGATAGTTCAAGTTATCCTTCGGCAAAGATATTGTAAGTGGGTGAAGAAAATAATCTTCCATAGTTGGCATGCTTGAATTGGTCATTTATAATTTAACTGATTTGCATTTTTACCAACATTTTAAAAATATTTAAAAACTAAATACAGAGGCTCCCCGCCCACCCCGACCTTGAATTTCAATATGGCTATATAGTACTAGTGAACAACCTTAGAAAAGCTAGATTTATTTTAATTAAAATAGTTAATTAAATTTAAAAATCAGAATTAGAAGCCTGTTTTTTGAGTAATTTAATCATCTTTAATATCTTGATATGTGGGTACGTCAGATGGAAAAAATTTCACTACTAAATCACTCTGTTAAAGAGCTGGTGCACTCCACTCAGGCCCGCTGACTCCTCTGGCAGTGTGGCAGTGGTAATCTATTCAAGTTCTGCCTGTTGCACAAAATAATCCACTTATATATATTACACACACACATATTAATCAATTTCCCTCAAGTCTGCCCTTGCTGTGAATGCTAGTGATCCAAGCACAGGAACTCTATCTGCTCTTTTTGACTTAAAATAAGTATCTTATCTAAAATGGTTCTGTTACTTTTTTTTTAAGTGTGAATACATTGCTAAGTGGATGTCACTTAGCAATAATTTTTGCCTGATTGTCAGCAGAGCTTTTATTTATCTTGGTACTTAAAAATACAACAAGTATGGGTCTTAGGCAAAATTTTTCACTGACAATTAAGCTGTGTGAAATAGGAAAATGAAAATACTAGTTGTGCCCTCAATCTGGGACCAATACTACTGATCATGGGAATTTTGTTTTATGTACCAAATCACATTGACCATTTTCCAAGCCCTAGTCTGATCTAAGAAAGTTGCCTGACTTAACAATGAAAGCAAGTAGGAAGATGATTGGGGGTTTCAAAATGCTGTTTTTAAATTTGCCCTTGATCCTGGTGACTTTGCTCAACAATGCTACTTTAAATCATGTATGGAATACAACTATAGGAACTACTCAATACATATATTGAGATATATGTACCTCAATCGTGTTTTAAATGTTATGATACATCGTGGGTGAAGGATTTGGAAAAGAGATGCTTTTCATTTATTTAATAATCTAATCATGTAGACCAAAGTGCTTCACTGTTTCTGCTCTGTGTTAAAGCGTTAGAATGGTGATTTTGTATAGCTGATTTATTTCGACCTGGAATTGAAATGTGTTTAAAATAGTAACATGGATATATTTCTTGTAGGATAAAATATTCAATTCCAGAATATTGTTAGGATCCCGATTATTAACAATGTGTTGTATTTAGCAACATAGCCCTATCTGTTTTAAACAAACAAACAAAAAACCTGGAAGATTGTCCGTGGCTGAGCATGATGAAAACACTGTGTTGAAAGGTCAGCTTAGGTAACTACTGGTAAACCTGGGTGCACTGTTTTTGTGGATAAAATTTATAGTTGTTTTCTATATCACCCTTCAAGAGGGATCTATTCAGGTTAAAAATCATATTTATGCTGAGGTCTTTATCTGGTGTTAACTCGTAATCTCATATGGGTTCATAACTGAAGTAAGTCACTAATAATTAGTTTTTATCACTCTTAACAATTTGCTCAAAATTCCAAAAGAACTTGGTTTACATTCTTAATGAGTTCACAAGCTGACCCTAAACCTAATAACCTAATAAATAAGTTCTAAATGACATCCAATAAATCAGTATACTTCTAACTAAAAAGGAAAATTCATAGATATTTCTGTTAGATTTTATAAAAATTCAAAACTCTCAAACTTCATCTTGAGTCTAAATTTTCTGACTCTGGCCCTTTTTAATATTGTTGATTTTTGTTCACATTCTTAAATAAAAAGCATTCAATTACTGTTTAGCTTTTAAATAGGAAACTCAGGTAAACGAACTGCTGACTTTTCTGAAGTCCTTTCACTGATCAACTCAGTATAACGGGTGTTGACCTAACCCCTTTCTGTATTTTATAAGTGCTCTTGCTAAAAAAGAACAGCTAGCTCTGTTTCTCCAGGCTCTGTAGAGTGCGTGAGAAAGTGCTTATGTAAATATAAAAGCATTGTATGTATTTATAACTCCAATGGCTGCCTGAAGCCCATAATGGGTATACTTTCTGGTCAGTTTTAATGGTTAAGTGTAGAACAGACAATTGTCTGGTGATGGGCTGGTTGAAACAGAGCATGTAAGTACATCCCAATGGAACTCGCCTAAAAAGACCACACCTCAGAAAACTAGCTATGTGTTGAGTTTTGTTTTTAACACAACACTTTTAATATGAAGGTTCTTGATGCAGTGAAACCTGTTATTTACAATTATAATTTTTTTCTTATTGCTCACCCACCCTTTTCCCTGGGATTACATTAGTTATTGTAACGAGTTCTAACAGTTTACACAGCATCCTGTGCCGCATCCTGAACTGCTTCTTCAGAAAGGCTTGGAAAATATGCCTGCTATGAGTATTTTGTTCATGTCAAGGTGCCTCCTCACCTGCCCCTCAAGCCATCTTTGTAGAGAGGAGCTTGAATGGCCTGGAATGTTCTTTGTGTTACTTGGGATGAGGAAAGTCCACATCCTTGCAATACGCTCTTTTAAGATTTCTGATATCAAGAAAGAGAAAACAAAACCTTTACTTGTATCTCTTGTTACCATTTCCCCCAAGAGGAGTTTTGCTGTTATTTTCCTAATTCTAATATAAGAACAGTCCATTTTTAAGTAGTTTATGTTACTCTCTAATTTCATACCAAATACCTGCTCAATAGTAATGGTATATTTACTTAAACAGCGAACATTTATGATCTATCTTTATGAAAACTGTCAGCAGTACTTTGTAAACAGATAAAATAAATTTCAATATAATTTCAGTTGTGTTTAGAGACTAAGTTAAGGTTCAATTAACATTCCCCTATTAATCCTGAATGTGATAATGCTATTCAAGCAGTTCATATTTTTGGTAGGTTCTCAATAACTCAGGGTGGGATTCCATACTAACTTTAAGTTGGCGAAACAAATTAACGACACAGCACAGTTATTAGTAAGGGGAATGCCTCAAGGGTCTGTAAGATTTTCTCATCTTTTCTTGTCTATTCAGAAACATTGTAAGAAAACTTGGACAGTCTCTACCAGACTTGCATTAATTTTTCAGATTTAGGCCTCAGTGACGTGCTTCTAATACAATTTCATACCAGCCTTCCAAACTAGGTATCCACTCGTACTCCATCTTCCCAGAACAATTAACAGATAAAGGCAACATCCTTAAGTTCATTTTGGGAGAGGGAAGAGGGTCTCCTTCCACCCCAAGGAATTTTTTTTAATCAGAGGACCACGAAAAGGGGGGTATAACTTTGAACAATTTAATTTGCTGGCCATGTTAAATAACAGTTCCTATGCATGGTTTTTAGTATGGTAAAAATTTGCTTTCTTCTGAATACCTTTCCCTTTCCCACCTGATTCTGCCTCTTGCCTGAATATTTTCACTGGGGTTGAAACTCAATGCCTTATGTGCTCACTCAGTTTTCTTTCTGCAGCTTGTTTTTTCTCACTATCTGTGTGTGTTCAGATTGTGTCAAATGCTGGCAAAACCTCTAAGACTGTCAAGAAAATGCTTGAAAGTTGATTTGTCCTAGTGCAAATTCATGATAAAATGTCTTAATGTTATTTGGCTATGTAATATATAGGAACAGAAAATAACTTAAATAAAGTCGTTTTTGTAATTTAAAATTGAGATTTGTCCCTTTCTTACTTGTTTTTAGAAATCATGTTTCTCTGTTGCATTTCTCTTGTGTTTTTTCATAAGCTGTTACAAAGGCTCCCTGTACTCTGCAGGAAATGGGCTGCATGCAAAATTTCACTTTGTGTTGAGCTAGTTTCTGCAATTGTGACTAATTATTTCCTTCCTTAATTCACTGTCCTGCATCTACCTAAGGTGCCTCTGGAGTTTCATTTGAGTAATTAGTGCCTTAATATGTAATCTGGTGTGCAATCTCTGTGCATTTGCCAGATCAGATTGTACAATTACTGTCCAGCCCAGCTTTCAGTAAATACTTTTATGGTAATGATTATGGTTACTTAAAGGAATCAGAATGCTTCTACACAGCTAGGATGCCTCCCGTAGCAAACTACGTACACTCCAGGGTTAGGAAAGCCCTTCATAAGAAAACTTTATGTACCCCTTATGCGTAAGAAAATTGTGATTGGTAACTTTTGAAGCTAAGTTGTGACTTTAAATATTTTTCTATAGTCATTTATGACTCATTTATTTTACTGATAATCGACTGATAGTGCTTTGGAGAAGGACTATTGAGATGAGGAAGGATTGAGTGTGGTGAGAGAGGCCAGGTAAATGTGTATGTCAGAAACTTAGAAGGGATTGTGTGAGAGCTCTGGGGAAATTTTGGAGACCGGAGCTGGGAAATGCAAATCCAGTGATTTCAGTGCAATTTGCACATAAGACTCTCTGTCCACGGCCACCTTCCACTGTTCCCATCTTCCAGTCCTTTCATTTATACAGAATATTGAGAGAAACACTGAAATAAATTGATTCAGTTGTTCATTAGCATTGCCTAGCAAGATAGAAATAAGCATCTTGGTTTGGGTGGAGAAGTACAGGAAGAGGGAAGTCACTAAAGCCAGTTTGAGACTCTGGGGGACTTCCACAGCCGTAGCATGAGGCCTGCATATTTCTGAACGCAAGTTTGAATGTCATCCTAAATATTCAAGTGGGAAAAAAGTGAAAAGCTGTTCATAAACTGCATTATTTTTTTGTGTAAATCTTTGAATACAGGTTATACTTTAGATTTCATATTTAAACATATTTGAACAAAGCAAGGTGCAAATAAACATTTATGTGATCAGGCATACCGTAAGTGATAGAGTACATTCAGAGTTTGAATATTTTGCATAAAAGATACAGCATTAGGCAAAGTATTTATTACCAAACATCTAAACCAAACTGGCCATTCTAATTATTTTGATTCAGGGATTCTTCTGTTATAAAGTTTGGGAACAAGTAGAAGATGGACTTTCTCTTTAGTTTATTTTTTTAATCCTTTAAGGAATTGATTTTATTTCAACTCAAGTTACATCTAGACATCACCATTAAAACAGTGTTTAGTTCAATTCTTATTGGTAGCCTCAGGTAATATAGATCTTGGGAAAAGAGACACAAGAGGCAACATGTAAGTTTTTCACTTTATATCGCCTCCATAGTTCTTCTAAAAAAAAAAAATCAACTTCCCAGCAGTGATTTTGATATAGAAAAAAATTATATCTTCAATCTGAATTGAAAAGGTTCTTGGGATTCCATTATAATTTCACATAGACTATGTAGTTTTGTTAAAATCATACTCTAAATAACATTTGGACAGCTTTGAACATCTCAGGCTGATTTAGTCCAAGAATAATTAAAACCAATGCAAAAACATGAAGATATATTCATTGTAAGTTTGAGGAATAAATGCCCACAAATTTATAAAATAGTTGATGAGTTCCGTTTGTGCATATTGAGTTGTACGTATAAATTATCTTAGTGATTTAAATTGCTTTATGAGAAATACTTCATGGTATAGCCAATCTCAATAAAAACCTGAAAAGCTATGTACATCAATGACCTCTAAGTGGTGTTAAAGAAAAAATCATTCTGACACTTGTTAAAATGGTAAGGAAGACTTTATTCAAGACTTCTTGTTTATTCAGGATTTTTTCTTAACTCTCCCCAGGTTCTAGCCTCTGGTGGTGTAACTCATCGACTTTCTAGGTAGTCATGTTCTGGGCCTTAACAATATCAGCATGGTAACAGATTTAGTTGTTCTATGCATCCAGAAACAAAGAGAGGATGTTGACAGTCTCTGCTTTAGTTAGGAAGTATTTAAAATGAGTTGATGTTTGTGAAATTGAAAACTAGAATTTCAGCTGCAATCAAAACTACTCAATGTAAACATTAGGCTACATAAATATTTTGTAAGTCCAGATATCCTCTCAAAGAAACTGAATTGGTGTCAAATGGGAAATATGAAGAATGCCTTGGGGCCTCCTAATAAAGGGTGCTCAATGCACTCTCTGAAATTCAGGCTGATGTGTTACCCTTCAAATTTTAGCAGCAACAATGTTAAAACAATCAAATCTCAAGTACAGCAAACCAGCTAGACAATTATTTTCAGATAGTTCTCCCTAACTCAGAAACTGCTAGTGACTATAGAGTGCTTTAATGTAAATCTGATCAAGAACTTGCATCCAAAATACCTGAAAGTTGACTCCAACACCTTATGGTTAATGCTGATAATGGCATTCTTAACAGCACTGACTACACCATAGTCAACAGTTGTTAAGACAGAAGTTGCATTCTGGGTTGTCTTAAAATTGTTAGAATCATAAACATTTTTTTATGTGTACAGGGAGGAAAAAAACATTACACAAAAGTTTATCTGGGCCTCTATAAATGCTTTAAATAGGCCTGACAATAAAGGGTTATACGTTATCCATGTACAGTCATGCACCGCCTAAGGACGTTTCGGTCAACGACGAACCACAGATACAAAGGTGGTCCCATGAGATCAGTACCGTATCACCCAGGTGTGTAGCAGGCTGTACCATCTAGGTTTGGGTAGGTACGTTCTATGATGTTTGCACAATGATGAAATCGCCTAACAATGCATTTCTCAGAACGTATCCCCATGGTTAACTGATGCATGACTGTACCTGAATTGATTAGACAGGAACACATAGAGTGTTAGATGTTCATAGAAATGCCTCTTCTATCTTCAGTTCTGTCCATCCAAACCTAATTTTGGCTCTAGATTTTTTAGAAGAGTTTTAAGGCTTATTTAGAACTTCTCTAACGCTCTCTACCTGCCTCATTATTTAAGGCACTTATCATTTGTACCATGGTTATTTTAGGACCTATCTTATCTCTCCTTCCAGAGTTGGAGGCCCAATGAGTACAGAAACCAAAACTTATTTGTCTTTGTGTTTTCCTAAAGTGCTTCCCACTGTGACTTGTACAAGTTGGGCTCTGAAAAAAATATTGCTGAATCAACCAAGAGGCCCAACTCTATGAAGTGAGGGCCTTAGAACTGTGAAGGGCCGTCATTCGTGTTCAAGCTGGTTCCTAGACGTATTATTTTCCTAGGGCTGTTATAACAAAGAACCACACACTGGGAGGCTTAAATAATCAGAAATTTATTGTCTGAAAGTTCTAGATCAAGGTGTCAGCAGAGTTGGTTTCTTCTGAGGGCTGTGAGGGAGAATCTGTACCAGGCCTCCCTCCTATCTTTTGGTGGTTTGTCAGCAATCTTCGGTGATCTGCCCTCAGATCTCTGCCTTCATCTTCTCAGGGCTTTCTACCTGTGTGTATCTATCTCTATGTCCAAACTTCCCCATTTTATAAGGACACAGTCAAATTGGATTAGGGCCCACCCTAATGACCTCATCTTAATCTGATAATCTGCAAAGACCTGATTTCCAAATAAGGTCACATTTACAGGTACTGGGGTTTAGGACTTCAATATCTTTTGGGGGGACAAAATTCCATCAGTAACACTGGGCAAGATATTTCTCTTTCTTGATGAAGCTATTACACTCCAGATTTATTAGCAACATAGAATTTTTCTATATTTTGACTACTTGAGGGGATTGGCTACTCCAGGGGCTTTCAAATGGTGTTCCAAGGAGCTCTAACTCTCCACAAAGTATCTCAGGAGGACTCAGGGATGGGATAGGACCCCCCCGTTTCATAACTGTTCCAATTACTATTGCCATGTAACAAACCACCCCAAAACTCAGTAGAGTAAAAACTATTGTATGACACTCTCAGATTCTGTGGATAAGGAATATGGGAAGGACACAGCAGAAATAGCTTTTCATCTCTGCTCCACAATGTCTGGGACTTCAGTTGGGAAACTCTATGGCTGGGAGCTAGAATCATCTGGAGGCATCTTCACTCCCACGTTTGGCGTTTGATTCTGACTGTCAGCTGGAACCTCAGCTGGGCCTCTGCATACAGCCTGGGCTTCCTCACAGCATGGCAGCTCCAGGGGAGTCAGAGATCTCACATGATAGCTTGGGGCTCCAAAGCAACTATTCCAACTGACAGAAAGGATGCTGCATCACCTTTTATGACCTAGCCTCAAAAGTCACATCACTTCTGCCAAGCTCTATTAGTTGAAATAGTCATAAATCTTGCCCAGTTTAGGGGCAGTGGAGAGGGGACATAGACCCTACCTATCAATGGGAGGAGTGACTCTGTTACATTGTAAAAAAAAAATGTGTGGAACAGGAGATATTGTTGTGGCCATCCGTGAAAAATACAGTGTCACACAATACAACCAACCTCTTCAACCATTAGGCAGCACCTCTCTCTGACTCTTTAATATTTACTAGCAATTGTAGATAAGAAATAAAGGATCCATAGAGGCCCCGTAACACTCAAAAAGATTGTGCGAACACAATCTTTCAGCATATCCAGTGATTATTGTAGAAAACCAGAAAATTGAGAAAGCAAGCATTTTCTTCACCCCTTTTCTTTGTTTCTTATTACTTTGGGCAAGCTAGGAGAGCCTGGCAGAATTTCTATTATGAAATAACTAGAAGAAAGCCATCATTTCATTTTATTGCATCACATTTTAAAAATCATCAACTTTTTGACATAGTTTAAACTAGGTGCTTTCACAAATTTTATTTGACTATCGTGCTTCTCCGAATGTCAGCCAAAATTTCCTAAGTTGCTCGGAGACACATGTGTACACACACATGTACACACCCCTAGTCTGTGACTGACACAAATTAATAAGAGGAAAAGTCTCATCAATGTCTGTGGTGAAAAGTGAAGAGACCTGAGGCAGGTGCCTTAGCCAAGTCCCTCAGCTTCCCTTCTCATCCAGGCACCGAAGTCTGCTCCCTGCCCCCTCCACAGTCTGACAAACCCTCACAGCAACTGGAGGACAGGCAGCCAGAGCAGGTCTCTGAAGCTTCTGACTCCCTACTTTGCAGCAGCCTTCTCTGGTACGTCCCATCCTTCTAGCTCAGAAGGAACATCTGGGCGTTGGAAAAAGTTTTCTAGGAAACAATTACTCATGAGCAAAGGGACCAGGAATGTCCCAGAGATGTTCTCCAGCAGACAATTAAAACCAATGACTCGAAGCTGGGCAGCCTGCCCTGTTACAGCCGATGTGAACTGAGTCAATGTAATGCTGCATTGAGATCTGTGTTCTCCCTCCAGCCTACTAAATCTTCAAGCCAATTCACTGAGGGCTCCCCTCGCTCATGCTCACTCTTATAAAATCCACTGACATAGTTAGCTCATTCAGAAACAATAACTATTTAATAGCACGTCTGCCATCATAAGGTTGTACCACAGATGTCAGCTGGAGTCTGAATGTCTCTTAAGATTTAGATGACATCGGCTATACTCCCTATCCCATGCCCTTTGGAAGTCCAGCGCCCTCCCCAAAGTTTCACAAATTTCTGGTGTTTATGGTTTCAAGCCACTGGCTCTGAACCTCTATTTCTACAGACTGTCTTCCACTCATCACCTCACCATTCCACATATTTGATACCTGTTCTATAACTGAAAGACGAGTCTTCCCTGTTCCTTGAATTCCCCCAACACTCACACTAGGCTTTGGTGCACTTTAGAGACTTTAATGAAGGGTTGGGGACACAGCAGAGCATTCACGAGAGCTGTGCAAGCCACTTCAAAGCCCCACATTTGTAAAAGCCCTTCGGCCTGTCCATGGAGTTATTCAGCCACCCCTCCAACATCCCCCATCCATCCACTTGTCTTCCCTCTCTCCAGCCATCTCGTCTTGTTTCTGGTCCCCGACCCCAGTCTCAAATTCCTCACTTCCAGCGCAGGGCAATTTAACTTTCCCTCTTGTTTCGTGGCCTCTTGCTGTCTATCTCCTCACTCTCACCCCTTTCCCCCTGGCAGCTTATCAGAGTTTTTCTCAACACATTTTCATCCTGTAAGAGGCATTCTGGTGTCTGTTAAATTGTTTCATCAGCCTGTTTGTTTTAAGTCGTTGCTGTGACCGGCATCTCTTTGACTGTTCCTCCCGTCTCCTTCAAAATTCCTGGCCTTTCTCCTTCCCTCTGAATATGCCACATCTCCACATTTAATCCTCAGCCCTTTGTCCCCTTTATCCTTAGTCCAGCCCTCAGGGACCTCATTTTCTTTCAGGGCTACCTCTGCACCCTTTCTATAGCAGCTCCCCCATCTCTGCCTCTAGTCACCACTTCTCTTCTACCTCTCACCTCCAACTGTCTTCTGGACATTTCCACTTGTCCTGTCATCTCAAGCTTAATGTGTCTGAGCGCAAACCTCATCTAAGCATAACTGTTGTAACAGTAACAGCTTCCTAAATGGTCTCCCCACAAACCTCTTGTCCCTCCATCCTTGCTTTCTCCTCTTCTCCATTGCTAGACTAGGTTTCCAAAGTGTAATTCTGATCGTATTGCTCCTCTGCTCAGAAACCTTCCCACTGTCTTCTTAACAGTCTGTAGACCTTAGCCTGCCTTTCAATATCCACCGCAATCTAGGCTTGACCTGCATTTCCAACACAGGTCTGGAATCCACAGTGAATTCAAATCCTCACTATCCATTTACCTGATATACGACCTTGGGAAAATTAATGTAAACTCTCTGGCCTCTGTTTATATTAAAGACATCCATATTTTGGTCCTTCTCAGGAAGTACTAAAATGTTATGTATGCTATGCTGGCAACATCCCCAATTCTGTCCTTATGAAGTTGTAAATTTCTTCTCATAGTTGATCACCGGTCCTGGTTCTAATCAAGGTAAAAGCCATCTGTACTCGTGAACTTGTACCTATATACTCAGCCACAAGTCATGGCTATTTTCAAGGTCTCTATGATGTAACCTAAGGTTTGACAGCAAGAAAGTAAAATAAAATGTCAGTGTAATAATGTATGCAGTCAGCAACGTGGATGGTCAGCTATATCGTGGAGTGGTTGGTGGGGGCTGTGAGGAGGAGTGGGTGGAGTTAGGGAAGGATGGCTTGTTCTCTTTTCTCCAAAGTTCAAATGCTGACAGGTAACTGGAGATACAGAGGGTTAAGACTAAAGCCAAAACTCTGGTTGCCCCGTAGCATCTGAATTCAAGCCAGAGTTTGCATCCCATCTCTGCCACTGTCTGGATTTGTGTATTGGAGCAAATCACTTAGCTCCTTGAGTCACAGTCTCCTCATCCATAAAATGAGCAGGGCTGTCGTGATGAGTAGTGGTGTGATGTACACCATGGGCCTAGCGCAATGCTTGCACTCAAGAAATTTGCTAGCATCACGATGACTATGGACTGAGCTCTGGATAATGGAAAAAGTAGCCTACAATTTTGCACATTTTCCTAAAGTCAACACTTACTTAACACCTAGAGTGTGCTAGGCATTGTCTTAAAGGCAATAAGGTTGTACCTTTGCCCTCAAGGAGCTGGAGCATCCCAGGGGAGTCACGGGTAAGCAGTGACCATTAGGCAGTGAGATGAGGGGTGTGGTAAGTGTGTAAATGTGGTATTCTGGAAACACAGGGGCTTTCTCAACCAACCGGCATCTTCTGAGCACTTTCCAGGTACCAGACACTATTCTAGGTGCTGAAGGATCAAAAATGGATAATATAATCCCTGTTTTTAAACAGTTCATAATCTAATAGGAAAAGATAGCTATGTAGTCAATGGTTACAGTGTGTTACAGGAGCTCACCTAGAAGTCTGTTCACACATGAGCACAGGGGAGGGAGTGGTCAGAGTCACCTGGGTTAGGAATGGTTTCAGGTGACCCTGAGCTGAGTCTTGATGCAGCTGACCCCCAGGCAGAAATGAGAGGACTGTGGAGAAAGAGCTTTTTGGGTGGGCACAGAGGCCTGAAAGACTACAGGGTGTCACTGGAGGGCCTGGGGGCAGGGAAGGGCCAGGAGCCATTGGAATGGAGGGGAAGTGAAGACAGGAAGAAACATCAGATCAGCTGGAGTGTGCCCTGTGTGTGCCACCCACCAGAGAGCTCCTTCCTTTATCCTTCAGGCAGTGGGAAACAGGAAGGAATTTAAACCCATCCTCCGTTACATTCAAAGCCTGGATAATCTTACAGGGTCTCTCTGAAACCTTCCTCTCTGTTTCCAAATCCTTGTAAAAAGAAAGAACTACCAGCTGATCTTTCAGAAAACCAAAGCTGCAGAAAGAAGCCAATCCTCAGCAGATTGACAATGCCCAGAACAAACTTGGCCGTGCAGAATGAGGCTCGTAAACATTAATGTGTTGCTTTAACTTGTCCTTGGCATTACTGGACCTCAGGGAAACCACCCCGCAGACTCATTCTCATTGTCCCCGCCTCTTCCTCTTCTTTCACACCCTAGTTTCTTCCTTTGCTTTGCTGCCATTTTTTTATTTTTTTTATTTTTTTTTTTTTTGTGAGGAGATCAGCCCTGTGCTAACATCCGCCAATCCTCCTCTTTTTTTTTTTGCTGAGGAAGACGGCCCTGGGCTAACATCTGTGCCCATCTTCCTCCACTTTATATGGGACGCCGCCACAGCATGGGTTGCCAAGCAGTGCGTCGGTGCGCGCCCAGGATCCGAACCAGCGAACCCCGGGCCGCCGCAGCGGAGCGCGCACTCAACCGCTTGCGCCACCGGGCTGGCCCCCATTTTTTTTTTTTTTTTAAATAGTCCTGCTAATTGCAGGAAATTTGCTCTGTTTAGAGTCTGGAAAGTTATAAATGAAACCACTCAATTAGACTAAACTCCGAGTGTCATTCTCAGGGCAAAACTCTCCTCCTCCCTCTGCCCCTGCACGGGTGGTATTGGGGTGCTCATTTGGAGGTGCCATTGATCTTAGGACACACAACAGTGTACACGGTTTGTATGTGCCCATGCTCTCTGAACCCTACTCCTGGGTGAGCCCAGGCTGCCTGCTTGAGTCATGTGGGCTGGATGGTCCAGACCAGGAGATGCAGAAGAGGATGTGGCTCAGCTCAGCCAAGTGTCCCCATCTGACTTCTAGCTCTTTTTCTGTCCCCAGAGAAAAGGTGGAGCTTCCTTGCCCATGGAATTTAATTTCCCTTTCCCATTCTTTACAACTCTGCATTCCTGCCCAAGCTCCTGGGGAGAACGGGACTTGGTGTTTGGTGTTCGTCCGACAGCGCTCTGCAGAATCCCTTTGTTCTCAAAACTGAGGGCTTTGACAGGCCTACTGGGAAAACTGCATGTTGAAAAGCTAGAGGGCATCCCCCTCCTCTGATGGTACCATTTCTTAGTGTACTTTGCACTCCCTGCCTCCCCCGGCTGAGGCTCAGGCTCTGGCAGGCCCCCAATGAACCGACCCAGTGTGGACTATCGTGGCCACTCTATGCCCAGGGCTCTAATGAGCCACAGAAGGGCATGCAATCCAGGCTGGAGGACATGAGTGGTCAGGAGATGCTTCCCTAGAGTAGGTGACGTCTGAGCTGTATGTTGAAGGACATGTGGGAATTGCTCAAAGAAAATTAGCCAAAGGAGAAGAGCAGTCTAAGCAGAGGCTAAGAGATGTAGAAGGGAGCAGATCCAGAGATTGGAAAAAGTTATCTGTTGATAAATGCTCTCCAGAACAATCTGCGATGATGGAAAAGTTCTACACTTGTGCTGTGTAAAACGGTAGCCCCAACTACATGTGGCTATTGAGCAAGTGAGGAAGTGAAATTTTTATTTAATTTTATTTTTTAAATTTAAATTTAAATAGCCACATGTGGCCAGTGACTACTGTATTTTTTAAACCACTTTATTGAAGTATGATTATCATACAAAAAGCTGTACATAATTGATGTATACAACTTGATGAGTTTGGAGATAAGTATACACTTGTAAAATCATCACCATGATCTATGCCATAAACATCTCCATCACCTCCAAAAGTTTCCTCCTGCCTTCTTTATTTATTATTTTTTATGTGTGATAGGAAACTTAGATCTACTGTGGCTACTGTATTGAACAGCACAGCTCTGGCTGAGATCGGCGGCTAGATTATGTACGTTGTTTTTTCCTAGCAAGTTTCATTTTCATTCTAAAGGTAAAAAGGAGTCATTGCAAAATTTCAAAACAAAGTAATTACAGGAGTAAACTGAGAAGAAAGATTACTGGCAAATTTGGAAGCAAAGTAATTTGGCCAGTTTTTTAATGCATTCACTTTCCATGACCTTCTTAGAAAGGTGACAAAAAGGAAGCTTATAAAACAAACATTGCCATAAAATTCATCTTTGGAAATGACCTGACAATGGAAACTACCAAACAATTAGCTCACCTACAAACCAATAAGTAAAAGATAGACATCACAGAAGGAAATTGAGTAGATGGCATTAATGGACCATTCACTAGGGCTTGCATACAAATGGCCAATTAAATGTGTAAAACAGTGTTCAACCTTACTAGTATTCAAAGAAGTTTCAATGAAAATGAATTCCTGTTTTTCAACAACCAAGTCAGTAAAGTTTTATTTTCAAGACCATATATTGTTGAGAATATAGGTATAAACAGTGGCTCTCTTAAACGTCTTTAGGAGAATAAATTGATACATTCTTTCAGGAGGCCAGTTTGGCAGTATTTTAGCAAAAGACTTGAAAATGTTTAAGCCAGCTATTCTGTTTCTGGGAATTTGCCATAAGGAAGTAATTAGGGATTCTTGCAAAGATTTATGCACAAGGCTGCTATGTCTGTATTACGTACAACAGTGAAAAAAATGACAACAACCTAATTGTGGTTCCCAATAGATTTATTCGATAAATTATGATACAGCTACACAACTGAACACTACACAGCCATTAAATGTCACGTTGTGTGTGAATACACAACTGCATGGGGTAAATGTGTGTAATATATTTTTTAGTGGAAAAAAATCAAATCCCTTTTAGAATGTAAGATTTCAGTTGAATATAGAAAAATTGTATGAACAGAAAAAATACTTGAGGAATATTCACCAGAATGTTAATGGTGTTTATCTCTTAGTAGTGTGATTATGAGTGATCTTTATTTTTTTCTTTATGTTTCTCTGTATTTTATAATTTTCTACAATGAAAATCTGTGACATTTAAAATAGAAAAGCATTTTTTTAAGTTGAGGCTGTTAATTATGTCTGTAGTGGTCATTTGTAACAGAAGTAATTGAAAGTACATAATTGCCACACTTCTGCTACACTAGATAAAATAATTAAACTGGTGGTAGACATTGGCTTGTCTGGACTTGTGGACAGTAGAGCTTTTAAAGAGGATAAGTGACTTTGGAGTCCTTTCCAGAAACTCTTCCCTGCTGTTGGTGGCATCAGAAGTGCTTTAATTAATCACGATAAAATGTTTTCAACCAGAGATAATTACGTATACAACAATAATCTTGCAGCCAGGTAGATGGATGGTTTATATAAATAGAAGGGATTTTTACCTTTGTTAGGTTCTTCCTAATATTTTAACGCAGATGTATCTGGAAAAGAAGAAAGGAGAGTGGCAAGGAAAGATTATCCAGAGACCAAACAACTGGAAACTTCAGCTAATGGGAAATTCTTCTGCCTTTGACTTTTAGGAGAGAATGGGAAATGTCAAGAAAGTGACTCTAAATTGAGAATTGCTCATAACCAACTTTCAGGATATTTCTCAAGACTTTGCCAACTCAGACTAGTCTCCAGACTTTCTACATCAATATTTGTCATTCTATCCAATGAAAATAATTCCTAATGATGAATCCGAAATTTTGAAGGATTTTCATTATCAACTAAAACAGATTAAATTATGTTCTATATACTCTACTTACTATGCAGAAGGAAAGGAGGAAACAAGGGGAGGAGGGAAGGGAGGGAGGGAGGGAGAGAGGGAGGGAGGAAGGGAGGGAAGGAAGAAAGGTGGGGGGAGGGGAAGGAAGGAAGAAGAAGGGAAGGAGGGAGGGAGAGAGAGGAATTATATAGACTGGGAAGACTGGACCCCATCCAAAGACTCACATATCAGCATAGAGATCTGGCTTCCAAGAGCCTGGTACATCTCTGTGTAGTCTGGTCAAATGTCCAGTATCATACTCTGTCTGTATTTCCCTTGGGGAGTGAGAGCCCTATCTCACAGCCTCCCTCCTCCTCTAGCTCGCTTGGAGGCTCGTAGACATTCCAAGGCATTCATTCCCATTCCTCCCCCCCTGACAGTCACTCCCCCCAATTTAGGACCACAACAGGAGACTTTCTCTGCTCTTAATCTCCCTTGATGCTCCTCTGGGATTAGCTGATGAACTCTAGGCAATTCTGCTCATAGGTTTCACTTCCAGTTCTGTTTAGTGACAGAAATGATTCCTGTTTTGGCATTTAGAAACTTTATTAATTAACAATGACTTCCCCTTCTTCTCCTGGTTCTGACAGATACTTAGAGGGGAGAGAAGAAAAAGTAATCTTCTATTTCTAAAGTGACTTGGGTGGGTAATAGGGTTTGAGCTTAGAAGCGGAGATAGAGTTTAGTCGATGGACAGATAATGGCAACTATGGGTCGCAGCCAATTATTCTGTTGGAGTTACTATTATGTGAGCAAGCCTGGTGGGGCAGGACTGGGTTATATGTGGGTCTCAGTATGTAAGGAAAAACAAGGACAGCATAAGAGGGCTGTGAAGAAACATCCCTACTTATATTATTTTTAAGTACATTTTAAATATGTGCTATCAGTAGATGCTGAGGCAGAGGCAGTGTAAAATGAATGAGCAAGTTCGCATTTTTGAGAGCTCAACACAGTAAGTCTAACCCTGCCTCGCAGCAGGCTTCATCCAGAGGCTGCTAGATTCCTGACTACTATGAATACCTGGGACCCAGTTCCCTGTCCTCCCAGCTCATGTGTGCACACACACACACACACACACAAGCACACACACACACACTTCTAGCGTGTGGCAAAAACAAGTCAAGAGCAAACAGCTCCCCCAGTAGGACTGGATTCACCTTGCTGCGTCCAGTTCTCTGATGCTGTGGTTTCTGACTCCTGGCTTCTGAACTGCGTGTGCCAGATCCTGGCTGAGGAAGACTCGGCTGATCTGAGATTTCTGTTCTGTACAGCCCAGGATTTTGATCCCTGTTGGGTTTGCTCCTTGAAACTTGACTTCTGTTTGCAGAAGTTTCCTGCTCAGCAGAATTCCTAATTCCATGCTCTGCTGGCTACTGCGCCCAGTTGCTATCTGTACCTCAGGGCCAATTGCACCTTAGATTTGGCACTCATGGTATCTGCTAAGGTATGTCCATGCCCTTAGAAGGTATGGCCATATCTTAAAAGATGCCTTACTTTAGAGTGTTACTCCTCATATAAAAATGCATGTCTCCCTAAATTTAGGTGACCCCTCCTCTCTCTACTTGTCTATAGTGGTCTTCCTAGATATCGGGGACCCTATCTCCTCACTTGTACACGCTATAGCCCAGATGGACTAAGAAGGTTCTACCCTCCCGTCCTTCCTAGCATAGGCTTTTTTCTGATCTTTTCTGAACTTAGCTTTTTCTGAGGTAATTTACCCTCACCTTTGCAAAAAGGAGGTACACTTAACTTTGCGTGGCAAATACAGTCTGGGAAAGCTATTAGTAAATCAAATATCTGTTCAATAGAGATCATAACTAGTGAGACAGAGCAGCACATGGAAAGACCACAGGCTTTGGGATGAGTGAGAGCTTCTTTCCAAACCACACTCACGAACTGTGCGATCGTGGACACATTTCTTAATCTCTGCGAGCCCCCATTTCCTCATCTATGAGAGAGAAATAATTCGTGCTTCATGGGGTGGTTAGGAGGATCAAGCAACATAACACATGTCGGGTGGCTAGCAGGTAATAGGTAACAGGCTTCTAACAACTTAATTGTTTTCTCCTCACCCTTTCCCTGACTTCTCTGTGGCTCTAAATAGACACCTTGGAGAATTCAAATGTACAGTGTATAATGTTCATATAAGTTCCTTGAAAGCCAGAACTTGTCTGCATCCCCAAGGCCTGGTTCACGGCACCTAGCTGATGTTCATAATATAAACAGTTGATAGACACTCAGTTGATGGGGCCGGCCCTGTGGCTTAGCAGTTAAGTGTGCGTGTGCCACTACTGGCGGCCCGGGTTCGGATCCCAGGCACGCACCGACACACCACTTGTCGGGCCATGCTGAGGTGGTGTCCCACATACAGCAACTAGCAGGATGTGCAACTATAACATACAACTATCTATTGGGGCTTTGGGGAGAAAAAAAAAAGGAGGAGGATTGGCAATAGATGTTAGCTCAGGGCCGGTCTTCCTCAGCAAAAAGAGGGGGATTGGCATGGATGTTAGCTCAGGGCTGACCTTCCTCACACACACAAAAAATAAAAAATAAACACTCAGTTGATAAGTATTTGTTGAATGAATGAATGTGAATAACGTACGAGATCACTCCTACCTGATATTGTTTCCTTGATACTGGTTGATCATTTACAACACTGAGTTTCCAATTAGTGCCCTCTCTGCCTTTGCCTGGGGAAATGACCAGTATCTGCTCTTGGATGAGTTACTTAGCCTATGGACCCTTCACCTGAAGTTAGTCCTCTTAAGGAGGTGGGTTTCCTGATGGACCACCCTGCTTCTGCGCAGTGCCCTCTCTCTGTTCAGGAAGGCAGTTCTGTGCAGTTCTCTCAGCCCAATCCCTGGCAGAGCATCTCACCAGGCAAAGTGAGGGCAGGGAGCTAGTGGTGCCCTCTGTGCTCTCGCTCCAGCCCCAGATCCCTTTCTGAAGGTGAGGAGAGCCCTGAGTGTCCCGGTGACTCAGGGCCAATTTATCCATTAGGCACAGAGGGCCTAAGTCCCACAATAGTTTTAGAGGCCCACAGAAATGTTTTAACTTCAGTTTCTTTTAAAATTAGAAGAAAGATGAATAGAATAATGTTTATATAATAGTGAATCCAGCCTGGATTATATTCATCTTTATATCAGCATAGTTATAACATTTAATTTTTAAATTTTTTTTTTTAATGAAAGAGGGGGCCCCTGAAGGCAAAAGCGACCAGGGCCCATGAAAGTCATAGTGCGGCCCTGGGTGGCCTGAGCAGAAAGCAGAAATAGCGGAGCACTGCCCTGGGAGGGGCTGCTCCCTCGGGCCCCTTGCCAGGGAAAAACGAGCTCTGCAGGGAGGAAGGTAAACCTCCCTTTGGAGGCGGAAGGGCTTCCTGACCTCCCCAGCCTCTTAAATAAGGCAAATCTACCCTCTCCCCTCACTCCTGGACCAAAAGTAAGGGAAATGAGCGTGATCTCACTCCACCTTCTCCCAGATAAGACAAACCCAGGTGTGACCTCATCTCCTGACTCGCAAGTAAAGAAACTCTTCAGTGACTTCACCTCCTTTTCCCTCAAAAGGCGAGCTCAAGCGTGACCTCCCCTCAAAGTCAACGAGATGGGGCATGATGTCACCCCCACTCCGTGCCCCTCCCCACCGCCCACCCACGGAGCCAGTGACACATTTCCACCCTGCCTGCTTCTCAGAAGTGGCTCTGCCTGAAGGTGTGGGTGTCTGGCTGGGCACTGCTCCCTCACAGCTGCAGGCCAGGCCCGCCGGTGTAAAAGCACCTCTGAGTCAGGGAGGAGGGACATGAACTGTGACTCAGCACACTGTGCAGACGACAATTTATTCAAGCCTCAACATTCAATCAGGAGTTTTTAGGCAAGCCTGGAGGGCAAGCTGAGCCAACTCAGGATGAGAAACTAAAAAGCAAAAGGGGAAATCCAGCACTAAGAAATTCCTAGAAAAAGATGCACAACCTTGGCTAGGGGAGAAGATTGCCTGAGTTGACAGGGCTACTAGGAGGGAGGGCCTGAAACCAGCAGCAGCTCATAGCCCTGCAATCACTCGGGAACGGGTCTGTCTGTCTGTCTGTGTTTCCTGCATGTCCTTCCGACCTCCTCTACAGGCACGGGGTCCTCCAGCTGTAGAAGGAGAATGGCAGGTCAGCCCAGGTACGCATGGGGGCTCAGCATCCAGTGAGCAATATTATTGGAATCTGCAGCCCAGATTTAATTCGTGAGAAAGGAGCAGGATGGGGAAGAGGTTAACTTGTGAATAAAAAGTCTAGCAGAATATTGATAGTGGGGGAGGCTGTGCATGTGTAGGGGACAGTGAGTATACGGGAACTCTCTGTTCTTTCAGCTCAATTTTGTTGTGAACCTAAAACTGCTCTAAAAAATAAAGTCTATTTTTAAAAATTGTCTGAGATGGTTTTTTTAAGTCTGTTCTATGGGCACAGAACCTTGCCTAGCATCATGCAGAGGTTTATCCTAGCTCCAGAGGGAGACCAGGTAAGCAGGCCAACTAAGTCATCGTGATTGTAGGGGCCACAAGCAATGTGGTCTTTCCTCTGCCTCACCCCTTTGGCATATCCCTGGGTGTTACAATTTCTTAACTGTGTACAATTGCTTTGCATTCTACATCTAGGAAGGAAGTTGTTGCAAACACTTCTGGGAGCGATAGACTCTAGCATGTGAAGAGCTAATAGATCTATTCCTGAGAAGTATTTTTATATTCTAAGCCTCAGTTTCTTCATCTGCAAAACGAGGATAACAATGCTATATGTCTTACAGAAATGTCCCAGGGATCAGTTTTCAGTGAAATCTTCACCATCCACCCTGTTTAAAAGAGCCACACCCTCCACTCCTCATCCCTCACCCCTCCTCATTTTGTTTTTCTACAAAGCATTTATCGTCATCTCCATATCATATATTTTACTTTCAAAATTCTCTTTCTCTATCTTCGGAATGTAAATTCCATAAGGGCAGGGATTTTTGTCTGTTTTGTTCTATACCTCCAGCACCTGGAACATTTTCTAACATATAGTAGGTCCTCCGTAAATATTAATTGGACGAATAATTCGTGTAGAGTGCTCAGCACAGTGGCTGGTACATGCCAAGTATATAGTACACGTCAACTACCATTATTTGCATTATGCCAAGCGGCAAGCTTCTAAGACTGAAGAATGATGAAGTTCCAGAGAGGAGAGAAAGGGATGCAGAAAAGAGAGAATTAGAGGGGCTCCAGGAACCTAACAACAGACTTCCTCAATGGCATGGTTTTCCTGTGGGCTGGAGCTGCAGATGTGGGTGTATGAATGGCTCCATGCCAGCCTCCCTAAATAACTCAAAGTGCTCACCATATAACAATGGTTCATTGTGTCTACATCAGAGAGCCTTTAAAACAATGTATACACGCAGTTTAGCCAACCGGTTCACCTTTTTTTTTGACTCAGAGAAGAATCTGGTATGGGCCAGTTGTACTTTCCACTACAATTCTAATCACAAACATTACATACTTTCAGTATTTCATTTGATGCTTAAAAGGAAATATGAACAAGTGTTCCAAAACCAGCTCCAGTTAGCCATCCCACAATAGCACCAGCGGGAGTTTGCCAGGCTGTAAGAACCAAAGCAGAAGCTCAGAGGGGCATCAGAGTGAAGGCTGGAAGGGCTACCACAGTGGAACTGAGCCACGATGGGCAGCAGGAAAGCAAGAATCATCCTAGGTAGACACTAAGCTCTCTGGGCATCCAGATAAGGCATGTTCCTATTATGTGAGCTCATGGACTGTATATAACAAAATCAATCAACAGCCTGCGTTCCACCTTGAGGAGAAGTCGGTTCTTTCAAAACGTGCTTCCATTGCCTCACTTCCTACAACACATACACACTCACACACCCACACACACCAAATCCTCCCATATCAAGCTCAGTTTTCTTACTGAAATGCTCTGCTGACCCTCAAAAGGGAAAGGAGAAACTCTTCAAAGTCATGGTGAAGGTATTGTCCTGATGCTTTGGGAGCACCAGTGTGAAATTATTTGTTTGGTTTCTTCTTCTCAGCTCCAACTTTCCCCACAGGGAGATACACTTGGGCTCCAGACAGGAAGGCTAGGCGCTGAGCTAGCCTGAGGGTAACGTGAAGTCCAGGCTGACTGCCCCGGCTTGGCTTTCCCAGATGAAAACAAGAAAAGTTTTATGAGATAGCCATAGGCAGGTGATGCAAGCAGCACAGCTACGCAGCCAACGCCTTCACGCAAGTTGTAAAAAGGGCCTCATCCAGGCCCTTGGATTGGAAAAATTTTCATCCCCCAAGGCGGAAGCATCTCTGAGCCTGGGGAGAAAAGTCAGGCTATATTTCAGCCCATTCTCCTCCTTCCTCCTTGGTTGGACATTTAGTGCAGGACGGAAAATGCATAACTGTGCCTGGTGGCTGGCTATGTGAGAAGGGAGTACTGGAGGGCGAGGGGTACGTGAAAACAAAATGCCTGACCCTTACTGTATACGCCCCAGGGTGAGACCCTTTTCCTTTGCAGCTGGAGTTTAATCTGTTGTTGGGTCTCCTCTAGAAGGTGCTAACCTCCTAATCTTTCTCCTGCATGCTGCCCCTGAGCCACTCGCCAGCCCTGTTTGAGGCCTGTGGTGTCAATACTTAAACTAGGCTGAGCAAGGAGGAATGACTTTCACAGGCTTAAAGGTTGAACAAGTAACTTAAAAGGCCATTTGGAGAGAGACGATGTGGTGTCATGGAAAGGCCACAGGATATGGAAACATCTGACCTGGAATGGTGGCTTGGTCAGTGTCAACTTGGTGAGGCCAAACTGCATTTCCTGGAATTTCCTGCCCTGCACATTCCTCACTAGAGTGGCCACAAGAGATAGTCTTGTGAGAGACTGGAAGTGGAGAAGTGAAGCAATAGCCATTTTGTAGCTCACACATGTTGCCGCTAATCTGCCGGCTCCCCCAGACAGGTGTCTTTTCTCGCTGTTCTTGCCTTCCCGGAGCTCCCGCTGCAAGAGCAAGTGCTGCTGCCGACCCAGCTCCCCCACAATATCCCAGTCGTTCTAGCTAAAATCTCTTACATTCTTAGCTGATAGCTAAATAAACCAACCCCATTCCTGGCAAGTGACCTCCCTCCCTCCCAGGTGAAATACCAGCATTTTCTCAGGGTCTTTGAGAGACAGGGCTTTACTCGAAGAAAGGATGTGGGGAGAGCTTGTAGGCACCAGACAGGCTGGTGGAGGAGGTATTTTGGGGTGATTTCCTCCAAATCCCACAACGGCTGGCATCATACACTCTATTTGGATTCATAATAAAGGTGATTATTTATGATCTTATTAGCAGAAAATATAAATACCTCAAAGAAGGCCTCCACTGTTCAAATTCTTTTCCAGTTGTAGAGATTCATTGGAATATGGGGTTGTTCAGACAAGGAGGCCTCTTTCCACTCCCTGCCATTTTACCCTCAGCTCCACCTGCACCTGCCTCTCCCAACGTCCATGCATACGCCCTTCATCCAGCCTTCCTCTCCCTTTCATCCTGTTCTGTTATCACCCTGTCCTCCATCTATCTTGCCAAAAATGAACAAAGAGGTATGAGCTACCCTAGGACAGCTTGACACAGAAAAGATGTCTTTCCAAAATCCCAGAATGTCATGATGAACTAGTAGAGAAACTGTATGGTGGACTGGATTGGCTTAACCAAAGCCAGTCTGTGTGGAAAAAATATTGAACATTTGACTCATTCGCTGATAATTTGGGACAGTTAAATGGGGGAGGAAAAAAAGAGAAAGAAGAAAGGGATGACTAAATGGTTTCTTTTTTGTCCATAGGTATCTGATTTAGGTGCCAAAGCTCATGAATCTTGGAATACAGTCAGCTACAATCATGGGTGATTCTCCGGCTCAAGAGGCTAAACATTGGCAAAACAAAAAGTACATTTGGTCCATCACATTCCTAACTCTCTAATGGATGCTGAGAAATGGACACTTTACAACCACCCACAAGTTTCCTGGTACTGCTGCCGTCATTGCAAAATCCTAGCTCCTTCAAAGTATCATCTCTTGCCCCTGCCAGAGTAAGCTAAGCTTTAAGAGAAACTAAATTCAAGGTCACTTACTTCCACATAAAGAGAATATTTTGTCAGCTGCCAAAATTCATTTTTCTAATGTACTCTCACCCAATAACTTAAGCCTGGTGTGCTGTGCAGAGTCCAACTTGGGTAATTCCATTCTCACGACCAAATTCCCCCAAGGAGTTTGCACTGGACATGACATTTTTCTTCACTTCTTCAGCTGTCCTCTTATTAACCAAACTAATGCTTTTCATCTCCAAAGTGTGATGCGGATATGGAGATGTAATTTCTAAAAAGGGATTATTCTAAAGAACTTAGTGATGAGAAGTTCCATTACATGAATTTAGTAAAGTTCTTTGAAAGTCTAGTCTGGACTCATTTATTCAACAACTAGTTATTAAAGTATATGCCAAGAACTAGTCTCAACACTGCAGACACAGGAGGGCACAAGAAAAGGTTTCTGCCCTCAAGAAGTAAATATTAGAATAAGTATAATGGGTTGGAGAGAGAGGCTGGAATCAGACCATTTAGGCCTGATATGGAGTTTGGATATTATTATAAGTACAGTTGGAGGGTGTTGGTGGAGTAATATAAACAGATTTTGAGTTTTTTATCAGATAACCTTGAAGGGGTGGTTATCCGTGGGCCCGGGGTTCTAGCCTTCTGCTATTTTTCACTGGAATTGAATCATTCTCGGGATCAACACAGCTGTGGCCATATTTTCCTCCCTGCAAGCCTTCAAGCAGCACTGAATCTTGGTTAGCTCAAAGGGCCAAAGAGGCCGAAGCCATGGTTTGACCACATGGGCCATCAGTATTGCACGGCTCCATGACGAATGCTATCTCCTTCTCTAGCCGGCCGTACTACATAGGCTCCTTTTGGTCATATGGGACACCAGACAAGAGAAGGCAAATGAAGAAGCACTAGCTCATCTCCACTGCTCCAAGAGCTGCTCATGGTCTGCTGAGGGTAGTTCAGTGACAAAATCAGGAAGTATCTATCCTTATAACTTAATAAATTCTGGCATTCTTGGGAGAGTATTACCATTGACCGCGAATCATTGAAAACTTTCTTTTTATTGTCCACCCTATCAACAGTGACAAATATAAATGATAAAGTCATAGAATCTGAGAGTAGAAGGGGACATTAGTGGTCATCAAGTCTAACTTCCCACCCAGTGTAAGATTCTTCTATGCAGCCCTGACAGGGAGTCCTCCAGTGTTCTATACCCCTCCTATGTCAGATGGGATGAGAGCCAGATGAGTGGCAATTTAATTGCATGTTGTTCTGTTGGTTAGGGAAGGTCATTGACTATGGCAACTATTGCCGAAAGTTGCGGTCAGAGGGGCCAAAGGGTGGATAGAGAAAGTCACATCTTAAAGAGGGACAAGGTCACAACCTGGAAAGAGAGCATCAAATAAGTTTGCCAATCTCAGGAGCAAGAAGGGAGAATAAAGGATACAGAGCCCAACAAGAAGATACCGAGGATGCTGATGAATGAGGAATACAGAGTAGGTGGATTGCAGGTGAGCAAGTCTGGAGAAATTCTCAAGAGCGTGTGCAGGTTCTCATGATAGAATTTTTAATACAATTCTCACACAAATTTGCATGATTGTGCCAAGTACTTTTGGAAGGGCTGGATGGGAACTTATATCCTGCTTCTGCTAAATGGTTCCAACCTCCCCTGGAAGCGGATTTCATCATTAGGAAGTGCCAATGATCAGGATATTCTCTATATCCTCTTTCCGCTGGCCATAGGGCTGTTCTCATATGACACACAGAGCAAATCTAATTCCTTTTCCTCATGACAATCCTTCAAATATTTAAAAGCAGCTCCCATGTCCCCTTTCAATATTTCTTGCTCTAGGCTACACATCCTCAGATTCCTTCAACTGTTCTCAGATGGCATAACTTCATAGGTGTCAAACTTTCAAGTTGAAAAGGACTTCAGAAATTCAAGTCCAGATCTCCCTCTTTACCCAGGAGAAAGAAAATGTTTAAAGGTGAAATGCAGCTGGGTAGTGGATTTTGCCCAATACCCCCTGATAGTAGCAGATCTAGAACTTAAACCTGGATCTCTTAATTCCAAGTCCAATGTCTTCCAACAACACTTACCATCCCATTCACCCTTCTCTGGACTCATTCCAGCTTCTCACCCTTCTTATTTGAATGTAGCCCCTGATGCTGAACCCACTGGCAGATGTGGTCCAACCAGCCAAGAGAATAAGGTGATTGTTATCTACTTGATTCTAGACTCTATATATCCATTAATGCTGCTATGATTACTTTAGATTTCTTTGGCAGACCCTGATGATTCATACTGAGCATGTGGTTAACTAAAACCATTTGTGTGTTTTTTTTTTTACTTGAAATGTGTCAAGCAAGATATTTTTCACCTTGTACCAGAATGGTTCATTTTAATTGAACCTAGGTATAGGACTTTAAATCCTCTTAAACATGTCTTTGTTAGTTTAGACATATCCTTCCACTTGGTTGAGAGATTTTTTAATGTTAATTCTCCTATCAGGCATATTAACTAACCATCCATGTTTTATGCCATACATAGACTCAATAAGCACACTGTGGCAAAGACAGTTCTTGTCAAATATGCCATGTACTCCCCCACTTTTCCCAGACTTTGTTGTAATTGGGTTGGGCCATGTGACTTCCTCTGGCCAATGGACTGTGAATGAAGGTGGTGTCGCTTCTGGGCCAAGGCATTTAGGAGCAGGTGTGATTCTTCTATTCTTCTGTTCCCTTGATACAGAGACCTGTAGGCCTGTCTTCTAGATGTCAAAACTACAGGGAGAGCTTACATGAGCCTGTGGCAATACATTACAGACAGTTAACAGTATTCCACTAAAGTCTCTACATCCAGCTAAAAATTCAAGTTATCACCCAAAGACATCATAAAAGACTGAATTAAATGCCTTGTTAAAATCCAAATACATTAAGTCCAAAGGACCATGGAAATCTACTGAAAGTTTTTAAGCATGGATGTGATATAATCAGATTTGAATTTTAGAGATGCGTCTGAATGGGGAGTGAATTGGAGGGAACTAAGACTAGAAGCAGGGAGAATAGCTAAGAGGCTGGTTCATGAACGCCTCGAAAGGGAATTATGATTACTGGAGCCAGAATGAGCTCACTAAAAACAAAGTTCTGTCTGGGGCTGGCCTGGTGGCATAGTGTAAGTTCGTGCACTCCGCTTTGGTGGCCCGGGGTTTGCCGGTTCGGATCCCGGGTGTGGACCTGCATACCGCTCATCAAGCCAGGCTGTGGCAGCGTCCCACATACAAAATAGAAGAAGATGGGCACAGACGTTAGCTCAGGGGCAATCTTCCTCAAGCAAAAAGAGGAGGACTGGAAACAGATGTTAGCTCAGGGCCAATCTTCCTCACCAAAACAAATAATAAATAAAAAATAAATAAAAACAAAGTTCTGTCACAGTTCCCTCATTTCCACTTTTGCCAGTGTTGCTAGACTGATGTATCAGAGAAATGACCAAGTCCATAGTCCTGAGCCTGGCTCTTGCCTGCCACTCAGCCGATCCTGCCCCATTCTCCTTCATCTGCCCTCTGCCCTCTGCCCTCTGTACCGCTTTCAGTTTACTTCAGTGTGTTGAGGATTCGCTCTGATGCTGGGCTTTTGCACAAGCTCCTCCTTCTGTTTAGAATGCTTTCCTACGCTGTCCCCTTTTCCAGGCTAACTCCTCAAACTTTAAATCTCACTTTTCTCACGGAGGCCTCCCCTGACTCTCTAAACTGTGTTAGATCCCTGGCTTAAACATCATTGGCCCCATGCCCTTCTCCTTTCAGAACATTCAACACCCCTGCAATCACTTCCTACAAAATTACTTTTCTCTCTTTCCTTTGAGACTAAAAATTCCTTGAGGGCAAAGGTGATGTCTGTTGTGTTTACCACTGAGAATTTAGAACAGTGTGAGGTAGGTATTCTAATAATATTTGTTAAATAGGGTTATCTTATCATTTGTTCTAGAAATGTGTCAGAAATCAGTGCTAAAATAAGTGGATTACAGATTTTAGAATTTCCCCTTTTTGTTCTCTGCTCTTCTCCAGATTCTGGGCACTTCCTCTTTCCTGCAGAGTTCCTTCCCATTTTCTGGGGTTGTCTTTGCTTTAGCGCAGGGATCTACAAACTACAACCCAGCCCAAATCTGGCTTGTGGCCTGTTTTTATAAAGTATCATTAGAACACAGCCATACCTATTCATTTCCAAATTATCGACGGCTGCTTTCACACTACAAAAGCAGAGTTGAATAGTTGCAACCAAGACCATATGGCCCACAAAGCCAAAATATCACCTTTACGGAAAAAATTTGCCAACCTCTAGTCTAGTGTAAATATTTGAACTTATTTAAGACAGCTGGTGATTTCTTTGTCATGTCACCTATATTTGGCTTCTTTTCCTCTTTACCTTTCTTTTATCTGCCTTTACAATTTGAAATTTATTCTTTCTATTAGAAAATTCAGGGCCGGCCCCATGGCTTAGCGGTTAAGTGCGTGCGCTCCGCTGCTGGCGGCCCGGGTTCGGATCCCGGGCGTGCACCGACGCACCGCTTCTCCGGCCATGCTGAGACCACGTCCCACATACAGCAACTAGAAGGATGTGCAGCTATGACATACAACTATCTACTGGGGCTTTGGGGATAAAAATATAAATAAATAAAATTATAAAAAAAAAAAAAGAAAATTCAGAACAAAATAAACAGCTGCCTACTGTCGTCTGCTGACATATATCTTCTGCCCCATGCAGAGTCTCTTCCACATTTTTTTTTTATAATAAAGATCATTTTTGTGGGGCCGGCCCGGTGGCGCAAGCGGTTAAGTGCGCGCGCTCCGCCGCGGCGGCCCGGGATTCGCTGGTTCGGATCCCAGGCGCGCACCGACGCACTGCTTGGCAAGCCATGCTGTGGCGGCGTCCCATATAAAGTGGAGGAAGATGGGCACAGATGTTAGCCCAGGGCCGTCTTCCTCAGCAAAAAAAGAGGAGGATTGGCGGATGTTAGCACGGGGCTGATCTCCTCACAAAAATAAAAAATAAAAAAATAAAAAAAAAATAAAGATCATTTTTAAAAAACAAAAATCAATATTTTCTTTTTTTTACTACTCAACATTTTCTTTTCTTTTCTAGTTTTATTGAGATATAATTGGCATATAACTTTGTATAAGTTTAAAGTGTCCTACACAGTAATTTGATATATGTATATATTGCAAAATGATCACCACAATAACTTTAGTTAACGTGCATCATCTCTTCCACATTTGTTCTCCTTGCTCTATACGTGTGTAACAAAGCCCATTTTATTGCCCTTAGGATTTTCATAAGATTCATTTCACACTGGGCTTCCTTTTCAGGTTATATTCTTTCTTGATTATGCTCTCCTCCCACCAATGGCTCTTTAACCACCAATGACCCTTTAAGTTAAGAATTCACCAAAGAGCTCTCTTTGCAGTCACAGTAATTCCTTTCTTCAGGATCACATCTACTTGCGTTATCAGTTCTCTCTCATGATTGGATCTTTTGATTATACCTGTAAGTTTTTCCTAGCCTTTGTCAGAAATTTTCAGATGTTATCTTAAGAGTTTTGAGAGCATGTCAGAAGAAGCCAAGATGTCCTTCTTTGGCAATTGTGAACTCTCAGATGAGAATTCACTCCACTTCTACTATTCTCCAACCACTTCTCCCACTTGGGCAGTGTTATGGGTTGAATTATGTCCCCCCAAAAAGATGTTGAAGCCCTAACCCCCAGTACCTCAGAAGGTAACTTTTTTTGGAAACAGGGTCTTTATAGACGTAATTAAGTCAAAATGAGGTCATAATACAATAATGATGGTATCTCTATCTTCAATAAAGAGGAGAAATTTGGACTAGAGACAGACACATATGAACGCCATATGAACATGGACGCAGACATGGGGTGATGCATCCACAAGCCAATGAACACCAAAGATTGGGAGCAAACCACCAGAAGTGAGGAGAGAGGCCTGGAACAGATTCTTCCTCCCAGCCTTCAGAAGGAACCAACCCTGTTGACACTTTGATTTTGGATTTCTAGCCTCCAGGACTGTAAGTAAATAAATTTCTGTTGTGTAAGTCACCCAGTTTGTGGTATTTGCATACAGCAGCCCTACTAAACTAAAAGAATTAGTCCAAAGATGTGAGTTTGCAGCTGACTCCAATGTGAGCTCCACCTCATTTCCCCTGGTTCTGCCTGCTCTACCTCCTCCCTTCAGAGCCCACTGTTATCCCACTAAAGATTCTCAGACTTGAAACCTAACCCCCAGGTATTTTCATTTCAGTAACTCCAAGGTGGATCCTAGAAATCTGATTTTTATTAAGCCCTAGAGGCAATTCTGAGGCATGAGAAGCAGGTGGCACTTACCTGACTTTTGTGTAGTTTAGTCTCCTTCCTACTGACTTTGTGTAGTTTAGTCTCCTTCCTGGCCCCAAGGCCTTAGCACAACATCCGAGAACTGATGAACCCACTTCTGCTGCTAACCTCAGCCACGATCCAGTGCCCCCAGTGGCAGCCAGTGGGCACCTGTGCTGCCTAGTGTTCCCCGGGTTGCCCATTCCCCGGACCAGATCTAGACTCGGGGCCTGCCATTCCCTCACACCCTTGCCAGTCCTTCCCCTGAGAAGAGCCCTGACCCTAGACCCCAGTCTAGTGGCTGGGCTACTAAGCTATGAGTACAGATCTCCCAAATGACTCTCCCAAATTATTATCCTAGGTTCATATGTAGGGAAACTGAGGTACATAGAGATTAAGAACCTGGTCCAGGATCCCAAACCTATGAGGTGCCACCAGGAATTGAACTCAAAGAGTCTGCCTCCAGGAGCCATGCTTTTATCCCACCTTTCTCACGAGGAAAAAGTTTGCCTGCTATGCCAGGCAGCTTTGAAACAGGTCCCCCATCATCACTCTACCCACCTGCTTCAAAAAGATGGCCGCCTTTAAGCCCCTCCTCTAGAGAAATTCTAGAGTGCTCTTGAGGATGAGCCAAACAAAGGAAGGAAGCGTTGGGGGTGGGCAGGGGTCAAGAGTTCCCCAGCCCCAATCCTGTCCCACTAGGAGAGTCTTTCTCAGAAGAGAAGAAAAACCGACAGAATACTAACATCAGTCATCTTTAAGGACAGGTCCCCTGTCCAGTGAAGCATCCCAAAATGCTTAATGGAAAAGTCTGTGTGGATGAGCCTCAACTGACCCTCAGCCCGTCTGTCCCTCATTCTGTCTCTGACTTTCTACCCTCACCTGCTTTCTCTTCATCTCCTCAATTTCTCTTCATCGCCTCAATTTCTCTTCTGCTCAACTTAATCAGCCTCACAAGCCAAAAAAGTAATCTGTTATTGTTATTGGCCTGCAGTTTTCCGGTCTTTAACAGGCAACCTCTTCAACCTGGTGTAGCTCAAGTCTTAGGGACAGAATCCCTTGGCACAACCCTGCACAGTCCTTCCCCCACCCCTAACCATTCAGGATGGTCCTTACAGGCAGCCTGTAAGGAAATTAATTCCTGGCTGGAATGAAATAACAAGAAGCTTCCAGAAATCTGGATTTGACACTGACTTAAGACATTAGGCATAAGACTGGGCAGGAAAGACTCCACCCCAGTCCCACTCATTTGAACTTGCCTGTGACGTGAGTCTTACCTCAACAGCTTGGACAAATGCTCCTTTGACCTGCCAGGTTATACCTTCATATTTAAAGGACTCTTAATCAGCACAACACAGCAGCTGATATGTAAAACGAATGGTAAAGAAGAAAGACAATAATTTCCTCACTAAATGAAAGAGGAGAATCTGAGAAACACAATCTGGCACTGATTGAAAGTAAATAACCAGCTGATTGGACGGCTGTAAATATAGGGAGAGAAGCCTCAATAGGCAGCTGGATTCTGTAAGAAAGAAGGAAATTAGAAAGGGCACAGGAGGTGCTGAGCACAGACAGGGCTCGGCAAAGAGGAATTGCAGCAGCTCTGTACTGCCAAGGCTATAGAAGCAAGAAGGGATTGATAGAAGTGTTCTGTAGGTGGAGCCCGTGTGAATGGATAGCCCCCCCCCACTCCCACTCTCCCAGCCCCACCTCCCTAGTGAGCCTGAAGAGGTTAAACTGCCTAACCCATATCCGGGGGCAGCTAGGAGGGGTGTTTGTTACTCCAACACAGGAAGTATCAATGATTTCAGTTCAGAGGCGAAAACCTGTTTTAGGTTATACTCAATCTGGAAGCTTCTCCCTTCCTACCAAAAAGACAGGGACTTAAAACCCACTCTCATCCCTGCAGCCTACAGGGACAGAGTCCAGGCAGATCTCAGTGGGAGACTCCACCCCCCAAATAGATGGCAGCTGGGCTAGTTTCTGCAGAGAGCAAGAACTGAAAGAAGTAGTGCCATGAACTGAGAACTCTGCAATTAGTAGAAGGAGCTTGGGACAAGGAAGGACAGAGAGTAGTGCAACTAGAAAACAGGACTCCTCTCTCCATATCAAAATAGGCCCCCTCTTCCTCTAGCAAATAAGGGGAGAGAATCTGGCCAGCCCAGGAGGAGGTGACTGATGAGGTCAGAAATGGTGGAGGAAGAGGATGACGGTGATTTTTGCTTTGATGATAGGAGTAAACTCAGCAAAGAATAGAAGCGATGCCTTAGTCACATGGATGTTATTGTTTTCATAGCCCTGAGCCCTGCCTAACAAGCTTCTGTAATCCCCAAGCAAGGCAACTGTGTGATCTCATAGTCCAAGGAGAGAATATAGAGAGAATATATAGCTGCAGGGTTAGCTCAGTAACACTCCACCCTTGTCTTCTTTGGGTCCCAGCCCTCAGGCCCTGGACATGCCTCTCACCAGGAGTGAGCTCTTGGGGGACAATGGACCCAATGATCACATCAGCTACAGTTCGTGTCCAGAAGGAACCATTCTAATGTGACATGGCAGAGGATATATGAGAGGATGGGTAAACAATATAGAATAAAGATAATGGGGGAAGGAGTTGGGAACGAGGTCTTCTTTGAGCTCGGATAAAGTCATTTCTTTAGCCAGATGTGACTGTGTCATTAATTCCCTAATATGGAGGCATTTTAAGTTACAACACACCACATGCTACCAGAAGCTTATTGTGTAGATACCACATTTAAACATTAACTGATACAATTAACTGTTTAGCTAGATACAGTTCTCTTTCCACACGTGGAGTTAATCATTCTCAACAAATCTTTGGATTGTCTCTATAAAATTCAGTGTTAAATAGCCCCTTAAAGCATCCAAGGATGCACAAAACTGTCACCGGTAGTCAAGATTCCCATGTTCTGAGGGCGAATTCCAGGTAAGTAGGCCCTCTTATCAAATGCTTCCTTAACAATGCTTGCAGCTATCTGGATGTGACACCATCACAAAAGCTGATATAAATCAGCTCATTAAAGGGACACACATAACTTAGACTGGCCAAGGAAGAATTCAGAGATTTTTTTGAACTGGTTTGGGGCCAAGTTTTGAATGAGGGCAGAAGGGGAACTGGGTTCACTTCGTCTGGTGTTAACTGAAATGAAGGTTAACATGCCACATATCTGGGTTACCAACTGAAAAGAAGACAATAGATCGGAGAAGTAAAAGGTGTGACTAGGAGGAAGTGGTGACACTGAAGAAAAGGATAAAAAATAGGAGGATCTAATGTTGAGAGCTGGTTCCCTAATGGATAAGAAGTAGGAAGAGAATGCAAGAGGAGACTGAAGAGCAGTGCAGGGAAGTTTAAAGGCCTTCACCAAAACCATCCTTTATTGCACCACCACCACTTCTGCCCCTGCCCTCAGAACAATTCCTGATGGTTCTAGCGAGAGGTGTATTTCCAACAATCCCTCAAGTCCGTTCAGTCTTCTTTATCTGGCAAAGTAGAGGTGAGGATCAATTTTACTGAAGAAAACCTTTGGTTCTCACAGATTCAAGAAGTACAGCCTAGTTCTCTTAAGACATCTCTATTTCGTTTTCCTAAAGATAGCATATAAATCCCCAGAAGCTAAAGTGGGCCCTAAAGGAGCCAGTTTAAAGCACTGAGTCTTCTTAGAGTCCAGGATGCTAGGAAGGAACAAAGTTTATTAGCCAATCTTGTACCTACTACAGCTGCCCAACTTTTCCACATAGACTTTCTTTTCTGTAACCAGAAATGATGTTGTGTTGGCTGGAGGTAAAAATACATCCCAGACAAGAAACTTTTAATACTTTAAGACTTCAGCACTGCTTTGATTAAAACTTGTTCCCCAAAACGTCTGATGCAAGAAAAAAAAATAGTCCTTTCTTAAAACTGATCCATTTTACTGCAATTCCTATCGAAATCTCACCAAGTTTCTTTATAGGCCTAGACAAGCTTATTCCAAAATTTATATAGAAAGAAAAAGGCCTTAGCATAGCCAAAACAATTTTGAAAAACAAGAATAAAGTGGGAGAAATCACTCTTCTCAATGTTAAGACCTAATACATAAGTGCAGTATCAAGATAATGTAGTATTGATGGAGGGAACAGGCACATACGTCAGTGGAACCCATTAGAGAACCCAGATATAGAGCCACACAAATATGCCCAATTAATTTTTGACAAAGGAGTAAAAGCAATCCAGTGGAGGAGAAATAGCCTTTTCAATAAATGTGCTGGAGTGATTGGAGCTAAACTTCACACCTTATGCAAAAATTAACTCGAAACGGATCATGGTCTTAAGGAAAACTATAAAATTTCTAGAAAAGAACATAGGACAATATATTTGCGATGTTGGACTAGGCAGAATTCTTAGACATTAAAAAAAAAGGTGCATCCTTCAGCACCACGTGTCACAGCATGTGTTCTGTGGACCACCTCACTCAGGATCTGGGGGTGAGAGCGACAGGGCGGGGCTTCAGAAAGTGCAAATTCCTGTGCCTCACTCACTGCGGAAATTCTGAGTCTATAGATTTGGGTGGAGCCTGAGAAATCTGCATTCAAAACAAGCTCCTCGGGAGATTTTTTTTCTTACTGAAGTTAAGAAGTCCCATTGCTGTTCAATCCATCAAACTATAAAGGAAGAACCGTATTAGAAAGAAAAGCGGGACTGAACCACTTGTGCCCTGAAGGGACAAACGAAGAACAAGGAATATTTAAAAACATCAACAAACCAAAAGTGTTATGAACAACAATTTCTGCGAAGAAGCAACCACCCTCTAGATTTACTAGGATGCGAATGAAATGATGAAGAATACCCTCCCTGTCCGCCCCCTCTACACACACACACACACACACACACACACACACACACTCAAGTATACGAGTGTGCGGAGAACTTGCTGTGTATGGAGACATTAAAAAAAAGTTCTCATAGCCACACTGCTAGAGTCTGGCGCCCCCTGGGACATGTTCACAGGGGTTGTGAGAGCCCGGGAGAGACCCTGTTCTCTGAAGGCAGGGCATGTACTTTGGCAACTTGGGGAACACTCATTTTCCAGGTGAACTGGTGTCTTTGGAGCCCATGTGCATTGGGCCTGTGGGAAACCTACAGACGGGGACCCCAGCTACTGCTGATGAGCGAAGGCCTGTCCCTGGGGTCTCTAACATCACTGTCTACCACCACCTTTCCCACGCACTCACACATAAATACACACACAAGTCTAGAAATTAAGGAGAAGCTCCTTCTCACCAAGCCACCAAATAGTCTGTGCTTCTGCCTTCACCATTCTGCTCCAAACCCTTCACAGGTAGCAGCAAAAGGAGAGCCTACGGACAAGGCAACATGACTGAGTGCAGACGTAGGTCGAAGCCAGGTGCGTCTGAGCAGCTGGTAAGTAAGAGGGCTGTGAACACATCTCTGAGAAATGTGGACAGGGACCAGCCTGACGAAGAGATTGAGAAAGCTGCCCAGGGGAGGGTGAGCTAGGTACCTGTCAGCCCACCAAAAAGTGAAGTGGCCTTTAGTAAGATCAAGACCAGCCCGAAGAGATGCGCCAGGAGGGGATCATGCCCACATCTGTGTCTAAGGGCAGTAATGATCCACTTGCCTGATCCACTCGCACCTCAGCTTCTGAGACGGCCTTTCCTGCCCAAGGGGACTGCTGAGTGGCTTCCCAGCCCCCTGCACCACCCAGGTCCCTGGGATTTCCATCCTCTGCTCATTTGTGTCTATTGTATGTCCTCTTTGTCAAAATTGATGGGGGCTAATTAGTGTTGAAACAGAGACTCCAGTTCACTTCCGTTCACCTCATTATTTGTTTCTCTTTTGGGCTGAAGCCAAGCCACAAACATTAACATTCCCCCTGCAGCGCAGGCACACACAGATACATGGAGGCATGCTCACACGCACCACACTCTCACAAGCATGCACACACATATGCACCTACATGTGTACATGTATGTACCCACCAATACACACTCACACCTGCACACATGTATGCATACACACGTGCACTCACCCATACACACATGCACACACTCACATAGATGCACACAATGCACTCACTCATATACACACACATATGCATCCACACAGGTACACACACTTGCACTCACCCATGTGCACACACACCACCTATATCCATGCACACACTCACCCATACACACACTCACACACACCCGGGCACACAACTGCTCCAGCCAGAGAACGAGTTGCGCGTTCCGCTGACTAGGGGCATGAGGATAACCCCTCTTTCCGTTTCAAACCTGAGACAGGTAGGGAACATAAACAACTGCAGGCCCGATTGAGTGACCCACCGCAAGCAGGGAAATGATGTTTGGAAACTCCGAAACCTCAGTCCTCTGGGGCCAGGACCCGCTAAGGGCTGCTGTTGGTGTTGTGTAGGGAGCCGGCTCCTCCTCCCGCCCTCCTGTTTCGGCGCCTGCACTCTGTCATTCGTCGCTACATCTTAGGCCCTGTTGCCAGCCGCTGTCAATCGAGTGGGAGACCTTCCAAGTTTCCGTCTCAGTGAAGATTAACTGTTCTAAACCCAGGCTCCCACGAAGCGCTCCAGGGGCTAGCCTGACTCGGATTTTAACCCGCAGCGCTGCCCTCCCTGCGTGTGAAGCAGCCTGGGCTCCCGACGCGGCGGGGAAGCCCTCTAGTGGCCATGCCTGACGTGATAGTAGACTCGGAGGGCTCAGGACTCTTGTGCAGGGGCCAGACAGCTTTTCCAGAAGACACAGGAAGGAAACCACAATAAGAAAATTTTTAGAGCCTAACTCCTCCCTCTCCATCCTCCCTAGATCCGTCTAGTCACCAAGTCCTATCCATTTTCCCTTCCCAGCAGCTCTGCCCGTTGCCCCCACCCCAGCTCTGGCCTTATCACGCCATGCTTAGCTGTGCTGCAGTAGCCTGTTTCCCGGATTCTCTGTGCACTTTGCTGCCAAATTCGTCTTCCAGATGCTCATTGTTATCTTCTGTGTTCTCTATTTAAGACTCTTCCGAACTTCCCCATTGTCTATAGTGCTGATCCTCAAAAAGGAGAGGCCCTTCCTGGAGAGGCATCTCCTCATCTCAGGACAGGGTGAGCAGTACCTCCACACACGCGCGCGGAGATATTGATGCCCTTCACCCAAACCGCGCTCACATGGAACCTCTCCTTCTGAGGTGCAGTTCCTCGAGGTGTCCTATCACTCAAATGTAGAGATGTGGGGAAAAGAGGAGAACCACAAGTCCTCCGGGCGTAAGTTCAAACGTCTTGGCTCTCTACAATCTGGTCTTGAATTTAACTTTCTAGCCTTAATTCTACAGTATAGTGGTTTTGAGGGTAAGAGCTAGAATCAGACTGTCCAGGTTAGAACCCCAGGTCTACAATTTATTACCTATGTAACTGTATGGAAGGTTCTAAATTCTTAGTTTCTTCACAAGGTTGTTATGGAGACTTAGTGAGAGAGTGTATCAGATTTAGCCCAGTTAGCTCCCCTGTTAACAAGCCAACTGGTTTGCTCACGGGTGTGGCACATGCCTTGCACTTTCCATCTCTGCGATTTGGCTACTCACACTTTATTTTCTGGGAGTGCCCTCTCCTTCCCTCTAATGTCAAGACCTCTCCTGCTCTCTTGAGTCCACTCAAATCGCCTCACCTGCTTCAGGACTGAGATAATAATACTGGACCCTTCTACCTCACACACTGTCTATCATGAGAGGCTGTGACAGTGCACCAAATAAACTTATATATCTATGTATAATAGATAAATGCATGACATTTTTTATTGTGTGTGCAATCATTTTGAAAAATTAAAGAAAGACTTGTAATATGTATTCATGTGTTACTGGAATAGTTATTTAAAAGTTTTTGACATTTTACTTCCCTCCACAGCTAGGTTATAAATGCCATGAGGGTAAGAGCTATATTTTATACTTATATTCTCCAAGAATATGTCTAACATAATTCCTTCACTGTATTAGCTACTTAGTAAACATTGCATTCATTTGAGTAATAAGTGACTGAGTCTTTTTGTAATAATTGTCACGTATATTCTTGCCCCTTGAAGCAATTTTCCATTCATTATCTTCATTATCTTATATTTGATTATCTCTATCTTCCACAATATTCTGAAAAAAAAGCAAAGCTTGGGCCTATTTCATAGGGATTTCCTTGCTGACCACGAAAACTTGCAACCAGTTGCATTATTCATGTTTAAGGTACATGACAATCTTAAAGTCTCCAAATAGAAAGTCATCTGAGTCAAAAAGGGCAAGGGGTAAATTTTAAAAAGTATGCCTATGCTGTGTTTATTCACAAATTATTTGGAATTTAGCCTATAAATTAAATTCTGGAGTCAAAAGCACTTTTACTATAAATTTCAAAAATCATTGGTATCCCAGGATGAGATACCACTGCAGACCTATTAGAATAGCTAAAATAAAAAATGAAATTGACAATACCAAGTGCTGACGAGGACGCAGAGCAACTGTAACTCTCATACAGTGCTGATGGGCATGCAAAATGGTACAGCCACTTTAGAAAACAATCCGGCAGTTTCTTATAAAGTTAAACAAACACTAACAATATGAACCAGCAAACACATGCCTAGGTTTTTACCCCAGAACAATGCACGCTTATGCTCACACAGAACCTGTACACTAAAGTTTATGGTCTATAAAGACAAAGAAAAGGTCAGTGGTTGCCAGGAATGAGGGACAGGGGCAGGATCTGACAGCAAAAGTGCAGCATAGGAGAATTTGCGGGGGTGATGGACATGTTCTATATCCTGATCATGGAAGTGGTTACATAAATCTATGCAAGGGTTAAAACTCATATAACTATGTACCAAAAAAAGTAAAGTTTACTATACATAAATATAAAAATAAAACAATATGTTTTTAAAACCTCAGAAGAAAACATGTAGTTTAATCTCAGCAAGTACAGGAAAAGGAGGTGGTATCATTAATTAATTCAGTATAAAGATATTGCCATTCTGTTCTCTATAAGGCACTGCATTAGGCAAAGAAAGAACCAGAACCTAGTGATAAAGCAGTTTTAAGAGCATTAGCTTTGAATTCTGCTAGAGCCAAGATTGAACCCCTGGTCTATCTCTTACAAAATGTATGTCCTTAAGGAGATTGCTTAATGTCTTTGCGCTTCAGTGTATGAAGATAATAAAGCAGACTGTGGACATAGTAAGAGATTGAAAAATGGTAATTATTATTATTACCATAGCATTGCTGAACATACAGCTGGTTATGCCAATCATTATGATGGCTCTGCCTTCAAAATATATCCAGAATTTAACCAGTCTCAGCATGTCCACTGCCACCACCCTGGTCCAAGCCTGCAGTAGCTTACTAACTGGTCTCCCTGCTCCCACCCTACAGTCTATTCTCAACCCAGCAACCAGAATGATCTCTTTAAAATGTAAGTCTGATTATGTCATTCATCTGCTCAAAACCCTGCTATGGCTCCTGGTTTCACTCAGAGTAAAGACACAGGCCTCATGGTGTCCTAAAGACTCTGCATGATCTGGCTCTATTTGCCTCTCTTCTATTATCTTCTGCTGCTTTCCCCCTGGCTCCCTCTACTTCTTCCACATTGGCCTGTTACTTTGACTGGAACACACCAGGCACTGGCTCTTCCCTCCACTGGAGCATTTTCCTCATATGCCTGCATTGCTCGCTCCCTTACCTCCTTCATGACTTTGTTTTAATGTCACCTTCTCAAAAAGAAAGAAAAAGAAGCCTATCCTGACCGCCATGTTTAAAATTTCAACCCGTTCCACTTTCCGCAGTGCTAAAAATCCCCTTTGTCTTGCCCAATGTTTCCTTTTCCTTTTCCATTCCACTTACCACCTTCTATACAACAAAACCAAATATTGGCAAATGGCTCTCCCATAAACTGCTGGTAGGAGTGTAACTTGGTACAACCACTTTGGAAATCTTGTAGACAGTATCTACTAAAGTTAAAAATACCCTCGTCTACTCCTGCACGCAAATCCAACAGAAAAGAGTGCTTCTAGCCACCAAAAGACACATATAAGAATATTAATAGCAGGGCCGGCCCCGTGGCTTAGCAGTTAAGTGCCGGCACTCCGCTACTGGCAGCCCGGGTTCAGATCCCGGGCGCACACCGATGCACCGCTTCTCCAGCCATGCTGAGGCTGCATCCCACATACAGCAACTAGAAGAATGTGCAACTATGACGTACAACTATCTACTGGGGCTTTGGGGGAAAAAATAAATAAATAAATAAAATTTTAAAAAAAAAGAATATTAATAGCAGCTTTATTCATAATATCTCCAAACTGGAAACCACCCGAATATCAATCTAAAGTAAAATGGATAAATAAATTGTGATCTTTTTAAACAATGGAATAATACACAGCAATAAAAAAACGAATTACTGATACCCTTAACAATATGAATGAATCACAGACCTAACATTGAGCAAGAGAAGTCTGAAACAAAAGGGAACATTCTATACAATTTAATTTATTTGAAGTTCCAGAAAAGCATAGACTTTAATGATAGAAGTCAGAAAAGAGCTACTGATTTCCCTAATGGGGAGGTAACCTAATCTCTCTGAAAATAATGATAATAATATCCATCTTGCAGAGCTGGACTAATTACAGATAATATATATCTAACATCTAGTACCTAGTTCCTGGCACAGAGTATTGGCTAAATAAATGATAGTTTGTATTCATGTATGTTCTCAATCTATGTTAGTTTAATAATTGATAAGTAAAGGATAGTTTTATTGATACTCAACCCAAAAGTTTCGGTTGCATGTACAGTTAGTTGCCTCCCGATAGCCATTCCCTTTTTTTTCTAACTAATAGAATCTGTACTTTTGTTCAAGGAAGCCAGCCAAGAAAGACGAAGTACGACTAGCCAATCATGGAACTCCCATGCCCCTTTGCCAGACATCCACTTTACCAGTTCTCCTGTGTACCTTGGGGTACCCATGTGCCCAGTTTTAGCCAATGAGACCTAAAGAGGAATTCTGATGAGAAACTGTGTAGAAAAGATTTCTCCTCCTTGCTAAAAGTTGAAAGGTACACACACTCTCGCTGCCACTGTTTTCTACCTTTGGATGAATGATGCATGCAACTGTGGCAACCATTTTTGACCTTGAGGATCACAGAGACAAGGACGCAGAGTCCCAACATAGCAGAATTATCAAATCACCTACCTTCAGACTTTTGTTCTAAAAGTTTATTAAGTATCTTTATTATTTAAGCCACCATTAGTTAAGTATTGTGCTACTTCCCGCTGAAATCATTCCTGTGATTATCCCTTATAGAATACAGTGTACAAAAGAGAATTGTTAAACTGAAAATTAAGGCATCTTACCATGCTCTCTTTAATTTTCCTAATATCTGAGCACAACCCACTCCTTTCATGATCCTTCCACAAGTCTCCTCCTTGCTAATTTGCCAAAGGGCTTCACTTTCAAGTCAAACACCTTTCAGTGGCATATGAACACATTAATGAGGTCAGTAACTTCCTCAGGCCACGAGACTAAGGAATAAAACCTAAAATTTAGGAAAATCCTACTCAATTGCTGATACTTGCTGGAGGTTAGCCAACTGGTAAACTCTGGTGGTAATACATACAAACCTGCATTTGCCCATAAGCACCCCAGTGTGCCAATCCTGTACATGAATCAATGGCTTATCCAAATGGGGCTCATTCCTGGTTGGTGGGGCCGATTCACCTTGAAGTTAATGATGTTCCAGGCCCCTCAGGTGTGCAGGCCCCTTTCAAGGCCCTGTTGGGGCCCAAAAAATGTGTTCTTATGGTCATGTGCTTTTGTAAACTTTGAAAGATATGTTAGCCACAATCTGTTAAGACCTCTGTCTCTTTCTTCTACAACTTACCCTCTGTTTCACTTGCCCTTCTGTAGGGTGATGTTGGAGAGACCAGGAGCTGTTTGAGATTCAGCTAAGGGGAAGTTGAGTTGAAGATACATAGAGTTTGGTTTAAGAAGGTTATATTTATGTGGTTCACTTTCACATCTAGTCAAGCTGTCGCTAGCCATTCTGGTGCAGGAATGGCTTCCGGCAATATTCCCACTGCCCACTTTGGCAAGGCCAGAGGTCACACTGCGATATGAACATGACCTATTGCCCCAGATACTGAAAGTGTGTGGATACTGAAGGAGAAACAAGTTTCAAAAATAATGAAGGCAGAAGCTAGTCTGGGGAAAATTCTGCTAATCTTCAGATATGCAAAATTATAAGCAGAGGATTTGATTATCACAGATGCCTAGTCAAAACAGAAGTTCTGTCCTCCCAGGAATATACCTAATAAGTAAAGTATGCAATTATAAACCCAAAATATATATATCTTTTTTATGTAAATCATACAATATAGAATTTTTCAAAATTCCTGTGTTTGTAGGGTACAAACCAGTTCCGTGGTAACTATGTTTCATCACGTATTTTACACATTCAGCATATTGGATCACATCACATCCTGAAGAAGATCAGCAGTTTTAGACAAAACAGAATGATAAATTATCCATCAATGGAGCACAACAACCTAAAGAAACAATCCAATGAGAAAAATCACTATACATATTTATAAACAGATCCATGTATGTGGTGTAAGAATAATGTGATTACATAATCAAGTAGCTTAATGAAACGTAGGGGCATTTTAAATGCATTTTAATTACTTCTGTGTATGCCTTAATTTCAGAGAAGTGTTTTATATTTATTCAGAATTGTTGATCATATCAAAATTCAAAAGAAATTATAGGGGTATGTGTATAAGATCATTCATTCATAAAAGCATGTACTTTTTCTAGATTTTTGATGTTTCTGGTGTTAGGCAGCATTTTAAAATTCGTAATCTGTTTTAAATTTTTTTCTCATTCTAATAAATATTTGCTTTTATACCCAATTTTGTATTCCTAATTTTGCATTCTTTTTCTTAAAGAGTTCCCCCCAAATTGTGAAATCTACACAACCCAGAGCTGCCTCTGCTGGTCAGGGAACAGTTGCAATCAATAAAGATTGCAAATATCATTTACTAGTTTGGGTACTTTGGAAGTTCTTTTAACTTCAGCCTTTGAAAGGACAAGAATAATAAGTGAGCAGAGTTGAAGCTACTTTATAGAATGCTCTACATAGAGTTTGTTATGTGAATGTAACCTGATGTTAAACAGAACACTTCTCTCCTCAGTCTCTCAGGAGGGACTGATGTTATAGATTTTGGGCACCAAAGCATATATGAGACAGAATGCCATAAGAAGAACCTTAAAAAAAATCCGAGGTTCAGTTTAAATAACTCAGAACATTTATCCAGGGGCTATATATCCAAGAATATAAAAGGTTTTTGGAGAGTGGGAAACAAGGGGAAAGATTCTGGTGAGAAGGATTTCTTTGGAGAAATTGTGCTGAGAACTTCAAGTCTTATCCTCCCTTGAGGAAATAAGAGGCGAGGGGGTGCCTGAGCTCCCCCCAAGCCTTGGGGGCCTTCAACATGGCCGCTTTGAGAGTCTGATATGTGTCGCCTGGAGTTTGGGAGAAGCAGTGAGCTGAAGGCCAACTCCTGTCCCAGACAATACTCAGGGTAGGAGAAAAGCTGGTAAGCTGCGTTGTGGGGGGTGGAGTCAAGGCAGGTAGCTGCTTCCTGTAGGAAATTACTTCACCCTCCTCCAAGGCGGGACGGAAGGAGTTTTGCCAATGCAGGGCACACAGGATCAAGGACCTGCCCTCCTGAGGCTGTTTTTGGATCTTCCTGAGAGGACCACCTGGAAGGGACAATGGGACTCCAACAGAGTGTGGGTGGATCCTCAGAGAAGGGGGAGCAGCTGGCTGAAGAAGGACCATCAACACATCTCCAGAGAGTCCCAGCACGGGGACCCCAGAAGTGCCCTCAAGAGAATATCAGCTTTAAACATGAGTCTAATTTAGCACAAAGCCAAGTTATGGCAGATAGCAGCAGAAGTAAGAGCATTTCCTGCTCCCATTTTCCTTTTTCCTCTCTGTGTTCCAACCCTCCAGGTAAGCCTAATGAGGGAGGAGGAGCAAGAAAAGAGAGATGAAGGAGAAATGTGAGCAGCCAGCCCACAGCGGCGTGGCCTGAGAAAGGGAGATTCGACATTAAATAAAATTCAGAGTTTTAATTATTCCCTGGGCTGAGTAGTCTAATATGTGCTTAGTCTGTGTTTGTGACTTAAAATGGCCACAGCACTGCCTGTGGTGAATCATATTTATCCAGGGCAGGGAAAGATTACCACACAAAATTAACTTCATAGAATCAGTAAGAACAAAAGTAAAGTTGTGTTTTATCACATTCCACAAGTCAAATCTGTTCACACTCTTGTTACATTAACTTAAGAATAAGCAAATAGAAAGCCATAAATAACCTACAGCTATAATTATGGCATTGATTGGATATCGTTCTCGAATCATTTTTTCATAGAGCTTTACTGACATCCATATTCAGAAGTGGCCAAAGTCATGTCTCTGTCTTGGTCTTAATCTGAGTCATTCATTGAACAAATATTTATTGAGAACTGACAAGTCCAGCTTCCTAAGGGCTACTTGGGTCATGTCGCTTTCCTGCTGACGAACCTCTGTGACTCTTCATGGCTTACAGCCACGATTTTCCAGGGGCTGAACACTCCCCTGCAGAGGAGTTTCAGTAGGGTAGGGCTTTAATCCACTCTCACTTCCTCTTCTTCTCATACATTCTGAGACATGCCTTTGGGGAGGGAGGAGAACGCTTACCTCCCTCTCCGGCCCACCATCCTCACTGCCCTAAAAGCCACTGTGACGTATCCCAGGAATCATTTAATTTGCTCTCAGCAGAACCCCTATCCTTTGTCCACTGAAATCACTTGGATAAAAAGGAAATAGAATTATATTTCATTTGGATTCAGCTTACACTTTCTTTTTTTTATTAAGCTCAGAATATGATAGTCTCTGTTGGCAGCAGCCCAGCAATAATCCTTTTAGCTCAGATTGCTTCTCTAATGCTGTATCCTGGGGAAGGAAAGCTTATGGGGCTTTCATGACGGTTTATCTCCAGGGTCTCTTTAGTCTCTGCCTCTTGCACCTGGCCTGACAGAAGGCTTGGAGGCTTTTGGGGTCACAGCAGTTTGGTTGGGAGAGGGAGGATAGGGGCAGCAGTTATAAATGTCTGACCTGCACCAGCCCGTAGGATAATTTTGAAGTTCATACTTTTTTTTTTTTTTTCTGAGAAAGATTCGCCAAGCTAACATCTGTGCCAATCTTCCTCTATTGTATGTGGGTTGCCACAACAGCATGGCTGACAAGTGGTGTAGGTCCGTGCCTGGGATCAGAACCCGCGAACCCAGGCCACCGAAGCAGAGAGTGCCAAACTTAACCACTACACCACTGGGTCAGCCCCAGTTCACACTTTTAAATGAACTATTCTAGACAATGTGCTTCTCCACTGTCTCCCTTGTCTCCAGTACACCCTGTTTGAGATGGCATTAAAATAAAATTTTTTTATTAATTATTTTTAATTAAGTATGATTATCTTGTTACAACTGGTTGTAGATCACATTGGAAATCCTAAAAGTTACTAATGTTGAGGAACACGTTCAAAATACAGGTATTGGGAGATAAGATTAATAGGTTTTCTTTTTTTATTACTTTTTTATTCTTCATGTTTATGCTCAATGCAACAATTACTTACTATGTGCTAAACACTGGGGATTTAAAAAATCAATAAGAAAGACTGATGGGGGGGGCCTCTGGTGGAGGTGGGGCTTTGGCCTGACTGTAGTCTTCAGCAGCCACTCCAAAGCCACCCAGATAAAATGATGATGATGGTAATAGTAAATGAAAAGTGTGAAATCTTATGAAAAGAGTGAAAATGCTATCTTTATTGGTCTAAAATCTGTATCTCAAAACACTATGCTTATTATGAAAATGCAACTTTGAGACCAGATTTAGCCCCCTCTTCCAGGCAGATTTTTAAAGCTGCCACAAGAGAAGCTTATGATCTATTGGAGTAAGAGACTGATGTGTGCACAATTACATAAATTACCAGAGGGTAAATGCTACAATGGGGTGTTGTGTTTTCCTAATGAGCCCTTCCCAGGGTGGGCCAAGAGTGTTGGTTGGTTTTCTTCTAGTAAATAGCAATCTGGCCCCAAGAGATCATCCTTTCCCAAATAGCCAATCAGCCAGCACCAATGTCTTGATACTTCCAAGAGGTAGCCTCCTGTGGTTTGGCCTCCTGTATCAGACCATGAAGAAAATTCTCTTTGCATCCCTGAACCCATTGCCACTCCTGACTAAGTGTCTTCCCAAGAGGTCCTGCCCAGAGCCATCAAAGTATGCCATGTATGGAAAGGTGTCTGGGAATCGCTCAAGACTGCTAGATTTTCTTCTACCCCAGACAAAAGAAAGAACTGCTCCTATAAATGTATGCTTTGCAGGGTCTGTTGGTTTTTCCATTAATTATTACTTTTGGAGCATTTTCTACATGCCAGCACAGTGCTATGCACTGGACATACTATGATAAACAAGATGGATGTCCCTTACTCTCTGAATCCCTCATAAGACAAATTACCCTGGCATTTTAAGTTTTCTTTTCACTCCTTTACCAACAATACTGACCCAAGCTTTCTTCTTTAGGAACTGCCCCCAAAAAGACTAGTTTTGTGTTATTCACACACTGGCAGACAGTTGCCTAGTTACACGTATTTCTGTGCATAAGAAATAACATACTTTCTCCACATTATTCTCCATCATATCACCCTGTTTACTGCCTTCCTGATACTTATAATTGGAGGATATCTCATTAATTAATTAGTTTCTTTGTCCATTACCTCATCCTCTCTCTAGTATGTAAACTCTATGAAGGCAATGACCACTTTTTCTTGTTCCCAGCTGAATCCTCAGTTCCTAATCAGCTCCTTGCACATTGTAGGTGCTCAATAATGTTTGTTAACTTAATAAATATATGGAAAGAAGGAAGGAGATTGAAAAAGAAAGAGGAAGGAAAGAAGGAGGGAAAGAAGAGAAAAAGAAAGAGGGAGAGAGAAAGAGAGAGAAGAAAAAAGAAGGAAGGGAAAGAAAGAGAGAAAGAGAGCGAGAGAGCGAGAGAGGGAGAGAGAGAGAGAGAGAGAGAGAGAGAGAGAGAGGGAGAGAGGGAGGGAGGGAGGAAGGGAAAGAAAGAAAGAAAGAAGGGGTGGGGGAGAGGGAGGGAGGGAGGGAGGAAGGAGGGAAGAAGGATTCAGACAAGGTTATGCAAAGCCTAAACAAAGATAAGGGTACTTAATTTCTGAAGGACTTCACATATCCTTGAATACTTTCCATTTATAAGGGATCAGTAGTCTGGGGTGGCACCTTTGACTGTATCTAGAGATCCACAAGCAACTCTCCTAGACATTCTTTCAGGCTAAACAGTGACTTGCTTTGTTTTGCGGACCTTGAGCCACACAGCTGAAAGAGGTTATTATTATTTTTTGAAGTCACTGAGTAGAGGAGAGAAAGAAGCATAAAATCCTGGGCTCTCAGCAGCTAACTGTATCTGGTGGTTTAGATACATCCTTGGAGATAGAACACCAGCAAGGTCCAACAGTGTTTTCCTCTAACCAAGGCAAAAATTCTAACGAAAATATTTCTTGTTTCTGTAAGACTACCTTTAAGTATATTTTTCTAATATCCTTAAATGTGTTTTTCCAGTTCAAGTTAACATAGACTGAGAACAAGCCTGTTAAATGACTAAGAAACGATGTGTGTAGACATGAGGTCATTGCAAGGAAATGCATGTGATCAGGGAGGTGTGATCCCTCAGAACCACAACCTAGGCCTGGGTTAAGAATTTTAGATTCCTGAAGTCATTTGTTTACTCCTATTTCATGTATTTATTAAACACTTACTCAGCACATATTATGTCTCCAGTGGATTAATGTATTCAATGGCAAACATGGAGGACAAAACCGAATCACACCGGTTGGGAAGGGATACGGTAGTGGCCACCCCTGGATGTCCTGGATGCTTAACAGAGTTGTTCCATGATGCTATGTGTTGGAGGTACAGAATATATCACTCTTGCACCTGGAGAGCAATGTTTCTCGCCCACCACCTATGGGGTTAAAGTGCTTTTGGGGGCTACTGAGGGTATAAAGATGTCATTAAAAAATCTTACATCAGAAGATACAGTGGAGGGCCGGCCCCGACGCTTAGCGGTTAAGTGAGCGCGCTCCGCTGCTGGTGGCCGGGTTCAGATCCCGGGCGCGCACTGACGCACCACTTCTCCGGCCCTGCTGAGGCCGTGTCCCACATACAGCAACTAGAAGGATGTGCAGCTGTGACATACAACTATCTACTGGGGCTTTGGGGGAAAAAAATAAATAAATTAAATTAAATTAAAAATTTATAAAAAAAAAAAGTAGATACAGTGGAAAAAAGTTTTTGTAACTATGTATGGCTATGGATGTTAACTAGACTTATTGTGGTGATCATTTCTCAATGTATATAAATATTGAATCATTATGTTGTACACCTGAAACTAATATAATGTTACATGTCAATGATACACAATTAAAAAAATTAAAATAAAATAAAAAAGAAGATACAGCGGGTCTTGCTGCTTTTTATTAGCATCCATTTACACGAAAACCGTGGTGAGGTCACTTCTTGAATATTGCAATGCAAATGCAAATACTGGTAAGCAACCCACATTGTCGCCACACTTTGTGTAAGAGAATCGCAGGGCCAGGCTGCCACTTCTAGGTCTCTTACATTCACTTTTGATGCTAATGCCAGAATTCACAATTCTCTGGATTTCCAGCGTGCCAGCAGGTACCATGTGTAAGTCACCTGCGGGTCATACTGGGACGTAATGGTCCTGGCAGCCTTGCTTGTCCCGCAGCAGCAACATAGCTGTCCTGCGTCCTGGCTGACCCTCTGGAATCATGCCACTGGGCAGCCACTGTGAATCAGTCTCTGGCAGCTGCTTCCTTGTGATCCTTCCTGGCCATTGAATGTGGAATGTAACTCACATATGCCACAAAGCATTGAGAATCTCAAAGTCCTCAACATACAGGGCACTATGGAATATACTTCTTGACTGTTTTTTCTTTTTTTTTTTAATTTTTTTTCCCCAAAGCCCCAGTAGATAGTTGTACATCATAGTTGTACTTCCTTCTAGTTGCTGTATGTGGGACGCGGCCTCAGCATGGCTGGAGAAGCGGTGCGTCGGTGTGCGCCCAGGATCCAAACCCGGGCCGCCAGCGGCGGAGCGCGTGCACTTAACCGCTAAGCCACGGGGCCGGCCCTTGACTGGTTTTTATATGGTCTCTGAGAAGAGTGTTATTTTTTTGTGTTTCTGTTTTTTGGTTTCTTTGGTGAGAAATATTGGCCCTGAGCTAACATCTATTTCCATCTTCCTCTTTTTTTTTTTTTGCTTGAGGAAGATTGTCCCTGAGCTAACATCTGTGCCAGTCTTCCTCTATTTTGTATGTGGGATGCCACCACAGCATGGCTTGATGAGCAGTGTGTAGGTCCTGATGAGCGCCCAGGAGCCGAACCCGCAAACCCCAGGCCACTAAAGCAGAGCAGGAGAACTTAACCACTACGCCACCTGGCTGGCCTCAGAAGAGTTTGTTGATTCTCTCAACTGGAATAATCTTTCTCACCCTGAACTCAGAGCACTTGAGCTGCACCATTCACGACTTATTTATTTATTTATTTTTGTATCTCCCCTGCTGATCTTTGAAGTCAGGGAGATGTGTGTGGTAAGCAGAATAATGGCCCCCCAAAGATGACAAGGTCCTAATCCCGGGAATCTGCAAATATAATAGGCTACATAGAAAGAGGGAATTACAGTTGCAGATGGAACTAAGGTTGCTAATCAGCTGTAGAGATGGGGAAATTATCCTGGATCATGCAGGTGGGCCCAGTGTAATCCCCAGGGCCTTATAAATGAATGAGGAAGGCAGGAAAGTCAGAGTTAGAGGAGATGTGACAAGGGAAACAGAGCTGGAGTGTTGCAATTGCTTGTCTTTGAAGATAGAAGGCAGCCACGAGCCAAGGAACGTGGGCAGCCCCCAAAAGCTGGAAAATGCAAGGAAATAGATTCTCCCCTAAGAGATTCTCCCTAAAGAGCCTTCAAAGGGAACATAGCCCTGCCTTACCTTCATTTTATCCCGGTGAGCCTCATATTGAACTTCTGACCTACAGAACTGTAAGTTAATAAATTTGTGTTGCTTTCAGCCACTATATTTGTGGTAATTTGTTGCCATAGCGATAGGAAACTAATATAATATGTCTGATTCATCTTTCTGTAATTGCCTAACACAGGGCCTTGCACTCTGCAGGTATTCAATAAGGATATGTTGAATGAGTGAATACCAAAGAAATATTGTTTTATACCTACAGTTTATCTTTTTATTGTAGTAAAATATACATAATATAATATTTATTATTTTAACCATTCCTAAGTATACAGTTCAGTGGTGCTAAATTCATTCACAATGTTGTACAACCATCACCACTATCTACACCCAAAAGTTTTTAATCATCTCCCCCAAAAAACTCTATCCATTTAAACAGTAACTTCTCCTTTCTGCACTTCCCCCACCCCCTGGTAACTTCCATTATACTTTCTATTTCTATGAATTTGCCTATTCGAGCTATCTCATAAGTGGAATCATACAATTGATGTCTTTCTGTGTCTAGCTTGTTTCATTAAGCATAATGTTTTCAAGTTTCATCCATGTTGTAGTATATACCAAAATTTGATTCTTTTCTTTTGTGTGTGAGGAAGATCAGCCCTGAGCTAACATCCATGCTAATCCTCCTCTTTTTTTGCTGAGGAAGACCGGCTCTGAGCTAACATCTATTGCCAATCCTCCTCCTTTTTTTTCCCCCAAAGCCACAGTAGATAGTTGTATGTCATAGTTGCACATCCTTCTAGTTGCTGTATGTGGGACGCGGCCTCAGCATGGCCAGAGAAGCGGTGCGTTGGTGCGCACCCGGGATCCGAACCCGGGACGCCAGTAGCGGAGCGCGCACACTTAACCGCTAAGCCACGGAGCCGGCCCCAAAATTTGATTCTTTTTATGGCTGAATAATATTCCATTGTATGTATATACCACATTTTGTTTATTCGAATATTGATGGACACTTGAGTTGCTTCCACCTTTTGCCTATTGTCAATAGTGCTCTTATGAACGTTGTTATACAAATATCTGTTCAAGTCCCTGCTTTCAGTTCTTTTGGGTGTATACCTAGGAGTAAATTGCTGGGTCATATAGTAGTTCTATGTCCAAACTTTTGAGAAACTGCCAAAGTGTTTGCCACCATGGCTGCACCATTTTACATTCCCACCAACAATGCATGAAGTTTCCAATTTCTCTACATCCTGGCCAACATCCATTTCCCATTTTTTCCTTTTCTTTTTTAATAAAATTATAGCCATTTTAGTTGTGAAGTGGTATCTCATTATGATTTTGATTTGCATTTCCCTAATGACTAATGATGTTGAGCATCCTTGCATGGGCTTATGGGCCATTTGTAAATCTTTTTTGGAAAAATGTCTGTTTGAGTCCTTTGCTCACTTTTTGAATTAATTTTTTGTGTCAAGTTTTAGGTATTCTTTATATATTCTAGATATTAGTCTCTTATCAGATATATGATTGCACATGTTTTCTCTCATTCAGTAGGTTGTACTTTTGCTTTCTTGATAGTATCCTTTCACGCACAACTGTTCATGAAGTTGATAAAGCCCAATTTATCTTTTTTTTTCTCTTGTTGCCTGTGCTTTTATGTTAATCTCAACATGGATGACACACGGATTCTGTCTGAATGTCTCACAAAACCATCCTAGGCTTCTTGATGTGGTTTTTCACTCTGTGTCTATCAGCATATAAAAGATTGTCCAAATAGCAGAATTTGTGAGTAGCTAAGTGCTCTTTTACATGTGAAAATCTCTAACTGAGCAGTTTTAGTCACCATAGTTGAAAATTGTAAACAATCCAAATGTCCATCAGTAGTAGAATGGATAAACCATGGAACATTGGCATAGTAGAATAAGACACAGCAATTAAAAAAAAGAATGCAGTTCTACTACAGAAATGAACATGGATGAATCTCACTGACATACTGATGAGGAAGAGGCCAGACACAAAAATGCAAATACTGTATGGTGCCATTTATTATGAAGTTAGAGAACAGACAAAACTAACCCATGGTGATAGAAGTCAGATTCATCGTTACCTGAGTGGCGTATTAACTGGGAAGAGGCTAGAAGGAAACAAGAAAACCTGCTGGGATGTTGAAAATAATCTATATCTTGATCTAGGCAATGGCTACACGGGTCTGTATGTGTATAATTCATCAAGTTTATACAAGATTTATGCACTTTACTGTTTATATGTTATACTCCAATTAAAAAAAATTTAAATCTCTGGCTAATAGCGAGGTTCACAGGGTTCATGTTAGTACATGATCTTAGAGGCGTTTCCCATCAGGACATGGTCTGAACTAACTCTCCAAAATGTTCCACCTTCTTTGGGAAGCTTAAAAACAACAGCTGATAGAGTATCTGCAGCAAATAGAAGCTCCTTAAGACTGTGCTTGTGGCAGGAAGAGTTTCCTTGAGGACTAGATAGAAGAACAATAAATCATTAGCTTCTAGATTCCTGTTATATTCCTAAAATAAAAATAGGTTGCCTGGAAAAAATCAGAGAGCAACCAAGTAGGATGCTTTGAATGCTATAGTGTTTGGAAACTATGCCCTTGATTGTTGCTCAAAGATGTTGCTAAGATACTTTAGATACCAAGAAATGGGATTGAAAAGGATGATGAGCAGTACAGCAGAATTTTTTTAAACACAAGTGTAAGTTCAAGCATGTCATGTTAACACAGACTCAGAGAGGAAACTGAGAAGGCATGAGGTGATGGCACTTGGCTGCAATTTGCTCACTGGCTGTTTGTCTCAGCAAAGTGTCTGAAGATGTGGAAACAGCCCTGTAACACGTGATGTTTGAAGAAATTAGATTTTAAAAAATCATTTGGGTGGGGGCTAGGTGGCTAGAAATATCGATCGTCAGTTCATGTCAGCGGAGCAGAGACATGGTGAGCTCCTGACTGTAAGAGTGGGGCTTGAAGGGCAGGGGAGATGAGCAGGTAACACCAGACAGGGTTATCACACCTTAGAAGATTAGGCTATTATTCAAAATTAGATTTATAAAATGGACCACCCAAACCAAGATGAAATACATACAGTAAGGATGGGTGTATGATGTTCCATATTTGCTTCAACTCATCTTGGGTCCTGAGACAAGATGGAAAATAAATCACTAAATAGAAGTGCAGTGGAAAAAGAACTAAAGCTTTCTAAGTAAAAAAACATGCTTCAGCAACGTGTCTCATTTCTAAAGTTTTCAAGACACTAGAATGTATTAACAAGAAGTATGACAAAGAAAGATGTATGTAAAGATAAAAGGAATCCTCTATGTGCATATTATTGTCTACATCATGTTTTGCTCAGCGAGTATTTAGAAGAAATTTTTTTTAGATGGGTTAATTTGTAAAGGAATCAGGAATTCAACTTTTATTAATCAAGTACTGTGCGACAGGCGTGGAAGCTCTGAAGAACTGTGACAGGATTTGGACACTGTACAAATTTCAGGAAAGCTCTTCCATTCCATCTCCTTAAAAGGAACTACTAAATAATTAGGAGTTAACCTTATTTTGGGGAAAAAAACCACAGGAGTTACTTCATGCGTGTCTTCAAGTATGTAATTTCCAGGGTTATTATAAAGGGATCTAATTAGGTGCTAACATTGTCAATAGAGATCGAAACAACCCAGCTTAAATGCTGTTAGGACATTCCAATGTGTTGTCTAATTTTGGTTTGAACAAACAGCAAAAGTTATGACATCTGTCTCAAGAGATCTTTAAAATAGGACTGACCCCCTCCTGTTCCCGAAACTTTAGGCCTTATATATATTTTGAAGTCAAGGACTCAATGATTTCAAGCACCTCACATGCGAGAGCTTTTTCTTCAGAGTGCTCACACAACCAACAGATGGCAGAATTGGCTGTGTTGTTCTTATATGGCTAAATACAAATTTCTATCTACATTGACTAGAATAGATGTTTTTAAAGATGAGTGTATTTCCCTAGGAATCAGGGTATGTTACCCATTTACATGCACATACTCTCGCTTTTTCCCATTTCAAAGTACATTTCTGAGCCTCTTTCCCCAAAACTACCAAAAGAAAGGGCCTCGCCTTCGGCTAGTACCCAGGGCCAACAGCACATTCAATTCAAGAAAGGATAAGGCTCATGAACAAGGAAATGAAATAGAGATCTGGGCTCTTTCTTCACAGAAATCCCATTAAAATACTGCAGTCCTTCCAATAAAGGAAGAGCTTAGAATCACTATAAGCTACCATCAGCCTTCCTGTCTCAGTGTAACTGCTGGACTTGACCATTTCCCAAAGAGCCTCTGGGACGGATCAGGCCTGACCTGGAGCCAGACAGACTTCCGACCTCTGCACCCCGGCCCGTATTGTGGTTCCGCACAGAGCTCCAGCCCACACCCCCCTGTTGTGCCCTCGATTACTTTCTGGTTCCCGTGAGAGGCTCAGACTCATGTTTTAAGTCTGTCCTAAAGGGAACTCAGCTCGTGCCAGGGGTAAACTCACACACATAAAAGTGAGGAAATGAGGATCCTAGTCTACGTGTGCCTACTATTCGTCTTCCTCTTCCTGCGGCATCACAGGATCAAACACTGCACGCATAGCTTCTGAAATGCCAGGAATCTCATGGCCCCTTCTCCACCCCACCAAAAATAAGAGCTAACACTTATTGAACATTTACTATGTGCCAGAATGTTTACTATTCTAAATACTGTACCTGCGTTTATTCATTTATTCATTCAACAAATTTTTGAGTGACCACTATTTGCCAGGCACAGTTCTGAGCAGCAAATAAATAAATATTTGCCTTCATAGATGGTATAGTCTAGTGGGAGGAGAAGAACAATAAACAAAATAAATAATTAAATTATATAGTATATTAGAAAACATAGGCCCAGAGAGAAAATAATGCAGGTAAAAGGAATAAGGAATACCACTGTAGGATGACAGGCAATGGCTATTTTAAGTAGAGTGGTCAGGGACCCCACTGGAAAGGCAGCATCTGAGCAAAGGAAAGAGTCAGTGCAAAAGTCCTGGAGCAGGGGTTTGCCTGGCATGTTCAAGAAGAGCAAGAGTGCCAGTGTGGCTGGAGTAGAGCGAACAAGGGGTAGACTCATAGGAGGTGAGAAGAGGAGGTATTGGCAGGGTGGTTGGGCAGATTATGAAGGGGCCTTTAGGTCACTGTAAGGAATTTGACCTTTACTCTGAGTGAAAAGGAAAGCCAGGGAGTGTCTTAATCTACTTTATGTTTTAACAGTCATTGTGTCTACTATGTTGAGAAGAGACTGCAGAGAGTTAAGGATCTAAGCATGGAGACCATTCAGGGGCTATTACAGCAATTTAAGTGAGAGATTATCTTAGGTTGGGTTCCTTGGAAACAAACTCTGAGATGGGGAATTGCATGCAGAAGGGTCTCGGGGAGTGTGCCTGGGAAATACACCTGTGGGGACATGAAGAATGCAGACTAGGGCAGAGGGAGAAGCCAACCTGCAAGATGCTGGCAACTGAGGCCTCAGCTAATCCTAAGGGGAGCTCCTGGAGCTGGGAAGGCCCTACGGAGTAGTCCAAAATTGTGTGAATTTCTGTGGCCGCTGTAACAAATTTCCACAATCATAGTTGCTCAAGACAACACAAATTTATTATCTTACAGCTCTGGGTATCAGAAGTCTGAAATGGGTCTCACTGGCTAAAATCAAGGGGTCGGCAGGGCTTTGCTCCTTCTGGAGGCTCTAGGGCTAAATCTGTTTCCTTGTCTTTTCCAGGTTCTTTTCCAGCATCTGGAGGCCGCCTGCATTCCAGCAATCACATCACTCCTACCTGTTTCCGTTGTCACATCTCCTCCTCCAACTCTGACTTCTCCCCCAATTTCATTTAAATGGATCCTTGTGATTACATTGGCTCCACCTGGATAACCCAGCATAATCTCTCCAACTGAAGGTCAGCTAATTAGCAACCTGAATTTCCCTTGCCATATAAACTAACATATTCACAGGTTCTGGGGATTAGGCCATTATTCTGCCTGCCACAGGCGAGGTGGCCAGGTCTTCGTATCCTTGCATCAGCCAGTCGTTGGTGGGCGCTGCCCCTTTGGAGGCCATGTAAGTTTTGAATGAGGCAGTTCTCTTGAGCCAAGGCAGTCCGCACGAGGGACATACCTGTGTGCCTTCAACAACCAATATTCCCAGCAGGTGGGGGATGCAGTAACCACCGCAGAGATGAAGGTGGCCACAACCAGATAGATGATAGCAGTGAACCTGGCACAAAGCCATTGGATTCTGGATATATTCTGAAGTTAGATCCAACAGGATTTGCTGATGAGAGAAGAGGAGTCCAGGACACTCCATGATTTGGGGACTGAACAATAGAAAGTTAGGACTGCTATGGATTACACAGGGAACACTGGATCAGTACTGTCTCATTTAATCTTCATGATTAAACTATGCAGAAAGTACTTTTATTAGCTGCACAATGCATCTGAGGAAACTGAGGCACAGACATGTAAAGAAACCTATCCAAGGTCGCGTGGCTAATAAGTGACAAAGCCAGAATTTGAACTCAGTCAGTCCCACCCAAAACACTCTGTTTTATCATTTGAAAAGAGATAATGGGACCCCTTCTCTGAAATATTTGTTTAGGGGCCCAGAAATTGAACTTATATCATCTTACAGAATCTTGATCTCTCACCCTGGACTTAGGACAGTGACTGGCACATACTAGTAGAATGTGCAAAAATATCTGTGGGCTGACTGTGTGAAGATCTAGTTGCACATATAGAATGCCTGTGTGTATTCCTACTTGGCTGTTTAATATTATGTCCCTGCCCAAACTCTTCAGTGCTTCCCACCTCTTTATTCATCAAGTCCAAACAGTTAGTTCAGAATCCGTGATGTGGCCCAAGGCTCATCTCTCACTGAGTCTCAGCCCCTTCTGTGCTGTTTCATACGTCAGCCCCTTTACCCTTCCTGCTCTTCTTTAGGTGCTAGAGATGTGTTTACCATGCTCTGCCCAGACCCACTGGTTTCCCACCTTCCCCTCAACCCACCATGCTGGTTCTGCTTCCCCATCGTTGGGTAGGATGCACCCAACACCTGGGATGTTTCTCTTTTCCCCCAACCTAGCTGAATATTCCTGACCTTCAAAATTTACATGGAGACTCTCTTCCATGAAGCCTTCTGCGCAAGCTAGGATTTTGTTCAATTGCTTGTAACAGTAACTCAATTACATTGCTTTAACCAAATAGGTGTTTATTTTTCTCACACATCAGGAAGTCCAGAGGAAGGCATTCCAGGACTGCTACAGCTTCTTAAACAAATCATCAAGGCCCAGGCTGCTTCTAACTTCCTTGTCTGCCATCCTTAGCATCTAGCTTTAGTCCTCATGGTTGTAAGATGGCTGCTCCACTCCAGGTATTGTGTCTGGGTCCCAGGAAAAAAGAAAGGGCAAGGACAAAGAGTTAAAGGTGCATGCCAACTAAATCTGTGCCTTTGTATCAGGAAAATAATAGCTTCTCAGGAAGCCCCACCCAGCAGACTTCCCCCGGCATCCCAACGGCCAGAACTTGATTGCATGGCCACCTCCTACTGGACACGTTGCTATCCTAAACAGAACTGGCATTCTGTCAGAAAGGAAGAGGAAGAGATTGAAGATGAGATAGACAATCAGCAGTGTCTGCCACGCCTTTGGAGCCTACTCCAGCCTGTCTGAACTTTACCCCCTCTGAGCAACTATTTATTGTTGCAATTTGTGTGCAGCTGAAGGGTGGAATCCATGTCTATATTCCCCTCTATTGAGTGCTGAGCATATGGTAAATGTTCTATTAACTAATACCTTGAATGTAGAGGCAATGTGGTATAATGGTTACTAGTCAGGTGGCCTGGATTTGAATCCCAACTCTGCCATTTACCATTTATTAGTTCTGCAACCTTGGTCACCTCTCTGTTCTTCAATTTCCCCAGGTGTAATATGGAGATGATATGGTAAGGCATACTTTATACAGTTGTGGTAAGAATTAAATTAGTTAATTTTAACAGAGCATTTAGACTAGTAAGCACTATGTGTCTGTTCAATAAATACATGGATGACACCTATGTTTAAAATATTACCAGTTGGACAAGTTAGAGCATCTTCATGGACTAAAGGGACAGAATAGCTTAAGCCAGCACTGTCGAAGACAATTCAGATGCACGATGATCACTGTGGCTGAGACAGCAATTAGGAGACTGCGCTGCGTGCTAGTCAGAGTTCAGGCTCTAAGGTCAGGCTGCCCAGATTTGCCCACTAGCTTTTTCCCACTTATTAACTGTGTACCTCTGGGAAAATCACTGAATCTGTCTAAAGCTCAGTTTTCTCATATGTGAAATTGGGATAATAATAAATAGAGCCTACCCCTTATGTGTGCTTTGAAGACTAAATGAGATCATCTATGTAGGATGATTAGCATGGCTCATGGTGCATCTGAATAAATGTTAGTTCTGTTAAGAATTAGGACCAACGATGAAGAGGCTAGCTGGACTATGTCACCCGGGCTGAAGCGGGTACAGGAGTGTAGAATGAGGCTTTGCCATAAATGTTGATCCTCAATATGGAATCCATCCATTTTCAGACACTCTAAACCCAAGGCTAGAAATTGGAGCTGAGGGGAAAGGCACCCAAGCTGCAAAGTCCCCTGGCCTCCCTCTGGCTCTGCGAGGCTGTCAGGAGCCAGCTCTCGCTTCTTTCACTTCTGACACTGGATCCTTGCAAAAATGCAACAAACGGACCTCTCCGAAGAAACACCTACTTTATTTTTTCTTAGAACTGGAGGAGTATAACAGACATTTGCTTATCTCTGGAAGTCCCTACCTAACATGAATAGAGGCTTATTGAGGCAGCCCTGCGCTGGCCTTTATCATCCCCACACCAAGACAAGCACGTGGGTCTTGAGTCTGGTGCAACTTTCTTTAGGGAAGATAGGGCACTGTAAATTACCCTAATCATCTTTCTCCAAGCTCAAGCAATCATGCTTGCAACTCTCTTTCCCAATTTGAGGCAGGAATTAAATTGACTACTTACTAAAAAAATAAATAAATAAATAAAGTTCACTATATCACAGTTCATAATTACTAGAGCTTTTTTTGTGCATATAGTACACTTTTTAAAAGCATACACTTACCATCCAAAAGCCACGATGAAATGGCTATTTTTGCCTGTGATGTTGTCATTACATTATTGCAGGAACAAAATAAAATTCCAAATTGTTGAAAAAAAATTTGACTACTTTCTAAGCTGATTCTATGTAACCAAATCTCCCTCAATTAGAATAATAGAGACAACTTAGGTCAAAATCACTAATACATATTTGTAGGATGAAAGCACAAAATGTGTAAAATATTTCTTTGTGAAATTGTATTAATCCTTTTAGGCAAAATATATATAATTAGTATCAACATATTCTAATAAACTAAATGAGACTAATTAATGACAAAAGCTATAGTTTAAAATAGTTGTGTGTCATAACCATACAAGTCTTTGGATATAGAGGAGGTAATTGCTGGGGGCTGGCCCGGTGGCGCAAGTGGTTGGGTGCGTGCGCTCCGCTTCAGCAGCCCCGGGTTTGCAGGTTCGGATTCCAGGCACGCACTGACGCACCACTTGGTAAGCCATGCTGTGGCGGCATCCCATATAAGGTAGAGGAAGATGGGCATGGATGTTAGCTCAGGGCCACTCTTCCTCAAGAAAAAAGGGGGAGGATTGGCATCGGATATTAGCTCAGGGCTAGTCCTCCTCACAAAAAAAAAAAAAAAAAAAAAAAAAAGAAGTAATTGCTGATTCCCAAAAGAGACTGTATATTGAGGAACATAAGTTTGTTATCCCTTGCTTTGAAAATAAAAGAAAGCTATGAATTTAGCGAGTAAGTCCTTGAAAATGCTCAGAAGAAATAATCTCAAAGGCTTAATTAAATTCAGTAAAACATGTTTGAACTACCATAGAAATTCAAGAAGTATTTACCAAGCATCCTACTACTATTTGTATAACGTGTATATGGTAGTTCATTTACTCTTAACTCTCCTATAAGATACGTATTATAACGCGCACACACACACAAACACTTCCAAGAAACCAGAGGCTAAATATCTTAGCCAACATCACATAGTTAATGGGATTTGAACCCCAGCCTTCTAACTTTAAATTTGTGGTTTGTTACATTTCAGAACAATTTCCTATATTATAAAATCAGATGCAGGACAGTCTGAATTAATGTGCCTTTCCCATATTCTCTACGTAAAATCCTCCTCTTAAATAACTTATTTTGTTGCAAACAGAAAAATAGATGACCAGGACAGAAGATCAGAACCCTTCCATGGCACCCTCCACTTGTGCCTAAACTGGGGGAAGTTTCAGAGGCCACATTATGTATGGGAGACTGTGTTGAGCCAAGGGAAACTTTGAAACTTGGGCTTTGGCCTCCAAGGCCATTGCACTCCACCAGCAGGCAAGGCTAAGCGGGGTAAAGTGGCCTAGAGCCTAGAAATAAAACCAGTCACACAGCCTCCTCTCTAGGCAGCACCTGAGGCTCTGCCCCCTCAGCCCAGCACTTGATGGTAAAGCAAGAACAATGCACTGAAAACCAGGAATGAGGGCCAAGAAGAGGGCGTGTGAGCCTGCATGTGTACGAATGCCCAGGGCAAAGCCGGTCTGGGCAGCCAGCCCCAGCCCTCAGATGAACTGAGTGCTGCCCATCTGACTTACCCAGGCAGATGGAAAAGACAGAATGAAGAAACGAGAGAGAATGAAATGAAGTAGCCAGGACCTCTCCTTCTTCCTCCAGAGGAAAACCATCCCAGAAGACAGAAGTCTATTTAAGCCCCACACCTTAGAGAGCACGGCCCAAGACTCTCTCTGGATATTGGATTAGAAAGGGACCAATCCATAGAAACATGCCTCCTCCTGGGATTGACCTCAGAGGTGGATGAGGGGAGCAGCAGGAGCCTCCTTAGCCTATACGCCAACATATTTTATTTTATATTCTTGACATAAAATTTTAGAACTTAACAATATTATACAGCATAAAATAATAAATGTTGGCGATTTTCTGAAGAGCCTTGGAAATTCTCCCCCTCATCTACTGGGGAGCTGCCACATCGTCTCCTAATTGTACCCTTACAAGCAGACGTAATTCATGTTTCTGAATGAATTTATAATGCAAAACCTTCAACGGGTGGTATGTAAGTTCCACACGGACTCCCTCATTTTTACAACAGGGGAAGATTATTTCCAGGAAGGCATTTTGCAGATGTGAATACTAAGCAAGCAGCTATTGTAGTATGTGAAACAGGAAAGTCTCCCAGTATTTGGGAACTGATGCAGTGGGTCAGAGCTGGTTTTAATTATGTAGAAGTGATTGGTTACAGTAAAACTCAAACTGGAAAATTGCCTCAGAGCTAGAGTAAAGAATTCATAAGATTTAGAGTTGGCGGAGACGAAAGCGATCATCTTATGTAATGGTGCCCTACATTTTATTTAATCCTGTCAACAAATATTTACTGAACATCTATTATGTGCCAGGAACTCAAGCACAAAGATTCCTTTTAACATTAGAAAAGGTCACAGTCTCCCATTCGATAGTAATTGTAATTCTAGACTTTAGGAAAGAAAAGTAACAAATGGGATAAAATTAACTACAAACACAGTAATACTTTAATCATTACGACAGCGCCTACATTTGAAACTTAGTAGTATACATATAGATGAGTCATATTATTTATTCCATCGACAGAAAACGCTTGATTCACAAACACTTCCTAAAATTCCTTGTAATCACACCACAGATCCCTCCGCGTGTAAAGCCTGTGAGTTGGAAATCAGTGATCTAGTCCCATGTGCTCATTTTGCAGACTGCAAAAGCTGAAGCCTGGAAAGTTCGTAAGTAACTTACATCTGGTCTCCTCACTGGGTAGTGGCAGAGCCAGAGGCTCTGACCTCATGACGTCATGCAGCCTCTGCTTGGTTGCTTCCTATTCACTTAGGGGACAGAGAACCCTAGCTGTCCCCCATGGTTCATTCTCTCCATCTTTGCCCCACAAGCTTGAGCAGGGCGCAGATGGAGACTCCATTTCCCAGCCTCTCTTGCAGGTAGGCATGGCCGTATGACTGTGGCCAATGGGATGTAAGCAATGGGATGGGAATTCATGTTTGCAATGTCCAGGTCACATTCTTATCTGGGAAGCCTTTACCTCTCCATATCCTCTCCCCACCCTCTTCTGCACTTTGGGGGCAGCTGTGATCATGCAGATGAAGTCAGCAGCCTCGAGACAAATGCATAAATAGAAGGAACCTGAGTTCCTGGATGCCCTCAAAGAGCAAGGCCACCCTGCACTCCCCATCCCCTTCTAGACTGGCATCTGAAAGAGGAATAGATTTCTCTCTTGTCTGAGCTACTATATTTTGGGGTCTCTTTGTTGCAGAAATTTAGTCTAAACCTAACAAAAATAACATAATATACTCAGATAAAAGTCTCCAGGGTGAGACGGTTAAGGGAAATAGCAAATTATGTTCTTGAAACTAAGAAAGAATGGCATTCATTTGTATTTCTAAATAATGGCATCACAACTGATCTTGGGTGGTCACAGAAGAAAACTAAATGGTCATAAAAGCACTGTTGATTCTGCCTTGTTCTCTCTCTCTCTCTATCACCCACTCTGGGGGAAGTCAGGTGCCATGTCATGAGGACGCTCAGGCAGCCCTATAGAGAGGCCCACGTGGTGAGAAACTGAGGACTCCAGTCAGTAGCCAACTAGCAACTGAGGTGAGCATGGAAGTAGACCTCCAGCCTCAGTTAGACCTCCAGATAACTGCAGCCCTGGAAGACATCACATTTGTCTCATAAGAGAGCCTGCGACAGAACCACCTAGCTAAGGTACTCCCAATTCCCGACCTATGGAAACTGTAAGATAATAAATGCTTGTTTTGAGCCACTAAATTTTGGGTTAATTTGCTATGCGGTGCAGATAATGATACACTCCTTGGATATGTTTGGTATGCTATCTTACACAGGGCCTGGTAGGTGCTAGAAACATTGGCCTGCCTCCCCTGTGAATAGATTAATTCCATGGAAAATTTTGTTAATATTCCCTAGTTTTCTATAGGATTAGAGGGAATAACGCCTGTAAACACATCTCTTCTTAATGAGTTTTGGATTATGTGATTTTGGGTGTAAGGGTGGGGATAGGTAATCTCATCAAGTATTACACCAGGCCTCAGATAAAAGAGGCAAATTGGCATCAAGTTATACAATTAATTTACATTTAGATGTTTCCTGATATTTTGGTGAAATAAATTTATAAATGTAGAAGCCAGTCCTTTCGTTAATCATTTCAACAGCTATCCAGTGCATTGCTAATATCCGGTATTAGTTTATGGAAAATAATTATAATAGTCATGGACTCCTCCGTCTCCCTCACTTATCATCCAGCCAGTCACTGTGTCCCCTAGAGACTAAATCTTGAATGTCTCCAGAGTCCCTCCTGCTGTCTGAGGCCCAGGCTTTCCTGGTGGGGTCTTAGGGGAGTGCTGCCAAATTGCTTTTTCAGGGGGGTGTGTGGTACTTGCATATGGGGGCTCAAAGAGCATCTGAGTTGAACATGCTCCTTCCTGAAATAGTCACCCTAATTTCCAAATTCCAAATCAAGACATATTTAAATTAGAGACTGCTCTAAAAAATCCAGGACCCGGGAAGGAAATCATCACAGAGAAATGGGCTGACTTAGTGACCAGTATTCCCAGTGACCAATCGTTCATTCCCAAGATATTCCATGAGTGTTTGCTCTGTGCCAGACAGACAGGCACCACAAAGGGGACAGGCCCAGTCCCTGCCCTGGGCTCTTACCATCTAACTTTCAGAGCTGTAGCCTGCTCCCCCCAGGGTTCCCTCGGCTTCTCCCTGTACCCCCATCCCAAGCTGGAAAGCGGAGGTAGGCACCCAGCCTGTGCTCTCCCTTCGCCTCCTGGAGTGGAGCTCTTGTGCACAATGGGGCAAGGGGAGGTCAGGATGGTAGGCTCACTGGGAAGCTGGGTGACGGGAGTGTCACCTCCTGCTATGTCAAATAGCTGGAGAAGAACTTGAACTAGGCAGATATTTTTTCAAACACCCTCTTAGGGAGCAAGAATTGCATTTTCATTCTGTGTCAAAAACCGTGTTTTGCTGTCCCACACACTCCTTCCCTGACTGTAACAGCATCTAAGGCCACAGTCACAGAGAGCCCTGGGCTGGCCTCTGGAGAGCTCTGTGCCATGCAGTGTGCAGTGGTTGATTAGGCCTGCTCTGATGACAACTTAGTCTTCAATGCAGATGAAGCCACTGGGGCTCTTGTTGGTTACAAAGAGACCTTCTTTTTCTTATAGAGTATTTGTCCACTAAGACAAAGAAACCAAAATGAAGATACATATTACTTAGATCCATTTTGGAAATGAGGTGAGACTGTTTAGGGAGAAAAGCCCTTTTACCATTGTTTTCATCTGGGGATAACATTCCCTACCTCATCAGATTGTCCCTACTCCTACAATACCCCCTGGACTTGGTTGAACGGTGTACCCCCAAAATTCATGTTCACCCAGGACCTCAGAAAGTGACCTTATTTGGAAATAAGGTCTTTGTACATTTAATTAGTTAAGATGATGCCATACCAGATTAGGATGGGCCCGAATCCAATGACTAGTATCCTTAAAAGAGGGCCATGTGAAGACACAGAGGAGCACACAGAGAGGAAGTATGTGACGACTGAGGCAGACACTGGAGTGATGCAGCTACAAGCCAAGGAATGCCCAGGGCTACTGCCGGCCACCAAAAGCTAGGAAGAGGCAAGGAATGATTCTTCCCTGGACCCTCAGAGGCAGCATGAGCTGACACTTTGATTTCTGACTTCTAGATTCCAGAGCTATGAGAGAATAAATTCCTGCCACCCAGTTTGTGGGACTTTGTTACAACATTCCTGGGAAACTGAGACACCCAGAGGCCCAGACCCTGCCCTTTCCCCTTGATTGAAGCCCAGGAGTCAGCAGGTGTATCAGGCTTGGGTGAGACTCTTCCTGTAGAAAGTCTGCTCTAGAATAGCCAAAGGAATCCTGAGAAAAAAGAACAAAGCTGGAGATATCACACTCCCTGATTTCAAAATATACTACAAAGCTACAGTAATCAAAACAGCATGATACTGGCACAAAAACAGACACACAGATCAATGGAACAGAATTGAGAGCCCAGAAATAAACCCACACATCTATGGACAGCTAATTTTTGACAAAGGAGCCAAGAACATACAACAGAGAAAGGAAAGTCTCTTCAATAAGTGGTGTTGGGAAAAGTGGACAGCCACATGCAAAAGAATGAAAGTAGACCATTATCTTACACCATATACAAAAATTAACTCAAAATGGATTAAAGACTTGAATGTAAGACCTGAAACCATGAAACTTCTAGAAGAAAACATAGGCAGTACGCTCTTCAACATTGGTCTTAGCAGCATATTTTCAAGTACCATGTCTGACCAGGCAAGGGAAACAATAGAAAAAATAAACAAATGTGACTACATCAAACTGAAAAACTTCTGCACAGCAAAGGAAACCATCAACAAAGTGAAAAGACAACCTAACAACTGGGAGAAGAAATTTGCAAACCATATACCTGATGAGGGGTTAATATCCAAAATATATAAAAAACCCATACATCTCAACAACAAAAAAACTAACAACCCAGTTAAAACAACTATCTACTGGGGCTTTGGGGGGGTGGAAAGAGGAGGATGGGCAATAGATGTTAGCTCAGAGCTGGTCTTCCTCAGCAAAAAAAAAAAGAGGAGGATTAGCATGGATGTTAGCTCAGGGCTGATCTTCCTCACACACAAAAAAAAATGGGCAAAAGATCTGAACAGACATTTCTTCAAAGAAGATACACAGATGTCCAACAGGCACATGAAAAGATGTTCAACATCACTAATTATCAGGGAAATGCTGATCAAAACTATAATGAGATATCACCTCACTCCCATCAGAATGACTATAATTAACAAGACAGGAAACAACAAGTGTTGGAGAGGATGTGGAGAGAAGGGAACTCTCATAGACTGCTGCTGGGAGTGAAAACTGGTGCAGCCACCATGGAAAACAGTGTAGAGAGTCCTCAGAAAATTAAGAATAGAACTACCATATGATCCAGCTATTCCACTGCTGAGTATTTATCCAAAGAACATGAAAACACAAATGTGTAAGGATATATGCACCCCTATGTTCATTGCAGCATTATTCACAATAGCCAAGACTTGGAGGCAAGCTAGGTGCCCATCAAGGATGAACGGATAAAGAAGATGTGGTATATATACACAATGGAATACTACCCAGCCATAAAAACGATGAAATCTGGCCATTTGTGACAACATAGATGGACCTTGAGGGTATTATGCTAAGCAAAATAAGTCAGATGGAGAAAGTCAAACACGATATGATCTCACTCATAGGTAGAAGATAAAAACAACAACAAACAAACACATAGAGACAGAGGTTGGACTGGTGGTTACCAGAGGGGAAGGGAGCAGAGAGGAAGGCGAAAGGGGTGATTAGGCACATGTGTATGGCAATGGTTTGTAATTAGTCTTTGGGTGGTGAACATGATGTAATCTACACAGAAATTGAAATATAATGACGTACCCCCGAAATTTATATAATGTTATAAACCAATGTTACCGCAATAAAAAAAAAAAAGCCTGCACTGATTGTGTGAAATTGACTGAAGACCCAGGAACAGGCACAAAGAGGAGGGGACAGTGGTCATGATCCTGGGGAGCAGCCAGCCAACTCAGGGCCAGGGCTGTGGCTGGGGTAGACTGAACCATAAGCCTCTGCTCAGGTGCCAAGTATAGTTTCCCCGAACTCCTATCAAAGCCTGTCCTTTCTTCCTAGCAACGAATTAGGAAATTAGGACATGGAGAGTACAAACTGCAGACTTTGGGCTGTGAAGGGGAGAAGGAAAGGTCTGCGGCTCAGGAAGGCGGGCTGCATAAAAGCCCTTTGCGTGCTCTACCTACTGAACTATTAGATAACATGATGGGTGTTGACATGCCCAGGACATGGCCTCAGACCTTGTGGAGATTATCTTTTAGGAGGGCAAAGATTAACAACAAAATAAATGCAGCATTGCTACTATGAGAAGAAATACTGTCGCAGAATGTTTACATGGGATTTTGAATCTGCTTGGACTGAGGACACAAGATAACAGGTGGCAAGTGCTCCCATATTCCAGAGTGAGCTGTTAGCTCGATTGTGCAGGACTTGTAAGGGAGGAGGCTAAGAACTGGTTTTGAGACCTTAGCTGACTACCCAGCCCCAGCCTACAAAAGAGGCTGGAGAGTCTGAGAGCAGGGCTGGGAACTTCAGGAGGAGGATCTGGTGAGTGGATGATGTGTGATTCACCCCAAATCCCCACAATGCAGAAGAAGTGGCAGGCCTTCAGGGAGACCTTCTGGAGCAATTGAAATGCATCCCTGGAGGTGGGGCTTGGACTGGTATCAGCCTCATGCCTAAGAAATCTAAAGGGCAGGTGTCTGAGTGAAGCTGCTTGTGGCAACAGCATGGAGGGTGTAATTTGGGAAGTAAGTTCACTCCACTGACCACAGGTCAAGGTGTATGTTTACCGTGACACAGAAGTGCAGATATTGGAAGGGTGTGCTGTGAGTTGACCTAGAAGCCCCTTAAAGGGACTTTCCCCAAAGGACTACTCTTAAAGGTATTCCAACAGAGAGAGGTCAACTCCCAAGAACAGAGGTTAAAGGAGGAGTTTCAAGTGGCCAGTCAATAAGTGGATCACTGTATTAGGGAAGTGCAGGTAAGAATCCCCAGGAACTGGGCTCCAAAGAATCTCAGAGCAGCCCATCCAGGAAAGAGTCCACTTTGAACACTGGCCCATCCCAGAGAGTGCCAACCCTCTAGTCAGTAGATCCTTTCTGTCCCCTTTATCTCCACTTTCCCCTCTAATCCTGTTAGGGGTCCAAAGTTGCACCTGGTAGAGGGAGGGAGAACCTGGCATTGTAAGGAGACTAGAAGCTGACTACACTCCCCTTTCCTACTGCAGGCTCCCAGCTTGCAATAGGCCAGCTTTGAGTGATTCACAGTTTTTATTATATCTCTGCACTGGGCATGATTACTTACTCAGCTGAGACTTAAAGTGACGAGAGCACTTTCCATGACCTGTGAGTGAGCAGATAAGCTATGGGGCCTGCTGGGGGTCTCATCCAGGGGAAACCATCACCTCAGGGTGATTTATAAGGGCAATTGTGGGGGGAAAATAAGTTTGCTTTATAATTGGGCTCCTCAAGTCCTGCTGTTTCAATTACATCCTGAAAGAGAGGTACATGGTATATGAGTGCATTCAGCAGGGACTAGACCCAAGAAGGCAGGAGGTGAGGGAGAGCTCAGACAGGGCCTCAGGCTGTGGGGAACCCAAGTTCACAGCAGCAGTGAAAGAGGGTATGAAGACCAAATAAGGAGGAAAGGTGGGAATTGAGATCAGAGTAGACTTTCTGAAATACTCTATGAGAGAAGGAATAGTTTGGGGTGACTTCCAGGTCAAGAGCATGGTCACAGAAGTGGTGTCTGGGCTAAGGTGAAGAAGAAGGTAAATCAGAGATGGAGAACTAAGGAAGCTGGGCCATCTATAAGATGTGAACACCACCCAAGATGATGGCAGAACTTGAAACAGAGAGAAGGGCTACGACTGTAGTCATCAGTGACGAAGAAGAACAGATCAGGAAGTTTACATGAGCCCCAGGGGAACAGGGTTTCACAGATGTGAGCAAGAACTGAGAAGATAGGGAGTCCAGATGGCTCAATGGAAGGGCTTGGGAAAGAGGAAGTGAGTGGGAAACTGAGGTGGAGGAGAGGACGCACCAAGTTTTGTTGGGAGTGAAATCATGGGATGGGGCTTACAATTGTGGGTCAACCAATGAAAACAGGGATGTGAGGCAGAGGTGACTGAGTCCTTGATAGTCTTCTGCAGCCCTGCCGCTTCAAGTGTGCTCTGAGGACCCCCAGCATCAGTACCACCTGAGATGTAAGGCCCGCTCCAGACCATCTGGATCAGACTCACATTTTACAAGCTCCCCAGGTGGTTCTAGCACACTAAAGTTTGAGCAGCTCCATTCTAGAGTATGACAAACTTAACACAGCTGTGGCCTAGAAGAGGCACCGTGAGGTCATTACATATATCTGGATATTCTTTTTCTTTCAGGTCCATATGGGGCTGTTGCACTGGCCTCCTAGTATGTGAAAATAGATGTTAGGAGACATTACAAATGAGCCACTGGGCACACGGTCAGTCACACGTGGACAGGCCCAGGCTGCTGCGATGGTATTGGAGAATCTAGACTACTGTGCACATTTTGCGGAGGGCTGTTTGGTGGGGAGAGTGGGGCTGAAGGGAATTGAAACCAGTTTCATGTGTGGACAGAGTCAATGATTGAAGGGAGTAAGCAAAGACAAAGCCCCAAATATCTCCCCACCAGCTTTGCTTTGCATCTGACATCCCACATATCTCCCTCCAGCAGCCAATTCCACAGATATTTTCCGGGTATGAACCAGATGCCTGGCAGGAACTTCTAAACATCTCTTCCAGTTTCCAGAGCCTTTGCATACACTGCATCACGTTTTAATTTTTATTCTCATAACCACCCTTTGAGGTCAACACGGAAGGTAGGATATACTTTCTCTATGTATAGCCCTTGAGGATTTGCCCCAAATCACAAAGCTAATAAATTGGGATTTTAATCTAGGCTTTCTGACTTCAGTCTGCCTCTTTTATGAAGGGGCTTCTTTCTTATGTAATAGACATAGGAGTTTGGTGGGCCTTGGATTGTTGTAAAGTGTTTGATTTCCTAATTATATGAGCAAGGCAGTTTGAAATGCAGAATGAGGGCCCTTTTGGTGACAATCCCCTTTCCCCATCCTCTCCAACCCATCTCATGGGATATTGCAAACAAAGCGAGAAGCGGCCACAGAAAGCAGCCATGCCCACTTCAGTTGACTTCCCTGGGGCAATGTGCGGAGAAGCCCTGATTTCCTTCGTGGAGAGACAGCACTCCGGAAAAGATTACCTATTGCTTCCCTGCTTCCTCACACCACAGGGCGTCAACCTTACAGCTGCGTGGCTATAAAACACCACCGTCTGGTCACTCTGATTCTAAGATGATTGCACATAACGCTAAATAGATTGCTGGCAGAAGTCTTAACTTTTAAAACAAGAGAAATGTGGGAGGAATGAGCCTGCTGGGCCCACCGCTCCCAGACTCTCCGCACCTGTTTCTACACATGCTCCTCGCTGCCCTCCTCTGGGGACCCCACGGTAGTCAGGGAGACTGGGCTTGGAAGGAAGTGGAGGGAGCCCAGGAGCCTCTTTTCCCAGTATTGTTTTGCAACCTAGGCTCTCCCTTTCAGCACACAGCCTGAAAACTGAGGTTGTTTTTCAAAATCCAGGGGAAAGCACTGACGTGAAGTTGTCCCATTGATATGCAAGGTGCCACTCCCTTCAGTCCTCTGAACACTGTTGACAAATGAGACCAGCTGGCTCCCAGGGGGCATTGTCCTCAGTTGTTCATGCAGACACCTTTACCTAAGATGGGAGGGAAGGTTGGGGAAATCAAGAATAAGCCTGTTAAAGCATCATCACTGGGCCCCAGAAGGACCTCTCAGAGCCCACAGCTGTTTACTCTGAGAGTGGCCTTATGGTCCTTCACTGGGATTCCACTTTTCTCCTTGTTTTAATTTTTTTAAAGGACGTTATATGGTGACCAGAGTCTGGGTCAAGGACCCAGGGACAAGGAGGGACTGTCCCACCACTAGTCCTAATGTTTTGCCTTTCAGTAGGCAGAATGTACAGGCCTCTGCTGGGTGAGCTGGTGCCAGCTGTGGGAGCAGCACGATCCAGTGGAGCAGAGAGTTCAAAGTCCAGAGAATCCAGAGGTTGAGAGCGTTTTGTATAATTGTCCTGTTTATGTAGGACTGGCCTCCTAAAATCAATCAGGACACTGAACTTCTGTGTTGGCTATTCAAGTAGATTGTCAGAAAAGTCTCTAAACCAAGCATGGACCTTAACCTGTCATTCCTACACAGTCTGAGGCGTTCTTTGATTTTCCTGTTAACACATTCCTAGAATTAAAGATGTATGCTACACAGCAGGTCTGAAAAGAATTCCATTCAAGGGTCTAAGAATAAAGTCTTTGATCACTTACGAAAAATCATTTAACTTTTCTTCCTTTGCATCTTTACCCATTAAATGCTATAATGAAATTGATTAGAGAAAAATAATAGTATAAATTTATTGAGCTCTTATTATATACCAGGCACTATTTTAAGCCCTTTCATATATTTATTTAATCACCATAACAATATTGATCTCTTTTGCTTTGCACGTAATAAAATTGAGGCTTAGATTTACCTAAAGTTATAGGAGTTACTAACTGGTGGGTTTAAAACTAGATGTTTGTTTTTAAAGTCCTTAACTGCCATACATCATTTACAAAAAGATGACTAGGAAGGGGAACTTATTTTAGAATGTTGCATTTTCTATTGCATTTTATAGTGTTCAAAGTATTTTGTGAATAGCCTTTTTTTGAGCCTCATAATAACACTGTGAATAAGGCAGAGCAGGTCTGTTTCCCATTTTACAGATGAGGAAACTAAAGCCCAGACAGGTTAAATGATTGGCCAAGGTCCCAGAACTGGTAAATACTGGAACAGGGATAAGAATGTAAGTCTTCTGACTCCTACCCCTGTGTAATATCCACTCCAGGCACAGCCTCTCTATTTAGGCCAAGACCACGTGCTGGAAGAGACCTGAGTGATCATGGAGTATACGTTTCTCATTTTACATTTGCAGAAACTAAGATCCAGAGGAGAGTTGCTTAGCCAAGGTCACCCAATTAGCCAATAACAGAATTGGCATCAGATATCAGACTCCTGATATTTCCAATTTAGTGATATTCCCACTCTTTCAAAAAAAGGAACTTGTAAGTGAAATAATCAATTAAAGAAACGTTTGAAGGAAACATTTTTCAGTTGCTTTGGAAGCACGGAAGGTGTTAAAAAACAAACTTCAACTGAGTAAATTTGAAGATCTAATTGGCTTTATTAAATGATTTGTGAATCCAGCAGCATCCCATCTAGCTAGTAGAAGGATGCTCTAAAGGGATTGTAGACACTGAAAAGTTTTTATAGGAAGAAGGGCAGGGCAAGGGAGCTATTAGCAAAAGAAAAGAAAGGATTATTTTTAGGCCAAGCCGGCTCCTCTTGGGAGAAGGGAATGGGGGGGGCGCTATATATCGTGGAGATTACCTCTCCTTGGGGGGGGGGGGTGAGAATGGAGAGGGCCCACGTGACAGATTACCTTACTGGTGCTTGATCAGAAAATTCCAAACTGGTCAATTAATATTACATTTTTACATTTCCGGGAGAGGTTGAAACTCTCCCGGAATTAGATCAGGTATTAAATCTAGGTTTGGTATCATGGGCTTTAGCACGAGTGACGCCATTTGGGGCCTGTGGTTTTCTTTTTAACATAGGGGAAGCCTCAGGAAGGGAAACTTTTGTGTCTTCGGGTCTATCTTCAACCCCGCAGTATTTGCTAAGCGATTTTGTTTCGAGAAGAAGATCATTAACCAGTCACTGATATTATGGCTAAAAAATTACAAAGTAATTTGCCCTTGGTATCCATGTGTTGCTTCTTACTAAAGACGTTATTTTCATGTAGGCTGTATTAGCTTTAAAGGACAGTTTCTCATAAGATTAGAAAACTACCCTCAGATCCAAGACTGAATGAGTCATTATAGCATTCAGCACTAGAGGGCGCTCCATGAGAGGGCTGGCTACGCAGGCTCCCAGGAAGCCACCAGAGCAGCTAGAGACAGGCTCAGGGAAGACCAGAGGAACGGAGGAAATATACAGTAAACAGGTACACTAACTATCATGGGGCCAGATATCACAAGCCGTTATGAAAAATTGTGTGTTTGGTTTTAGTTTTCGTTAATGTTTTAATATAGCCTTGGTCCAGAATAGGATTGACTTTTCATATATATACCACTCAATCCTCACAATCCTGAAAAGTAGGTATCGTCATCTCCACTTGATGGATTAAGAAATCAAGGTTCAGTGAAATTAAGTGAGGTGTCCAAAGTCCTAAACACAAAAGTATTTGCCTGTTAACCATCCTTCCAATAGGATTTCCATCGCACTAGAGCTTTTCCTGCTGAAGACCATGTAATAATTTCCTGTTGTCTGATTAAATGCCTTTCATTTGCAGAATTCCATAAAATTTCTTTAGCTAAAACTTTGTTATTCCACAACCTTGCCCTTCCACTCCAGGCAGTCCAATATTTTTGCTGTCCCCTGCACCATCTTTTTTTTAATTTTTTTTTATTAAGTATTTTTTGTGTGTGTGTGAGGAAGATTAGCCCTGAGCTAACATCTGCCAATCCTCCTCTTTTTGCTGAGGAAGACTGGCCCTGGGCTAACATCCGTGCCCATCTTCCTCCACTTTACATGGGACGGCGCCACAGCATGGCTTGCCAAGCGGTGTGTCCGTGCACACCCGGGATCCGAACCGGCGAAACCCGGGCCTCCGCAGCGGAGCGCGCGCACTTAACCGCTTGCGCCAACAGGTGGGCCCCGCAGCATCTTTTTAGATTCCCTTAGTGACTTTATTCCAATCTCACCTACTAGAAACATCCTCCCTTGTCTTCATCTGCCTCTGAGAGCACCGTGCCTTCATGCCCCAGGGCGCATGGGTGTCTCCTCTGGACCTTAGACCCCTCCTCTCTGATCCTGACCGTGGGGCTTGTTGAACCATGGGAGGTGCTCAGTAAATACTGGTTCACACGCCTTAACAGGCATCAGAATCACCCAGGGTGCTTGCTGAACTTGCAGATGCCCAGCCCCTACCTCCAGACATTATGATTCCCGAGGCCTGAGATGATGTCCTTGTATATTTAACAAGCAACCCGGGTGACTCTCATGTAGGTAGTCTGTGACCTCATTTTGACAAAATACCTCTTGTTGCATTCTACTGAATGCGTTCACACGCATATATTATTACATCATTTGAAGTGATTTACCATCTGTTGCTGTTACTTCAGACATTTTCTCAAGTTGCCTCATTTCTATATATTTTGTTTCTCAAATATATATGCCCCCCCTTTCATACCCACAGGTCCCTATTCGGTGGCACTTTCCCAGCACTTCTCTCTGCCTCAAACATAGCTCCCCGCTGCAGCCCTTACCTGTGTAGCTCCCACTCCACTTCGCAACTCAGTTTAGGCTGCTCCCCGTGATATTATTGCCTGAGTCCGAGTCCCAGGGAGGCGCTCCTGCTGCATGTTCCCATGGCACCTCCACCTCTCCCGCCAGAGCACGGCACACAGTGCACACATCTTGCTGTCTAATGCACACGGCATTCCTCAGCAACTTTATTCCAACCTCACCTCCTGGACACCTACTGTATCCCTTTGTGAGGGCAGGAACTTTGATTTTCTTATTCATTATTATATCTTAGCACCAAGCACAGAGCCTGATATGTAGCAGGCACTTAATGGTTATTTGTAGAGTCAATAAATGAATACACTGAGAAGAGAGACTAAGAAGAGAGAAATACGGAGGAAGGAACTTTAAAATGCACCTTAATTCACAATACGCTGGGAATTATGGAGACAATGACCTTTGGGGTCAAACGGGGCACCCAGCGGATGGCCAGGGGGAGCAGTGAAGCCCTAGTTACCTCACCAGCTTCGTTTTCCCTGTGGATCCAAGTCAGTTCAACTCAGTACACACGTGTTGGGTGCCTTTGAGTGACAGGCACTCTGCTGGACACTGAAGAAGCAAAAGTGTGTAAGACACAGTTCCTGAACTTGAGGGTGTGATGTTTAAAGTGAAACCATTTTGTGATCTATATGCCAGTGTGTTAAACTATTAATAGGAAACAAGAGATGACACTGTTCCACTCTCAGCAGAGTTCAAAGGACTCTGAATCTTATAATTGCCACATCCTGTAAGAGAAATCTTAAAAAGTAATGAGGCATAATGGAAAAAAGCCAGGCTTTAAAGTCCCATGAACCCAGGCGGGAATACCAGAGCTGCCAGTCGCCTTGACTGCATGTGTAAAATAGGCCGGATGATGATGATAATCCCAGCACATAGTAGCGATGGTAAACATTATTGAGTGCTGTGCCAGGCCTCTGCTAAGCACTTTCCATGCATTAACTTATTTAATCCTCTCAACTATTTAATATAAGTGCTTTTATTATTCACTTTTTATGGCTTAAAAAAACTGGCTCAGAGAGGTTAAGTAATTTGCCTAAAGTGACCCTCAATAATAAATGGCACAGCCAGAATTTGAACCTGGGACTGGCTGATGAATAAATGAGATATAATGTAGGTACAAGCCTGGCATGGTGCCCAGCAGATAATAAGCCTTTGGAGATGGTTTCTAATATTCTTACTGCACTTAAGAAGTCGGGCCCCTAGAATTATTGCTGTGGGGTGACTTAGTATGAGGATGGTTCAGCAGATGGTGGGAGGGCTGGGTTCTTGAGCCTACGGCACAAACCAGAGGCAGGAATGGAGGGCACTCAGCCACCAGTGCTGCTGCGACTCCTCCCGCACTCCGCTTCCCAGACTCAGGAGCCATCACCCCTGGACCCCATCCCTGGGGAGCCATGGCATCTTACCATTACCAGGGCCTCACAGGTCACCAGGTCAGGGCCCCAATCTGGTGCTTGCCACCTACCACATGCCTGCCAAGTGGCTGTCTCCGCTTTAATGTCCGTCTCAACCTTCCCCACCATCTATCTGCTCACCATCTCTTCATTGCTCTTGAGCAGGGAGGGCAGGGGACAGCGCCCGAGGCCCAGAAGTCGCCGCTGGACACCACTTTCAAGGTCTTCTAAGTCAACGCCATGTCTTCCACATGTGGCCTGCCTGGAGTGGGGATTAGCAGAGACATAACCCTGGGAGAGGCTGGAACTCTTCCTTCCCTCCTGCAGAATGAGTCATTCTTCCCCACCCTCACTTCACGCCCTGTCCCTCCAGAAGGCAGGGAGAAGCAGGAAGGCTGCACAGGTTTACGAATCCAAATTAACACTGGTACAGGCAAGAGAGGCCCTAAGTCCCGGGGGCCTGGTGTGGTCGGCACCACGCTGAGAGCCGGGAGGCCGTTGTCAGAGGAGAGCTGGCTCAGTGCTGAGGTGTCCGGAGGGCCGGGGCCACACAAACTTGCGTCCACTGCGTCCACAGGCAGCACCTCCTCAGCTGGCCCAGGCCCTCGTTAAACCTCTCGGCTGCAGAGTGCTCACTGATGACTAATTTTCATCTCCAAGGCTCTCCCCGCCTTTCCTTTCACCAACATGAAAACCTGGGGAGGGAAGTGTCAGAATATAATTTGCTGCTGCCTGAACCCTCCTGCTTTAGCTCTTGGCATAGGGGATCATTAGTGAGGGACAAGTGAATAAAATCCCACTTCCTGCTGTATTCACACACTGGTTACCTGTTTGTCTTCTGCTTTCTCTCGGCACATGGCAGGAAGGCCTTATCATCCCTTGATGAGTCAGGACAGCCATCTTCTTCAAAGAGCCAGTGCCTCCAATGGGGCAGTCCTTCAGATTTTCCAGTCCCAACTCTCGCATGAAATTGTACCAGGATCTTGACACCCTAAGCAGACATGAGTCAGGAACTTTTATATTATGACCACTTGGTAGCTTATATGTTAATAAGTGCTTGATAAAAGCAAAATTGAATTGAATCTGAGAGGGAGTCCATTCTTGGAACCTGTGCTCTGCCCCCAAGGCCTCTCTTCCCTAGCCCTCTGCCTTCCCTTCCTGTTGGGGTCCGGAAGTTCCTGCAGGGCTTCAAATTTCAATTGTGAAAACCTCTCCACAGAACTCATCACCGGTTCTTCCTAACAACCAATGCTTTCACTGCCTCTAAGACTTGTACTTAAGCTATTTTTAGCTTGTCCTTTCTTTTAAAAAAAAAAATTACACCAGAGGAGTTTAATGAGCCCCATTTAGCTTTTGTAGAAAAAGAAAATTTGCAGACATTAACCAATAAGAACTACTGAACATCACGGCTGGCTGGCACACCTCTTGAAACCAGCCTTTCCCCGCCTCGGTACAATAGTTTATTTTTGGACAGCAGCCTCGGCACAGCGTCGCAAACACGCCACACCGAGGTTCATCGTGAACTTAAAAGAAGGTGGAGATCTAGGTGAGAGGTTCAGAAAGAGAACTCAGAGTTGCAGAGGGCAGGGAGGGGGAAGGAGGGGGGAGTACTGTGCGATGGGGAGTCCTGGCTGCCTAAGGCTGCTTTCAGCACCCATCGCCTACACGATTCTTTGCTTCTAACCAGCCAGCGGGATGAAGGATATGAAGCAAGTGGGAGACAGGGTGAGATTTCAGATCTTTGTTCATTATCATATAAAACTAACACACACACACCACTACCACCACCACCACCACCAACAATAAAATAAACAAAGAGCTCAGGTGTTCTAGTAGAGCATAAGAAATTATGGCAATTAACATCTCAGCTGTCCACCCAAACCCAAGAGTCTTCCTGGGTCAAAGTTGATTCCAGGAAAGGTTCTCAGCTGTTCTGCGTGGCAAGAAGTCCAAGTCACAAATTACAGAACTGCCCCGAGCAGGGTCAAAGCAGTCAGGGCATGGCCATTTCCTCTCTGGACTTTTTTTTTTTTTTTTTTTTTGGTGAAGAAGATTAGCCCTGAGCTAACATCTGTGCCAATCCTCCTCTATTTTGTATATGGGATGTCACCACAGCATGGCTTGATGGGTGGTGTGTAGGTCCGAACCCGGGATCCAAACTCACAAATCCCGAGCCGCCAAAGCAGAGCACACAAACTTAACCACACTACACCACTGGGCTGGCCCTGCTCTCTCAACTTTTAAGCTCAAGTACCGGGAGGGCTTTCCAGGCATGAAAGTAAAGCACCAAGCTTCTTGGTGTTCATACCCAGCCACACGGTTGTTCCAAAGTCTGCTGATGACCTTCCCAGTTACAACACTGTGTTCTTCACTGGGGCTCCACCATGCCTTTTCCTAACGACTCACAATACATGCTCTCAGGCCCCAAGTTTCTGCATGCAATTAAAGACACATAAATACAGTCTGTAACTGCTACTGGTGTGTCTAAGGTCTGAGGATAACAGAGGGAGATAGACTTCAGCAGAGGAAAAACTTCCTTCTTGGATAAACAGCCCACTCTCTCTGAACTGTGTGAGTGTTATAATGCACCATTCTTCAGAACCCATGTGATTTCAAGCATTCCATAATCACTCAGAAGATAAAAGTGCTCACTCAGAGCAGGATAAAGTGCTGTTGGACCATCTTGGCTAAATGAAAAGATTTTTAGGATGTGGAGAAATTGGTAGATGACAGGAATCATTTTTACATTTATTACTGTGAAAAAGAAATTATCTGTGGTAAAATGAATGTGAAGTATTTATTCATGATGTATAGTATTTCAGTTAATTAATCAAAAGCAGATAAGATGAGAAGAGTAATTCTTTGGAGTTGCCACTCAAGTCCAGTGCTCATAAGGAAAATGGCAAAGAATCTCATGTTTAGACTCTTGATGAGACATTAAAAACTCAACAAAGCCCCATCAAAAAACCAATTGGCTGAGGTCTTTACTTGCATCTTTGCTGGTGAGGAAAAGGAACGAAGCCCAGGCTCTCAGTTTATGCACAATGTACACAGAAATTGTGTATTTATCTTTATTCAAGGATTCGAACTGAGGTGTAGAAGGGCCCTTGGACAAGGATGTCCTATGGCTACAGGAAGGAATGGAGATGAAGAATCAAACTGTGCCTGTGCTCATACTCTTCCCTCTGCCTGTGGGACTTTCCCTGTCCTAGCCACGAGGTGAACTCCTATTCATCCTCTGGGACCCAAAATAACAATTCTTCTGTGAAGCCTCCCTTGATACACATAATCTTTCTCTTTGCATTTCTGTCTCTTCCCACCAGACTGAGAGCTCTCCAAGGACCAACAGTATGCTTTACTGATGCATGTGTTTCAACAGCCAGCACAATGCTTGACTCAGAATTAATAAGTACTCAATAAATGTTGTTATTATTTATAATGTATAAAAAGAAAATTTTGTTAAATGCATGTATGTATGGCAAGGGCAAGGAGAACAAATAATAAAAGGATTGATGGTAGGTATTAATTCATAAATTAATAACCATCAGCTTATCACTGCACAAGGCAGGGGGACAGACTGAAGAAACATAAGACAGAGTCTAGGTCCTAGGTGGGAGAGTCAAAAGAAACACACATGAAATAGCAGGGGAAACACAAAACAATATATGACTACATCTTACAGTTAATGGTTCAGAGTAGAAGAGGTGGGTGTGAGAGCTTGGCACTTTGAGCTCTACCTCCCACCAAGAGAATTACCCCAAACCAATGTTTAAAAGTCAAATAGCTGTCAGAATCCATTTTCTGGGTTGTTCCTGACCCCACTTTGAATCCACCCCTTGTTCTATTTTGCGTGTTCTCTGAACAGCCCAGCCCCTTTCTCATCTCCCAACTCCCACACCACCTCCTGCTTTTGCCCTTGGATTCTCTGCCCCTCCAGCCCCAACTCCCCTCACCACCCTTAGCCTGTGACATCTCACCTCCTTCCTGGCTGCCCTGGCTCAGACCGACACCCAACGGGTAACTTCCCTGGCATGACCTCAGAACCCTTGCTCATGAGCCAGGGCAGACCCGGAGGGCTTGGCCCAGTGGCCTGGGGTTCACTTTTTCCCTGCCACTAGAGGGTTTTCTGTGAGAACCAAAGTATTCAGGGAAGATCCTTGAAGGAGGAGCTGCCTCACCCTGCCACACCCTCCAGGCTCTATGCAAAGATACGTTCTGCCTCAAGCCCAGTGTTTGCCGACTTGGTGTCTCAACTGCTGAACCCAACCCACTCCCAACTTCCTCTCACCATTCTTTAATCCTTTTCCTGCCAGTGATTCTGCTTGTGTCTACAGCTTCATGCCAGTGTTGCCTTTCTGATGCGCAATTCCGTTTCCCCTGGCTTCTGATCCTAATTTGTCTCTGGAAACTTTTGAACAGTCCCTTTGCCTCCATGGTGCAGCCTAGTGCTAGAGCACTAGGGAGACGGTTGCCTTGGGGTTTAACCAGGCCTCTGGCACCACATCGCTATCTTATGTTGCCCCCGCGCACTTTCTCACCATCTATCCAGGTATCCTGAAAAGTAGGAGGCTTCATGAGAAAGGCAGGTCTTTAAGACCGGGTCAGATTCAGAAGGGCGAATAGGAAAGGTTGGCACGTAGTGAACAACAAAAATTGGGCATGAAGAAAACAGGTTCTTCATGAGATGGAGACCTTTGGATCAGTCTTCCGAGGATTTCCTCGTGGGGCTGGACCCTATTTCAGCACACTGCTGTGTTTAATTAGTGCACCAACTATTGGCTATTAAGTGTCAGGTGTATGATCATTCTATTGTGTGTACGAAAAGAAAATCTACAACTTCCTAGATTTCCTGTGGCCATACCCTAGAGAACTTGGGCAGAGCCAGCAAGTTCTGAGCACATCTTTTGGGACTAAGTTGATATCAAGCAAAATAGTCCAAATTAAGTAGCTCCAATTCGGTCAGCATATACCCCAGTACAGAGCCCTGGGAAAGGAGCATAGTGTGTGGAGTCAAGGAAACAGATTGCTATGCAGGCTGTACCAGTCAGCTTTCTCTGGGCTGCCCTATGGTAAACAACCTCAAACTCTCAGTGGCTACAACAGTAAAGGTTGATTTCTTGCTCATGTTATATGTCATCTCATATGAACAGGAGATGAGACTGTCTCTTCCTATAAGTCTGCATTGCCCTAGGATCAGCCCCCATGCTGGTTGTAACTGTTCCACATTTTCTTCATCCCAAGATCCAGGCAGAAGGAGCAGCTATAACCTGGCACATTGCCATTTTCAAGGAAGACAGAAAAGAGAGATGATGAGATACCACAATGGCTCTTAAAGCTCTTTCTCAGAAGTGGTACATGTCACTTTCACTCACATTTCATTGGCCAAAGAAAGTCATATGGTCAAGCCTGAAGTCACTGGGTGGGAAAGTATAATTCTCCCACAGAGAGGACAGCAGGTATTGGGAAAAATATCATAGCTTCCACAAGGATGGACCTTGAACATCAGACCCAGTAGTTTCTAGCTAATGCATTAGGAAACCACCGTAAGTTTCCAAGACAGTCAGTGGCACCAGGAAGCTGTATTATAAGGCCATCTACTTTGCCTGTAAATATAGATTGGCGGGGGTAGAGAGTGCCAGTACATTAATTTAAGAGTGAGTTGATGGATTTGTGATGGGGATTATGAAGAGGGAATGGAGAGAAACAGTTGAGTAGAATAGCTGTTTAAAGGAAAAATAGGGCCGGCCTCGTGGCTTAGCGGTTACGTGCGCGCGCTCCGCTGCTGGCGGCCCTGGCCCGGGCGTGCACCGACACACCGCTTCTCCGGCCATGCTGAGGCCACGTCCCACATACAGCAACTAGAAGGATGTGCAGCTGTGACCTACAACTATCTGCTGGGGCTTTGGGGGAAAAAATAAATAAATAAAATTATAAAAAAATAAAATAAAATAAAAAAATAAAGGAAAAATAGATGGGACCATTCATCTGGTTAAATATGGAGGCTGGAAGGGTATGAGTCAAAGATAATCCAAGATTTCTCCTCACTAGCTGGGCTGTGAGGCTTAAAACACGTTATTGAGCTGATGGAGGAGAACATTCTAAAGATTTCTCAGAATTACAGCACATCGACTTTCAAGGATGATTTGCACCAGCTATGATGTGCCATAAAGAGCACTGAACTTTTCCTCAAATATCTGGGCTTGGTTCCTGGGTCAGACATTTATTAGCTGGGTGGCCGTGGGCAAATCCCTTCACTTCCCTGTGCCTCAGTTTTTGCATTTGTAAAAATGGAGATAATGATACATACCTCACAGGATTGTTTGAGGACTAAATTTCTCTGAAAATTATAATGATTTATAAGGTATGACTATCAGAGATGGAAGCACCTCTTCAGTCTAACCACCCGATAATTATATTAATTATATACCGTCTTGGGTTGTTTGTGGCTTAAGACATTGCACTATTTCATTTTTGAATACTATATAGATGTTTCCTTGTTGAAAACCTGGGAGGACAGCCAGGTAATATAAACCTTGGATCATAACCTCAAATGCCTAGAGTAGCCAGATAGGTAGTTTAAGATTTTATTTTTTTTTATTTTATTTTTTGCCCCCAAAGCCCCAGTAGATAGTTGTATGTCACAGCTGCACACCCTTCTAGTTGCTGTATGTGGGACTCGGCCTCAGGCTGGACGGAGAAGTGGTGCCTCGATGCGCACCCGGGATCCGAACCCGGGCCGCCAGCATCGCAGCGCGCGCACTTAACCACCAAGCCACAGGGCCGGCCCCAGATAGGTAGTTTAAATGTAGGTTGCATATAGGAAACGTGAAGCACTTTTGTAGGGAACATTAAGACACGGTATAAAGAAATGTTTCTCTGTTATAGAAAAAACAATAGTGTACACAAAATGATAAAGGGCAGTTGCCCCTCTCTGCCTCAGAACCAGGGACAAGGGGGAGTGGTCGAGGCACTTGTGAATTGCAGAATGAGACCCAGCTGGAAGGGGACAGGCTATTCAGCCCCAGCAGGATTTTGCTATTCAGGAATTACTCCAGGTTTGCAGATGTTCTGGTTGTTAAAAGTGCTGGAAATTTGGATATTTACGTGACATTTCCTGATTATTAAATATTGGCAACAGGGGCCTGCCCAGTGGCGTAGTGGTTAAGCTCACGTTCTCCGCTTCGGCAGCCCAGGGTTTGCCAGTTCAGATCCCGGGCACAGACATACGCGCCACTTATCAAGCCATGCTGTGGCAGGCGTTCCACATACAAAGTAGAGGAAGATGGGCACGGATGTTAGCCCAGGGCCAATCTTCCTCAGCAAAAAGAGGAGGATTGGCAACAGATGTTAGCTCAGGGCTAATCTTCCTCACCAAAAAAAAAAAAATTATATATATATATATACAGGCAACTAATTTAAAATTTTGTAAGAAAATACTATGCAGTTGCAACACATCTGTAGGCTTTGGGTCTACAGTTTGTCACCTACGTATCACACAGAAAGAAAAGAAACACTAACATAGTTAACTCACAAAATTCTTACTCCATTAGAAAGAGAGAAAAGAGTAGAGATTTTAGGAGATGAGGCAAATGTTAATGAGGAAAGCAGGAAGAAGAGCTATCTATTAGAGCTCAGGAGATAAAATTCCAGGGGATATCATAGAATCTTAGGAATGGAAGGTACCTGGTCACCTAGTCTCATGTATTCAGATTTAGACTTAGATTTAGACTCATGGCCTTAGCTCTCCTTGGGCTCAGGTGCCCTGCCTGGGCTGAGCAAAGGCTCTGACTTCGAGAACGATCAGGAACAGGAGATGGGGCTGCTGCCTCCTCTTCTACATCGGCGTTGCCCAAGGAGCAGCTCTCACTGGGACAACGCTGACTTTCAGTTCCATGACTACAACCTCTCAGTGGAAACTTTATTTTCAAATCATCTCCAGCCCGCACTGTTTTGAAGAGCTCAGACATAATAATCTTTCAAACCCAGAGTGCTGGAATTTCACACATGAGTAAGAAAACCCCCCAAGGCTGGCTTCCGTCTTCCCGTCCTCCACATTCCTCTCCAGCTCCAGCACTGCTCAGCCTCATCCTGCCATTTCAGGTTTCTGACTGTGCTCATCTTCTCTTCCCACAGACGAGAGCTCTGAGGAAACATCCTCACAGAGGGAGTTCCCTGCAGATTTTTAAACAGTCAACTCACCATTTGGAAACAGCAATTACTCTTTCTTCCTCTTTTCAAATGACCGTACAAATTAGTTTGCTTTGGGGGCTGATTTTGTTTTGTTTTGTTTTAAAGCATTGCCCAATTCCTTTTTATGGTGCTTTTTCTCAGGATTTTTGTGCCATTTCAGCTTTCAATTGGCAAAGCTATAATTAAGGTTCCCACTTGCTATTTTATATCACATCTATGTCCTTTCATTTCACTTAAACCTTTTCTTTTAGCCAGATTAGAAGACATAGCAACTTTACTACACAATATGAGAGTTTTAAAGGAAGTAATATGTTACGAGCAAGTGAATGTTTAATCTGCTCTAACTTATTCTGCTCACTATTCTGTTACTTTGCTTAAATATTTTCCTTAATAAGAATACAATTTAGGACTTTGGAATTATTATTTTGCAATTTTGTCTAACTCAGCTCAGGTTGTTTTCCTTTTCCTGTTTGCTGGGGGCTAGGAAAAAGGTAATATTGTCTGCTACGTTTCTTCTTTGCCACATAAACTACTAGGTGCTGTTTTACTAAAAAGTCTGGATTTGGAGACTCTGAATATGAACGCCTTTTCTCAATTAACAAATACTTAGAGGACTGCATGATATGAAAAAAATCTCTTCCTAGGAAAAATTTTCCTGAGTTTATATTGATTAAAAATCTGGAAAAAATTCGTTTATTAAATCATAATTACTGAGGGCCTACTATGAGCCACACACTATTCTAAATACATGGGGTAGTCAGTGAGCAAGACAGATAAAATGTTGTCTTTAAAGGGCTTATATTGTAGCAAAGAGAGATAGATATGAAACAAAAAATATATATAATAGGGGCTAGCCCCATGGCCTAGTGGTTAAGTTTGGCATGCTCCACTTTGGCGACCCAGGGTTTGGTTCCCAGGTGTGGACCTATACCACTAGTCGGCGGCCATGGTGTGGTGGCAACCCACACACAAAATAGAGGAAGATTGGCACAGATGTTAGCTCAGGACCAATCTTCCTCAGCAAAAAACAAACAAAAATATATATATATATAAAATAAATAAATGATAAGTGCTTAGAGAAAAATAATAATGCAAGGTAAGAGGAATGAGAGTAGGCAGGGAGTTCCAGTTTTAGATATGGTTGTCAGGGTATGCTTCCCTGAGTAAATGACATTTAGGAGTGGGGGATGCAGATCATGTAAGAACCTTGCAAGCCACTGTAAGGACTTTGGCTTTACTCTGAATAAAATGGGGAGCTATCACAGGGTTTGGGCAAAGGAATTTAACATGTAAGTTAAAAAGATCACCCTTGGCTGCTGTTGACAATAGATGATAGGGAGGGATGGGGCAGGAGTAGAAGCACATAGACTAGTTAAGCAGCTAATGAGTTAATCCAGGAGAGAGAGGATGGTGGATGGAACTAAGGTGGAGCAATGGAGGGGTATATTTAGAAGGTAGAGGCAACAGGATTCCCCGACAGTTTCAATGTAGGTTGTGAGAGAAGACTCAAGGATGACTCCAAGGCTTTTAGCCCAAACAACTGGAAGGATGGAGTTGCCATTTACTGAGAAGGGGAAAGCTGTGTGTGTTGCACAGGTTTTGAGGCAAAATCAGGAGTTTGTTTTGGAACTTGTTAAGTTTGAGATATCTATTAGATATTTAAGTGGGAAAACTGAGTAACCAGTTAGAAACACAAATTGGAGCTCAGGAGAGAGAACTATGCTGGGGATATAAATGTGGAGTTGTGGGCATAGAGAGGGAATTCAAAACTATCCGACTGGATGAGCTCCTCAAAGGAAGTGAGTGCAGGGTCTTGGAAGGCAAGAGATGGCAGCTTACCAAAGAGAAGAGAGTAGTTGATGGTGTCCAGTGCTGCTGAGAAGTCAATTAAGGACCAAGAATTTATCACTGTGTTTAGCAAAGTGCAAGTCATCAGTTATCTTGTCAAGGTCAGTTTTAGTGATGTATTGGGAATATTGGGAGTATTGAGTATTTGGGAGTAAAACCCTGATTAGATTGAGCTGAAGAGAAAATGGGAAGAAAGGATTTGGAGACAGTGAGTATAAACAATTCTTTTGAGATGTTTAGATGCAAAGAAGAGAAGAAGAGTGGGGAAAGTAGGGTCAACAGAAATGTTATTCCTTAAGATGCGAGAAATGAAATAATAACATTAAAAAAAATAGTGATGGCATTCATCCAGCAGGGAGGGGAAAATCAATGATACAGAATACAGGGACAGGGCCGGCCCTGTGGCTTGGTGGTTAAGTGCGCGCGCTGCGATGCTGGTGGCCCGGGTTCGGATCCCGGGTGCGCATCGAGGCACCACTTCTCCGTTCATCCTGAGGCCGAGTCCCGCATACAGCAACTAGAAGGATGTGCAGCTACGACATACAACTATCCACTGGGGCTTTGGGGGGAAAAAATAAAATAAATAAAAATTTAAAAAAAAATAAAAAAAAAAAAAGAATACAGGGACAATTGCTGGAGTTATCATTTGAGATTGGATGAGATCTGATGCAAAAGGGACTGGCTTTTGACAAGAGCATGAATGGTTCATCTCTAGTAGCAGCAGGCAAGAAGGCAGAGAGTATGGGTACAGATCCTCAAGTGTTTGAATTTGATGTTTCTTTATTTTATTTACTTATTTTTAAAATTTACCCAGTGAAGGGCTATCAAGAAGCACTTGTTCAGATAGGCAACCCTAATTTTATCACTCTATGAATCCATTTTAGAAGCTATAGGTCCATGTCTTTCTTCTCATTGTGGTAAGACATGTACCCTTAGTTTTTCTAGTTTCAATTTCACCGTATTATTTCTAACTTCAGCAGTCTGGCAATTTCCCTTCCTCTTTGGACCTTATGTTACGTCAATACTCATGGAGGGTTACCCCACACACTCCGCCCAGTTCCATTTCCTCCTCACTGTTCTCCTCCCTCGACCTGCTCATTTCTAGCGTAGTCTCCAGCATTTCAATTTCCTCAGCTGTGAAGAGGGGACACAATTTGCTTCCTACCTTGAAGGCTGAGAGTTTAAATAAGTCTAAGAAGTGAAAAAGTTTTAACCGATGTAAAGAAATAGAAGAGGAAAGTGGGAGGTAGCACAGAAGAAGAAAGACTACTGCTTTACCATTTGCTTAGGCTGAGCCCCTACTATATAATTTCAAAGCATTATATGTATATGAGCTCCCAGATGTTGCATATTATGTTAGCTGTAGTATTTATAGAGTCACAATAGGTTAAGAAATCTGGTCACACTTACAATATGTGGGCACACTTACAATAGATATTTCTTGAGCAATGCCTATGTTCTAGGCACTTGGCTAAGCCCTTTCTGTATATAATCTAATCCTTGGCTTCACAATAACTTGAGATATGTATTATACCCATTCCAGAAACCAAGAGAAGTGAGAGAAAAAGAAAGAGGCTCAAATAATTTGAAATCCTGCATCTCTTTAGCTCTTCAGCATTACTGCCACTTTCCAAGCAAATACAGTCTACATTTGTGTATGGTTATGCAGGTATATCCAGATTTAGCCCCGGCTCCCCAGAGATATTTTTCACTTTACGAGGAATTCATCATGATATTATTCATAAGCTACTTACTGCAGTGTATTTGGGATCCATTTATAAAGCTTGATTTCTGCACAATTTTTCAAAAATATGTTTACACATTATTGAAATTCATATTACTTACCACATCTTGGGCACTCTACTAGTTGATGAAAAAAGGAACAATGCAAAATCACCCCTCCAAGGAGCTCAGATTCTTCTCCAGCAGGAAAGTCAATTATTCATTCATTCCATAAGTACTATTGAGTGCCTTAGGGCATGCCAAGTGCTATAGTTTAGGTAAGCAGAAATCAACTCAGAATTACAGTACTTGGTGAAAAGAGATGCACATACAATGGGCCTTTGTCTTACATAGTCCTTTAGACAGTATTGTGAATAAGTGCTTAGACATCTAGAGCCAGGCTACCTGACTTAAAAGTCTAGCTCTGCCACCCAAAGGCTGTGTGATTTTGCGCTACTTATATAACCTCTCCAGGCCTTTGTTTCCTGTCTAAAAAATGAGGATAGTAATAGTAGCTATCTCAGAAGGTTGCCATGAGGACTAAAAGTGAAGATATGTAAAGTACTCCGAGCAGTGCCTGGCCCATCATAGGCACTGCACTAGCTGTTGTTAGTGTGATACAGATTTACCATGTGCTGGAACAGTTGCCAATTCCCGACCACAACTCACAAAGGACAGAAAGTGCTCTGTAAGTTTTTGTTGAATAGAACTTCCTTGAAGCCATATTGGGTTTCCCCCACCTCATCCCTGCAGACATGTCTCGAGTAGCCTCAGATTCCTTTTCTATCATATTTCTTACCTTTGAATCCAATGTCAAATCCAAATTGTCTTTTGCTGCCTCCTTCCTGTTTGTTTTCCTTGGAGAATAGGGGAGGCAGACAATTTTTTACATCCTAGACCGTCAGAGTGATCATTCATTATTTGTCATGGGTAGAGCTCTTACTAATTTTATCTTCAAAATTTCTTGTTTATTATTTTTCTTGTTATCAAAGTAATATGTGCTCAACATAAAAACAATTCAAATATACAGAACTTTGGAACAGAAAGTGAATGGCCCTGCTAATCCCACATCCAGAGATAAGCACTGTTAACTGCTCGTTATGCATGCTTCCACATTTCCTCTAAGCGTACATTTAATAACATGTATATTTCATGACAAAAAATACAAATAAAAATGGGGTCATGCTATTCATATTGTTTTGCAACTTGCTCTTTTTTCATTTGTAGATTTTGGACATTCTTCCATGTTGGTAGAAACAGAGCCATCTTATCTTTATTAATGGCTGCTTAAGGTTTCCGTCTACATATTGAGCATAGTTTGCTTAAGTAATTCCTTACTGGGATTTTGTTTTTAGACTTTTACACCATTACACGTTTCCTGTATTACAAACAATGCTGTAATAAACATACTGGTACATATGTGTAAATATTTCTGAAAGACATAATTTTTGCACTCATATGCCCAAAGTATAAATTCCTAGATGTGGAACTGCCTGACCAAAAATAATTGCACCTATTTATTTTATCCAAAATTGCCAAATTGCAGGGCCAGCCTGGTGGCATAGTGGTCAAGTACGTGTGCTGTCGGGTGGCCTGGGGTTCGCAGGTTCGGATCCCACGCGAGTACCAATGCACTGCTTGTCAAGCCATGCTGCGGTGGCGTTCCATATAAAGTAGAGGAAGAGGGGCATGGATGTTAGCTCAGGGCTGATCTTCCTCAGCAAAAAGAGGAGGTGTGGTATCGGATGTTAGCTCAGGGCTTATCTTCCTCACACACACACAAAAAAGAATAAAAAAAAAGAAAAAAATTGCCAAATTGTCCTCCAAAAAGATTTACCCAATTTGCACCCAATTTACCCAATTTTCACATTTATATGAGAATACCTGTTTCTCCACATTAGCCTGTTTCCTTAGTATTACTTTTTCTTTTCTTGGTTTATACCAGTATTGAAATTACATTTCTCTCAAATCTAGAATCACAGTTTAAAACCCAGGGAAGATCAAAACGTGGAACCAAGTGTTTTTACAAACTACAAAACATTCCAAATTAATTATAATAGGGGGGTGTTTTCAATAAAAATACCACACCACTAGATGATAACAGTTTTAAAACTGCTCTAACCTCCTAGATGGGCAAATCTGGTACTGTGATTAGATCACCTGTCACACAGCTCCCGCCCACACACCTCCTTCTCTGTTGGGTGTGTGGAATAGGAGAGGCTGCTGGCATGAGGGACAGGGCAAGAAAAATGAGAGAGCAAAAGAAGGTCAGAATGGCTCAAAGTCTAGTGTCATCTTGTAGTACTCTAGGACAGTCCCTCCAGTGTGCTCTGGACCTCACTGTTCATACTCTTCCCTGTCAGGCTGCTCTTCTTCACTTCCGGTGCCTGATGAACAAGTGTTTACTATCCAAGGGTCAGTTCTCTCTGAAGCCTTTCCTGAAACCTTAGAAAACCAGTCTGTTTAATGCCTCACTATATCTGCACCCACACCTTCCTGAGTATCTGTAACATTTTGTGCAGCCTGCTTAATGAAGCACATTTAGATGCTGAGTAAATGTTGATTGAACATTCACGGACATGGAGACATCTTGGGAGAAGAGAGATGAGACTTCCCATTGTTCACAGAAACGGGTGGATTCAGATAAAAGGAGATGTTATTGAAGTACTGAGGTGGAACCACTTGTCTTCTTAAAAACCAGACAATTCCAAACACCCCTCCTGCCTATGTCTTGACCCCCGCTCCTTCCCGGAACCCACGAAAAAGACTGCAGATATACTTCGATCTTACAACAAAAACCATAGGGAAAACTATCAGCTTGGAAAACACCTCTTAGCAGAAGACAACCTTTCATCTGCCTGCTTCATATACAAGACATATTTGGCAAAAAGGAGTGGGAAGAAAAGAGTAGATGCAGATTAAAAACTGACTCTCTAATATATTTTAACAGCGGAGACAGAACGAATGTGGCTGGGGAGCTATTCGTGCCGAGATAAAAGTTGTGCGTGCCCCAAATCCCACGTAAGTACTTTTTCCCTGGGGTTGGAAGCCGTTTAGATGATTTTTACGCAAATTTCCCCCTACCATTTCATTGCGTTTCTCCCCAAGTCTTAATATCAGAGTTTTAGTTAACAGGACAGAACCCAGAAAAGGCGAAGGTTCCTGACCTTGCCTCGCTCGCGCCTGGCCACAGCGGCGGCCTGGCACCGCGCCCTGCCCAGGTGGCCGTTTGACAGATAAGTGTTCCGGCGACGGCGATCTGCGGCTGCGGCTCTTCCCCGCCCCATGCACCTGCTCGGCGTCTAGGAGTCTCTGGCCGCCGGTCCCCGACCCTGGGCCACCTCATTCGCCACACACGCCCCTCTGGTCGTCCGGCCCGCGCGGCTGCGGAAGCGCCCCGACCCTCGGCGGGCGCGGCAGGACAACCGGGGAAAGTGCTGGCAATCACATGGAGGCCCCGGCCCGCCCCATTGGCTGCGACCGAGCCAGTCGCGGCGCTCGCCGGCTGCGGTTGGTCCCGGAGCTGCAGCGCCTGCACGGGCCCGGAGTCCATGTTACGCTTTGTCTAATTCCCCCCGTTACAGAGTCATGTGCTGCTGCTCTCGTCGCCGCCGCTGCCGCCGCCCGTGGTGCCCCGGCTCCTCCGCCGCGCTTCGAGGTGGCAGCCGCGGGCGGGGCCGCGGGAGCAGGGTCCAGGGCGCCGCGCGCCTTCGCCGCCCCGGCGCGTCCCGGTGCAGCCGCCGCCCGCCGCAGGTGATGCCGCCACCTCCCGCCTCAGCCTAAGCCGTGGCTCGGCGGCCAAGCTGCCCGGCCTGCCCCCCAAGGTTGGTGCGCACCCCTCCGGGGCAGGGGCCGGGGCTGCGCGGGTGGGAGCCGCGCCGGAGCCGAAGCGGCCCCTCGCTGGCGCAGGCGTCCTGCCCCGCCGCGCCGCGGCCTGAGCGGAGGCTGCGGCCGGGAACTGGGGGCGAAGGCTGGGGGGGTGGGTGTCAGGCGGCTAGTGGGGCCGGCCTGGGTCCCCGTCTCTGACCGCCCGGGTCCGGAAGACTGTTCCGCTCTGGGCCATTTGAGCGGCGGGCGCCTGGGCCGCTGGCGGTGGGCCCCGCGAGAGGAGCGCGCGCACTGCCTCCCTCCTGCGCCCCCTCGCGCGCGCCCCCCTCCTCTCGCGTCCCTCCGCCCAATCGGAAGGGCGGGGAGACCCGGTTACGGCTCCGCGGATTCCTCCCGGAGGTGGGGGTTTGGCGTCCGGCCTTGCTGGCCCGGTGCCCAGAAGGTGAGCCCTTTAACTTCTCCAGAAACGCCTCCCCTTCGCCCCCTTCCCGCGCGGGGAGGGAGGGCCGCGCCCCGCCCCCGCGCCAGGGGGAGGGAGCAGGGGGCCCGCAGGTGCACCCAACCCGCCGTGGGCCATCTCCGGGTTGGGTACCGGTATAATCCGCTTCTAGCTTGTTTGGAGGCGTGGGCACTCAGGAGCGGACTTCTGCGCGAATCCTCTCCTGGGGCTTGGAAAGGAGGAGGATTTGGGGGTGGTTGCCCAGAGAACCATCACCGCCGCTTGCTGGAGGGTTGATAGGGGACTTCCTTTTTCTGTCCCCCTTTATTTGGGGGTATCCGTTACAGAGAAAGAAATGAGTCTTTTTGGTTTCTTAAAACGCCAGCCGCAGTGAAGAAGAGCTGCTGCAGGTCCGGGGGAAGAGAGGTAGGTGTCTGCTGGAGGGGGACAGGTGGGGTGTGCGACCCTGGGGCATACGCTGTTGGGGGGGTGTGTGGCAGAGGGTGCGAGGTAGGCTAGCGGGAAAGAAAGCGCAAAGGTGAGAGGGACGAGCTCTCAGGAGGTAGGCATAGAGATGGGGAATGGGTATGTCTTGGGGAGCCCTAGCCGACTGTGGGCCCAACTTGAGCCACTTGGGCTCATACATGGTGCCCTCTGCTTTGCAGAGTTCATTCTTTCTTCCTCGTTGACTTAGAAAAATATTTCTTGTTGGGCAAAGAAAGCTATGAGGACGTATTTTGAAAGAGATACAAAAGGAAAGAGTGAGCTGACTTCTGGAAACTTTCCTTCGCAGCTTTGATAATAAAATTTCATTCAGACAACGTTTATTGAGCAGCTATTACGTGTTCTCTGCTGGACGTTGTAATTCTGGTCTGCAGTAATGTTGGGCTATTTACCTCATTAACAACCAACAGGCACTTCCAAGTGCCAAGAATGACAGTGATTCAGACCTTGCCACCAAAGCTTCTGGGGCCTCTCCTTACAGACTTGTGGGAAGACTCCTGAACCATAACCAGTAAATGGGGTCTTCAGACAGTATTTATGTACAGTCCATGAAAGCTGACCAGACACCTACCATCAGCCAGGACAGGGATAGAGCTGTGGCTTCTCCTGTCCTCGACGTCAGTTGACTAAAATCTTGTTAAAATGTAAGAGCAAGATAGGAAAGATCCTGAGATGAAAATTAGGTAGTGAAAATAAGGATCCTGCAAAGTTGATTTGAAGTATTTGGTGTCTATAGGTTATTTAGGGAGCCTCCCATAAAATCATTAGGTCATCCATAGAGCTGGGGGAAAAAATTCCAAAATCTTGAATTGGCATGGTTTATTTATGTATTTGAACATTTTATCTTAGGTTTGTCTTGTTTTTATTGAGGGTGTGTCTGTGTACTTTGTTGATTAAAACTGAACACATCAGAAGGTTGGAGAGGAAACCGTCCTTAGATGACCCAGTCCCCCGGTCCTTCCATTACCATGTTGAGTAGTGTATGATGCAACAGTTAAAGTATTGAGCCATATTCATATCCTTTTCTCCCTGCCAAGGTTTACAGAATTTTAAAAACTTGGTCAAAACTTGGCCTTTTTTTTCTCATTTTCATATTGTGCAGGGCTTTTTGATTAATTTCAGAAAATTTTGATATGTTTGTCATGTTCCAATAGCTAAATTGTTTTGGTAGCTGTATTTTGCAAATGAGACTCGGTTCAGTCTCAATACTGTAGGTAAATTGGCACTAGCTATGAAAAAGTCAAAGCTTTGTCAAAACTGTATTCATGATCACATATGTTCTTGAGGTAAGGAATTTCACATATTTTTCACGTGTAATTGGAGCTGATATTTGACATTCTAAGAAACAGCAGTCAGTATTTATTGAGTACCAGCAGTAAGCAGAGAACCAGAGTGGGTGCTGTGGTGCCTTAACAAGGAAGGAGAGGATTGTTGTACTGACAGAGAGCAGGACTGGTACCCGTGAGGATACCACTAGAAGCAAAGGATTGCGTTTGCCTAGGAGGTCAAGGAATACTGAAATGGAAAGGGTGTTTGGAGCCAGAAGGGAGTGTTCTGTGTGTTGGGGAAGGGGGAAGGAGCACGGATTAGGGAAGCTTTGAGGTGTGTCATAGGTCAAAAACAGTAAATAGGTTTGCCTGGCTGGAGCAGAGAACAGGACTGATGAAGGAAGGGAGAGGGAATCTGGTTAGTGGAAAACTTGAACCACAAGTCAGTGGTGTTAATCATTTGCCTCAAGAAGAGTGGTTCTCAACAGGGGGTGGTTTGGCCTCTCCAGACATTTGGCAGTGTCCGGAGACATTTTTGCTTGTCATAACTGGGAGGCAGGAGCTACTGACACCTAGTGGGTAGAGGCCAGGGATCCTGCTAAACATCCTGCAATGCACAGGACATCCCCCACAACAAAGAGTTATCCTGTCCGAAAGGTCAGTAATGCCAAGGTTGAGAAACCCTGCCCTAGACAGTGAACTCATAGGCTGCTGTGAAGTGCAGTTAGGTCTTGGAACAGGCATTGAAGGGGGTGGTTCTTGATGTGTGAGGAAGGACATTGAGGTTAGGAAGCCAATCTAGGAGACTTCTGTTGTGCTTAGGCCTGAAGTGCTTGGGATCTGGGCAAATCTGAATCAGAAGAAAAAGGCATTTTCAAGAGATCATGGCAGATGAGCTAGCAGGACAGTATGATATTGGGTAAGTGGGAGTCGTAGAATCAGATTTGGAATTTTAGAGAGGCCCTGGTCTAACTTCTTTACTTTAGTAAATTCTTACACTTGCTAGGCAGACTCTGTTTAAATACCCCCAGGAACAGGAAACTACTTCTGAAGACATGTCATTCTATCTTTGGACTGTGCGTTATGATTATTATTTGAGGTGAAGACTGCTTCCTTGAAACTTTGTTCCATTGATTCTATTACTTTGGAACGACCCACTTCCACAGGACAGCCCTTTTAATTCACAAAGACAGTATGATGTCCCCCTTCCCCCAATTAACTTTTCTCAATGCAAAAGAGTCCCAATTCTTTTCTCAGTCCTGCATGGGACATGGTTTCTAGCTGTCTTCTCAGTTTGTCAGCATCTCTCCTGAGGAGTAACAGGTGTCTGGAATTGAATATGATAATTAAGATGTGATCTGCTCAACAAAGAGTACAGTAGGACAGCTGTTTTCTGAGACCAAGGCATAAGCATCTGCTTAATGCAGCTTAAGCTTACAAAACTGCCTTTTTTCTTTTTTTTAAGCAGTGCCTAGCACAGACTCATGGATAGGTTCTGGACCATCAAAACTCCCAGATATTTCTTCTATGAGCTGCTGCATCCTGTATTCATTGGGCGGATTTTTTTGGTGAAGTTGAGTGGAAGTTGTTTGGTCAGTTTGTTTATTTTTGTCACTGTTCAGTGCTATCTTATTTATTTTGGTCCAGTCTTCAGGCCTTGTGAGATTTTAAAATCTTGACTCTGCCTTCTAATGATATGACAGAGGAGTGGAGGATGACTTTGCCAAAAACTTTGTAATCACTTATATTAATGCTACATGAAATTCAGTAGTTCGGCACTGCTGGTCCGATTTGAGAGCTGGGGGTGCTGAATGATGGAGGTGAATTCCAGGGGTTGATTAGCCCTGGGTTTAGGGGCGTCTCAGAAATCTGTGTTTGTGGCCAAACTACATTACATTTAGCTCTGGCAGATGTTTGCACTTAAGGTGCCCTTTCAAAATTATTTGAGTCTGTTGCAAGCTTGTGAAATCTGTACTCCATCCTCTGGGCTCTTTGTAGTTCTGTTTAGACATCTGGAAGAGAATTTCTAATGTTCTGTGCAAATCTGAAGCTTGCCAGATCAGAGTTGCTTTTGAAATTTGTGAAGAGGTAAACAGGATAACTGGTACCGGCAAAAACCACGTACGAACTTGGTTCCCACTCAGACTAAGCTCTTTTTTCTTTTCTTTTTTTTTTTTTTTTTTTTTTGCTAGTATGCCCCAAATACTTACTTAGTGACAGCTTTACAGTTGGGGAAGGAGAGAGGATTGGGGCTTAGAAACAAGCCTTTTTCCCCTAACTGGGCTTTAGCTCGTCATTGGTGTAATTTCATACTTATCGGATTTCGTGTGTCTTCACTGAGAGGACTTTAGGAAATTACCATTCTCAGGTGTCTTTTGAAGCAGGCAGGTGAGAAATCTTTGGTAACTTAGTGTCAGGTTCTCAGATGTTCTAGATCTATCCAACAAATTAGATTTGAACAAATTGTTTGGTTTAGGTGATAGCCATCCAACAGTGTCAAGAGTGCTAGAACAAAATTCCAGATCTCATAGCAACAGGTGTACTCTCTTTGTTATGAATGTCTGTTGTGCCTGATCCCTTGCTGGTGTGTTATCTGTCCAGATGGTACAATCTGCCTGTGCTCACTTCTGTACTGGCCACATGGGGAACCTGTCTACATCCTCTGGGGATGAAGGATATTCCTATGAGAAGGAGGGATGTTTTATGAATATATGAGATTTCTTGAGGGGGAAAATATTTGAAAACCCTCGGGTATTGTCCTTTTATACTTTCAAAGACCGTATCAAAGTTGAAGTCACCTTGGAATTAAGGATGCAGTGTATCATTTTGAATGGAAAGATAGAATTTTATAGACGGAAGGGATCGACACGTGATTTTTATGGGTGAGAAAATGGAGGCACAGGGTGGCGATGTGATTAGCTGCAGCTTACACATGTAGTGACAGAGCAGGTGTTAGAATCCGTCTGCCTTAAAGACCACAAATAAAGGCTAAGGATAAAGATTTCTCCTCTGCTTGGAGGTGTGTAAACAGTGGGGTCCCTCAGGTCTTATTTACATAATTGATCCAGAAGAAGGTGCACACAGTGGAATTTCTAGGTTTACAGATGACAGTAAGCTCTTCTGGATTATGAAATCTCTAACCAATGGGGATTTACTCCAGGAAAACTGTACTAGGATATGTTAGTCATCAAAAGATTTGCAGGTGAGTTTCTTTGTGGGCAAATATGAGGTCAGGTATTAATCATGGAACTGTTGTAGGATGGTGTTTTGGTAGGAAAACCCAGGAAAGGGCTTCGAAAATACTTCTGCAATATTGTCCCAACTTGCTGTTGCAGATTAAAAAGGACAGGAAATGCTAAGCGTCATCAAAAAGATTTTGGAAACAAAACAGAAAACACAGTCTTAAGTGAGTTTCCACTGTGCTTTGTTCAGAGCATGGACACCTGACTTTAGGAAGGACACCAGGGCTGGCATGACCGAGGTAATGGTGCGTACCTAGGAAGTGTAGACGTTCATGCTAGTCGGAAGCTCCATGAGGATAGGGCCTTGCCCATCTGTTTTTCTGATAAAAATATTAGGATTTCTAGTATCTGGAAAGAAGACAACTGGGAGGAAATGTTATTGAAGCCCATGAAACCACTAGGATAGGGACAGAGGAAACCTGGATTATTCACCTAATCCCAGCAAACTGGAATGTGGTATTTCAGTTGCCTGCTTCCTTGTCTGTAGGCTCCAGTGCTCTGTCAATGTGGTGAAGGCATGATGTATCTGTCTTGTTCTCCACTGATTTCCTGGTGCCCCACACATGGCAGGCCTTCCATCCATATTTGTTGCCTGAAGGAATGCCTGAAGAGGTGTGCCTTAAAGCTTTGTAAGAGAAAATTCAGGTTGAATGCCAAAAAATATGGTACCAGTTTTTCTTAACCCTGGCTGGCATCAAAATCAGTCTGGGGAATATTTTAAAATTATAGTGCTGAGACCCTTCCCCATTCCCTTTGAATCAGAATCTCTGGGAGTGGAGTTTCATTTTGAAAAAAGCCCTTCCTGCCCGAAGGGATTCTGTTGTGCAGCTGAGACCCAGAACCATCGTCTTACGTAGCTGTACACAAAGGCTGGGTACTGACTGAAGACACTTTCAAAAAGATTTTGAAACATTCATAGCTGAGTGGCCCACAATTGGTTATTAAGACAAATAGGGAGCTTTAAGGATACATCTGTATCCTTGGAAGGTGATGACCAAGACAGTGGATGGTCCGCAGTGTGGCCCTTGGTGCCTTCATGAGATACTGCATCCTGGGCTAGATGGCGTGATGGGGCCAACTCGCAATCCATTCTTGAGCAGTCTTTTCTAAAGTGGGTCCATGAAGACAGTTGCACCAGCTGTGGAAAAACAGGAATAAAGAAAATGCAGCAAGCTTTTAGTTTTAATTTTAGTGCTAAGTTTATTCAATTTAAAGGGTCTTTTTTTTTTTTTAATCTTCGGTTGTCCTTCCTACTCTGAGGGGTTAATATTTTTTTTCCTTTTATGAAAGGGTGGTGATGATTTGCTTTTTGGTGTCATTTCTTGGTCATCTAAAACCTGGTAATTTGATGACAGTCTTCCTTTTGAAATTTTACTAGTCTATGAAATCAGAAGTCTGGGAAGTACTACTGCTCTGAGGTTTTCAAGATGTCTGTATCCTCCTCTTGACACCTGCTGTTGGGGAAGGCTCACATATATCGACGTTAGATTCGATTAGAACATTTCTTTTCTTAAAAACCTTTTTACTTTCCTCCTCTGCTTGCTGGTAATAGTTAGGAACATTGCCAAAGAAGGTTTCACTTCCCCAGCAACTCATAAATCTCACTGCTAAGTCTCAGCATCAACACATCACCAGCACTGCAATGAATTCTACAAAGCAGGGAGAAGAAAGGAAGTACAGACAACCCTTCTCTCTGAAGGATGTTGACCACCAGGAACCTGCCTCTCCAGATCTCACACAATGGAGACAGGACAGATTCATGGCTGTCACAGTGGGTACGAAATGCCCTGAGTCAAAATTCTCTTCATGGATTGTTCCCAACCCAGGTCTAAGAGATATTTGAAAATTAAAATTCTTGGGAAAATGGCCCCCATGGTGCTTGCAATGACACCCTACTGAGTAAGCTTTTAAAATCAGTTTATTATCATATATAACTAGTTTTTTTAAAACTTAACTGGAAGCAATTGGACAGTTTATGGAATACCAAAAGTTATTAACAACTGTTTATCAGGCATTTACTGATTGTCCAAACCTGTGCCCTGGAATTTACATGCATTCTCATTTAATCCTCAAAACAGTCCTGAGTGGAAGGTGGACTTAACTGCCACTTTACAGATGAGGTAACTGAGGCTTGAGAAGTTATGTGATTTGCAAAAAATCATACAGAAGTGGTGGAGATGGAGGAGTAGTCTTGTTTATTTCAAAGCATGTTCTGTCATCTACTGTTCTCCTTTCTCTTAGATTTCTTTGAATTCATTTTATAATAACTATTTCTGTTAAAAAAACAAGAGATTTGGAGGTGTTAAGGAACGTTACAACTCATGCGGTTCATGCTCCTTATTTATGGATCAGATCTGAAATGTGGGAACCCAGCTGTGAAGAGTAGAGCTGTGGTGGCACCCAGGCCTTCAGGCCAGTGTTCTCATCCGCGCACAGTGGTTTTAGAAGAGGTCAACCTGTTGGTAAAATCACTTGAGTGAAAGTTTATCCTAGAATTGAGAGAGTAATTTAAAACCACTTATTTTGGTGCTTTCTCTAGTCCTATTCTCTTTTGTCACCAATATTGGTGATAGAATGCCACTTGTAGTAGTACACATGAAGCACCCTCCTCCTAATTCGGTCTGACCCCACAACAACTACTGTACACAAATATATAAAGATGTAGCTAATATTTGTTAAGGTGTTATATCCAGGTGCTTGCTGAATAAATGCTATAATATGTATAATTGAAAACAAATAATCATTATCCGTATTCTCTAAGTAAAGAATGAATCAATAAATATCCTTATATCTATAATATATATTTATAGATTTATTATGCTGAAGTATAATCATTTCAGTGGAGTGAATTCATTCTGTTAGAGTTTCTACCTTAACAGTTTTATTTTTCATATTAACATTTAGCCAATAATAAGGTACAAATTGGGAAATGGTCTGCAGTGTTACACAGCTTGCACAAATGCACCCCCTTCCTATACATACATGCAGAGAGAGACTTTTTTCTCTAACTTAGTTCTTTTCAAATATTTTTCTATTATGGAACATTTTTCTTTTTGCTTAGTTCTAAGTTCTTTTCCTTATAAATTATTAGTACCTGGCAAATTCTGTACCAGGCAGAAACTTTATAATTCCATCTGTAATTACTGCACTAACCGGAGAGAGAGAGAGTGAGTTGGAGGCCTGGGGCCTGGGGGTCTCCAGGGAAGGCGAAGACCAAACACTCCTGAAGTGGGGCCTCTGTAAGACGATTTATGGCAGCTGGTACTCAGCCTCAGGGGAGGGTGATCAGGAGGGAGTGGGGGGTGGACCTGGACTCAACTAGAAAGTACAGGTCCTGTCTAAAGGAGTCTGTTTAGCAGATCTATTCAGCAGCCAATTGTTGCCATATGGGAATGTGGGCCAGTCTTGCCAGATCTTCTGATTTTTCACTGTAAGCCAGAAATCGGTATTATTACTTAAAAATCTCCTGATTTTAAAGGTTGGTTAACTCAATATTTTAAAGATTTTATTTATTTATTTTTTCCCCCCAAAGCCCCAGTAGATAGTTGTATGTCATAGCTGCACATCCTTCTAGTTGCTGTATGTGGGACTCGGCTTCAGGATGGACGGAGAAGTGGTGCCTCGGTGCACGCCCGGGATCCGAACCCGGGCCACCAGCATCGGAGTGCGTGCACTTAACCACCAAGCCACGGGGCCGGCCCCAGACTCAATATTTTAAATAAGAACTTTCTGCAGACCAAACAAAATAGCTTTGTGGGCTGGATACAGCCTGCAAGCTTAGGCCCTGAGAGATAGACAGCCCTTTAGTGGCCAGGTAAACGGAAGTGTAGGATTTGAATAAAAGCACAATATGCTTTTAAAAGTCAGTTTAAGTTGAAACAAATCAAAACTTGATTTCAATGTTATGTGCTTCTCCCACTACCACCCGAAGCAGAACAAAACAAAAGCCCCATACTTGTAATGGTAACAGTTTCTGCCCTTTGAATTTGGTGTATTATGTCTGGAGTAGATGCATTTGAAGGTTATCCTGCCTGAGGAGTAATAGATTTAGGGAGAAATATGCAGAGTTTGGGAGTAAAGCAGCTAGGAGAAGATGATACGGGTATGAGGGAGCAGGGGACCCAGTGGTAAGAATGAGAGGTAAGTGCCACTTGGAGGTGAAGAATGGGATCATCTACCCCAGAAGATGAGGGAAGAGGAAGACTTATTTATACCTTGAAATTGTTTTGGGGGTAATAGGGAAGAAAAAAGAGGAGTCCTTACATGAGAAAGGGACAATTGTGACCTGATAAATATTTAGCAATAGTGCAGAATCTATGTGGGTGGGCCAGGGTTCTATTATTTTGCCGTTCCTAGTGTGTGCATGTTACTTTGTGATGTGGCTTCTGCAAAAGGAGAATTGGTATGAAAAGGAAGGGAAAAGGTTTATGTCAGAAAGGAGAATATAGAGTGAGGGAAAGAAGAGGGGCCCACAGAACAGCAGATATCAAAAAGTAGGCCAGAGGGCCAGCCTGGTGGCGCAAGCGGTTAAGTGCGCGCACTCCGCTGTGGCAGTCCGGGGTTCGCCGGTTCGGATCCCGGGCACGCACCGACACACTGCTTGGCAAGCCATGCTGTGGCGGCGTCCCATATAAAGTGGAGGAAGATGGGCATGGATGTTAGCCCAGGGCCAATCTTCCTCAGCAAAAAAAAAAAAAAAAAAAAAGGATTGGCAGATGTTAGCACAGGGCTGATCTCACAAAAACAAAAAAAACAAAACGCAGGCCAGGAAAGCCAGAAAATGTTTGCATTGTAGGAAGTTGGATATGTTCGAGCATAAACCAACACTCATATTTTTTTTTTCCAAACCACAGCATTGACTGAGGGGGTTTGCTTGGCAGCCCCCAGCTCCCAGATGGCTGTGGACATCAGCTTGTTTTGCTTGTGGAGGGCTGGTGTGCTCAGCGCCACTTGGAGCAGCCCCCACAGTCCCTTTGTGTGAGCTTCGAGGTAGCACAGCTGCCTCTGCCCTGTCAGGGCAGGCTGCTTGGAGAACAGTGTAGGCAGAATAGAGAGGGATTTAGCCCCTCTCCCTTGGCTGGGTGCCCGTGTGCAGGACATGACCTCAGACCTGTGATGTGACCCTACTGGGGCTCCTGTCTTTAGGTTTATCTGCTTTTCTGGGGAAAATCCTTCCGTTATTTATACTTTGTTGTACATACGCCCTCTCTGAAAGAGAAGAGAGGTGCTATTTTAAGAGATCTCTATCACCAGCTGAGTCTAGACTCCTAGCCTAAGAGGGGATTTTTAAAAGCATTTTTCTCTTAATCATCCCAAGTGTAGCACATTGTTCCTGGAATTTCAGCATTTTCTGGGAAAGAAACCTTTTGATTGATCAGCAGGTTTTATTCAGTACTTAGGACTGTCTTCCCTGTATGACCTGAACTTTGTCTTTCTCAGCTGGTGTAACTTTAAATTTTTAACACTTCAGTTGCTTCCAGAATAAAAGACGCATTTTAAAAATGTGCCCCCTGGGGCTGGCCCAGTGGTGTAGTGGTTGGGTTTGTGTGCTCTGCTTCTGGCGGCCCAGGGTTTGCGGGTTCCGATCCTAGGCGCAGACCTACGGACTGCTCATGCAAATTAGAGGAAGATGTGTACAGATGTTAGCTCAGAGCTGATCTTCCTCAGCAAAAAGAGGAAGATTGGCAGTGGATGTTAGCTCAGGGGCAATCTTCCTCACCAAAAAAAAAAAAAAGAAAAAACACCAAAAAAAATGTGCCCCCACGTTAGTTAGTTTAATGCAATAAGGGTCTTTGTTTTTTGCTCCTTATGGAAGCCAGTTTGTAGTATTGAGAGAATGGGTGCAGATTTCCTTGAACTGTTGCTGGAAAGAAGGAAAATTCTTAAAATTTCACTGTTTGTTCTTCCAGGGACTCTAGTCCACAGATGGAAATCCTGGAAGGTCCTGTCAGGAAATGAAACTTGTAAATAATCTTTGTGCTAGTTTGGGGAGCTATGGATTAACAAATTGTACAAGAAAACTTCTTTCACTTTCTTATAAAAATGCACTTAAAGAAGAACACAATCGCAGAGACTAATCTATTCTGGAAATAATGATAGGAAGCACTTACGTAGTACTCACACGTGCGCGACACTGTTTGGAGCACTTTGCATGTGTTAGCTCGTTTACTCCTCCCAACAGCCCATTTTGTAGCAGAGGACACCAAGGCCCAGTCCCCAGTCTGGCTGCGCTTCCCCGTCAGCGTGAGCATCACGGCAAGCAGCCAAGGAACTCAAGGCCACATAGCTAGAAGTGGCAGAGCTGTGATTTGAACCCAAATTGTCGTGGCTTCAGGATCTGTGCTTCTGAGGGCTGCATTGTTGCCTCTTGTACTCATACAACAAGGATCACAAATTTGCTTTAGAAGCTTCTTTTGCTTTCTACATCACCTCAGCTTTAAACTCAGGATTAGGGTTTGATTTAAAAAAAGAAGGAAAATTATACTCCTTCCCTAATACCTCCTCCCCAAACCAAATAAACAAACAAAATTGTGGAGAGACAGTTTCCATCTAGGAACAGAACGCTAAAGGGTCTTCCTGGAACGCTGTACTAGAATACTGGACTGGTCATTCTCAGGGCTGCATTTGAGGGCTTGTGCCATGACAGCCTCACTCTTGGCACTGCATTGGTTTTAAGAGCACAAAAACTGTTTTACTTTTACCACTGGTGGATTTGGTGAGCTGAGAATGTTTTTAAAATTGCTTTTTGCACTTAATATAGGGCCGTGGGAAGGACCAAGGATTTGGAGCCTAGAAGACTTGAGTTCTGGTCCTGGCACTCTCTTCTACTGACTGTATGACCTTGAATTTCTCAAGACTTGGGTTTTATCCTCTGTAAATGGTGGAGGGGATAAGAACGGCAATATGATTGGTTTGGAGAGGAAAAGCAGCTGTTGGATATGACAGTATTTTATAACCACGATGGCCATGTGTGTTAGGCGGTGAGTGGACCCAGCAAGCATATCCTCTGTGAGTCTCAGAAGTCCTTTTCCACGGGTGAGTGGTGAGGTGGATGCTTGGGAGTGGTTGGGGAGGGTCTGCATTGATCTGAACTCCTTTCCTTTCCTGTTCTCTCCTTACCTGTATTATAGTGTGGACGTTGACTCCGTTTCTGGCCTGAACTCCTTTTCTTGCTTTTTCCCCCTCCGAGTTTGGGCTCTCCTCCAGTTTGCCTACAAAGTGTTGTTTGTTGTCCCGGGGAAGCAGGCGATTCTCTGGGCAGCGACTCTGTGGCTGCAGGCAGTTACTGTAGTTCAAAGCAAAAAGCCAAGCTGGAGTAGGAGGGACACTGACAGGGCTTGTTCTTTAGAATGTTCCACATTGATATTTGAGGGAAAGAAAGGGGAGTAAGAGATGACTTCTCAATAGAAATATTATGAAATGCCCTTCATAACAGAACAAAATTGGGTAGGGAGAAAGGGCTTTAAGAAATCACTGCTTATTAGTTGGAAAGCAAGTGCTTTTTTTTTTTTTAAATGAAAACAAATGCTTTTTGAGCACTTACAGTATCTGCAGTGTATTCTAATAGGATATGAAACATAAGTTAGTAATAAAAATAGCTATCATTTTGGTGCATTTTAGGTGGTCTGCTTTGGGCACACTTTTTGTGTTTTATTATGACATCAGTCATGAAGGCAGGTATCTTTTCCTTTTTTCTGGTCCCATTTCAAAGATTATAAAATTGAGGCTCAATGTGTTTAAATAACCTACCAAGGGTTATAGTGCTCATAAGTAACTGGAAGAACTTAACTTTGAACCTAGGTCTGTGTCTCATCCACAGTCGGAAACGTAGGATACGCCCCTGCTTTCAGGGGCATGTAAACAGTTGAGTATAATCCAGCACAGCGTGCAGTATATGCTGTAATTCCTGCATGGGCTAAATTTTTTTGATCTTTGCTCAGAGGAAGGAGAGACTGATTTTGACCGGAATGATCCGAGGTTTCACAGAGGAAAATAATGAGCGGGGCCTTGAAGGATGAGCAAGATGTGACTGGTAGGGAAAGAGTGGGAGAGCTGAGGGCACCTTGGGGCAGCTGAGCATGGAGACAGGAAAAAGGATGTGATGTGTTTGGGGGAAGTGCTGTGACACGGTGAGGGATGCAGGAGGAAAGGAGGACAGGAAAGTGGTTTGGGACAGATTACAGAGGGCCTGGAGTGTCCTACTAAGGAATTTGGCCTTCATTCCACTGCCTTGGAACGTTATTCCAATAAAGGTTCTGGAGAAGGGAAATCATTTGCTCCAGTCCCCGACTCCACTGATGGTGAAGAAGAGTAGAATGTCTGCAGCAGAGGTTCCCGACCCGGCTGCACCTTAGGGCCACCTGGGAGTTTCTTAAATGTACAGACTCTGGGAACAAGCCCCCTCTCCCACTGATTCTTGATGGTGTAGATCTGGGGTGAGGCCTGGGAAATCATGTTTAAAAGGCCCTGCAGGTGATTCTGAGTGCAGCCAGGTGAGGGAATGTGTCCTATAGGCATTAGGACATCCTGGAGAGGGTTCTGGGCTGAGGCTCATTGTGGTTTTGTCATTGTGTGGATGATTTTTAAACCATGGGAGGGGGGCTAATAATCACATCTTGGGGAAGATCTGTGTATTTAGGTTTTAGGCTTTGCTTTTTATTCTCTATGAATATTAAATAATCTCAGAGCATTGTAATTTTCACATTCTTATCTAGAATGTAATGGCTCTAATATTTACATCTTTGTGCTTAATTTCCCTTTTTTGTTTATTTAGAAGGAAATGGAATATGTAGGATTTCTTTGGTGACTGGCTCTTCATCATAGAGCTCATGCTGTGTGAGAGACTGTTGATGAAGAGACAGTCACCAAGGAAACCCTACATATTCCATTCTAAATAAACAAAAAATGGTGGCTACAGAGCTAACAGTTCAGTTCTTCAATCTCTTAGGAGTTGAATGAAATGATGGTCATTTGTCCATTTCCTGGGACCCAGCCTGAATTTAGACCATTTTTTCCAGATGTTACAGACCTCTCTTAATCCCATTTCTTGAGTTCTAAAATCAACTACTGACTTTTAAAGTACAGTTTTTGCTGGAAAGGCAAATAGTTCTACCAAGGGAGAAGTGATTTCTCAACATTAAAGAAATTAGAAATTATAATTTATGCTTAAAAAAATAATGTTAGTCCAAGTTTTAGCTCTCTTCTCTCTTCCTCCTCTGCTGTTCATTATTCTGTTGTGTGTTTGCAAACCATTCTCATGACCTTCTGCCTGTGCGGCATATTTGTAGTGGGGCCAGATTATACATACACCACTGATTTTTTCATCTGACCTCTAAATTCAGCCTTTGAGCCCCTTCATTTCTTTGAGTTTTGCTAACAAAGTCATCTTGTTGAAAGGAATATTATTTCCCATGAAACTTTACTGATGGCGTCTGAAATGATAGGATCATACTTTTTAAAGATTTTATTTATTCATTTTTTTCCCCCCAAAGCCCCAGTAGATAGCTGTATGCCATAGGTTCACATCCTTCTAGTTGCTGTACGTGGGACTCAGCCTCGCGTTGGACGGAGAAGTGGTGCCTCGGGGCGCGCCCGGGATCCGAACCCGGGCCGCCAGCATCAGAGCGCGCGCACTTAACCGCTAAGCCACGGAGCCGGCCCCAGGATCATACTTTTTAAAGTTCAGGCCTAAGGTCCTAAAATTTTAAACATATCCAATTTACTATTGCTTACTTAGTACAGTCTTGGCATTTCAGGTCTAGAGGTGGTTACTACCCCTTGGGCATCCTAGCCCCTCCCTGGAAACTAAAGGGAGCACAAAAATGAAACCCAACTTTTTGTTTTTCTTCATCTCCTGTTAATTTAAGTAAGTCAATTGGCTCGCCCTCGTTTGCCCTTTTTACACCTCCAAAATCAATGTTATGTGCAAATTTGATTATAACAGCGTATAATTCTAAGTTACTTTTGAATACAGATTGAATACTGTTCCTTGTGGTCCTTTTCTTCATCATACTTGTAGATGTATCCAGGGTTTTTCTTTCTAGCCTTTTTAACTCCTGTGTAGTTCTTGTAGCCACACAAATTTCAGTTGATTTAGTGATCCTGATTTCATGAGACACTGTATCAAATGCTTCCCCAAGATCAAAGAACACGGGGTTCGTTGCATTCCTTTCTCTTGCTAATTCAGTTGTGCTGTAGCCAGGCAGTCCTGGAGCCTTGCAATCCAGGATTCTGGTCAAGGTGAGGAAGCAGCTCCTCTTCCTGGCTTTTCCATTTGCAAGTATCTTTCCCTTTCTTTTCAATATTCATTTATTCAGCAACGATGTAGCAGGCTCTGCATCCTTGACGCCCTACAACCAGTGGTTACATTCTTGCTGCAAAAACGAAAACCTCTGAGCCTTTCACGCTACTCCTTCAGCCATATCATGGGACTGTTCCCCACAAACTTGCATGCTGGAGAAAGCAAGCCCAATCCAACTGTGCCCTGTTGGTAGTAAAATATGTTGGTGAAAAGTAGACGCTGTGGCCAGACAGGCTGCCCAAGTTCTGGTATTTGCTAGCAGTGATACTGTGGTCAAATTATTAATATCTCTGTGTCTGTTTCCTGATCTGTAACATGGAAGTAATGGTAATTCCTGCCTCATAGGATTGTTGTCAGGAATAATCGAGTCAATACATGTAAAGTGGTTGGAATTTGTTTAGCTAGGTTTAGTTTAATAATTGATGAATAATCTTTCAAAAGTTTATAATAAGGTTTCTGGATTTTCCAGGCACTTTGTTTCTGTTTCATGCTATTTGCCTTAGTCATTCCACTGCAGGCAAAGGAAAGGAAATGCAAATCAAACTACCCGATTTTGCCACCTTAAATTATTTGTAAACTGCTTTTCTTCTTTGTCTCCATTATAATAGGTAATTGAGAATTGATGTATTCAGCAGACAGAGACGTGTGTGGCTTATTCTCTATCAACACATATATTTTGATACCTTCCGATGTGTAATTGCACAGATGCTCATATATTTTTAAATCCTTTTTAAGAACATTATTCTCTCAGTCATGAACATTATATTTATTTGACTTGTTAGGACCAAGCCTTCTAAGTTGTTGGATTTTTAATATATATGTATTTTTAATGGATGCCCAAAGAGAATTAAAAAATATTTTTTTAAATAAGGAAGCAGAAATACCCACCACAGAAGATGAATAGACAAAACATGCCTTCCAAAGAAAAATGTCGTATAGGACAGTGTTTAGTCTACACCATAGATGTCACGATCAGCAGTCAGTAAATAACCCAAGGCTGCTCGTTGCTAGCAGTCTCTGCCGCGGACATTTTGAATACTCTTAATTTGTGTACAGGTATTTGCATTTAGTCAAACTTTTGTGGTTTCTTGCTATTCTTTCATATTTATGCTCACCAAATCACAGTACATCAGTCACTATGGCCCACTTTACACATATATTTGCATACTAACTGAAGAATGAGAGGGAAAACTTGGGAAAAAATGTATTAAGATTTTGTCCATCACGGTTTGACCAGTGGATCTATCTTATTTATATTTTATAAAATAATATTCAGCTGTAGCCCAAGAGCATATTTAATTTAATTTATACCAATTTATATTGCTGGGGCTTAAAATCAGTTGGCCTGTTGCAAAATACATGTTTAGAGTTTACACTTTACAAAAATTTGGCAAGATGATGAAGTAACATGATGCAGTTGAGAGAGAACATTATAAGTTGTGTTTTAAAAGTGAGATTCTTCTGTGTAAAAGATGTGTAGCACAGAATAATAAATCCATAGCCAAAGTGCACCCACTCATTTCTCTTCAATTAAAAGGAGGAAGAACAGATGCAGGGTGAATTTTAGCTCCATTATCTACTGCTTTGAGAAAATGACTTAACATCCGTGAGCTCCACTTCTTCTAACATAGTGATCAAGACTCCTCCCTGCAAAGGCAGTTCTGAGAATTCAGTGAGGCAGGGCATGTGAGGGTCCTATGTAAGTGTTGCTAATTCTTTGCAATGTGGGTGAGTTCATATGTGTGTGTTTGGAAGCTGGGGAAACTGAATCACTGAGCTCAGGGACATACAGCTCAGGCCTGTAGCTACCCTGGCCCGTGTTTCTAACTTGTAGCTAGTCTTCCAAGTCGTGCTGTGGGCTACTCATAGTAGCTTTCCTTCTCATCTTGCGCAAAACCAGGAAACTCTGTGCCCAGGAGGGAGCCTAAGCCATCTTGCAGGCAGATTTTTTAAAAAAGATGATTTGCACCTTCTTGCTACATTTTTTCCATGAAATGACACTGGTTCCTTAAAGATGGCTAATAACCCTCTGTGGGTAAATGCCAATCAAGCCAGCCAGTTGGCTCTGAGGACATCTTCCTTGAAAGCCATGGCCCAGGTTTTGCAGAGGCCAGGAGGTGAGTGTGAGTGCCAGAGACCTCCTTCACAGAAAAGCCTGTTGATTTTGCTGCCCTGGAAGTAAAGACAGAGAGAGGGACACGGATGTGAAGGTTGCTGGTACAGAGAGGCAATCTCTTAGGTAACCAGACGGCTTGTCATTTTCTTATTCTTGTTTTTAAAATTCAGCTGTAATAATGGCCAGGCATCCCCATACTGAGAAACCTCGTGGCAAACATTTTTAACAACCAGAGTACGGTCTTTCTCTTTTAAGATGAAGAAAGATAAGCAGCATCATTTTTAGGTATGAGTTTATCATTTTCTCTTCCACACCCATTAGTCCTCAGAAAAGCTATCTCTTGTCGCTTAATTGGGAGCCTCTAAAATGGCTTTCACAATGTTGCTATCTTCATCCATGGACTGTGGTACTTAGGGAGTGGGAATTTTCAAAGTGAACCCACAAAATTCTTCCAAAATTAATTTTCTATTTTGTGGTATTATTTGTGCCTACATGGGAGTATATTTTTTCTCATCTTATGAGGTTGTGTTTTTAATGTGTTTTTTTTTCTACTCAACAATGGTAAGGAAGAAACACTTCTCCATGAAAAGCAGAAGGGGCAAGAGAATAGCTGAGCCATGGGAAAGGATGATATGATGCTCGGGCCTTGTGGTTTTTGGGAACATGTCAGGAACTGATGTCATCTTAGGAGCATTGTATTATCTGAACTATGAACTTTGCGGTCGATACATGTTAATTTTAAGCATGTTCCCTTTGCTTTTTCTTAAGAATTTTATTTTTCTTCAGAGATTTTCCTCCTAGGCTGTTGGAGTTGTTATAATGAGTAACAGAAATGAAGGCAGGAATAACAAAAGGCATTTTAAAATAGAATTGGATCCAAAAACATGGTAATTATTGATATGGTGTTTTAAATGAAAAAGGAGAGAAGTTTTGAGCTGAATGCCCTCCTTCCTGCTTCCCTCCCACCAGGTACGGGGTGGGAAAGAAATGGCAGTGCTTTGGGAAGAAGCATTAAGTTTGTGAAGAGAGATGAAGAGTTGACAGGATCACGGTAACAAGGGACTGAGAGAAGGAAAAAGGTGGCAGCAGACACAGAGCTGAACCCTAAAAGGATGCTAAGACCCCTCAGGAAGTTGTTAGTAATAAGCCCTCATTCGACTGTGTGTGCCTGAAGGATAGGAGTGGTCCTAGCTCCTGCCCAGCCACTGTCCTCACACTTGACGGCCTGCTTTCACACTTGGGTAGCCCTTGCCTGATGTTCAGTCTCCAGCTGCAGAGTCTGTGCTGCTTCGTGAGGTGGTGGGGAAGGGCATGAGGTGGTAGGGAAGGGTGTGAGGTAGTAGGGAAGGGTGAGTGAGATGTGGTTCATGTGGAGGCAAGACAAAAGCACCTGCTTTCTCCCTCACTCTCTCTGCACGTGTCTGGGGTCTCACATTGCCAGTTCTTAATCACCTTTTAGTGTGTACTCTGTTTCTTGGCTTGTCAGGATAATGGTAGCATGCTACTGACAGGTGAGTGTGAACGAAGTGCTAAAGCAGAAGGAAATGGAAAATGAGAGAATTTCTACAGTTTCACTAAGTTGAGGCCATGCGTGTTTTTTTTCTCTTCTTAAAAAAGCCCAGTTAGAGAAAAAGAATTCAGACAAGAAATATTAGTCAGCTGATTAGGTTCTGAACTGGACAGACTTTGCACCTTGGCATATGAGTGGCTATCCGAGAACCTTTTGAACTTTTGCCACCAAGTAAATCTGAAAAGACTGACAGAGCCAGTAGTAGATAAATGGAAAGGGCACAGTGTCCTCTGCTCAAGTATTGAAGCTACCTGTTATTCAGGTGGGTAAGGAACCTAGCTAGTTCAACAGAGTGGTAGCATGTAAATTGCAGGGTCATTTCGAGATGAAGGAATGGATCACAGATGGTTGCTGGGCTTGACTTTTCTCCCAGAATTCACTATTGTTTTGAGAATTAGCAGTGTAGAGGAAATAGCCGAGCTTTTATACTTAGGAAAGACCTATTATTCATCTCTCCATTTGACCACTTTCTAGCTGAGACATTGGAACAGTTGACTTGGCTGACCCTGTTTCCTCAATTGGGAATATGAGAATAGGACTTTTGCAGATCTGTTGGGAAATGTTAAGACTACGTGGAGATTAAAATGAGGTGCCATCTAGCACTGACTAGGAACTTAATGTCCATCAATTTCTTTCTATTTCAGTCCAAGTTTAGCTTTTAATGAAGAATAAACATCCTTTATATTCTGTTCTCCATGTCGAGTTTTGAAACATGAATAAATTTTATTTAAGTCATCAGCTTGATAATGAAAGGAGCTGTTGATCAGAGACAGTCCTGTAAGTGCCTTGTAACCTGACAGATTTGTGTGCAACGGCAGGCAGGCTACAGATGGAGCCATCCACACCTGGAAGCCCAGAAACCCAGCACTGAACATGGATGCAAACTCATAGAGCTGGCACAATTTGCATACGGCAGATTCTTAAACCACCTGTTCAATATTTTTTAAACGCTACCCTAAAGTTCACCTAAGTCAGAGGGTAACAAAATGAACATAAACCCAGAACTTTGGAACTGCTCTGTGATTCACATGCACAGAGAAATACTGAATTCTTTTCTGGAAGAATGCCCTTACCCGATTATCTTGCGTGTGGAATTGGTATATGTAAATGTTAGGAGACTGTTGAGGGTGAGGGTCCCAGTAGAGGGAGATCCTAGGAACCCGGAATATATACATATATATTTTTTTGGCAGTTCGTGGCAGCTGTGTGCACACTCTCTCGTTTGAGTCAGCCAGGCCCAAGACAAGTACTTTCCCGTCCTGAAGCTCTTTAGGCTGCTGAGCTGTAGTGGATATACTGGGATGTGGCTATTAACTTTAAATTTTTGTATAAATCCAGCCTCCACTCCCCTGAAAGGCTCAGTCCTGTCTTGACACCTTCCCCAGGCGATTTTTTTCCAGGGGCGGGGAGGAGAGGAAAGGAGGAAAACGCAGGCAGGCTACACTCAGTGCGCGGGGGAAGCGTGGAGTTGATCGACTTCGGTGCGGGGAGGGGAGAACCTAGGCTGGGGCTGGAAACGGAAGGGCTGCGAGCGCGCTGGCGGGAGGCGAGGCCGCGGGGAGCCACCTCGCGGGAGGCGGTGTGGCGGGTCGACGCCCGCCCGCCCGCGGGGAGAGCGCCTGGTGCCGACCATGGCGAGGCTGGCAGCGGCGGTTATGCAACCCGCAGCCCCCTGGTCCTCGCTTCCCACCAGCTTGTGTCCCTCCCTCCACTCGGCCGACATCGGATCTCTCTGGCTCTTTCTCTCCCCTGTGTTTTCAAACAGGAAGTGCACGGCTGTCTGTAACGTGCTGCCGGGTCCCAGGATGGAGGAGTGAAGAAGGCTCCGCGTCGCCGGTGCCAGCCTGCGGAGCCCGCCAGAAGCCGAGTCCCCGGAGAGCGCCCTGAGGGAGCAGGGTGGCCGCCTGGTCCAGGTGCGTGGGGCCAGGTCGGGGAGCCCGCGGGGCCCGGCGCCAGGCTGTCACTGGCCGCCACTGCCGAGTGCCGCTGAGCCTGATCGCCAGCTCCGCGCGGCAGCCTCACTTGCACGTTTGTTCCTGTGGCGCCCCCCTTACTGCTTTCTCCCCCAGGGGTCTGCCAGACTCTGTCGCTGCGCCGCCCCGGCTGTGTGGAACCAAGGTGGGAAGGCACGGGCCAGCGCGCTGCGCCCACGGGACCTGCCCGAGCTTACCTTGGGCGGGAGCTTTCCTGGCTGGGCTGCCTGTGCCCCGAGGCTTCCCGGAGTCCCCAGCTGCCCTCTCCACCCTCTACTCCTCCTCCTCCTCCTGATGCTGCCTGAAGCAGTGGCTCTTTGTTCCTCACTCCCTGGCCTGGAGTTCTCTGCATGTATGTCTGGGAGCCTGGGCTGCTAAGAATGGTGTGAGTGTGAGAGGTGGGGCCGTAGGGGGAGAAGGAGGATGAGTTGTGGGTGAAGTGTAAGGAAAGCAAGAGTCTTGGTGTCCAGGCTCAGAAATCCCACCTCCTCAGGCTGTGGGACAGGGAGCCCCTCTCTTTGCTTTCTGTTTTGGGAGAGCCAGGCCATCAGGAACTGAGGCAATTAGTGATGCAGACCCACACCGGAAAGGTAGCGACCAAGAATGAGGGACAGCTAGTTCTGAAGTGTTTAGTCTGGTGTCTGGCTTATTAACTCCAGTTGTGGTTTCTTAGCTGGGCTCCCTTGCTGAGACAGAAGGTACTTTTAAAGGTAGGAGCCAGACATCTTTATTCATTAAATTCCATTTTTCATCAGAGTAAAATTGAGAATGACTTTTCTCAAATTCACTACGTAGATTGTAATTTCACATCCATATCTTGCTCCATCTCAAATGTTCATAGGCGGAGAACAAACGCTAGAGAAAATGTTGGTTTTATGCACAGACCTAGACTTTTTGCTCCTTCCTTTTCCTGGCAGCTCCTGTCTCTGCAGACTGAGTTAGGTTGACTTCTCCCCCAATGAAAGCCTGGCCTTGTTTCTCCACCTGTATTTATCTATCTGGTGAAACTGCAGTCTTGTGCACAGACCCTAAGGGGGGGTGGTGGTTGATAAGAATCAGTTTGATGGGAAGATTGTATGGCCTCAAATTAAATGTTTGAACAAGGTTAAAGCCAGTAGCATCTTCTTACCTTTATTTTGGAGAAAGGGATGTGAGCAAATGACTAGAGGGGAGGAAAGTCAGATTCTGCAAAGGAGGGTGTCTTTCTGTAGAATAGAGGGAAAGTACATCATCACGGTACTTCGTGCACTTAGCTCTTTCACCTTACTGGGTGGCCAAGCTTCCTCAGGAAGCAGGGTTAGTTGTAGATGTTAAATTCCTGAGGTCATATGCTGACTATACCATTCAAATTTGAAAATTTTATAATAAAATATATTTACTCCATAATTAGTTTTGCTTTGAAAGGAAAACCTTTTGTAGTCAGGTAGCCTGGTAAATTTGTACTACCCCTCCTCATTTTTTTCTGCCAGCAGTATGTAGGTAATTTGAATTATAAGATCCCATTATTTAAATGGTCCTTCAGAACTCTAATCTCTTAAAAGGCAGCTGCTTTGAGCATTGTGATAATATCAATAATTGGCATAATTGTGTTAGCAGTAAGTATCCAAGATACACTGTGAGAACTGAGCAATTAATTTTATCTTTTTCTAGATAGGTAGACGTGGACTTCTTAAATTTGAATTTAATTGTGAGATATCTGTGTTTATGCCTTTTCTCTTGCCAAATACATCATGAGATTAAAAGTGAAAACAAGCCACTAAGAGACTTTTGAAAGACCTGTACAACCATAGTATTTTGCCTCTATTTTTATACCCAGGTATTCTGCTGGCCCTCTGGTTCATTAATTTGTTTGAAGACTTTGTTTAGCATCTGTCACTCTGCTTTAAGATAAAATAGAACAGCCTCTGTGTCCCTCCAAACTGCTCCCCTATTTTGGAACAGGATTTAACTCCCACCCTAGTGGAATTTAATAATAAATAATAACCCAGGAATAATAATAACTGGTCTTTAGATCCTCATTTGCCATTTACAGAGCACATTTTCTGTATCTCATTTATAATTTGTTACTCTTTTTAACAGTCTGGTGAAATAGGATTCATTTACTCCATTTTGTGGAGAGAGGAAACCGAGGCTGATAAAATGTGACTTGTCAGTGGTCACATTAGTAAATGGAGGTGCTAGAGTTGAACGAGAGTCTTTTGATTTATAGCCCTTGGCTCTTTTGTAATCTCGAAAGTTGCTGCCTAAGGAAGAGATGACAGCGATGATTCAGGTGGTCCTTAGCCATTCCAAAAGAGAGCTGATAAACACTGACCTGTGATTAGCCTTACCTAAATCTCCAGATCTCTTTCCACTCCCTCTACACAGAGCTCAGGGTATTTTTTGTTTTTTTTGGTGTTTGAAATTGACACTTCCTCTGTGTTACTGATGAGATTGAGCTGTTTTTGAATCAATGTGATTTGTTTATGTCAAGTCTTAGTGAACAGTATCTTTTTGAAGGGTCAGATTAGCATATTTTAACTTTTTAGAATAAAAAAACAACACTTCTGGTAACCCTAGGACAGTTTACGTCCCAGAAAAGAAATAATAAATTACTAATAAATTAATAAATGACATATATGACTCTCCCTGCACTCCACTACCATACATACCATACTGCCGCTATACATAGCCCCCTCAATTCCCTGCCCTCCTTCAGGATAACCCACTGAAAAGCTCATATTACAGAAAGACACGGATAAACCCATATACACGTTAAATTATATATTAAATATTTTTGTAATGTTCCCAAAATGGAAATAAATTTATTTTTCTTATCTTTGCAGTGCTTAAAGCTCTCTTTAGCTGGGGTTTTTTCTTTCTTTCTTTCTTTCTTTTTTTACCACCGAGAAGAATATAAATTAAAATTTGGAATACATTTTCACTGGGAAATGCTGGATAAAATATTTATTTTCTCTTCAACAATTGGAGTATCTGTAGTGATCCATAACTTCCCCTCTATGGAACTGTGTCAAAGCATCAGAGAAGGAGGAGAAGGCGGGGGGGCAGGAAAGAGAGATAAAGTGAGTGGTCTTTCTTTTATAAGTGAGGAGTGAAATGATATATGTATATTTTCTTAATACACAGTCCACTGCCATTTCTGTCTGTTTTGGACAGTTGTAATGGCTTGTGAACTAAGAATGAAAGGGTAACTAGCTTTGATGTTAAATGCCAAGGAAAAGTTTATGGCCCAGAGAGGAATAGGAGTGGAGATAAAAGTGTGTTAGGATCTTCATTTTTTCAAAACCCTCTCTCTTTTTCCTTCATGTCTCTTATAAAATAAAAATTATCTTCAACTGGAAATTGTAAAATTTAAAGCAGTGACTCTCAACCCTTGTAAAAATCGGGAAACTTTTATTTAATACTAAAAGATTTCAAAGATTTTTACTTGTCTAGAGTTTTCCTCATTTCTGATGATGATTAATATTAAATGACAGAGTTACTATTTAATATCACTCAACTGAATATATATTGTAAATAATGACCATAGCATCTTCCTGTATTTGTAAAATAGTAGTACCTATATGTGTGAGACAGGGGTTCAGTCTATAGACCTCTGCCAGTACCCCAAAGTCCACAGGTTGGGAATCAGGACCAAGGTAAAGCAACTACTCCAGGCTGAAACTGTTGGAATGGTGATGTGAAATGTACAGTGTGTTAGCCATCAGGTTCTGAAGATTCCCAGGTGGAGTTTTTCCTCTTTGTTGTATATTAAATGGGTGATGTGTAAAGTCCTGACTTTGGATCTGATCTTGTTTCCGAGTTGTTTTTCATGGTCAGCTGTGAGGTCTTGTAGTTACTCAGTCATGGAAAACTGGATTTCTTCTAAGAGCATTTTCCCTATAATACTTCTGTGAATATTCCTGCGTTATCTTTGTAGAGGCAGCACTCTGACACCAGTGGCAGCATCACCATCATCATAACTTCCATCAGCCAGCAGCTTTATATTCATTTCTAAGAAGCTGAAAGAGGCTTCCCAACCTTAATCTTTATAGTTTTCGATAAGTATATGGAAGGGGAGAGATTATTGATCCCTGTTCTGTATTGGAAAAAACTGACACAAAAGTTCATATTGAATCAGTCTTTCTAGTTTCCATGCCTATTGCTGTGACTTTGGTATTCTGTTTAAGATAGGTTAGGCAGGGCACCAAAATCTGTGAGGGTTAGTGCATGATGTTCTTTTTTCTAGTAAAAAAAAAAAAATCACTCCTATTTATTGAACACCTCGTACGTGCTAGACCCTTGACATGGATTATCTCTAATCCTCCTGGTGTTGTGCAGGGTGGGTAATATCCTTGTTTTACAGGTGAAGAAGCTGAGGCAGGCAGAGATTGTAACTTATCCAAGTTACAAGTGGACAGGCTAAGATTTGTGCAGTCCCCACACTAAAACATTTCCCTCATTACACCTGCTTTTTTCTGTATTTAACCTCCCCTATGAAGATAAATGATAACATTTTGTTTAGTCTTACCTACCTTTTCAGCAAAGGTTCAGTTAAAACCACAGAGACTGTGCAGACGTGAGGAATAGGGGTGTGAAAGAGTCAACATTTTTATAAGTATTCTTGGCTTTCATGCAGTATGTATGCATTTTTTTCCTAAAAAGCCTGGGTATATTGAATCTATTGGTGAGAGTTTCTTGAGGCAGTACAGTATTGCTCACAAGCAATATTACTAGATCATAGGATGTAAGCATACTGATTTTACTTTAACTTGTTAAATAATTTTATCTTAAATTAATTAAATTATTTTAATTTAGATTATTAAAAAATAATTTTATTTTAACTGTGTGTAGATTGTTGTCAGGTTTATATCTCCATCAATACTGTACAATGATTTCTTTTTTAAAAAAATAAATTTCCTGATTTTTGCTAATCCAATAGATGATAATTGTACTTCATAGTTGAATGTTACCTTTTTTTGATTACAAGTGAGGTTGAGCATATTTTCATTTACTTAATTTCTCTTTTCTGTGAATTGAGTCTCTTGCCTTTTTCTGGTAAGAAGTACCTTGAAAGAGTTCTTGTGGGGCCAGCCCCGGTGGCCTAGAAGTTAAGTTCAGCATGCTCTGCTTTGGTGGCCCAGGTTCAGTTCCCAGGTGTGAACCTGCTCACTGTCAGTGGCCATGCTGTGGCAGCGACTCACATACAAAATAGAGGAAGATTGACAACAGATGTTTAGCTTAGAGCAACTCTTCCTCAGCAAAAAAGATGAAGATTGGCAACAGATGTTAGCTCAGGGCAAATCTTCCTCAGCAAAAAAAAAAGTTCTTATGGAGTTTCTTGTATAGCGTAGAAATTAATCTCTTGTTAGCTTTAGATATTGTGAATACTTTCTCCCAGTATGTTGCTTGCCTGATAACTTTGTATTAACAGCAACAAAAAAACTTTAATTTTAATGTAGTTAAACCTACCAGTTTTAATATTATTGTGGTCTGTGCATTTTGAGTCATTTAAGAAATCCTTTCCTGTTCTGGGCTCACAGTATAGTCTCTCTTCACTTTATTAACTTTATAGGTTTACTCTTATTTTGGTTTTTTAACTATTTGGAATTTAAGATATGAGGTATAAATCCATTTTTATTTTTAAAAAACTGGTCATATTGTCAGCCAGTTTCCCCAACACTATTTACCAAGTTATCCACTCTGTCCACAGATTTTTGGTGCCACTTTTAGCGTATAATTGCACATTTGTACATACAGACCTCTTTCTAAGATCTTTCTTTTGTTCACGTGGCTTATTTGTGTATTCCTGGGTCATGGATACAATTTTTAAATTACTATAGCTTTGAAATATGTCTTATCTTGTTATATGCACATTTACTTATTAGGATGATTGATATAAATTTAAAAATTCAAAAATATTTTAGATTTCTTGCCCTTATTTACAAGTGTATTTACCTCTTTATACCTGCAAATGTATTTTCTAGAAATGTGTTTACTTCTCTGGGAACATTCTTTAATTTACTTATTTAATAACAATTTAATTTAATTTTAACATTCCCAAACTTATATTTCCTTCTCAGTTTTATTGTCTGTTTTTTTTTTTTTCCCAGCAATTATAGCTCCCTTTCCCACTTGGTCATCTATGTAGGGCAGTGGATGTCTCACTTCAAAGGCCTCTCTTTCTTCTTCAATGCTCTGCATGTGCTTATGGAGCTCGATGTGTTGTGTTCTTGGTATGGCTTTTGAATGAATGTTTTATGAGGTGTGATGCTGTAATACATGGCTGAATACTCTTGAAAGCCTGTTATAGATGTCTCTTTATTATTAGAAATACACATTGCCAGTTTCGGCTTGGTTTTCTTCAAGTTTACTGCGCTCCACTCTATTCTCAGTTCACTGGGTCTCATTCCTCCTCGTCTCCAATTTATGTCACACTGAACACTAGGTCACTTTGTTTGATAAGCAGACATTTACATGCCTATGCAGAATACAGTGTGCTTCTTCCTTAGTTTATAAAATGGGATGAAACCATGTTGTACATAACATGGCTTAAATTTGAAATTATTTTGAGGGACAAATTGTCTCAAAATAGATATTGCATGACATGGTTCCTCTAGGCTAAAGCTGTTACCCTTAGCCATCAGTTCTAGGATTATATGGGTGATAGGCTGTTTTTTATTTTTCTTTTGTCTGCAGTTCTTAAACTGCTTTGGGGATATAGAAGATGGTGGTAGTTTACTGAAATTTACTAAGCTTGCACAGAGTCTGATAAAATTACAGTGTAGGATGTAGAGTCCAAAACTTATTTAGATAAGACCAATGCCCTTGGGTTGTTGAAATTGTTCTCCTATTGTGCTTTAAACAGAATGTATTAGGTATTCACCTGAGTTTGATTATAACAGCCTCAGCTACTGACCTTACTGAACTTACATATTCAGGAGAGGACTTCCTCAGTGTGGATGTTTTCCATTTCTCATTCAGGTTCCTCTGTGTTCACCTCCCCAGCTGTCAGATCCACCTGTCTTACCAGCCTCCTCTCTTATTCAATTATTCTAATATAATTGACAGCCAAGCTCCTTCATCCATCAACAGACATTTGCTGAGCTCCAAACTATTAAATCTTAGTTCCCTTATTTCTCTTCCTCCTACCTGCTGTGTACTGGTCATTGTGTTAAGTTCTGAAGATACAATGTGAATATGATACAGTGCCTGACCTCAGAAGATAGACACATAAATCATTCACTGGAACTTAGAATGAGGCACTCTACAGGAATACATTGTGATAAATAATAATAGAGAGTGGGGCACAAAGAAGGGAGCGATTTGTTCTTTCTTGTTTGTGAGGAAAGAATTCATGAAGGAGGTGATTTTGGTGCTGAATCTTGGAGGGATAGGATTATTTACCAAGCTGAACAGGAGGGAAAAAAACCAGAAGAAACAGCTCAGGTTCAGAGCCCAGAAGAGCTCAAGTGCGAGGAAAATGGAGTATGAGTGACTAGAGCAGGGAGATCATGGTGCAGAGGGGAGAAGAGGCTGGAGGTGCGTCTTGGTTCAGATTCTTGGTCCAGTTGTGTCTAGGGCCATACATGCTATTTCTGGAAGTGTGGACTTTTTCCTGACAGCACCGTGGAATCGTCAAAGGTGGAATAAATGCTTAAAGCACTGTCTTAAGGTGTGGGAAGAGGAAGCAGAGAGAAGTCCAATGGCTACTAAAATAATCCAGGTAAAAATAATGAGGACTGGAGCGAAGATGATGTTGGTGGGAAAGGAAAGGAGAGGATGGATTTGAGAATCGTTTAGGAGAAAAAGTTGCTTATTGATTTGATGGAAAGTCGGGGGGGAGTGGTAAGAAGGAGGAAGAGGAAAGATGACTCTTGATGTTTCTGGTTAGGAAGATTCACTGTCTGAAGGTGTCATGAGTCGGGATGGAAAATGTAAGAGGAGCAAGTTTGAAGAAAGAATAATTAGTTCGGTTTGAAGTAAAGTTGGGGTTCCTCTGGAGCATTCAGCTGATCTCGAGAGGCCTAGGCCCCAGGAGAGGAGTCAGGGCAGGAGACATGTATCGGGGAGGGAGTGGAACCGATGGTTGTAGCCCTGAATGAGGTTGAGTTCCCCAGGGGTGGCCCGAGGACCAAAGACTGAGCAGACAAAAGAAGAGGAGAGAGGATCAGGAAAATCCACAAACGTGATAGTAATGTTGAGCACCAGGGTTTTTTTGTTTTCTTTCCATATATTATGTCATACAATCCTTATGACAATACCCTCTGAGATAATTATTGTTATTGTGTTTTACAGATAAGCTATCTAAAGCTCAGATAAGCAGCTTGCCAAATCGCCCAGGTAGTAAGTAGGGAAAAGCTGGCAGGTGTGTCAGAGGCCACAAGAACATCAGGCAGAGTTAAAGATCGAAAATGGGCGATTGGATTTGGCAATTAGGTATTCACTTGGTAGTTAGAAGAGTTCTGAAGTCAAAATCTAGATTGTCACGGGTGAGGAGAGAGTAGGAGTTGAGAAGGGGGCACCAAGAGGAATGTGTATGTCTACACATTTGTCCTAGAAGGAATATTTTTTGTGTGTAATGCTGACTGGAGCTTATATTTTGGTTGAGAATAGTGGAGAGGATGTGACTAAAAGTAGAAGAGAGAACAACTAATGGAGTAAGGTTCCGGAAAAGATAGGGCAGCCGAGGTCTGGAGTACAAGTATGCTCAGAGAGTTGTCTTGGGAATGGGGACATTCATTCCTTTGGGACAGGAAAGGAGGAAGAAAAGATGTGTGTGACCGTAGATGAGTGTGCAAGTAGGGGGGAAGGAAGTTGAGAAAGTTCATTCCTGGCGGCTTGGTTTTCTCGGTAAAGTAGGAGCAGATGAAATCTGCTGAGAGTGAGGGGGCCTTGAGAAGACAGTTGCAAGTTAGTAACAGTTAACTTGGAAAAAGGAGCTCACTGATTTAGGATGAGTAATAGTCATGCCTCATTGAGTTGGGGTTTTGTCAGTGGAGATTAGGTGCTGATGGTGGTTTTTTTTTTCCTGGGTTGATAGAGTAAGATGAGTACCATGAATGACCTTTTAAAACAAAACACACAGGCCTTGCCTGAAATGTTAAGTTTATGTGGTGATTTAAGGAAGCTTAAGGATGTGGGGGGAAGGGAGGGAAAGTAGGAGAGAAGGAGCAATAGATTGAGCATTAGGGAGCTTGAGTTCTAGTCTTAGTTTTTCCCTTAACAGAGGATGGCCTTAAGGAAGTCAGCTACTCTCTCTGAGCCTCAGTTTCCTCATCTTTCGGTGGAGGAAGTTACACTAATGTCCTCTCAAGTCTCTTGTAACTCTCAAAACTTCTGGGAGACTTGTACATCATTAGACAAAAATAAGTGGACCAAAGGATAAGAGTGGCTAGGTTCCTGTTATTTATCATTCATGAGTTCTTCTGATAGCAACTCTAACGCCAGTGCCTTTGGGGAAGTTGACAGCGTGAGACCAGGCCAGCTGTCAGAGGGCCATGCCCAGGTGTCCGCTCCTGGGCTGTACCTGGCAGTGGGAGAGAGGCAGCAAGTCAGGAAAGGGGGAAGGAGGAGCATGGGCTGTGATGGGAGTTACGCAGCGGGTGGACAGGATGGGTTTGCTGTGTGCCACGGCTCCCTGAGACATCCCGGGTCATTTCATAAAGGTGGTGATGGTCATCGCATTCATCTCTGTTGTTTCTTTCCCTGCAAGATTGCATTTTATTTTCCCTGGGTTTATTTCTCCCTCTTAATTAAAAGTGTAGCATTGTAGAAGAGAATTCAACAGTTGACGGTTAAGCATTACTTATAGCATCTTACCTTAAAAGTCCTTTCTCCTTCCCATCTCCTTCACCACACCTTCATTTTCTTTGCCTGTAGAGAAATGAGAAACAGTTTGAAGCATTTCCTCTCTTCTCAGTTGGGCATGTTCTTCCCCTGAAAGGTTTACTTTTAAAAGCCATTTAACTGTCTCTGCCTCCTATTAAGAACAGGGATGACATCTTAAAAGTCTTCGAGGTTTGGCTAGTATTAAAAAGTGAGTTCCGATCAGGTGAGTGGCTCCAGAGATTAATGTAAGAATTTAGCAAGCCTAAACAGGTAATAGGATACTCTTTTTAAAATTAAGCCTCTAATCTTTCACTATGCTGTTACATATTTGAGAGAAACTTGGGCATTTCCTTTTTTCCTCATTAAGCTATTACACAACTTAATGTTTGGAAAATTCTTCACAGGAAGAAGCAGGGTGTAACAGTTTGTGTGAGACATTTTCTAAAAATTCACCCTTTTAGCTAAAGTCTGAGAATACTATTCTCTCTCCACCTCACTGCTCTAGTTTCTTTCGGAAAGGCTTAATTTCTCCACATAATTAAATATTCTGCAAAGTGAAACATAGTTAAAAAATTAAAACGATTTAAACATGAAGTGAAAACATAGTGTATAAATGTGTTCTTCCATTTCCTGAGAAACAACAGGAAAGATTTGCTTTCTCAAAATAAACTAAGTAGCCTGACTGTGAACTCAGAGTAATAGAGATAAAAGATTCCAGCATCATCACACAATGGGAAATTTTTAGTCATTTTTTCTAATCTCAGAAAATCAAGTCTAATACTGTTTTTTTTTTTTTAAACATGAGGAACCAGGATATGTATGTACAATTCAGAAACATAGCTTTGGCATATGTGAAATTGTCTTAGCCTAAATGTTGACTATTTATTGTGTCTGCGAGAGTCCATTTCCAGGATATATTTGATCAATATGGGCATGCTAGGCGTGCAGCAATGGAAAATGCCCTCGGGCATTAAATTTAGGAAGAATCGAAAAACAACTGAGTTCTGCATGCATATAGCATCAAAACTTGCTAGATCAGTAACTTGTTCTATAGCTCTGCTACTACGAAAAGTTTAGCAGCTCATATTGAGCATTGAACTACATTCAAGAAGGAATCTACTACAGTAATTATATATATATGTGCATTCTGAGGTAGAAATAAGGACATTTAGTAATGTTTCTATACTTCCAGAAACAAGGAGTGAGAGCCCATTTTAAAGAAAAGGAAATCTATTGTGTTATGGCCGGCAGATTATGTTTGTGAGATTCAAGCAAGATTAGGGAGACATATGTGTGTTAAGTATTCATCTGTCATTAATTTGTGGGCTCAAATAATATATAATTCTATATTCTTCAAATAGTATAAAATAGGTCAATATTTTGAAATATTGGTTAGTGTTTATATATATTGGGAAAATTATATATACATTGAGAACTGTATAGAATAATCTCAATAGACTAGTTTTCTTCTGCACTTGTCTTTCAAGAAAAGGTAGAAAAATAGATCTCAAAGCAGTGTACAGCTTATGATCTCAGTTCCTTTCTCAATCTCTTTATTTTTAACCTAAGTCTTTCTATTTACAGTGGGTCTCTTGGAGGCAACATATATTTAGGTCTGGTTTTTCTTTTTTAATCTTCTGTGACAATCTTTGTCTTTTAATTGGTGTATTTAGATGATTCTCATTTAAAGTGATTATTGATATAGTTGGGTTAATATCTACCATGTTTGTAACTGTTTTCTTTTTGCTGCATTTTTTCCCCTTCTTTTTCTGCCTTTTATGGGTTTAAAACATTTTATATGATTCCATTTTATCTCCTCTTTAAGCATCTCAATTTATACTTCCTTTGCAAAATGTTTAGTGGCTACCTTAGAGTTTACAATTGATCTCATCTTCTAAAAAAAACAACCAGAAAACAAAAATGTATTTGTGTGTGTATGCATAGGTAAAAATTGGAAGGTTGTATACCAAGACATTGAGTAGTTCTTTGAGTGGTAGGATTATAGATGATTTTTACTTTATTTCTATAGTTTTCTGTATTATCTGATTTTTTTTTTAATAGCAAGAAAGTATTACTTTTATAATCAGAAACAACAGGGCTCTTTTCATTTTGAAGAGAAAGGAAAAGGCAAATCACAGCAAAACAAACCTAAAATCTTGCCTGGTTCTAAAATTTACACCCTCTCTCTGCTTCCAGCTTGAGATAAGCACCTTGTCCCACAACCACCAGCACTCCACTGGTGGGAGAAAGAGAAGAGGTTGGCTGCTTCTCACTTTAACACTGGGAAGGTTGTCAACTCCTGCCCTGGACCTTCTCTGCCTGCACAGTGAGAATGAACCCTCAGAATGACTTAGGATCAATCCACCCTGTGGTTTGGCATAAAAAAGGTTTCCCCTTAATTTGGAGTTAACCAGACCCCTCTATTTCTGCGTAATTCAGTTCTCCTCTACATGGAATGTCTTTATGCCTCTTAAATGTTTTTCAAAAAATAATGAGCAGAATAAGAACACCTGAAAACCAGTTTAAAGTATAGCTTTCTGTGCAAAGCTTATAATAGTTCTTTAGTCTGCTGGTATGAAAACTGCTCTCTTTTGGGGCAGGGTGGGGAGTGGTGTGAGGCTGTGCTATCTGATAATCAGTGAAGATTGTAACTGAGGTGAGGCTCTTGGTCTATCTGGATTTCAGGGAACTCAGTCCTCCTTGTGAAATTTTAGAGAAACTTACCGTTCCTGTTCCTTAGATGTTAATTATATCTTCTGAATTATTTGGGTTTATATGTAAACCAAACCCAAATTAAGATTTAAGAAAGTGATGTGGCTCAGTGCAAACAGGTGAAATACAGATTTTTTAAAAAATAGTTTTATTACCAACTAACCTGCCAGCTGTTTTCAAGAAAGTCATAAATTTTATAAATACCTTAGTTGGTTAGCCTGTAAAATTGGGGCAGTTATCTTTTACTGCTTACCTGCTGCATTCAAGTAAACAAGAGACAAGTGAAGCTTTTTGAGTCTTAAAAAGAGTCTAAAAAAGCAAACCATTTTTTTCTCTACTTCCAAGTGAAAAATTATAGGTTTCCATTTTAATGTATCTTATTAGAGCCAGGAACTATCATTTAATGTAAGAAACGAAATAGTAGTCATTTTCTACTGTGTAAAGCTAATGGAATTAAACATTTTGATATGAACAAAAACAATTAAAAAAATGAAATAAGTGTAAAAAAGAATTCATTCCCCATACATTGATTCTTACACCTATGTTACAGGACATACAAATTTTGAAGGGAATACAAAAATATAAACAATTTCTATTTAAGGGATTATGAGTAAAGTTTATTAACTTATCTTTATAATATTTTCATCTTAGATATTTTACATGAAGTAGAGAGGTCAGAAATCAAGTTTCTGGGATGCTTATTAAGATAAGCTTGAAATGTTACTGACTTTTTATATTGGCAGTGTAAATCATATTAGTATTCAGTAGGTGTGGGGAATAAGGGTAAGTAATTTGACTCGCACTCATTTTTGAATGGGAGACGTGATACATGGAGATATTAAGGGAGAAACGATGGAAATTCTAGGCCTGGTTGCAGTGTTAGCCCACTATCTGAACATCACCTGTGTTGGCCTTGGTGCCGTTGACTTGCTGCCATTGGCCCCTCACTCTGGCTTTAACTTGTCAAAAGTCTACATTCTGAGTCTAATATTCTGAGTGCCTTTTAGCTCCGCAGGTACTGCTGTGAAAATTACTCAAGTGAGAAATGGGTTGGGGGTAAGAACTGTGAGTGGAGGCAAGAAATAATCCTCTCATTATTTTAAATACAGGGAAGGGGGATTATCTGCAACCCTGAGCTTTCACCCCCAAAGAACTAGTAGTATAATAGGTTATCTTTGCTTTTATAAATGTAAACCATAATGCTTTAATAACTGCTCTTAGGAAGAGGTCAGTAGCTACTAATTTCAATCTGCCGTTTTGTCCATTTATTTCATGACGATTCCTCTGTGTTTCCTAATCATTTACTCTTTGAAAGAAGTAAGAGCTTGTGATCAGTCCTGCCACAGATGCCCAGCGTGAGATCCAGATATTAGAGCAGTGTATTGACAAAGAGGCTAATTCCTGTTTTGTGCTTTCAGGAGGTGGTTGCAAACAGTGAGGTGGAAATTTAAAAATGATTTTGGCAGTACTTTGTAGAAACACTGAGCATTAAAATAATATTTATGTAATTGCCAAATTAATTTACATTTTATAAATACTTATAATGTACAAAATATATGAAGTATTTTATATATTTGCTAAAGTAAATTTCCCTGCCTCTTTTAACGTTTAATTCTAGGTGAGTAATTCATATATTTTAAGGAACAGTAAGGCCTAAAAGCAACATTTTTACAACAGTCATAAAATATGATTTACCAAGTGGTGTTCCCACTTTATGGATGGAACCTAAAAGCCAAGTAGTTGGTTTAAGTTGAAGGCCACACATTAGATGAGTTTTCATTCTTTAAGTAAGCTCTCATTAGTCCTGGGAAAGAAAGGTTACAAATGTCCTACTTAAGGCAGGCTTTTATCTGAACCATTCCAAGATAAAGGAAATTTAAGCTTTTCTGAAAGAAATAAAAACCTCTGCACTCTGATCTCTCTTAAAGATTTTATTTATTTTTATTTTTTCCCCCCAAAGCCCCAGTAGATAGTTGTATGTCATAGCTGCACATCCTTCTAGTTGCTGTATGTGGGACTCGGCCTCAGGATGGACGGAGAAGTGGTGCCTCGATGTGCACCCGGGATCCGAACCCGGGCCACCAGCATTGCAGCGCGCGCACTTAACCACCAAGCCACAGGGCCGGCCCATGCACTCTGATCTCTCTTAAATCGATAGTATTTTAAACTAAGTCTTTTATGCTAAAGCTAAGGCAACTCTGATTCCTTTCTTAATAGAAATAGATGTACATCATCCCCTATAAAATAGCTGAATGAAGACAGGCCCACCTTCAGTGTTGTCTGCAGTAAGTTTACTAATCCCAAGGCTCTTGACTCTTACCTTACAAGTCCTATTTTTTAAAAAATTTTATAGAATTTTTTGAGATTTTCCTTGAAAATTTTCTAACATTTGCATTGCTCCTTTTAGTTATTGATAGGAGCTTTGACAGGAATGCTTCAGAAGTGATGATCTCTTGGGATAAAAGCAGGTGGAAGTTGCAGGGAGACAGACTTAGGCTTAGTATGAGGAACGAGTCTCCTTCAATTGTTTTTTTTTTTTTTGTGAGAAAGATCAGCCCTGAGCTACCATCTATGCCAAACCTCCTCGTTTTGCTGAGGAAGATTGGTCCTGGGCTAACATCTGTGCCCATCTTCCTCCACTTTATATGGGACGCCGCCACAGCATGGCCTGACAAGCAGTGCATCGGTGCGCACCCGGGATCCGAACCCGGGCCGCCAGCAGCGGAGTGTGTGCATTTAACCGCTACGCCACGGGGCCGGCCCCAGAACGAGGCTCCTTCAAAGTCATGCAGAGCTGAACTGAACTGCCCGGTGCTGTCTAGAGCCTAGCCCTGGGGGCACCTTGAAGAGGCTGTCCATCCTTGGCCAAGGGTATAGAGTGACTTGAAACCTCCCATGGGAGTGTGGGCCAGAGATGCTCTCTGAGGTCACAAAGCCCGCATATACTATTCAGTCTCAAGCTTTGTGCTAAAGAAAACTCAGGTTCAAATACCAACTCTGCCATGTACTAGCCCTAGGAAAGTAAGCTAAATTCTCTAGGCCTCAATTTGCTAATCTTTAAAATGAGGATAAAATCATGTGAGGCTTATCATGTGAATTTAATGTATGTAGAGCACTTGGTTATTCCTTCCAACTGACTGTGATTATGTAGCTTTTCACTCTATGCCTCTTTTCTCTCTATTCTTTTTCTGCCCTCTCATTCATTCTTTTAGAGCCTTTAATTATTTTCTCTCCTGCTATTGTTGTCTCCTCTACCTGTGCCTTAGGGCCTTCCTGTGGTACCCAGGGATGCCCTGAGCTCCTTTAGTAGCATTACCATCCACGTGTGATACCTGGGCAAGTCAGCGAATAGTTGTTGATCCTCTGTGTCCTTTGGATTTGGCACGAGGGACTACCCTGAAGACCTTGATAAAGCCAAGCTGCCTTGCTACTTTAGCTTTTTTATGACCTTTAACTAGAGCACTTTCTGCTTCGTAGTTGATGATCAAGAAAGCATTAAATAGGAGTTGGATATGAGAAAAATCTTTTTATGCAAAGGGTTATGGATGTAGAAATCTGTATTGGTAGCTTTTGACTTTTCCTTTATTTAAGTGTCTGTTTTGGAGCCAGGCTCCTAATTTCTTTTTTTTTTTTTTTTTAATAATTTTATTTATTTATTTTTTTTCCCCCAAAGCCCCAGTAGATAGTTGTATGTCATAGCTGCACATCCTTCTAGTTGCTGTATGTGGGACATGGCCTCAGCATGGCCGGAGAAGAGGTGCGTCGGTGCACGCCCGGGATCCGAACCTGAGCCACCAGCAGCGGAGCGCGCGCACTTACCCGCTAAGCCACGGGGCCTGCCCAAGGCTCCTAATTTCTCATGTGGTTTTTGACAGAGAAAAATAATATCAGGACCATAAGGGCCAGAAGCGTTCTTTTTTTTTGGATGAGATGTTTTGGGGTTTTTTTTTTTTTTTGAGGAAGATTGGCCCTGCACTAACATTTGTTGCCAATCGTCCTCTTTTTTCTCCCCAAAGCCCCAGTACGTAGTTGTGTATCACAGTTGTAGAGTTGTGGCTCCTCTATATGGGATGCTGTCTCAGCGTGGCTTGATGTGCAGTGAGTAGGTCCATACCCAGCATCAGAACCGGCGAACCCCCGGCCGCCAAAGCAGAATATGCTAACTTAACCACTGTGCCACTGGGCCGGCCCCCAGAAGTGTTCTTTTTAACAGGAACGTGGCCCCCGGAAGCGTTCTTTTTAACAGGAACGTTTAACATAACTTTGGGGAATTGCTGTGGGTACTAAAGTGGCAACATAAAAAATTCATTCATTGCAAGCTCTTTGAAAACTCGCTTGACAGAGTGATATACCTAACAATGTGATGGAATCTCATTTGTACATATTTCATGACTATAAGAGTTCTGGTTATACCACTAAAGAAATAAGAGATTGTTAGAGCTGGAAGGAATCTTTGGGGTCACTGAATTCAATGATTTTCTTTTATAAATAATGAAATGGAGAATCAGAGAGGTGAAGTAACTTGTTCCTTGTAATAGAACTCTTCATATTAGTAACAGGCAAATTAGGGAGCCATGGCCCCTAACGTTGTAGTTATTTCTTACATTTCAGTACAATACCATGACTCCAGCCTCTGGACCTGGGAGTCATTTCCTTGTGGCTCAAAGATGGTCTCTACCCTGTTAGCCCTTATTGCTAACTAAGATATTGATGAAAAACTTTCTATTTCCTTACTCAGATTCTTTCTTTGTCTATGTTTGATGATTTCATGAAATCTTTGGTTTATTTGATTGCTCTGGCCCAGGAATAGTCTAAGTAGGGAGCTGTTTGGACAGCTTCGTTCTCCTGTGTTTAACAGTTTTTTGACCTCTTACTCTGTGTCAGGCACTTTTAAGTTTTTAAGTGGTTTATGTGAGTTAACTCTAGCAGACAGGTATAATTATACCCATTTGTCAGATCAGAACACTGAGGCTTACAGTGCTTAAGCAACTTGTTCCAGGTTATGTAGCTGGTAAGCTGGAACTAGATGCCAGGCTAGTTTTCCAGACCACATGTTCATAATTGCTGCCCTTCTCTACGTTTTCTGCTGTGTCAAGGAGGAACAGGGTGTAGAACTGAAGATTTTGGGGCACATACTTCAAAGAAGATCATCTGGCTTAGCCCCTTGGCTTCCAGCAGGTGAGGTGTTCATTCCTATGATTTCATACGTAAGGTATTCGAGCCTTGTTTTTATTTTTATTTTTTTTGGTTTGCTATTTCAAAGTAAAAATGATCTTTTAGTTTTTTATTATAAAAGTAATAAATTCTCATTTAAAGAAAATATAAGAAATAAAGGAGACAATTAAAATAACCTTCCTAGCTCCATAGTCAGATGGTTAAGAGTGGGTTCAGATCTCAGCTGAATTACTTACTAGCAGTTTGACTTTGGGCAAATTTTATATCTCTTCCATGCCTCACTTCCTGTATGTAAAACAAGAAGAATCACAGTGCCTGCCTCATACAGTGGTGATGAGGATTAAGAGGGTTCTTGTTTGTGAAGCATCTAGCACAGTTCCAGGCACATGGTAAGTACAACTCAAGTGTTGAGTAAAATAAATGATCACCCATGTAAACAGTCTTCCCGTCTGTGGCCCCTGGATGAAGAGGTGGAGGCAGACCCTGAGTGTAGATGGCGCAGTGCTGTGAGTGGGTGATGGGCTGGGCTGTGTGGAAGCAGGCAGGGGAGGGTGGCCCAGGCTCTCCTTTCCTATTTGCCTCCTTCGTATCCTAATAACCTGGGATATTAATAACCTTCTACTGTCTGTCACTTTCAAGATGTTAAAAATGATTTTGATTCTCCTTTTTCTACCCCTTGTTTTTTGGAAGCCCGCAGAAACCAAGTCTGTTATTTGAGATTTTTCTGTTGTAGGCTAGGCCAGACGTGCATTTCCGCTCATGTGATATTTTCTGTGATCTGTGTTGGTTTAACTCTTCCTTTGTTTTCTTGTGCTTTGGTGTGAAGAAGATGCCCTGTTTATAAAGCCTTGGTGTCTTTCATGTATAATGCATTCTTAAACTAATTCCAGTTGCTCTGACCCTTTGAGATTTTTAGATTGCTTTGTTCCGGTTTATAAGCATTTTTGAAATATTAAAAATGTTCATGAGGGAGTGGGTCATGGGAAAAATTTCGCAGAGTTGTTTGTTCTTAGGAAATTGTTAATTTGCATGGAGAGGTTTAATGCTGGGTTAAATTCTGCCAGGTGCATTGGTCACTTGGACTTGAGTTCCCAGTTCTTTTGATATTTAAATCCTTATTTTTTGAGGCATAAAGTGTAGAGCGGGAGCCTCTTAAGCTTAAGTGCCTATGTTGAGCTGTTGCCCTTGTACCATCAAAGGTCTTAAGTAGTGCTTGGTTTGCATTGAAGCACCATGTCAACAGCAAGGATCAAAAGATTTGTCTGGGGAGCCGGGAGGGTGTTCACTCTGGGATCTTGACAAAATAAAAAAAGATTTGTCTCTTCTCTGATTTTTATCTTTGAACCGAGACTTTCCAAAAAGAACACAGACTTGTTTTGAATATTGCCGCCTCTGGGTGTGAGTGATCATGCAAGTCGGTAGTTTTTTTTTTTTTTTTTAAACTGTTCATAATAGATGCAGAGGTATGAAATTGCAAGAAAAACAAAAATACTTTTTCAAACAGCTTGTACAAAGAAGTCTTTGAATGCGGGTGGTCCTTAACTTACAAGAATTCGCAATTCTCTCTCCATCATGTGAAAGACACCATCCACCAGTTTTACCACGTGGACATTTTCCATAATATATCTTTCTCATTTGACTCTCACTGCAATGAGTTGCTAAGTTGTGTCAATTCTGTCTTGAACTTAAATTCTTAAATTTTTTCTATCTCTTTTTTGTGTGTGTGAGGAGATCAGCCCTGTGCTAAGATCTGCCAATCCTCCTTTTTTTTTTGCTGAGGAAGACTGGCCCTGGGCTAACATCCGTGCCCATCTTCCTCTACTTTATATGGGAGGCCGCCACAGCATGGCTTGCCAAGCGGTGCATGGTGTGCTCCCGGGATCTGAACCGGCGAACCCCGGGCCGCCGCAGTGGAGTGCGCGCAGTTAACTGCTTGCATTGCTGGGCCGGCCCCTCTGATATCTCTTGAAACTCTCCAATATGCTGCTGCAATACACAGCTTCAGTGTGGCCACACTCAGATCTTGCTGGGACTCCTGAAAGTGCCTCTAGCTGCCTTCCTTGCCTCTGACCTCCAGTGAACTCTACACACTGAAGCCTGAAGGGTTTTTACAAAACAAAACTCGATATGTCAGTGACCTACGTAAAACCCTCCAGTGACTTCTCATTGCCCTCAGACTCCTTCGTAAGGAGTTAAAAGCCAGACTTCTTAAGAAGACTTCAAGACCTTGCAAGAGGAAGTCCCTGCCTCCAGCTCTGGTCTACAGCTGTTGCCTACCTCACCCCTCACCAAGACACACACTCCACTTACAGCCTCACAGAACCTCTTTCTGTTCCTCTAATCTGCTGCGCTTTCGTGACAGCAAGCCTTCAGGGTGTGTCTAATGCCTGGAACACTCTCTCCCCCTCTGCTGCTTCACTTTTGTCTAACTTCGGTTTCTTCCTTTTGTCTTAACTTAAATGTCATATCCTTCAAGAAGCCCTCTGTAACCCTTAAACTAGTTAGGTCCCCCTGCTATTTGGTTCTGTAGTACCTTGTACCTCCCCAACATTTCACTTGTTACATTTGCTTGTCTTTTCTAATAGATCCCAAGCCCTGTGAGGTCATAAACATGTATATCTTATTCCCTACTGTATCCTAGTACGTAGCACACAGTAGGATCGCAAATGTTTTTTGAGTGAATGAACATGTTCCAAATTACTCCCATATTATTACATATAATAGTGCTTATCAAATAGCCCATTCATACTTTTCTTTCCTTTAAAAGGAGTTTTCAGCAAACTCCTTTCGTTGACGTAAATTAGCTTTGCTTAATTGTGCTAAATATGTACAAACATGAAATAAAATATATACTTCTTTTGCTTATAGCTTTTATGCAACTATTAAAACATTTGAAAAATTGCAACGCAAACAATATTTTAAAACGATTAAAATTAAAATTAAAAATATTAATATGAATGCTCTTTTACTGAAACTAAATCATCTATGTTGATTTTTTAAAATAATGTAAAGTTGCTGCCTTGGGTCTTAATATATACTTAATGCCTATGAGTCTTTTGATTTTGATAATAGTAATGCAAGAACACTTGTTTGCAATAAATATGTTATCACAAGTGCATTATGGACTTGATGGCCTTGCTTGCTATCTCAGGACCATCAGACTGCAACTCTACCTGTCCTTAAATTACAGTTTTAATGATTTCTAATTTTCTTGCTAGTGCTGTAAATGTCTTATACATTGAAAGCTAGAGTTAGCATCACAGAGTTACTTAAATCAACATCAGACATACATCTAATTGAACTATTGCTAAAATCAGAAACAGGAATATAATGTTCGTTAGTTTTAGTTTTTACAGATGTGGAAAAGTTTTAGTTTCAACGTGTAGCCAAGTGTCAGACTGCTGAAGGAAGTCAATAGATAATTGAAGTGACTCTCATACTATTTTGAAAACAACTTGAACGTAACTCTTTTTCTTATTATTGCCTCTTTGTAAATTTTGAGCCACTAAAACAAAACTTTTATTCTGTAATACCTTCATGCCATTATGAAGATATTATTATGAATGCCTTAATATCATTTGACCTTTGCTTGGTGTGACTACATCAATTATGTATCAAATCTGCCTCTGTCCTTTCCTTATTACCTTGTAGCAGTTAATATAGTACAGCACTCCACTGCCTATCATTTCATGGGGTCATGAAATCAAAGTCTTGCTCGATAAGTTAAATTGACCTTTATCATTGCCGTGTGTGCTTACTAGCACGTCATAAGTGCTATTGCTGATGAGGGACACTCAGTGCCCCTGCAATCATAAATGCAGACCTGGGCACTGTGTTGGTAAGGGGGTCATTCAGATGGTCTAGTGTGTATTTATGTCAGTTTCTTTTAGATTAACCCTGAAATGAAAACACAAAATTGAAAGATTGTTTGGAGAAGTCACAGACTCTTGAATGTGTCTGTGGTCCTCTAGAGATCCTTAGACCCCTATCTGAGAACACTTGTTTGTAGCACCCATAGCGGATCACAGACCATGCAAAAAAATATAGCTAGATCATTGTGTTTCCGGAGGTGTTCTGGCTCATGGGGGTCATTCCCTTGGTTCTCTACCTGTCTCTAGCTGCCTAGCCTATCTCTGCATCTTACAAAGCCCCTACTTGGTGAGAGGGCTAGAGAAGCCTAGTTTTCTGGTCTCACTAAGGCCTTACAGGCTATCTGTTGGGAGTCTTTCTCTGGCTATTTGTGGTTACCTAGGTAACCTTGAAGCCCTGCCTCTCAGGAGCATGGAGCACCTGTTGAGGAGGGAGTATAGTAAGAGCATAGCAAGAGCAGCTAGGGGAGGCGGTGAGGATTTCAAGTATATCAGATCCTTATACTTAACATTAAAAGGAAATATTGGTGCAAAACTGCTGAGGTAGAGCCTGAAGTTGAAGGCATTTTATTAAGTTAAACATAGCCTCATGGCTTTAGCCTAAGGACTTTGCAAGTCAGTTAATGTTTTTTTGGCATATATATTTTTAATAGCTTTATTGAGATATAATTCAGGTACCATATAATTGGCCCATTTAAAATGTACAATTCAGTGGTATTTAGTAATTCATAGAGTTGTGCAACCATCACCACAATCAGTTTTGGAATATTTCATCACCCGTAAATTAGAAACTCCATACCCATTACATTCCCCATTCTCCCCAATCTCCCTAGCCCCTGGCAACCACTAATCTGTCTGTCTCTGAGGATTTGCTTATTCTGGACATTTAGTATAAACAGAATTGTACAATATGTGGTCTTTTGTGACTGGCTTCTTTCACTGAGCATGATGTTTTCAAGGTCAGCCATATTGTAGCATGTGTCAGTATTTCATTTCTTTTTATTGCCAAATAATATTCCATTGTATTGATATGCTAGTTTTTTTAAGTGTACTATTCAGTAGTGTTATATTCACGTTGTTGTGAAACAGATCTCCAGAACTTTTTCATCTTGCAAAACTGAAACTAGATATACCAAGTTTTCTTTATCCATTCTCTTTGGTTGATGGACGTTAGGGTTGTTTCCCACTTTTTTGGCTGTTGTATATAATGTTGCTATGAACATTTGTGTACAAATGTCTGTGTGGACATACATTTTCATTTTTCTTGGTATATACCTAGGAGTGGAGTTGATAGGTCATATGGTAATTCTATATTTTATGTTTTGAGGAACTGTCAGACTGTTTCAAAGTGGCTGTATCGTTCATTTTACATTCCCATCAGCAATGTGTGAAGGTTTCCTTTTGTCCCCATTCAGGCCAACACTTGTTAATTATCTGTCTTTGTGATTATAGCCATTTTAGCAGGGGTGAAGTGGTGTCTCATTGTGATTTTGATTTGCATTTCTCTAATGACTAATGATATAGAACATCTTTTCATGTGAAGATATTGAATTAAAAATTTCTTTCCTTAAAATGAAGTTTTCCTAGCTCTCAGGGTTACAACTTAAGAAAGAAACACACCCTTTGGGAATTCTCGAAAGATATAAATTGTAAGCCAAATTACTATGATTTCAAGGATTGGAAGATCGAGAGAAAATAACTGCCCTTATTGTAAGGACTGACTATTGGCAGATCAGAATTTAAGTAGAAGCAGTTGAACAATCTCTGATTCTCTGGAACCTACTAAATGGAGTCCTTGCCTATGATAAGCAAAGGAAGGAAGAGAAGGTGTAAGACAGGCCCAAATGTAAGAGATTCCCTTTCAAGGTATGAAGTTACCAGCACAACCAAGCCAAAGAATGGCCTTCAGATGGTGGGAAGATACAAAAGTCATCTTTACATTCCCCAGTACCTTATTTGGTGTCTGCCACAAAATATTTGTTCTTGGTTTTGAAGAAGATATACTCTTCATACTGCATACTCAAATGCAGCAGATAAACCAAAATATAAGAATTAGAAGCTAATGGTCCTTGTGGGGAACTTTACATTATGTAAAAAGGGGTTGCAAAATACAGCATCCCTAAATTAAGTTCTTAAAAGCACCAGGCCCCTCAGACTACACAGATTTCTTGAAAAATATCTGCCTAATCTCTCCAATAACTACCACCATGCACACATGAAAGGTGTTTGTGAATTCCATGCCAGTGAGGTTTATTTATGTAAATATACCTCACCTTATTCCCCCCAAATAAGGCAAATCAACTCTTATAGTAAAAATGAGCTAATTGTTGAGCTCTAACCATATGCCCGGCACTGTGCTATAAGCAGTGTGTGTTGTGTCACTTAATTGACACAGAGCTTCAGTGAGGTCGGTCTTACTCCTATTCCCATATTACAGAGAAGGAGATTTAGGCTCAGCATCATTAAGTAACTTGCCCAGTATCGCACCACCTCTAAAGAGGCAGGCTAGGAGGATTCCAGGCTTCCAGCCAATGCTCTCAACCGCTGTAGTCAGCACAAAAAAGCCTTCCTTACCCTTCTGAGTCTTTGTAGCAGGAAGTGGGAAACGTAAAATGAGCACTTTGTATACATGTTGACGCAGTATTATTTTGACAGGGATGTAGTCATTGCTCCCTTGGCCTGCTCACTGCAGGTGCAGTCGAGTGTGGCGGGAACCTCACAGAGTGTGTGGCCATGACTGCACCTGAAGTGGTCCTCGCATCTTTGTGCCCACCTGGGAAGGTTGGACTTGATCCTAGAACCAGCAGAGGGTTTTAACCTGGGGAGAATCATGATTAGATTTTCTTTGCCTTTTCTAAAGAAATGTAACTGGTGGCATTGTGGAGGACAGGCTGGAGTAGGTAGAGATGGGTGGTGGGTAGTTCGGTTTGGGTTAAAGCCCAGATTTAGGCAGTGGGGGGAGAGGGCCAATGTGAAAGATTTCTAAAGTGATGCCATTAGGACTTGGCAACCTTCTGGATGTGAGAGATGAGAGAGAGGACTTGAAGATGGTTTGAAGAATTCTAGCTTGGGAGACATGGAAAAGATGCTATATTGATGCAGAATTGTAGGATTGGGGGAGAGACAGGGTGAGGAATATAGAAGCCAGTGGTAGACTTAGGTTCAAGGTTCTGCTCTGATGGTCTGAAAACCTTTGTGGTTCTCTTGATCTTGGGTGCTTTAGTCAACTTAATTAGAAGGTAAAAGAAGTTAAATTGTGTTTGTCTGCCTTTTAGTTTTTCTAGAAAATTGATGAACACTAAAGTTTGTCCTGGCCTCAGATAGTTGTGTAAGGCGAGAAAAGTGTTTAGTTAAACTGTTAGTACTTTTTTACTAAAGTTTTCCTACGTTTTTGCAAAATTTTCTTTTAAGTAGGAGCTTTTGGAAGGGAAACTCAAGCAATAGCATTTTGTCACTGAGAAGATGAGAGATGCTTTACACTTCACCCCTCTCCAAAGGAATTCAGTCTGATAGTGCAGCTGCCTTTCCAGTTGTAGGTCCCAACATCCTTCCCATCCGTGGCCGTAAGATTCCTCAAGATTGAGCTTTAGTCTAAGGGAAACAGACACTGTGGGGGAGCAGCGACAGCCCAGAACTGGGTACCTCTCCCAATTTAGCTTTATACACATTTGTTCAGTTTGATAATTTTCTCAATAAATTAGTAGTTTTCTTAGTATTTTAGTTTTCTTGGAAGAATTAAATTTGATAGTTTCTATAGGATACTCCATACCTTCACCTTAGGCATAGAATTGAACTTTGTTAATTCTACTTTAAAATCTGTTTCTGAGATGAGATACTTACTTAATATAGCATTGAAGTGATAGATGATGAAGTTACTTCCTGTGTTGTTTCAGTCATGCCTCAAGGTTGCAAAGTTAAGTTGTTTACAGATAAAATGCTAGCGAAGAAAAGTTCATTTGCCACTGCTAGAAGGTACAGACCTCAAGCATTTAGTCTGATGAATATCTTTGGTCTTTTCTTGCAGCTGTCTTATGTTTACAGAGTCAAATTATCTTATGTATATCTAGGGTTAAATGTCACAGTCTCATGGGTAATACAATATAACAAAGTTTCTGTTTTGTACATTGTTAAATGATTACCTGAGGTTGAATTGGTATTTGGAGCCTCATTAATGACTAATTAAAAACACACAGAAGTGCTTTTCTTCTAAGTGCCTGTATATAACGGTCTTTCTGGGTTCAAATATTCAAGAGAGATCCTCTTACCACTCCTAAAAAAATATATTTACTCTTACACTTAAAATATATTTGAACAGAATTCAAAGCTTAGAGTTCTTACACTGTTTACATTTATATTAATTTACATAGGGTATAATTGCTCTTAGGTCTCTGATAGTGATAGAGTTCCATTTTTTCATTTACTCTCTTGTTTCTTTCTGCTACTTACAGAAATACTAACAAGATACCTTAAGTGTCATCTCAAGAGTTAATGAGTTATGTCAGTCAACCTCATTATCAAACTTCCTGGTGATTTGCAGTTGGAAAATGTTGGCGACTAGTAGTATCTGGTTACCTATGGTTTGGGTACCAGTGGTGGACAGGCTTATTTGAGTACCTTCAGTGGCTCTTTTTTGTAGTAAAACTCCATTGAAAATGTTATGAGGTGTTTTTTTGTACTTTTGTCGTCTGTATTTTTGCTTGTTTGCTTTCAAATGCTACCTTCTATATCTACAGTTTTCCTTTTGGGCACCTATGGCTTTTACCTGCGTTTGGCATCAGGGACAATTTTATCTCTGTTGAGCTAGTATATGGTATAGCTCAGTTTCTCGAATGATCTGTTCCTCAGTACCAGGCAATCTCTTGCAGAATTTCAAATTTATGTTTTATAAATTGGAATATGGCTTAGAGCTATACGTAATCACTTTCCTGAGAATATGTTCGGTCTCCATTAAATGCAAGTTCTTTGGGGCGGTTATTATCGTTTAAATGTAAATTATCCACTGACAGCAACTAGCATGGTGCTCACTACATGGTGCTTCTGTGGTAAGTGCTCGTTGAGTGGAGTCGCCTGCATGTGTGATGGACAGCTTGATTATCTGGAAATGGAACGTAGAGAGTGTTCTGCTAGCTGCTTTCAGAACTTCACACCAAACCACTCATTGCCAAGACGTGATAGCTGAAAGTGCCCAGTGAGGAGGGGAGTAGAGGCAGTGAGTTAGCTATGGATGCTTTCTTGACTCTTTATGGCGGTCGTTCTGCTGTAGTGACCAGGACTGTTATTTTGTGACGGGGAAGCCCAGTCATATTCTGCACCAACACGTTAGCCGTGTGTTCTGCCTTCCCCAGCTTTGGTTTCTTCCTTCCCCATCCCTGAGCGAGTTTCCGTAAGGATAGTCACAGTGGGAGAGAAACACCCAGTTGACGTTGCAGGGCTGCCTCTGTGCTATCCTTTTGAGAAACCAAGCAGTGTCTGTATTTAGCTATTTAATTTTCCTCTGGATTCTCTCTGCTTACTTAACGCAACTGCATATGTCTGAAGTGAATGCTACTCCTTTTTTGTTATCTTCCCCAACTCTGCCCCTCCTCTCTTAACCACAGGGCCTGCACCAGTCCACCTCATGCATGTGCCAGGTATATAAGAAGTCCTTATGATTTTTGTTAAAAGCTTGCATGAATGAATATTTTTAAGAGATTTAACTCTTAATTAATAATATTTTGCTTAATTTCCACAAATTTAGGAGAGGATTAGTGTAGAGTTGAAATTGGGATAGAATCTTGGGAATTTTAGTTGAGAATAGTTTGGGACCAGAGAGGAATGAAAATGGATTTTTAAGCCATATTGCAACCAAGCTTCTAGTGCAAAAGATTTACTTATTCTGTCCAGACTGTGAACAGTTGTCTTGTTCTCTCCAAAGGCAATTTTGTTGAAATGTTCTTAGAAACAGTGTGTACAGGCTTCTGTGATCGTGCAGGGGGGAGAGCACCGAGATCCAGGGAACATCAAGATACTAATTCAACCTGTCCTCTTTGAAAGATATTTGACCCCTTCCCTCTAACTGAACAACCCCTCAACGCGGTCAACACAAAGTTGCAAAATAGGAAAGAGATCAAAATCAGTTTCTGTGTTACAGCCTTCTGGGAAGAGGGTGCTAGGAGAAAAAAATATTTCTAAATGTGTAATTGCATATTTACCCTTCTTAGATTCCTCTTGTATTTTTAATGACCTAATGCCTTGAACATTTTTGATAAGTTTAGTTCTTACAGAAACACTGAACTACCCCACACAAAAGGCAGCTGGAAGCGGTGAAGGACTAGGTGGTTATTGAAGCTCATGTCTCCTTTCCATGGCTTTTCCTTTGTACATTGCTCCATGTTTATGTCCAAAATGGACGACAGCATTGTTATGTTCCAAATATGCTGGTTACAGTAGAGGAGAGGTGTCACTAATATATAAAACAAGACCCTTCTGGAAAGCTAAAACTAACCGTTGTAGAATTAAAATATGAAATACATCTTATTGTATGGGATTGGAAACTGTCTTGATTTAAACTATTGAATCAAATTTATGATGTGGTTCTTACAATCCTAAATTTTATAATCCTGTCTATTAAGTTTGTTAATAAAGCCCAAATGTTTATTCTTACGTTCCTAAAACAAATTTATAACGGCAGACTATCAGCTACATCATAGAAAACTTAGAGTGGCTTTTAATGCTGAATGAGCTAATAGGTTATTAATGTTCTATGGGGAATAAAATTTTTCCTCATCAGCTGTCTAAAATATTTGGGAAAGTATATCTTGTGGGAGGGGCCATTCATCAGGAAATGCTTGTTCATAGATGTAAGCCGGACCATGTGTAGCCATAAGTGTTATTTATCACTATGGAAACCAAAAATCACAAATGGGATAGTCTTAAGTGTTAAGCATTCTGCTTCTTTGTTTGTTTGTTTTTTGTGAGGAAGATCAGCCCTGAGCTAACATCCGTGCTAATCCTCCTCTTTTTTTGCTGAGGAAGACCGGCTCTGAGCTAACATCTATTGCCAGTCTTCCTCCTTTTTTTCCCCCAAAGCTGCAGTAGATAGCTGTATGTCATAGCTGCACATCCTTCTAGTTGCTGTATGTGGGACACAGCCCCAGCATGGCCGGAGAGGCGGTGCGTCCGTGTGCGCCCGGGATCCGAACCCGGGCTGCCAGTAGCGGAGCGCGCGCACTTAACCGCTAAGCCACGGGGCCGGCCCGCATTCTGCTTCTTGTGGGGATAAGTCATATCCAGATTTGGTTCAGTTCACTCAGATATTTATGGAACACTTAACAATCAAAAGGTGTGTGGGTACTTTGTTTAATGACTAATTTTCCTCTACACAAAACTGAAAAGATCATTAAAGAAAAAAACTAGGAGGAGAGGTCCCAGTTTATATGGCTTATTAAACTTGTATATGTAGATCTCCGGATTGGGAGGCAGAAGACTAGAGTTCGAGCTCTGGCTCTTCCAAAACTAGCTGTGTAGCTTTGGACAAATCTTTTAACTTATTTAGGTCTCAATTTTCTCATCCGTAACAGGATGGAGTTGGACTATATGAGCCCTAATGAATGACCCTGTTGTCCTTCATTCTTCTTTCAAAAGTATGAAGTTATTTTTTTGTTTATTGAGAGAAGTGTTCTACTTGGATGTATCTCATTATATCAAGAATAATGAGGATTATAGTTATCTGCAATGACTTTATCTCCTTAAAAAAAAAATCCATGCTCAGTAAGGATTGGGGCCACATGTCCACATGTTGTCATTTGTCTGTGGATCCTACCTTCCTCTCCACTCAGTACGTATTGACATAGGGTGCCAATGTTGTCTAGTAGTGACAAAGTATGCAATAATCTGAATTCTAGATGTTTAATTTGACTTGTAGCCAAAAGGTGGCATTTAAAGAAGCTGATTGCTGTTCATAGATACAAGTAAGGATAATACCTTTAGCAATAGTCGGCAGATATTAAGGGGTTGGTAGAAGAGGAGACTGGCTGAATTGGTTAGCGACAATGTTTATATATCATATATCCGTTTAATTCTTAGTTCTACTAAGACTTTACCATGGCTGTCATTTCCGTAGTTTCTATAATAGGAATATCTCATAAGTGGAATTTGAATCATTTGGCCCTAATGATTCAGCAGAACTTGTGAGAAGGGAGAGGTGTCCCTATTTCCAGCTTTGTTGCTGATCTGGGTGTGTATGGACAAGGAAACTTCCCTTGACTATTTTATCATTATTAAATGGAGGAAATATCTACCCATTTTTACCCCTCAAGAACATTATGAGGATAAACACCATACCTAAATGAAGTTATAAACAATTTTATTTTATGTGTTAAGTAGCCAAGTAGAATCTTTGGACTTGACTCAAAATACAAATGTCCTTTTGACAGTCGAATATTGCTATTTGATTTTTTTTTTAATGTGGGAGGAGTTTACTAGATTACATGTTTTAAAATATGCATGTGATTATAAATGAGAGGCTCCGAAGTATTTGACTACTTGGCCTTTACAAAATACCATACTATGATAAGGGTTTGTTAACTGTTCGTCATCCACTCGTTAGTTCATGTCATAAATAGTTTTTGATCATTTTCTATACGCCAGGCACTGTTTTAGGAGCTAGAGATACAGCAGTGTGTGTAACAAAGCCCTTATCCTCCTGGAGACCATATAGTAAGTTGGGCTGATAAGCATACGTTCTGTGGATATCTATTAAGGTCTCTTGTAATAAGTGCTAGTGAGAAAAATCAAGCAGGATAAGGAGATAAAGCAATGGGAGAAGGGGGTGTTAGTGGTCGGGGAAGGGAAGGACTTTCTGATGAGGTGACACTTGAAGTAAGTGAAGGTACAAGTCAGATGGGATATCAGGAGAAAAAACATTCTGGGCAGAGGAAACATAAGTGCACACACGTTATGGCAGCTATGAGGTTGGGGAAGGGCCCCCTGGCAGAGCGGAGTGAGCAGTGGGAGCAGAGGAGAGGAGACAGTTCAGAGGAGGGTGTAGGGAGCGTAGGGCCTTCTGGGCCACAGCACACACTCTTCATTTAGGTTTTTTTGGTGGTGGTTTTTTGTTTTTTAGAATAGTGATAAATTTTTATTTTTCAGTAAGATGACAAATTCTCATTCTAGGGAGATACTACTGGGTATCACAAAACACACCAACCACATAAGTCCACGATGAAAGGCATTAATTACTAAAGAGTCTTTGAAACCGTTGTATCATGGAAGCAAAATAACTTATTTGTAGTGTGAGAACCAAATAGTCAATTTCCTTTAAAAAACAAAAAAGGCCACTGTTTTCTGATTGATAATGTTAAGTCCCAATAAATGGTAGTAAGGAATTAGTGTTCAAATTTTTTTTTTTTGCAATTGCTGGACATTTAATAATGAACAAAATAAACACGTCTCAGACTATTAGCCTAACTCCTGTTCTTCCCATGTCTCATCTCCGAGCTCCCTCCCCGAGTGTCCAGGAATCCAGTCTTCCACTTAGAAACTAGGTCTTTCGTGATATCCCCTGTGTATCCCTCTTGCTTCTGTCCAGTCCCAGATTACCCCAACCAGCTTTCTTTCCTGTCTCCTCATGCTCTCCCTTTAATTTTCATTTGTGATTTATTTTTATTGTGCTAAAAAACACCTAACATAAAATTTACATCTTAACCATTTTTAAGTGCACAGTGCAGTAGTGTTAATTGTACGCACATTGTAGTGCCTCAGGTCTCTAGAATTGTATCTTTTGTGTTCCCACAGCACTCTTATTTATATATATATAGCACATAAAACAGTGTTTTAACTTCCATCTCCTTTGACATTCTCTTGATTTCTGTATCTTTACATCTAACACTGTACCTGACACATAAGGGGTGATTATTAAATGTTAAATGGCACTTTTTATCTATTTAACAAGCACTTATAGAGCACTTACTCTGTGCCAAGCAGTGTTCTAAGTGCTTTGCAAATATTAATTTGTTTGATTTTCACAAGAACTCTTTGTATATTTTGTTTCATTTTAGGAGGAAACTGAGGCACTAAGATGTTGAGTAACTTGTGCAAGGTTACAGCTAATAATGAATCTATTTATAAAGGAAGAAAAAATAATGTAAAGAAAGATAGACTCTCAAAGATTCTTTGTGCTGCCCCTGGGCTCCAGGAACAGCAGACAGGGTGGGACTCCACACCCTGGGAGCATGGTGGTGCGGGGCATGTCAGCTCCTAAGGTCCTTTTGAAAATCTTCTTTGTTGCCTGCCTTCCAGGCCAGGCCGACCCTACTCTTCCCAGGCTTCCTTCTACCCAGAGCTCTTTTCTGCTGGAAACAGGAAGCCCATTGAGGCTTCATTTGCACTCTCATCTGCTCAGTTGACACTTGGACGTTCTTGGGGCTGCTGGGTTTAAGTGATAGCTTCTCTCTGTGGTTTGGGGATTACAGCTTCTAGAGGGGAATTTACCACCTAACTCTCCACCCTTTCTCTCACCTAGTGTTTAAAAGGTTAGCAGTGTTTTTCGTACTGTGTTCCCCAGACCACACCATGGGCTCATTTAACATGCAGATTCCAGGGCTCCACCTCAGACCCACCTAATCAATCTTTTCAGGTAGGGCCCAAAAATCTGTATTGTAAGTTTCTTAATATCTACTGATTTAGAAGGTGTGCACTTGCCCTTGTGAGGGGAAAGAGATGTTATTAAGAAGAGAAAATTATGTGACACAAGTTTCCTCCACAGAGAGCACAGGGAGATTTTATAAACCTACTACAATTCTTTTCTCAGCTGGTTAAGGAAGAGAAGTTGCAAGATAGTGGGAGATCAAAAATTAAGGGGAAATCTAAGTGAAAACTCCAGAGTCATCTAGAATAAGGGTTAGTAAACCATTGCCTGTGGGACAGCTGCCTGTTGTTTTGGAACACAGCCCCATCCATTTGTTACGTCTTGTCTGTGGCTGCTTTGCATTACCATGATAGGGTTGAGTAATTGCTACAAAGACCATACAGCTTGCAGAGCCTAAAATATTTACTGTTTGGTGCTTTATAGAAAAAGATGTCAGACAGCTGAGCTATCCAATAGAACTTTCTGTAAAGATGGAAATATTTTGATCTGCTCTCTCCAATATGCTAGCCACTGACACCTGAAGTTTGGGTATTGAGCGCTTGAAGAGTGGGTAATGTGACTGAGTAACTGAAATTTTCATTTTATCTAGTTTTATTAATTTAATTTAAAAAATCAATTTAATTTTACATAGCCACATTTGGCTAGTGGCTACCATATCAGATTGTGTGGGACTAGAGCAAAAGTTTCAGATTGGGGTTGGCTGTGGAGTGTCAATTAAATCCTGACAAGGATTTACCTCAGACCATTGGGAAGAAGGAGGCCAGAGAAAGGAACGTGTAGAGAGGATGCATTTTAGAAGAACTTCTCATTTTTTCCATTGTGATTTTTAAGAGTTATTCATGTTAGGTTCCACCTCTGCCACTTATCAGTTTTTTGACCTTGGACAGATTACTTGGCTTCTCTCTGCCTCAATTTCCTCATTTGTAAAACAAGGATAGTAATGGTACCTAACTTATAAGATTGTTAATGAAGTTTAAGTGTTGAAACAGTGCCTTGCACGTCGTAAACACTTCATAAGTGTTTGCTGCTCTTATTATCATTATTTCATAAGTTTTTTGTGGCCTAGTCAAGGACAGTAATCCTTATTATTTACCCCTCTCTTCCCCCCCCCCCAAGGGAAGTGGATTCTGAATTCCAGGATTATTTGTACATTAACCTGGCTAATGTAGTCTGTTCCTAATTTGGAGACCGGCTGTGCTTGGTATCCTTACATGTAGGTTCATTACAGTTAACCCCAGGTGGGTCCCGCATGTGACCTATGTGGTCTGGTATCATCTGAGTCTTACTGGTGGTCACTGTAAACATTGATAGATGGCCAGATTATTTTGCAGAAACTCTTCAAAAATAAAGTAGGCATATTTAATTAGAAGCAGAACATTTCTTAGTCTTAGTGCTTGTTCCTAAGCTGAAGAAATCCTAGTAATATTTGAAAGGAAATGTGTTTCTATTTGGTCTTGAGCTGTGTCAGAATCTCCTAACATGAGTAAGCTTGATGTCTGCCCTTTTATAGAAGCGTGAGCAGGGCCGGCAGGAACATATTGGGAGGTGGGAGTTGCAGTTGTTTGTAAATGATAACAGTATAGAAATCCAAAAGTGCAAAAAAATGTTCAGAATGATGTCACTATGGGTTTTTATAATTGAGTAATTATTTAACTTTCTCATCTTCTGTATCATCTACTAATAATCCAGTGCTATATACTTGCCATGGCTAACCAATATCACTTTTAAAGACCTCTCAGAAGCCAATGAATGTGGCCTCTTGAAAATCTACTTTTAGGTTTTCTGAGACAGTAATGATGTAACAGTACTTTTCAGTCCTTAGATCTGTTCTCCAAGGCTGGCACAACAGAGTGTTCACCAGATATTATGCTCAACAGCTGCTCTCCAAGGCTGCCTTTTTTGATCTGTAAGACTGTGTGCAACACTCCTTGATAAGCAAATAATACAAGAAGAAAGCCTTGCCCAGATGACAGGGGCTGCTTCATTATACAAGTAGTGATCCCATCCTTTAGGCCATAGTGTCCTGTTTGTTTTCTATTTTCAAATTCTAGATTGTGTTTGAATGTATCTGAGATTGTATTGAACCTGCTGAGAGTTTTCCTGGGCTCATTTTACGTAGAGCAGAAAGAATGAGAAAATAGTCGACTATTAATATCCTCCAGCTTGAAACTATGTTCAGCCTGAAACTTTAGTCATCTTAGGGAGGGAGGCTATGGAAGAATCGAAGTCTCTGATGTGATGTGGCCCGTGAGTGGTTAGGTTGTCCAATACGCACAGCTGTTTGACTGCAGGCTCTGTGTTCACATGCACTCCTCCCTGCTCTGTTTCTCCCCACTGCATTTGCCTCCTAGACTTGATCTACTGCTCTTCTAGCACATTTATCTGCAGCCCGTTGACATCCATTTGCATCACTTCAGCTGAAAGAGAGTAAACAATAAAACTTTTCTCCTGCTCTGAATTCAATATTTTTTCCTCTCCTTTTGTTTGAACTGTTGAGAAGGGATACACCTTGCACTTTAGAAGACTGTGGTTCCAATTATAAATTTCCTTGGGGTAGAAACCTTATTAATATAAATTGCAGAGCTAGAATTAATAAGTAGAAGTTACCAGAAGACTGACTTAAGCTCAATATAAGGAAACATTTGTTAAGCACTAGAGCTGGCCAGCAGTCTGCTATTAACAGACCTTGGACATGTTCAGTCAGGTGATTCAGTTAGGGATGTGGAAGTAGGAAGCTGGATGAGATGGTACTGTATGCTGCGATATTGTACACGTTGAAGATATTATAACAAAAATAAATATTTTCCTATCAAATTTGTGATGTTACCTTACTTATAGTGTTGTGTACAAGGAATTCTTTCTTTTTTCCTAAATCATTGGTGAATGAGACTAACTTATTAAATGTGGCACTCTGCTAGATACATTTGTTCTAATGATGTGCATTGTGTAATCATCTTCCCTGCAAGTTCATTTTAAAATTAATTAGCAATTTACTAATTAAAGTATACATGAATGAATTCAGCAGTTATTTATTTGGGACCTGCTATATTCATCCCACTGTGCTAGCCTCGTGGAGGATAAAAATATAAAGGAGATACTGCCTTTGTATTCTAATTGGAGAAGTAGACATGTGGCACTTTAGCTAGAACATAAATGAGACTATGAAAAATATTAAAATCAAATTGCAAAAAAGTGAAGACGGACTCATTTAATTCTTCCGGGAGCAATCCAGGTAGTTGATATAGACTGAACTTTAAAAGACAAATAAGGTTGGAAGGAATAAATAATTCACATTTATTTGGTATCTACTAGGTGACATTTTTGCCTGTGCTTTGCATGTCTCTATGAGGTTTGGTACTGTTATCATCATTTTACAGATCAGAAAATTGGTAGGGGTAAGGAGAGAATTTGGTCAGGATGTTGAGGGAAGGAAAGTTGGGTAGTCTAGTGTAGCTGAATGTAGGGTTGGGACAGGGAACTGGATAGGAGATGGTAAAGGTATATTGGAGTCAAATTATCTAATTCAAATGAAAAAGGTGACATTCCAGACTCACTTCTAGGACCATCAGAGGCAAGTGTTTCATGCAAAATATATTGGTGTTGGAGTGATGAGCTTTAGATTTCAGTTCTAGACTGTAATACAGAAAAATCTCATTAGGTTGAACATTTATCATAAACCAGAAAGAATACCCGACTAGTAGATAAGAGACCTGGGTTTGATTTTTTTTTTTTTTTCCGCCTACCGCTTACTTGGTAAGTGTCCTGTGGAGACTTAGTCTCTTCATCCATAACATAAGGGGCACTAATACTGCCCCATGAGTATGTGACAGTTGCAGGTTCAGTGCCCTGTGTGTGTGTGTGATATATATATAAATATGATATTGTATATCAGTTGAATCTAAATCAGAAAATGGGATTTAAAGCAGCAGCTCTTGCCCAACCAACCAGATACCCTAAATATATTTCCTTTCTATCCTCCTTCAACTTCTTGCGTTTAACACCTTATTGCTTCTTGCATGGACGATGCAGTAGTCTCTGAACTGATTTCCACGCTTGCTATCCTAATGTAGAATGTCAGACTAATTCTTTTTTCAAGTATAGCATGTATCATGTTATTGTCCTGTTTAAAGATATTTAGTGGCACTCCATCTCCCACAGAATGAAAAGCAGGTTCTTACCTACTGGCTCCAACTGTTCCAACATTAATCTCTCCTTCTCACCTGCCTATCTTTGGCCTCTTCTTATTTCCAGCTCTATTTCTATCCCTAATCCTCCTAGTCCAAACTAATTTCTCCTTCTTTATTGCTCTTTATACCTCTTGTGACATTTTTCATTCAATCATCTGTTCAGCCAACATTTATTGAGCACGTGATATGTGTCACACACTGCCAGGTGGTGAAGACACATAGGTAAATAAGATGGAGTCACATCCCCATGTGAGTCACCTCGTGATATTTACAGGTGTACATATCTTATCACTACTTCTAGACCATAGGCACCCTGAGGACTAAAACTGTGTATTTATACATTTCTGTATAGTACTAGGCATCTTACGTTAGTGGCATCTAAATATTTGTCAAATAAATGGTTGAATTTATGTTAGTTTAACAAAATTACTCCAACTTCTTATATAAAATTCTAGATACACTGGAATTTTTAGTGAGACAATGAACCACTCTGTCTCTCAGTCTTTGCATTTACAAAATGAGTATATCATTCCTTTATAATTAAAAACATGATGGGCAGTAAAGGAAATAGCTGTTCTTCGGGACTCTTCATACAAAAATGTGATATTCATAGATATTTGTATGTAATTTGGTCTGTTGAAAGAGGTTACATTTTAAGGTATCTGTTACCTTCTGTATGTATTTTTTCTGTATATATTTTTAAGTTGTAACTTTTATAGAAATCTAAACCATTTGGAAATTAAGACAGAGCTGTGAAGTAGAGAAGATTGAAACTATTTAAAGAGGAAGTTAGGAAGGACTGAGGACTTGGAACAGGATGTGAACTCAAGTCTCAAGACCTAGTAGTTCACAAAATAGCATGTGTAATCAAGCCTTTTTGTGTTAATACACGTGTGTCAAAATTGTCTATATTTTCCTAATTTTAAAATTTTTTACACATTTAAATTATAAAAGCAATATGATAAATTTTGGAAAGTAGAGAAATGAAAAAAATACCTTAACACAATCACTATTAACATCTCGATCTCTTTCCTTCCTTTGTTTCTAAAAATGTAGTTAAAGTTGTGGTATACAGAGATTTGAGATATTACATTTTTTCATATTAATATATAACCATCACTGTTATGTGACTAAGTATTCCATTTAGTGGGCACACCATTGTTTTTCTATGGGTGGAAAATCAGGTTGTTTGTAGTGCTTTATATTGTAATGCAAAATGCTATAACCTGTAATGCTGATTATCACGTGCTTGTATTTTTTCCTAGATTTGGGCATATTTCCTCAGGTGAGATTTCCAAAATGGCTACTCTTTTCTTTCTAATGTTAAAAACAACAGCTGAACCATTTGATGGAATAGTTTTTTCAAAACATAATACTTGTTTTACTGATCCCCTCCCTGGATAATTAATGAAGAAATGATGGCACTGTTTTAACCAAACAGTAGTTTGAATATATTACACCTGACCACGGCTTTGAGTGATTTGGAAAAAAGAAATTTTATGCCTATGTCCACAAGTGACTTTAGCATCTGAATGATTGTGAAATCATCTTGAGAACATTGTTAACAAGCGTCTGATTGAATAGAGTTTTACGCTCAATACATACTTGTATGTGATTTAGTTTATGTCTAATCCATCACATCAGGATGTCTGAAGACTTGCGTTGAGTCGTAACTGTTTACCGTGCTGGAATGACGCATCTAATCTGCTTCCTACCAGCCTTCCTAGCCACTTGTCCCAGAGTTGCAGACGTGTTTCCCCACAGAAAGGAGGCTGCTCAAGAGTGCAAATTGTGTATTTTGAATTATCAGCCTCTGGATAATCCAGGGAGTATTCTGTGATCTTAGAATATCTACAAGTCATAGAGAAGAAAAACCCACACACATTTATCATATTTAAAACTTAATAATGAGAAAGCCTGTGGGAGGGGAGAGAAATTTAGGATATGTCATGTGGCAATAAGGGCAGTGGAGAAGAGTAAAACACTGGAAGGGGACTAGGCAGTGTCAAGATGTGTGTGTGAGAGGATGGCGGTCAGGGAAACTGGTGGAGGTGATGGCAGGAGCTGTGTGGATATGTCTTGGGGAAGCATGTGCGAAGCAGAAGGCCAACCTGGGCAAAGGCTCGGAGGCAGAAGAATGCTTGGTGTGTCTGAGGATCAGCGAGGAGGCCTGAGTAGCTGGAGTGGAGTATTCTGGGAGAGTAGAAGGGAGGAAAGCCTGATTAGATGGGTTTTAAAGAGAATGGGAATAAGCATAGACATCTTTTTGAGGTATTTTCCTATAAAGGGGAGTAAAATAGAACCTGAAAGAGGATGTGAGGTGAGGGGGGTTTTTAAACACGGGGAAAATTGTGGCATGCAGTTTGCCGACAGGTACAGTCCAGTGGCGAGGAGAAGATTGGTGACGGAGGAGAGAGAGAGTCCGTTGCTGGAGGCATGTTGGTGCAGAAGTTGGAGACGTTGGGGTCTAGTATACAGATGCACGAGTTCCTTTAGGTAGGGGCAGATAGTTCATCCACAGAAACAGAAAGAAAATGTGGGTGTAAATACAGGAAGGTTGGTAAAAGTGGAAGTGGAAGTGTGTGGAAATTCTCCTTTGATTGCTTCTGTTTTCTCAGTGAAATACAAAGCACACGGTTTTGCAGCTGATGGTGGGGAGGAGATTTCTAAAAAGAGGAGAATGTAGGAAATAGTCATCCAGGAGAGGGAAAGAGTGATGGACTAGGGAAATATGTTAGGATTGCCAAGGCTAAACTAAGGACCCACCTGAGATCAGCGGTCATGAATTTAAAATAGAACTTGTCGGTCAGCATGATTGTGTGTTTTTCTCCAGCCATGTGCAGCAGCCCGGGTACGGACACAGAGTAAGCAGAGGTTTGGGTTTATGGCAAGAACTATGGTTTGGCCGGCTCCGTGGCTTGGCGGTTAGGTGCGTGCGCTCTGATGCTGGCGACCCGGGTTCGGATCCCGGGCGCGCCCGGAGGCACCGCTTCTCCGTCCAGCGCGAGGCCGAGTCCCACGTACAGCAACTAGAAGGATGTGAACCTATGGCATACGGCTATCTACTGCGGCTTTGGGGGGAAAAAATGAATAAATAAAATCTTTAAAAAAAAAAAAAAAAAAGAACTATGGTTTGCCAGGTGAGTAGGATGAAGAAAGAAAGAGAGGCAGGGGGAGGGGAGCTGAGGTGGAAGGATGGAAGGACGGATTTATAATAGTAGGCATGTGGAAAGAGAGGACATGAAGGGCTGAGTGATAGTGAAAATGTACAGGATCAGTGGAATGTAGTCCCAGAGGGAGTGATTTGGAAAATTATGAGTTTCAGAAATGTTTAAAAGATAAGTAGAACTTTCTCATTGATTAGATGTGGGGAGTGAGGGAAGTTGGGGAGGATGCTCAGGTTTTAGCTTGGGTTGACTGGAGGAATATGGTTTCCAAGCTCAGGTGTTCAGGAGGCCAGGCAGGTAAGAATATCAAAAAATAAGGAGTGGGTGGGACTGTGGTAAACCAGCAGGCTGTGGTCCTTCTGAAAGGGGCAGCTCAGCTGTAGTTTTTGTTACTATGGGGTATGTGGATCCCAGGCTGCCAGATCTTCCAGTTTTAAAAAAAGCAGAGTCAGGATTTTAATATGCAATCTCGGAATTCATAAATGCTGACTACCTGTTTGTTTTTTTTTTTTTTTTCAACTGAACACAGTGGCAAGTTGTATTTTGACCCCAGACCACCACTTTTTTCCCCTAGGATATTCCTTTCTGTCAGGGAAATAAGAGTTATATACATGAAACTGCATCTGTACCTCACCAGATTCAGGAAAGAATTTGAAGCCGCGTGAGGTGGAGGCAGATGAAGTACTGAGTTGTGTCATCCAGGCCACAGACACTAGAGCAGTTCTGAGAAGGGGCCTGTGAGAGGTTACAAAGTGCTGACCAGCCCCGTGCTGATTATGTGCTATCTCCCAGAACCACAGGCCTTGCCCTCAGGCATGAATTCTTTGTGGTTTCCATTCTATTAACCTTGAACAGTTTCACTGAACTTTATTTTTAACTTCTGCTTTTCATTTCCAAATTGATAACTGAGTGAAGTGGTCATGGGCCTAGTGAGCCTTGGCCCAGAGTGGCAAGGCCGTGCTGAGCGTCCCCCTGGCCATGAGCTGAGAGATGGACTTGGCGCTGGTTACTTGAAGCCTTTCTGTGAGCTGTTCACGAGTCTCATTCTGAAGCAGTTCATCCATGCCCCTGCCTCAGTGATGGAGGGTCTTGGGAGGGTCGAGTACTAAGGCTCTGCCCAGCAGAGCAACTGCCAGGGAGGGTGAAGTGAGGCTAAGGCCTTGCTCCCATCGGAGGTGGAACCAGGACTTACGTTTCTTGTCATAAGCCGGCCCACAGAGCTTCCTTTGGCTGCACGCTGGGAAAGGAAACTAGAAAGTTGACGGTTGAAAGACAAGTTCCTCAAGGACCCTGCCTGTGATTATTTGCTAAATGTTTATGTTTCCATTATGTGCCAAGCCCTGTACTAAGCCCAGGGACACAAAGCTGAACAAGGCAGACATCAGGGCTGTCATGGCAGTTTGCTTCTTGCTGCCTTTTTTCCATTCATTCATTCCTCAGATTTACTGAGTGACTACTGGGTGCCATGCACTGGACTGGCTGTTGGGAACGTCAAAAAATTAATGTCAGTCTGCCCAAAGATAGGCAGATGAATTACAATACACTTAGGTTTATTCCATAATTGAGATAGCTTGAGTTCTGTTAGTCCACAGGTGGTATTAAGTGATAAGGAAGATACCGAAGAAAAGGGCTCATTCCCTGTCCTTAGGAAGTATACAGTCTACTCAGAAGAGGAGCCACAGTGCCTCCAGAAACGCATACTGCTATTTAAATTTTTCACTATTTGATCATTCGTATTTCAGACTCCAAGTGTCTTTGTATTGCCAGCAGAGTACGTGATACCCAAGTGCTTATTAATACATGTTGGTTGAATTAAAGAACAAATAAGTATGTGTTGCAAGACAGAAATTAACTTGTTGCTACAATAGAGAGCAGTTCCTTTAGAAAGGGTGACATTTGAGCCAGGCCTGGAAAAATAGGTGGCAGTTCCACATGAGAAGAGAGGAGGTGGCCCAAGACATTCCAAGCACCAAAAATGGCATGAGCCACTCGTGATACCGAGGAAACAACATGGGGTTCTGTTTGGTGGTCAGCATAGGGCCTGGAGAAATGTGGGGAGATGAGAAAGGATGGAGACAGATAATGGAGGGGCTTTGACTGCCAATCAGGTGAGTTTAGACTTTATTTAGTAGGCAATGGAGTTTTTAAAGGGTTGTCCAGAGGGTACTTTCACTAACTCCCTTTGATGGCAGGGTGACTGGTAGATTGGAGGGATTGCAGGATCAAAATAGGGATTGGTTATTGATTGATTGATTTCCAGTTTTACTGAGATATAAGGGTTTTGTTTTTTAGAATGGGGAGACCCAAGTGTGACCAGAGGCTAAGAGAAAGGGACCAGTGGGAGAAGGAGGGTTTTTTGAGGTACAGAGTCACTCTGAGTTGGTGAGAGAGGGTGAGATGAACAGCACGCCTTTTGGAGGGCCTAGTCAGCACAGGTGCAGGACACCCTCACAAAGCCTCCACTAGAGAGCGATGCTCCTGGAGGAGTTGGCCTGGGCTGTGGATTCTGGGCCTTTGAGGCCACTGTTAAAGTGGCTAACCGTGGGATTTCAGCTGGACAAGGGGACAAGAAGGGAAAGCCAGAAGAGGCTAATGCTGTAGCCCTTGTATGTTCCACAGCATCTAACTTGTGCCGCTGGTGTAATTGGAATATTGATGATGGGGCAGAAGATGTAGAACACTGAGCGTTCATCTCTTGGGGCCTTAATTACCTCCTTTGTCAAATAACCCTTCAGATCCTGTTCAGCACCAGCGGTCAGTGGAGATATAAGGGACTTTAGAAAAGCTGAGTGCTTTCTGAAAGCCCGGCCAGCCACCGCCTGCCAGCATCCGGCTCAAGGAGGGCATCTGTGCCTGGCAGAGCATGGCTACTCTGATCCATTTCTTGCTTACTCATTATTACTAATGCTTTGTAGGTAAAGTTTATAGGAAAACAAACCAGCTAGTTTAGAGCGTGTTTCACGTTAACCAGTTTTTCTTTTGTCGTTGCTGAAGAAAGTAGGGCATGCTGTTTGAACAGCATCTGTCGTGCTACAGCCGGTACCTAAAATTGCAGACGGGCCTTTCTGCAAGAATCCCAAATGCGTGAACACAGATTCTCTGTTTGTTCTATATATCTTGGTATAAAGGAAAATGATGTCACAGTAAGCCTTAATAAGTTCATCTTTAGGGTGGACTGTAGATGAGGTAGACTGTAACGGAGTCCTTTCTATTTCCTGACATTAGTCACTGAAGGAAAACGCCCACATAATAATAAAAATAATACCTAACATCTGTTCAGCACTTTAGAGCTCCCAAGTGCCGTATATATTTCTGATATCTGGGTATATATACACCCAGATATCAGAAATCATATATGTGATGTTATCGTGTAAACTAATGACAGCAAGGATAGGTGTTGGGTTTATAGGGGACTCTGTTAATTTAGGTAAGGATTTGTGGGGAAGAGCAGGCTACTTCTGTTTTTTCAAGCCTTGACCCTGGGGAAGGAATAGTGTGGATAAGAGCCGTTGAGTTAGACATACGTGGGTTCAAACCTTAACTCACTTAAATCCTAACTGAAGGGTGACCTCCAGCAAGCTGCTTAATGTCTCTAGGTCCCAGCTTCCTCATTGTACACTAGAATGATATTCCTCTCAGAGTTGGTCTGACAATGGAAAGAAATCAGGTTTATAAAACTTCTCAGACATGGCCTGAACCAGAGACATGCACAGGCTGATAATGAATAACAAGGATCACTTACTTTGATTGTGTACTGTTAGATCTTGGCATCAGTGGACTTTCCTCACCTCCATTCCCATGTCCGGACTATCACAGTTCCCACCCGTGTTTCTCCTTTTGAGAGGTTACATTTGCTCTTTCTGCCTCAGTCCTGTTGATACCATGCTTAACCTCAACTCCTGCTAAATTATGGCAACAACCTCCCAGCCAATCTCTAGTGTCTCTCATTGTCCCACTCCCCACCCAGTGTTGTCCCACCATACATCTCATGTATCATGGTGTGACTATGCTCTCTAAAGCTCTGTTTCATGTTATTCTGAATTTGCACTGTCTCTCTGTTGCCTGCTAAATAAAACCAAACTCTTTGGAATTCAGTGTCCTCTGAAATCTAGCTGAACCCTAACCTTTTGACTTTATTTTGTATGACTATTCAGTAGGAATTCTTTGCTACAATCCCACCAGGCATCTTAACGTTAGACATACAATGAATTCAGTCCTGCCGCTGTGCCTTTGCTCATGCTGTTCCTCCTGCCTAAAAAACTGCATACAGCATTGTTTGTATTTGTTTATATTTTGAAATGTGCATGTATGTATGTATCATTAGTCTTGAAAGAAACCTGAGGGCCCAGAAACACATCTTTCTTCTAAAAAATGGTGAGGAACTTCCTATCTTGACACATATCCCTCTGCTTTCCATTTTATTTCTGCCTTAATAGTGAATTTTCTGACAGTGTTGGGATACGTTGCCTTCATAATGGCATCACTACATCCTAGTAAGGATAGTACCAGAATATTAAACTGTACAGAGGAAGGTGTTTTTGAGTTAGGTGATTTAGAAAGGGCAAGAAGGCAGTAATAAGTTTCCTATTCATGTTCACTAAGAAACAGTTTTCTAGACCCCTCAGAGAATCCTTATTTTGCTATTGCTTGTGTTACCTGTCTCTCCTTCACCCTTTACTTAGGTGGAATAAACACGTCCGCTCAGGCATTAGTGAGGACCTCGTGTGCGGAGCCCTGTAGAGGAAGAGCACCTGCTCTCTGTCTCTGCCTGGAACCTCAGCTCCTCAGACCACGGCTTCACACCGCAGGCTGTGGAGGCAGAACAGGCAAAAAGGCATTAAGGTCACTCCCCAGGTTCCTTTCCGACAGTTTTCTACAGGCGTAACCAGATGTTTCTTGGACATACAGACAGATGCTATTTGGCTTGATCTTCACAATTTAACATTATTCTGGTTTGTTGAGATATTTGACCTCACTGCAGTTTTCCTTCTATCCCTTTATCTCCATAAGGAGAAATTGAGAGGGATATTAATGAGAGAATCTCTTCCCTGTCACACCTCATGCATGAGGAATTTCATTAATTTTTGAAATTCTCTCTCCCATTTTCTAGAGTCTAGTGCCTCATCCGTGGCAGTAGTAGGAACTTAAATATCCTGAGATTTCTCTTTTTACTGTGTCATTTCATCTCTAAAGAGCAGGGGAGACTACCTTAAGACAAGGCGGTGCTCTTCTCAAGAGGCCCAGGGGGGCTAGTAATTAATTTGCGACAGCCTAAGAGATCGCAGTCGCATTTAGGACTTTTTTTTTTTTGGTCCAAGTTTCTTCTTAAAGGTTTAAATAGTGGAAGAAGGATCTGGTAGCTCTTGAATGTGTAGCTCACTCAATAAATTTCTCCTTATCCAATATGATAAGTGCTCCTTAAATCATAGTAGCAATTAAGAGGCTGCTTCTCTTTTTCTATTAGCATTCATTTACAAGGACAAGCACATCTTTTTAGAAACCTTAGAGCATTTAGTAATAAGTGATTTTAAATGGGGCGGAGGAGGAAACATTTTCCTTGGTTTTTATCTCAAAACATATGGTATGTTCACAGCCCATAAATTGACAGTAACACAGCCTATTTAGTAAAAGAGGAAAATGCTTATCAGGTTAACCACGTCAAATACAAATATGTATATGCAGTATGATAACTTTAATGTAAAATGAAAACCACAGATTTATTCATAGCAAAACGCAGAGGGGAACACCACAAATGTTAACAACGGTCGGAAAATTACGTGATTTGTTTCATTTCTTTTACTTCTCTCTATATGTCTATATTCTCCAGTTTTTCTTTGTTGAGTATTATTAACTTTATAATCAAAAATTCACTCTAAAAAAGTAACTTTTTAAAAAGTTATGCCAAATAATGACAGGTGTGTGCCAATTTGGTGTTTAATTATTTAAATTTAATTTTTCTAAAAAAGAGAAAAATGAGGGAAAAGCATGTGGTGTAAAATATGGGAGAATAAGTGATTAAATATGACCTGTTGAATATAGTGATTGTTTACTTGGGCAGAAATCTGGAAACCTCAGATATCTGGACGAGTCACCAAGAAGCAAAATAAGTTATCTGGTTAAATTAATTAATATATAAAAAGTGTTTTGAGATTGGGATATGATAAGCTGGTTATTTTCATTGTTATTAGTCTCATCACTATGACCCTGGATACTAGCATATTTTATAAAACCTTGAACGATTTGTAGTGCTCACTAAATGCTTGTGGAGTTAATTTTTCTAGACCCTTCACAGCCCTGGTTCATCTAGTAGTTGTGTCACATTTGGATTTTGATGCCCAGAACTAGACTGAACACAGAATGGCAGGCATGATCTGACAAGTGCAAAGGTTAGTGGGACCATCTCTTCCCCTGTCTTGGTCATTGTCCTTCTGGTAATGTTTGTTTGGTGGCCAAGTCTCATCTTTGCCTCATATTAAGCTCTTGATCTATGAAAATATCAAAATCTTTCTCATCGATGCAGTAGCTGTTAAAAACCAGTTATCTTTTAAATGATCCGTGCTCTTGAATTTTTTTTTTTTTTGGGTGAGGAAGATTAGCCCTGAGCTGACATCTGTTACCAATCCTCCTCTTTTTGCTGAGGAAGATTGGCCCTGAGCTAAAATCCCTGGCCATTTTCCTCTACTTTATATGTGGGACGCCTGCCACAGTATGGCTTGATAAACAGTGTGTAGGTCCGTGCCCGGGATCTGAACCTGTGAACACCAGGCTGGCTCCTGTGCCCTTGAATTTTTTTAATTAAATTATTTAACTTGATCCCTGCTACATATAACCTGTTTTGTTTTGGCCTCTCTCTCAGCCTGTTGAGGTGTTTTTATTGCTAATTCTCTTTCTGTTCCACTTACTATCCTCTTAAGCTTTTATACAATCAAAACTTTTTCTGTAACAATATCACTGATTTAAAATGTGGGCCAGGACAGAGAGCCCTGTGCGGTGGCATTCAAGACTATCCTGTAGGTTGGCATAGAAGGACATTTCAGGCCCTCATTCACTACCTGCTTATTCTTATTTTATTTATAATGCTAACAAAACTCATGTATTTAGTTTTTTGGCTAATGACAGATTAGGAGCCACAGTTGAAGAGGGAGAGAGAATTCTTGGAGGTGGGTGGACTGACCATAGCCTGAGATGATAGTCTGATACCTCAGGAGGAGACAGAAAGATGTAAAAAGGTCCCAGGGGCCACATGACATTTAGGGGGTTGGAGGATCCCAAGATGGAATTCAGACTATGACAAAAGAATCTAACTGTATTACAAATGTGTGAAGTAAACTTACCAAAGGGAGTGGGTGAAAAGGGTACTGACCTCAGTAACTTTGAAAATGAATGGAGACTGCAAGTCGAAAGGCAGAAGACCTACACATAAGCACTTTGTCAACTCTAGTTGAAAAAGTTATTCCCATGAGGGTGAGATACTGGTTAATGATTCTGAAGCCACTATATATGTTTACTGGAATTGAATGATTAAGTAAATGGATAGTGGATGGTGGAAGCCAGGTTTCTCATTTTGGAATGGGAGGTTACAGATAAGCCAGGGAAGGAATGATCCATGTGGTAATGGATTACAGTTGGAGATATCAGTATGAATTCACGTTTAGCTTAATATAGATATAGATGGATACATATAGAAATATATATATGCTTGTATACACAGGTTAGTATACACATATATATTTCTTTGCTCTGTCAGCTGAGAGGGCCTAGAAGCAACAACACCCCTGTAACAATGAGCATTCCTAGCACCGAGGTCTTGGTTTCTAATAGCTTTCTCTAATAAAAGGAATCCGGACTCTTTGCGGAATGGCTGATTCTAGGGCTGGGGCAAGGAATATACAAGATGAAACTGGAGCATCTTGTAGTACCAGAAAGTAAGGGAGTGCTCACAGAAACCTACAATGCTGGAGGTTTGTCAGAAGTGCACAGGAGCTAACTGAAATAGCTCCCAGTGGCCAAAGGTGAAACAATTTGAGCAACAAAATAAAGTAGGAGTGAATTATAAGCCAAATTATAAAATAAATACTCATGAATCCATACTGATATAAAGAAATTATTGAATCAGTAGATAAATGAGGGAGAACGGGGCTGGCCCCATGGCGTGGCGATTAAGTGCGCGCGCTCCGCTACTGGCGGTCCGGGTTTGGATCCTGGGCGCGCACTGACACACCACTTGTCCAGCCATGCTGAGGCGGCGTCCCACATACAGCAACTAGAAGGATGTACAGCTATGACATACGGCTATCTACTGGGGCTTTGGGGAGAAAAAGGGAAACAAAAAAGGAGGAGGATTGGCAATAGATGTTAGCTCAGGGCCTGTCTTCCTCAGCAAAAAGAGGAAGATTGGCATGGATGTTAGCTCAGGGCTGATCTTCCTCACAAAAAAAAAAACAAGTTGATTAAAAAAAAAAATGAGGGAGAACAAGTAAATCTATGCAGAAAAATTGCAAATGATTTACGTAGATACTCCATCCTCAAGGAGGTGAATCATAGCTTGCTACTCCACAAGTGTGGGGTTTGCACAGTGACTGCCCTCCAAAGAGTACAGTATGGAAAGGGGGGAAACGTGACAGATACTACCTCAGCCAGGTGATCAAGGTTAACGTCAACAGTGATAAGCCATGGTAGTATTTCCCCTTGATATGATGTGATCAGGATGGCATTTTATCTCAGGGGTATTCCTCCCCAAAACCCATAATTCCAGTCTAATAATGAGAAAAACATGAGACACATCTCAACTAAGAGACATTCTACAAAATACCTGACTAGTACTCCTCAAAATTGTCAAGGTCATCAAAAACAAGGAATGTCTGTCACAACTAAGAAAAGCCTAAGGAGACAGGACTACTAAAGAAACCAAGACCTCGGTGCTAGGAATGCTCAGCTGTACCCCACGTACCACGTACTAAATGTGATGTGGTATCCTGGAACAGAAAAAGGACATTAGGTAAAACCCAGGAAATCGGCATAAGGCGTGGACTTTAATTAATAATGTATTGATGTTGGTTCATTGATTGTGACAAATGTAACACTAATGTAAGATAATAATAGGGGAAACTGAGTGTGAGATATATTGTAACTCTTGTTAGTAGCTTCACAACTTTTCTGTAAATCTAAAACTATTTTAAAATGAAGAGTTTATTTAAAAAAAAAAAAAGGCACCAGGACTCCAAAAGCATTGCAAGAGAGAGTCTCTGCACACCATGTTCCAGGAGCCTGGGGCCCTCCGTGTTACAAAGCAGCGTGTTGACTGATGCTCTTGATGTTAGAGCTGAGTCATCAAGAACAGGTTCAGCTGTACCCCACGTACCACTTCAACTCAGAGTAGTTCTCCCTACATTTTCCTGGTCAGAGCCAACTTTTTGGTATTTCTAGCTCCAGGCTCTGTACACACTCTCTCATCTGTTCAATCTTCCTGATATCGTTTGGCATAGGAGTCCCAATGTCCAAAATTCGGGTCTGAGGGCAGCCTCTTCTCATTCCTCTTATCTCCTGGCAGAATCTCTGGCTCCTGGCTCAGGTACATCCACTTTTTTAACAATTTATTTTGAAATATTTTAGACTTAAGGAAAAGTCAGAAAAAGAATACAGAGAGTTCTCAAATACCCTTCACACAGCTTCCCCTAATGTGAATGTCTTACAATTATAGTTGTAATGCAGAACAATTATAGACACCAAGAAATTAATATTCTACAATAGGATGAAAGTCTAACCTGCAGACTTTATTCGAACTTTGCCAGTTTTTCTACTAATATTCTCTTCCTGGTTCAGCGTCCACCAGATCCCACTTGGCACTTCATCTCCTCCATTCTATGACAGTTCCTCAGTTTTTTTTGTCTTTCATGACTTTGATACTTTGAAGCATATTGGCCGGTTATTTTGTACACTGTTCTTCAAATTGGATTTTCTGGTATTTTCTCATGATTAGATTGAGGATATGCGTTTTTGGCAAGAATACCACAGGTGTGACGGGTTCTTCCCGGTCCATCATACCACGAGGTACATGATGTTGATTTGTCTTATCACTGGTGATGTTGACTTTGATCTCTTGGTCAAGGGTGACGTCTGCCAGGTTTCTCTACTGTCAGGTTACTCCTTTTCCCTTTGGATTAAGCATCTTGTGAAGAGATGCCTTGAGATTGTGCAAATACCTGTTTCTCATCATACTTTTGCCCACTAATTTTAGCATCTATCAATGATTATTTCCTGTAAAAATTAAAATATAGTGTTTGCCTTATGGTGATTTTGTGTTTCCATCATTCTCTCTACATCTACTAATTGGAATTCTAAGGTGCATTCATTTTTGATAATAACCATAAAACAACAATAATTCTGATTATAATAATAGTAGTACCCAGCATTGTTGTTATGACTTGCTGTGTGCCTGGCACTGTGCTGAGCTCTTGATTTCACTGCTTTTCACGACACCCTCTAAATTAGATCATCTGTCCTCAAGAGTTACCTTTTCTGGAGAACCTTCCCCAGCCTATCTGTGTGGATCGAATAACTCTCTTTGTTCCTCTAACTTACAGTTTGCCCCTCTGCCATCACGCTTCCCACCCGCTGTGGTAATTCTCCCACACTAGACCTTTGGTCTCATATCCCTGCCTCTCCAGTTCTGTGTGTAGTGCCCATCACATCATAAGTGCTCAGAAACTTGAATGAAATAATTTGTTCTTAGGGCCCTTATAACTCTGGTTCTTCCTTCCTGATCATGCTACATCGTTCAGTTTCACATTCTTGTAGTGGCTCTTTGGTAGCCAAGCCATGTTTTTGCCTCATACGAAGCTCATGGTTGATGATAAAAACTGGACCTTTTTCATAGGTGCTGCCGCTGTTAAGCCCGGTGTCCTGAACTCCATCTCTCTACTCTTGAATTTTTAAATTAAGTTCAAGGCGTTGGCTGATCCCTATTAAATATCATCTTGTCTGTTTTAGCCTGTATTTTTAGCCAGTGGACAGCTTTCTGGTACCAATTCTGTTGTCCAGCCCATTTGCTATCTTTTCAGCTTTGTGCAAACTAAACATTTTTCTCCTTCCAAGTGACGGTTAGCAGTGTGGGATAAGGCAGGACAAAGTACAGAGAGAAACCCCCGCTGGCATTCTTTAGCACTCTTCGGGTGCAGTGGTTCAGCCTGTAAGGAATCCATACACAACTGTCACTGGATGGATATTTCTGTCAAATTCACAGTTATGTTCATCTTGGTTAAAGACTTTTCTGAAATCAAGATAGACTGCTCTCTGGGCTGGCCCTGTGGCTTAGCAGTTAAGTGCGCGCGCTCCGCTGCTGGTGGCCCGGGTTCGGATCCTGGGCGCGCACTGACGCACCGCTTCTCCGGCCATGCTGAGGCCACGTCCCACATACAGCAACTAGAAGGATGTGCAGCTATGACATACAACTATCTACTGGGGCTTTGGGGGAAAAAACAATAAATAAATAAAATTATTAAAAAAAAAAGAAAAGATAGACTGCTCTGGTATTCCTTACTACAGCACAGAAAGGTAAGATTTGATGAGACAGAGTTCATTGGAAGTTATGTTTCCCATATGACCTTTCATTGACATCTAGTTAATTTTTTCTTTTACTCATTCATTCATTAAACATATAATTATTGACCATATGACAGACTCTGTTCTAGATGTAAGACGACAGCCTGAACAATAGACAAAGTCCTGGCTTATGGATAAACAAGCAAACAAAACATAAGATCATTTCAAATAGTTATAAAAGCTGTGAAGACAATAGAGTAGAGTGGGGATTAATTAGGAAAGGCCTCAGTGAAGAGGTGATAGTTGAGCTTAGGTCTAAATGATAAGAAGAAAGAAGCCATGAGAAGATCTAGGGGAAGAACAGTCCTGCAGAGGGAAGAGCAAGTGCAAAGGCCCTGAGACGTGTGTGATCTTGGCATACTCAAAGAACAGAACAGTGATCAGTGAGCTACAACATGCTTATAGCTTCCAGTTACTTCACAAATATACTTACTGCTTTTTTTTTTCCTAGAAAGCATCTAATTTTATACTTAAAATTTGACCTGGTTTGCTCTGATAGCTAGAAAAAACGGTAGAACAGAATTGCAAGAAGGAATTAGCACATTTCCCCAGGAACAAAGTATCATTTGAAAACAAAAACAAAATAAAATATTGTAAATTATGGATGCTCCAGGGTTGGTAAGAATGCTCCTATCTTTCCAAGTGTACATTTCTTCCCCAGGGTAGATACAAAGATATTTCATAAGTAAAAAACCATTTGTATTGTAATGGGTTATTGTTTTGGACGCATTAATATCTGTTGTAAAATATTACCTTGAAACATGCGCTTGGTTTTTAGATGGAACACCTTTTGATGGTTGCAGACTTGGTATAAATCAGATGATATAAGTTGTTTTTTTTTAGTTTTTTCAGTAGTGTATAGTGGAAAATAAGAGTTTTGTTAGATATATATCTGGAGTAATTATTAGTTTGGATTGTTCTGTTTTGGTATTTGCAAATAATTGGTTTTTTGTGTTTTTGACTGGTTCTTTCCAAATGGATTTAAGATTAAAATGTACTAAACCTTTCCCTCATAACTCTGATCAGAATAGTATATGCTGAAAGTAGGGGGTCCGCATCTCCATGGCAGCTCTCACTTTTCTACTCTTAGTCTCTGAGTGGGCCAAGTGCACAGCATTCGTGGCCTCAATAGCACAAGAGTATGAAAGGAAACGCTTAGAAAATGAGTGGAATGTACAGTAGAAGTATCTGATTCTTGTTGGTCTCTGAGTGTTAACTTTCAGTACATAGGAAATTCATATGGTCCCTTATTTCGAACATTCTTTTAGATAGAAATTTAGAAGTTAAATCCTTTTAGTAAATTGGACAGAGTCATATTCTTTGGGTTTCAGAGGTAGTTAGTATAATCAAGGATGGTGCCAAAAATGGGCTGAAAGTGAATTGAGAACAGGGTAAACCAAGAAGGTAAAGTTCGTGTACATAATCAGCACAATATTAAATAAGCTAGATTATAGAAAAATAATTTATACTTATCACTATTTGAATGTGAGTGACATAAATATATTTTCATAAAGGACTGACTACTCAGATTCTCTGAGTCTGACTCTCTAGAACATCACCCCTAGCTCTGTGCTCTATGGGGGTAACGTTCCATGGGAAACACCAGGAGAGAAAGGCATGCCAAAAAATGTTTATTAAATATTTTACATAGTGTGTGTATTACGTTTTCTCCTAACAGGCAATTGTTGGAATCATAAGTAGACATTATAGTCGTAATATAATCTCGATGTATGTTTACAGATATACTCTCTAATAGACATAATGTGATACATGAGTTTTAAATTTCCAGATTAGCCTCCAAAAATTTGTGTCTTAAGTGGCTTGTTATAAATACTTGGCCACTAATATGTTTCCAGGGCTAGTGCAGAAGTCAGAGTGTGGGAAGAGGGTCAGTACTTAAGGACTCCCCTTTGGTGAATGGGAAGGCAGAGGGGTGGATTGAGAGTGGTAAAGAATAGCTAGGAAGAGGCCTGGAGATGGGGGTGGGGAGTGGGGGGGTCATAAAACTTTGGATCAGGAGGAGACCTTAGAGGTCATATTGTCTAATGATCTTACAGAAGGGGAAACAGAGATCCAAAAGGTGTCTCGGGGGCCGGCCCCATGGTGTGGCGGTTAAGTGCGTGCTCCGCTGCTGGTGGCCCAGGTTCAGATCCTGGGCGCATACCGATGCACTGCTTGTCAAGCCATGCTGTGGTGGTGTCCCATATAAAGTGGAGGAAGATGGGCATGGATGTTAGCCCAGGGCCAGTCGTCCTCAGCAAAAAAAAGAGGAGGATTGGCAGATGTTAGCTCAGGGCTGATCCTCCTCACCAAAAAAAAAAAAATCACAAAAGGTCTCTGGCTGGCCCAAGGTCACATAGCTTGTGGCCCAGCAGGACCTAGAATCCAGGTCTCCTGACTCGCAGCTCATTTTATACACTGGCAGGTGCTGATAGGAGCTGAGAAGTCCACCTGGGACTTGGAGAGAGAGAGAGGCTGTGAGGAAGGGAAGGGAAGCTCCTGTATGAGGATAAGGTTTTACCTCCCCCAGAGGACAGAGATGGCAAGAACTAAGCAGAGAGGTCAAGACTCTAGCTAAATACACTGGACTCCGTCCTGAATGCTAATCTAAGAATGGGAAATTGCCATACAACAGTAGCAATGATGATAATTAGTCTTCTACTTTTTGCATACCTATTATTTATGTACCAGGCATTGGGCTGTGCATTTTATTGTAACATATCACTTACTTTTCATAGTAACCCCTACAGAAAGGTGCTCTGTTCCCATTTTCACAGAGGAGGGTGCTGATATTCAGAGAGTTAAATGACTTGCCCCAAGTCACATAGTTTCCTCTGAGAGACAGCACCATGATCTGAACCTATCTACATTAGCAAAATCTCTGATTTCTGCAGTTTTATGCTGCCAAGCTGGAATCACAGATAAGAAAGGGCTGGGCAAATGTGACAGAGGTCAGAGATGGAGTAAGGCGCAGTGCGGTGTGTACCTGGTCTTGGAGGCTTACAGCGAAGGAACAGCATTGTCACGGTATAGTAATTGGACGCCACCCCTCCTGGCACAGCAGATAACAGAGGGAATTCCCACGTGATCCCTGTACTTAGCTGGATAGAAATGACTCATTGTCTCTGAAATGTGGCTGAACCTCTGCATATGGTTTAGTGCCCACAGGCAGCCGATACTGGGAGGGAAAATCTTGGGCTCCTAAAACTTATAAATCGTGTAGTACATGAGCCAGTATGCAGTTGATGTATATACCACATTCACTGTACCGGAATCCACCCATGCTATGGAAGTGAGGCCACCACAGACATTTGTCAAATCTGAAGAGTTCAGAGAAGAACTGGGATGGCGATGAATGGAAAAACCACCGCCTGATGAGGCATCATTAAATAACTGTGGATTGCTAAACATAATGGATGTTTAGCCTAAAAAAGGAGAATGTTAGGGGAAGACTTGCACTCCACCTTTATGGGGAAAGGAAGGAAAGCCTTATTCATTGAGTATCTTACAGTGTTCAGGATATTAGGTGCTTTCCAGTCCTCACAAATCCTACAAAGGAAATACTCCCACTTCCTATGGCTCAGGAAGCTCATGAAGCTTAGAGAGAGAGCATTTGCTGTGAGTCACTTGCTAGTAAATGGATTCAAACCCTGGTATGCCTGAATCCAAAGTCAAGGGGAAGAGAAATTAGAGTTAAATCTGAGGGGCCCCAGTAGTAAAGCTAGAACCAGTAGGTATGATGTATAGTGATATTAATCCAAAAGCACTTTCTTGTAATTACTGCTGTTCCCAAAATGAAACAAAGGGCCTTAAAAATCCACAAAAAAACAGCTTTACTGAGATATAATTTATATACTGTAACATTCACCTGTTCTAAGCGTACAATTCCAAGTGCCTTTTAAGGTAGCAAGTTTCCTGTCATTGGACGTGTTTGAGTAGAAGAGGCTGGAAAATCTCCCAGTCAAGGATGTAGTACAGAAATGTTCTGCTTTCCATCTCTAGAAAAGTTGATTTTAAGTATCTCGAAAGCAGTTTCAACACCCCCAGAGTGCTGATCAGCTATTCACTTAAGTGTTTTAGACTTTGATGGACACACAGGAAAGGAAAGGCCCAGAAGATGTTGCAGCTGTGCTGGTCATCTTAACTTGGGCAGCACCCTAGAATTGCAGGGGAGCTTTTGAACACTTCAGAGGCAGATGTGAGGGCCACACCCCAGGACTAGCTAAGTCAGCACCTCTGGGGGTGGGGACCAGCATTGGACACCTTTTAGAGGTTATTCTAGGGTGCACTGTACTGAAAATGACTTTCCTCATCTGAGGGGAGGCTCAACTGCTCTGAGAAGGTCATGAAGTGTCAAAGACCCAAACCAACCGCATCCTGCCAGCTGCCCACGGTTGCTGCCTGTTGTTTCTTCTCTGAGCCCTAATGGTGAATCAGCCACATTCGAGTTACTTCTAGTTTGGCAACCTCTGTAGCTGTCCCATGTGCGGCTCTTTCAAGATGTCTGGGGCAGTGTTGGCAGTTTAACCAGAGACAGTTTGTTTCATGACCTTTTAACCAGATGAACTTGTGTCTGTATCTAATTCATGTCCACCGGACATTTCTGCAGAGCTTTAGGATGGAAAAGTCCTCAAGGAAAGAATTAGTGAAACTCCATCTCTATATCTGATCAGTGTTTCTGCTTCAGAACAATGATTTTATCCATATTTAGAAGTTTCTGTGTGTCTTTTCTTCAGTTGTGCAGGTCACTGTGTATATGCCTACATCAGAGGATCAGTGCTCTTTCTCTTTCATCTTCTATATGGAACTTGTACAGTTAACTGATTATAATGTGGTCCAGTGAAAATCTAGCCTGGGAGCCTCAAGATGTCAGATGGCCTTGGGGAGCCTGTAAAACCCCTCCTAGCCTCAGTTTCTTTGTCTGTAAAATGAGACCAACGATTCCTGCCGAAGTGTCACTTTAAGAGTCCAGTTAAAGAACGTGTGTGATAATGCCTTATAATTGTATATTGGTTGCCCTCCTGCTGTGTGCTGTACTGGTCCCTGGGGAAACAGACATGAATAAAGTTGTGGTTCCTGCCCCGGAGAATCTTACAGCTTAGTGAAGGACATAGACTCAAAACCAGGGAATCATGAAAGGGTGTGAAGGGCAGAAATGCACAGGATACTCTGGGAGCATCAAGGAAGGATTAGGATTTCTGTGTCTGTCCCAGTTTTACAGCCAGCAAAACCACAGCAGCATCCCTTCAAGACTCTTCTTAAAGCAGCTGCCTCAGTTGGTTTGCGTGTCTTATCCTCACCCTGTGCATCCTTCACAACTGTACTCTCTTAGGAACCAAGAAATCACAAAGCCAGGTATCCAGTGGTGATTTCATTTCTTCTGCATCAGGCAGTGAAGGCAGGAGGTGGGCAGGGAATATAAGGGGTGCCTAATTCTTCTGCTGTATGCTTTCATGCCATGAACTGTAGGTCTGAGCCTGATCCAGCCAGACTTCCTCCTGCTTGGGGAACAGACTGTACCCATACATCTCTAGTCCCATGAATCCTATCAGAAGGCCAAAGGGCTTCATCAAAAACAACGTGATAACCAGGGGCCTAATCTCTCTTGCCTCCTCTGTTGACTCAGTCAACAGTTGGCCTTGAGGCAGGAGAGACTGTAGGGTTTTTTCATGGCTGCTTGAGTCTGGAGCTCTTTGTTTGAGCCCTGATCCCCCTTGCCCTGTAAGCGTAAGGAAGAGATGTGCTGAGTGGAAAGAGCTCTAAGGAGGTGGCCAGGAGACCCGGATTTCAGTTCTGGCCTCAAACCAGCAGCTTTGCCCTTGAGTAAGTCATCATCAGTGGGTTATAGTTTCTCCTCTGTAAAAGGAGAAGATTGGGTTGAGATCGTCTGTGGCGTTCTAAGTTTAAGCTGACAGGAATCGAGTCGCCAACCTCACTCTAACTGCGTCATTGCCCTAACTCGATTCTTTCAGGCCTGCCTGTGTATCTGGAGGGAGTCCTTTGGTACCCAAGTCGGGCTAGATTACCAGATAGGCAGACAAAACATGTGTTCAGTGCTCCTGCAAAGCAAAAGCACCACTAGAAGATGTTTTTAAAAGAATTTGGTAGTCACTGCTAAAAAAAAAATATCGAAGCAATCATCCTGGGAAAACAAGACGACTTTTGCTAGACTTCTTTATTTTTATTTTGTGGTTTGTTATTTTAATTTAATTTCTATTTGGAGGAACACTATAATCTTTCCGGTACTTAGGACCGCAGAACGCTTAAGATCTTCTCCTTCTAAACTTTTCAGACTCAGCCTTTTCATTAAAGCCTTGCAGAGGTGGGGGCGAGCATGCTGTTTCCCTCCGTGCCCTTCTCTGTACCAACCATGTGTGTACTTATGTTAGCACTGCAACCTGGACCTCTATAGCACCAGCCATCTTATTGTGTATTTTCCTGTTGAACATTCCCATGGTAGGGGTTAGGCCCTGGAAGAGGTAGGCCAGGAAGAGAGACGCAAGAGTGTAAGACGCCCTCACCCCCCTCCAGAGTTTACAATCGAATTGAGAAGTAAGTTATTCTCCAGAACAGTTAAATGCCCAAAGTAGCCATAAATATTTGGAAGGAGTGCTGTCGGAACTCAGAAGCAGAGCAGTTTCTGGAAGATGCTCCCTGTGGAAGAGACCTTGAAGGAAAGATGGTGGAGAGTTTTACCATATTAACAAAATGTGCATATCTGAACAGCCTGTTACTTTATTTCTAAATTCTAAATCCCATGATTGTGGACTGTTGGCAGCTATCTAGTCTCAGAACTGCCCCAAACTAGTTTCTCCCCATCTCAGGCACTCTGTCTCTGTTCCTCCATATCTCTCCTGCCCTGGCCTTGGCCCTTTGAGCCTGCCCGTTCAGATAAGCTGCTGTAGCCACTGAGAAGAATAACCCAGTTGAGTCCCCTGGGCGCACAGAATAAGAGGGCTTTTTTCCAGTGGACTCTGTGTGGTTGCCGAGGGGAACACTTGGCTTTTGCATGGCCCCTGAGGAGTCCCCAGTTCCTTATTTTCACCACAGTCTGGCTAAGCCCATGCCTTCATCATTGTCATCATCAAAGTTAAATGTATTGAGTGCTTATTATGTACCAGGCACTAGGCTAAATGCAGTACATGGAAGGATTTATTAAATCCTCACCACAGCCTCTGAGATGAGTGCTATTTCTTCATCTTACTGATGTGGAAAGGGAGGGACAGAGATGTTAAGTAACCTTAAGGTCATACAGCTAATAAATAGCAGGGCCAGAATTTTTACTCTAGCAGTGTGATTCCTAAGCCCTGCTTTAAACCTTTCCGTTGCACTCCGTGTTCTAAGGAAGAGGAGCTGGGCCAGTGTGATGGGCTGGGGACGGCGAAGGGCAAGTAGTAATACTGTGTGTTTGAGGAGAGGAGGAACTGATTCTGAGTTTCTTTACATCACGATGAAAGTTATTTGAATTCCAGAAAGTGCTTCCTCTTAAATATATTAGATAATATCTTTTCTCTGTAATGCCATCTTTACAATTCTCCCCATCATTTTTTTTACCCAGTATTTGATCAAAATAAAAGTTGTCTGATATGGATGCCTTTTCAATCAGGTATACAGTATCACTTTGCCAAGAGTAATTTCCACTCAGGTGACACTGTTCTGACCACTGAGAGAAATGGCAGGATTAGCCACAAAGGGTGACGTTCAGTATCTTATGTCTCTCATTCTATAAGCAAGCACAGTTATACACATTGAAATGTGTCTTTTCAGGATTCTGATGTTGTTGATTGATTTAGGAAGGAGGGTTTCCTTCAGAAAGTTAAACATTATTTCCTCTTCTGCTTTACCACACTGACTTTTTGGGGTGTTTGCTGATGTCCATAATTGTGGTGACAACCATGATTCATAAAAAGGAGTCTCTTATTTTATGAACGTTTCAATCTGCTACTTCCCTTGAATGGAGTTCTTAAGACCAGTTGGATGTCTCGAGTTGAGCCCAGAAATTTTATAGTCAGCTCTGAATTGACTTCTTCCAAGACATAAGTATACTTTTAAGATTCTCTTAATAACTCTGGTGTTGAACATCCACTTGTCATTTCATTTAATGATTCTAGTGGTTTGGGAGGCTTCAATTATTGTTTTTGTTCCTAAGAATAATTATCATTGTGGAATTCCCAGTTTAGCCTGAGACCACACAACTTCCCCCTACTCAGGACACAAGCCTATTGCTGTTACTGCAAGGACAAACCAGAGAAGGTAGGGTCTAAAGAATTAAAGTGAGGGGGCAGGATGAAAACTTAACAGTAGAGACATCTTTCTGAGCACTCTGAAAGGATACTTCCCCCCATACTTCTGTCAAAGCCAAAGGGATTTCACCCTTAGCTTGGCTTCTTCAAGAGTCCCTAGGCTCAGCTGCGGTTTTCATCACAGCTGTAATGACCATCTGACCACTGGAGAATTCAAGAAAGTGGGACCTTCAGGTTCTCTTTGGAGTTAATGGCGCATCCTATAGTTTAATAGATGTCAAACTTTTTTAGAGGTATCAGCTGCCCGCTGGTCTGGTTCCTGGGCTTAGTCTTTGTGGGTCAGGCCCAGGGAGAGGAAGGAAGGAAATAAAATGAAATGAGTTCACTCACTTTTCTTCCTTAAAAGGGCCCTGTAGGCATACAGAAGGTTGGGGGAATCTGAACTCAGGGAGCTGGCTCGCTCTTTTGTCTGCCCCAGGTTACTTCTTTTGGTTTTTGCTGGCGTACTCTACCTGGACCTGTGCTTAACCACTCTTGCAGTGCCCAGGTGTCTGTAAAGCTGCAGGGAAGGATGTGGACGCCTTAGCATCCCAGCTCCAGAATCATGACTTCATGGGAAGCACTTAACGTTTTATTATTAGAAGACCTGCGTTTGAGCCCTAGTGCTGCCGCTGTGAACTAGCTGAGTAATCTTGGGCATGGATTTGAACCTTGTGAACACAGTTTTCTCCCCTAATTTGAGGTTGATAATAACACTTATTTCACAAGGCAGTTGGGAGGGTGAATTAAAATGATGACACATGTTAAAGTCACTTTGTTAGCTGTCCAGTGGCCTTGCTGTTAAGGTTCTACCCATGGCTGGCTTTTTCAGTTGCAGGCAGATGGCTAGCTACTTGAATTTTTACATGGAAACACTTCGTTTTGAAGGTTTTTAATAACTCTTTAATAGAGGATTGATAGTGTAAAATATTTGGCTATAAAAGTGGGGAAGAACTTGTGAAGAAATGTCATGGTGCCCTTCAGGTTTATTTCAGTGCATACAAAGAAATCATCCTAAGGGTTAAGTTTTAAGCTTTGTCATTTGGCTTATAAAATATTAGGAAGTGGGGCTGGCCCGGTGGCGCAAGCGGTTAAGTGCGTGCGCTGCACTGCGGGAGCCTGAGGTTCACCGGTTCGGATCCCAGGCGTGCACCGACGTGCCACTTGTCAAGCCATGCTGTGGCGGCATCCTATATGAAGTAGAGGCAGATGGGCATGGATGTTAGCCCAATGCCAGTCTTCCTCAGCAAAAAGAGGAGGATTGGCAGATGTTAGCTCAGGGCCAATCTTCCTCACAAAAAAGTAAAAATAAAATATTAGGAAGAAACTTGCCTGGTGATTAATGCTCCTCATAGGTCAAAAACCTGTTTCCATGTGCTAAGACATCAATAATATTTTTGATAGGGCTGTTTCTCTTTTGAATATATTTTAGATGAATTGTTTCTCTCTAAGAATTCACGCAGAAATTGGATACCATGTTTTGGACTACCTTCCCAAGAATTTGGTGGGATGGGATATAGTCACATACCCACCCATGAACAGATAAGACCAAAAGACCAAACAGATTATTTTAGTTTCCTTCTCACCACATTTTAGCACATATATCTTCAATGAATAGTTGCTGAAAACTATAAGATATACAAGGCAAGGAGACCTACCTGCTCTTGAGCTTTGAGGGGACCCATAAATAACCCCTCCTCCATGCAGGAATTAAAAAGCAGTTGAGGGAGATAAAGGACTCAGACTGATGGACAGCAAAATACTATTACTGAAAATGCTTTTTGGGGAATGTGGCTTTGGGTCTGCAGCTGAGTGGGCCTTCTGAAATTTCATCCTTGAATTGGATAGACTTACCCACTCTTTCCCTGGCATAGTAGGACAACGGAAGCTGGCAACCAGCAGGGAAAGCCTCCAACCCTCAGCAGGAGAGGAGTCCAGAATTCACCATCTCTGCAGGCAGGCAGATCCCAAAGAGAAGAAAGAGGAAGGAGGAAGTGGAGAGAGGGGCCAAGTCTAATATTGTGGAGAGTTCTCTCCAGGTGATAACATGAGGAGAGGGAATAAAAATCCTCTCGCAACACGTGCTGGGTGTCTTCAGAAATAAATTAGACCTGGCCCTGCTCACCAGGGACATTCAGTGAGGAACAGAGATGAGGCATCTGTCCAGCTGTGATTGAACCCGAGATTGCCCTTTGCCCTTCTTCACGGCTTTAGCTAAAGCTTTAAATGTGGAGTAGGAGCACATTTTATGTGGCTGCCACATTTTTCCCTGGTATTTTAACTGGCCCCCATCCCTTTTCACTTCTGGCCCCCTTCCTACATCTGAAGCTTCTTTCAAGCACCAAATTTAGACTTTAGAAAATTAATTCTTATTTGACTGAAAAATGATGAGAGGAGCAATTCATTTTCATAAAGTGTCAAATGGTACTGCCTTCCAAACATCTGGTGGTGTATATAACTTAGCCCAAAGGTGAATTTTATCCTAAATATAAGCAGGATACAGAGTATATTGCATGGTGACACTCAGCTCAAACAGAAGCAAGTGCGTTGGAGTTGCTGAAGAATAGAAAAATTAGAGTTACCGTCATCACTGAAGGGAATTTATTATTATCACCATGATTAATTTCATAGCTTTGGAAATCGATTTGTAGTACTTGACTGACAGAACCCCACAATCCCATCTCCCACCCAGCTTCTCTTTTCTGCTTTCCCCAACTTCTGTGCCCTTCTTAAAGGACAGAATTTTACAGAATTTAAGGTAGACCTTGGCTTTTTGTTGGTGTTCTCAGCCAAACTTTTGAAGCTGGTTGTCAGCCAGGACCTGGGGCTGGCTGTCTTCCGAAAAACCTGCCCATGTATCGTGCCAAGTTGTGGTAGCCACTCCATGGTGTTCTCAGATGGGCTCTGAAGTAACACCAGTCCGTGCGTGTGCATTTGTAGTAGCCACTGGATAAGAACCAGAATAATGACTCCAGAAGTAAAGGGTCACAGCTCTTAACATGCTGAGTCATCTTGGCTCAGCCTTGCTGGCAAGGGCTCCCAAGCTGCGTTTAGTTGGCCTTACTGCTCATTGCATTCCAGTCCATCAGAGGCTCTTTTGCAGATCTCTGGGGGTTCATGGAGAAAGGGGTAGGTCTGGGTGGAGCCCAGGAATCTGGATTTGTAGTATGTACCTAGCTCATCCTGAGTCAGCTATTACTTTAGAAGGAACACAAAAGAGTGAGTAAGTCAAGCTCCTCCACACAAACCTGTCAACGTTTGTTCATGCAGAGAGGCCATTGTGATTTGTCACCTTCAGAACACAAAGGGTCCCTGAGGGCTTCTTGGCCATCCTTCAGGAGCTGGGCTTCCTGTCTTCCACTGTGCCTTTGTGCTCTAGTGCCAGCAGCCTTCACTCCCTTTTGTTCCTAACCGCCAGAGATGTGCATGAACAAGAAAAATAAATACAAAGAACAGACAAGTATTGCATGAAATTGTGTTTTGGAACTTGAAAGCTAAACACTTTCAGGCCAAAAAACATATGTCTTTACTTCTTTTCTTTTCCCTGCCCTGGCCTGATGTAACCTCACTCTTAACTTACACCAGCCCATTAAAATTTCTCGTTAACCTTTCCTAAACTTTTTTCTTTTGCTTGTCTTCAAGTGTTTTAGTTTTTTCCAGCTCTGAATCAGTCTCTACCCTTTTGAGATTACTTTTTCTCCTGAACAGTTGAATCATTAAAAATAAATATGACACAGATTCATGCCCGTAATATAGAGGAGGAATGGAGGAGGAAAAAATGATAAGAGTCTGCCGGGCGGGTCACAAAATGGTAAAGCATCAAATAATCTAGGAGATCTTAAATTCCAAGAACATATTTTTTTCCTATAGAACTCACTCAAACTTATGACTTAAAATATACTAAACTTGGGGGCCGGCCCGGCAGCTTAGCGGTTAAGTGTGTGCGCTCCGCTGCTGGCGACCCGGGTTCGGATCCTGGGCACGCACCGAGGCACCACTTCTCTGGCCATGCTGAGGCCGCGTCCCACATACAGCAACTAGAAGTATGTACAGCTATGACATACAACTACCTACGGGGGCTTTGGGGGGAAAAAAATAAATAAATAAAATTATTAAAAGAAAATATATATATATACACTAAACTTGTATTATTAATCATCATCACACATGAGTGCCCTGCTTCTAAACTGCAAATACTTTATGGGCGAGGACTTTGGTATATCTCCAGAATGTGGTCTACCCAAATAAAGAGGTACCAGATGAATGCTTGAAGTGGTTCCAAGAATTTATTCTAAAAACATTTGTTGCATATCTTTTGTATACCAGGCAATTAGAATCTAACTGTTAGATGATGAATATACAAAGATCAATGAGAGACAGTCTGTCCTCTGGAATAACTTTGTCTTTTGGGTAAACAAATAATCATATCCTAATGATGACCCTAATAAACTGTAAATAAAGTAGTGTGAGGATTCATCTACTCCAGCCAGCTAGCTCTGCCTTGGGGCGGGGATGGGAGGCAAATGTCTTTCACTGATGGATATGTTTGAATCTGTATTTTCAGTGTGAACTGAATCTTAGAATTTTACGTCAGGAAGGAAGAGACAATCTAATACAGTCCTCTAATTTTACGGATAAGGAACCCGAGACCTAGAGATTTTCATTACCATTGCTAGGATCCAGTAGTTAGTCAATGTCAGAACTCGAGTTCTACTGGAACTTTACTATTTCTTCTAGAAACAGAACTTGGGGTACCCAAAGAAATAATTGTTTTGGGAAAATGGGATCAACTTTGAATGTAGTTTTCTCCTGGAACAACCTGGTGTTTTTAGAGTCACGTTTGTCATAAAGCTGTCTTAGAAGGATTGATTAACTGTTAAATTCTCTTTTGTACGAGCCTAAAGTAACAGCTCTCTTGGTACATGAACTAGCTACGTTATTTTAATATTTTATTACAAAAACAGTAAAAGGCAGGGCAGTCTGCAAACTTGCTAATTGGAATAGTTTGTGGCCCCCAGGTAATCTAGGAGCTGTAAATCATTGTACCAAATATACCAGAACATCACACAAATATGATTAGGCAGATAAAAGAATGAATGAAACAATCTTATTCATCTACCTTCTGAGCATAGCTCCTGGTACCTAATAGAAACTTAGTAAATGGCGCTGAATTATTTGAATGTTGAACCCTATCTTACATAAACCTTTTCTATAAAATTATTATATCACTATACTTTTTGTTTTTAATTAATTTTGATTATAAGGATTGGTTAAATGAGAGTTAGAGTGGCCTTTTGACTTTATAGGGGTGCCTAAAATTTCTGTTCCTGTAAAGTTTATTTCTAAATTTTTGATCATATGTCCACAAAGCACTTATAAATTGGCTGTATCATATCATTTGTAATTCCTGATTGGTAGAATTAAGTAGACTAATCTAATACCCTCATCAAGAAACGTTTGAATGCCTTCCTTCCTTGTATTTCTCTAAAATGATCACCTAGACAACCTGCAAAACAATGTGTGTGTGTATTTATTTTGCTTCCTGGTCTATTAGTTTTTCGCTTTGTGTCTTTACGAGGAGGTTACCTAACATTTCTAAGCTTTATTTTTTTTCACCTGTAAAGTTAGGGAAATAATTTGCCTTAGGGAGTTGTACCAATTAAATGAAATAGTTTTTGTAAAACTCCTTCCCCAGCGTGCCCGGCACATACTTGACTTGCCGTAAATTATAGCTTGAATTATTTTGCTTCATTTCCTGTGGATATGTTATAAAGCATCAAGAAGAATCACAAAGAAAACCTGCTTTGTATTGAGAAAAAGTATCCTATTCTTTTCAGAACATAATAAGAAAGTAATAAATATCCTATCTCTCTCTTTATTCTTTAGGGGTTCTGGGTGAACATTTTTTGCAGCAACAGGTTTTAATGATTAATTTTGAGGGCTGAACCTAAGCCTTATTGACAAAGATAAAAACCACAGGCCCCAAGAGTCAGTAAGTATTGATGTTGATTGAGAGCCAATGGATGAATGATGTTTAACCTATTAAATATTAAATGAAGAATCTTTTGGTTTGGTGAATGTTGCTAATGCTGCCAATTAAAACATGCAGTTTGATTTACAGAAGTTTAATTTTATCTGGATACAGTCCATTTCACCTGACAGTTACTATATAATAATGATAAAATACTGTTAACGGCCCAAATAATTTCCTAAAATTGTGTGTGAATTTAATGAGAAACAAATGAAAATAACTTTGTTATTTAAAATGCTCATATTTTTTGGTGAGTGGCTAAATTTGCATCTTTAATATTACCTTGAATGCTTATAGTTTCAAAGTACTATAAATTATGTTTTAAATATAAGACTAAAACAGTAGAAAAAAAGAAATTTTGTGAGAATATGGGCGTCCCTCCCCCTTCATTTTCTGCTTTTCTGTAATTTCCAAAATATTCAAAACTCTGAGGTAGTCACTTTACAGGCATGCAATTTTCTAAAATACAAATGTTTCTGAGTCTATCCCCTTAAACCTGTATTGCCTGTGTCAGTTTCACATCTGCCCCTGGAAATAAGTTTTTAAAATCATACTTAGTGTGTTACATTCCCCAAACTTCTGCTTAAGTGTATTTCTGAAGCAGGTAACCTACATTTCATCATGATTAATTGAGCTTCCCATAAATTTCTAAAAAATGAAAATTGTGAATTGAGACACAAATCAGAAATTTCCAAGCTTACCAGGATATTTTTAGAAGAGCAATCCAAAAATGCCAATTATTACACTTTCGTGAATCACACAGCAGCTAACTCAGAAAGCCTTTATTTTATGCCAAGAACTGTTCTAAGTATGTATATGTTCACCCATTTAATCCTCACAACAACCCTGTGAGGAAGGTGGCGGCCTTATTATTATTATTATTATTCCTCCTCCTCCTCCTCCCACCACCACCACCACCACCACCATAGAGGAGGAAACTGAAGCACAGAGAGATCAAGTAACTTGCCTAGTAACACAGCTAGTAACTAGTAAAGTCAAGAGTTTAACCCACACATTCTGGCTCTAGGATCTAGTCTCGTAATTACTACATATCAGGCTAACTGTAGACTCAGCTCCCACAAACTTCCACAGACTTACAAGTATGATTTGTATTTCGTACTATTCTGAAAAATCTTATTTTTCAGAGTCTTCTAAAATACAATTTTCCAGCACTTAAGATATCTAAATTATTTTAAATGATATATTGGCTGTGAGCAGATGTATAAGAGAAGTTGTGCTGTGTGTTGATATTGCTGACAATCTCTCTAAGCCTAGTTTTCTCAGAGATTTAGCCCCAAAAGGGACGTTGATAAATATGTAGTCTGATTTCCGTCTTCTCCCAGTTTACAAATGAGAGGAATCCTTCCATGAGTCCCCCAGGCAAAATTAGTCATTTCCTGCTTTGTGATCCTAAGGCACTTTGTTCATACTCTATATTTTAAGTAAAAACTATTTTGTAATTAATCTGTTTATATGTCACTTCTTTCATCCCCCATTCTTGCCTCCAAGTGAGTTCCTCAGGAGCTGGAACCAGGTCTAATTTATTTTTGTCTCCTATCAGCCTAGTGACACATGGATGAATCACATTGCCTGGAGAGGTTCAGGGACTTGCCCAGAGTAGCAGACCTGAAATGTGAACAGCTTTTGTAACTCCCAGTCTAGTACTTCTCGCTCACGTGCTGCCAGAAGTGCTTTCATATGATTTGGATGCTTGCTAAGGAGTTAGGACACAATTCTCCTGTTATGTTCCTCTAGGCTAGCTTATTTATAAAACAATAATAATAATAGTGTTGATGTTGATGGTGATGATAATGCCGCCATCGCCACCTGTCTTGCCGTATCATTTTGAGGCTCCAATGAAATGATACTATTTGTGAAAGCTTTGGGACTGGTAAAACAAGGATACATATTGCTGTTATTGTGGTCTGTTATTATTTATGTGTGATTTACAAAGTATTTTCACATTCCATGTCTCATTTACTGTTCAGTACACCCCTGTGAAGTGGGTGGCCTCATTGCCATGTCACAGATGAGAGAGCTGAGGCTGAGGGAGATGGAGGACTTCAGCTACAATCACCAGTGGCTGAGGGAAGCCTGAACCCAGCTCTCGTGCTTTTTCCAGCACAGCCGCCAGAACGAGGCTGCCAAGTCCCTCAGGGTCTATCGTCCTCCTGAAGCCTCCGGGAGTGAGCCCAGGAGAGAGAGACCTGCAGAAGAGATGAGAGCTAGGCTCTTCTAGGACCAGGGCAATTGTATATGTGTGTTTAAATTCTAGTCAGACTTTTCATTTTATCAAAACGCAGGGCCTGGGCACAGAAAGCTTTCTAAGATAAAGTGAGCAGTTTGGTTGGAAGTGGCCGGCTAGTGCTGTAACACTCGGCAGCCGCGTGTGGGGCGTGTGGGTCCGGGCAGGAGGAGGCTAACCCCTCCATTGCTTTGTCTCCATGGGGAGTTCCTTACCACGAATCACAGAGGAAATGAAGGATGATAAATCCAGCTGCTGCTTCCTCTTTCTGTAACTCTGGATTTATTTATTTTTTAATGGTAGAACGCTTTATTTTTAAACCAGTGGAAAATACTCTCAACCTGTTCCTTGTTAGTATTTCCTTAAAAACTTGATTTACTCACTGGGGCTTTAAAGGGGGGGTGTGTGTGTGTGTCTGTGTGTGTCTGAAATTCCCATGATGCTGCCTGGGCTGGCTCACTGTCTCTGTTTTTCAACAACAATAACAGAAAGAAAACCAATTAAGGCAGATTTTAGTGGGCAGGAAGCTCTATGTGAGATTGATGACAGTCTCTGATTTAGAGGAGGCCTGTAATTTATATCAGTGGTATTCCTGTCTTCAGTGATGCTAGTTCAACTCAGGTCTGATTTTTCTTCTGCTTGTGATAGTGTTATTAGTGAATAAAGGCCCAAGTCGTTTAAGAAACACACTACCTCCTCACATGCCGTACTTTATGGAAAGTAGCCATTAGGTATAGTTTACCAGGAGGCAACTTGCTGGGTTTGGTTGTAACCAATGACTCCAGAATTAAAAGTAATAGGTAGAAATATTTTTTCTAATGCCAGTTTTTTTTCATTGCCTAATTTAAGAGAGAATGTATATGGGGGCGCCAGTGGTATATCATTTTCTCAGAAGCACTAAAGGAAATTTATTTGGCTAAGTAGAATTACAAGAATGTAGTAAATATAACCTATCCCCTCACTAAGACTCTTAGCTCTGATTTAAGTCCCTTAGCCCCTCCTTTAAGATTCCTAAAATCGTGGCTGCGGTAGTACCCATGTTCACGATGGCTCATCAGTACATATTTTGCACTTCTGAACTGACTGGCCCAAGTGAGTTATTTACTCTTTAAGGATTACAGTTCCACTGTATATTAAAATGAATTCAGAATAAAAAGGAAATCTTTGTAAGTTAAATTTAAAGAAGAGCTTATATTGAATGTTTGCTCTGATTTTGTTAACAGCTCCTTCTGAAGATAAGTGAAATTGTTAGACACTTGAACACTTATTGGCGGCCTGCTCTAGGACACTTGATGTTATAGAACTCTCCATTCTAGTCTCAGTTTGTGCCATTTCCTTGTTGCAACAGCTTCTTAGCTAAAAAATGAAGTTGACGCTATTTCTTTGTGTCTCAGCAGTTTGTAAGGATCAGATGAGTTGGAATCCGTGCAAGTGCTTTTAAAAACTGAGATGATGCTAAAGACGTTAGGTAATAACTATTAATAAATGGCAGTCAGATTGTAATTTCACTTTTTGACTTTGCTTCTTGTGTCCTGAGGCAGCCTTTGAACACCAGCCCTCTGTCTCCTTCACTTAAGGGTTCCTTCTAATAATTTGTAAATTTTAATTTAATTTGATCTACTCTCTAACTTAAAACAAGCTGAAGAGGGCAGGTATGGACTTGGTAGGGCCAGTCAGATCTGGATTTGAATCCTGGACTGCCATATTTTAGCTGCATGACCGTGATCAAACTCTAACTCTAAACCTCAGTTTTCTCTCAATAAAACCAGAACAAAAATACTGCTGCTCAGGGAGAATGTGACAGTTTGATGAGCTGCAGTATGTGAGTGCTTGGTTACTCAATAGGGATGGTTCTCTTCCTGTCTCCTCCTGTATGTTTGCAGGAGTCTCAGTGTTGCAGGATGAGGTCCAGTCTGAGGTGACCACTCAAAGACGCCAGCATCGCACACCACCTCTGCTCCTTACATCATCTTTTCCCCTCCATACTGCAGCCAGGGAAATGAGAATTAAATTAAGCTGCCTTAGGTCACTAACACTCTCCTTAGGAGTAATAAATATTTCTTTTCCCACCTTCTTCCTTTCAGTGTAATCTGACTTGAGCTCTTTCAACGCTTGACCTTCACAGGGAGTTTCAGTGGGCGAGAAAGCCTGACACTGTTTGGATTACTTGAACATATGCGGAGCTGCTCATTCATATGTCCATGTGCTGTGTTTTCTTTTCAAAGTTACATGAGTTGTGGAATTATTTTTGCAAGGCACTTTTGTTTTTCTTTAGACTTGCCCCAAAAAGTACCCTTTAAAGTTTTACGACTGGATACAGTGGTTAGCAAGGTTAATGTTTACCAACTTACTGAAGGGAAAAGCAAACAATATATATCGTAACTCTGTTTAAGAATTTCCGTAGAATTATGAATTCTTTATGCTTGATACCCTTATTTAGTCATAACACATGCTACATACTTGAGTTAGAGCTCCTAGTAGAAATGTGTTTACTGTATATGATTTAACTTTACGCTCAAAATAAGAAACAGCCATATGAAAAACATCTCTGTACTTTCTCATCCAGTTATTTTTAACTTCTAACTCCCTGCTCCTTTCTCCTCCTAAAAAATGCACCCTCCGTCAAACCTGCCTCCCCTTCTTGCTGTTGTCCCAGGCTTTTGTTTTTCTCCCCAGCCAACTTTCAAGAAGCCAGCGTGCCCTTTCCTGCTTACTCCTTGCCCACAGCGAGCCAGACTTCTTCACTGGGAGTAGTTGGGCTGAAGTCTCTGGTGACACTCAACGGCCAGATCCAACAGTCACTCTTGACTCCTCAACTTCTTGACCAGCTTGTGATATGTGGTACTGCTTACCCGCCCTCTTCTTGAAGGGTTTGCCTCCTTTGGCTTCCAGGACAAAGTTCTCTTCCTCCTTCTCTGACCCTTTCTTCTGCCTCTCCTGTGCTGAACCCTTTTCTTCTACCTGTTCCCTAAATGTTAGTGATGCCTAGGATTCTTTGACCTTTTTCTCTATATGTACTCTCCTTGGGTAATCTCATCTTCCATATACTGGTTAGTCATAAGAGTGTAATACCATCCCAGATTCTTCTCTTGAGATTCAAGTCAACTGACTCCTGGGCGTCTCTACTTAAAATATTACAACATCCTAGCTATTCAAGCTGAAAAACTGAGTTTACCTGGAAATCCTCTTGACTAGTCTTTCTCATTCACTTCCCGTCCTCCAGTCTTTCCTCCCTCCAGGCCCACTTCCATACTCTGAATAGAATTCTTTCTCAATTGGAGGGCTGATCTCATTGCCCCCCTTACTCAAACCCTCCAGGGATTCCTTATTACCCTTTCTAATTTGGATCTGACAATGTTGCACTTTCCCTGACCCCTACTCCTACAAAAACCCCCACCTTTTTGTGTTCTGGGAAACCACAAAGGAGTACCCTGCTCTAGAATATTCTGAGATAAGACCCATCTCCATTCTTCCTCCTAACTCCTGTAAGATTCGCACATGACATCCTCATTCACTTGCCTCTATAAAACTCCAGGCCCCTTTCTTGTCTTTGAAACAGCCCCTCTTAATGAACGTTCTCCCTATTGTAGCAGCCTGAATAAAATCATCTCCTTAATTGTTCAATGCATTTTGTGTCTCACAGGTCTTAGATTTTAAATTTTTCATAGTTATTATCTCATTTTATGTTCACTTATAGTATTTGTAATATAATATCTATAGTATATTAATTGATTATTTGTAATAGATTATAATATTTATAAATGGTTTTAATTTATTTTGTTTACATCTTACACTGTAAGTAGTTATGAAAATTCTTGCATTATAGATAAGGATCAACTATAAAATGAGTCTATCCAAATCTTTCTATTTCTAAATGCTTTTATTTAAGAGGTGTTTTTTAGTAGTTTGAAATTTTAGTAATTATGGTACCAGCTAAGCTCTAACAGAGACTCCTAAATTGATTGGCTTAAATAAGATAGTTGTTTCCTTCTCACGTAACAGTCCAGATGTGAGCAGCCAGGGGCTGACGGGACAGCTCTACCATGCCTCCTGTGGTTTCTAAGGTTGTGCCTGTTCCCCATTTTCTAGCCAGCAGGAAAAAAGGAAAAGGAAGGCCAGTAGCCTTGTCTTTACGGAGGTTGCCAGGAAGTGAACACTCACTTCCTCTCACATCCTGTTGGCTCAGCTTAGTCACATGGCCATACCTGGTTGCAAATGGGGCTGGGAAATATTATCTCTAGTTGTGCAGCAGTGCACCCAGCTAAACTGAGTGGTGATGGTAGCACGTGTCTGTTACTAAAAAGTAGAAAGGGAGAATGGTTTCTGGAGGATGCTTAGTCATCTTTATCACAGGAACAAAGAACTATGTTGATTAAAATGTCAAACTGGGAGAAAACAGGTGTTTTTTTGTTTTGTTTTTTGTTTTTTTTTTTAACCCATCTGGACCTATTCTGGAAGGTTTCAGCAGTTGCCATATATAGGTAATAGGATTCAACACCTCTTACTTTTTTCCTTCCCCTTGCAGAAAACTACGCCATTCAGGGTAAAGGATATATAAATGAAAAAGATGGTTCATGGCTCTTATCCTCAACTAATGCATTTATGGTAAAAATTGTTGGCACCCCGGTACATGAGCATAGATACAGACTAATGCTCCTAGCATGGAATTTCCTTCTATGCTTTTTTTGTTTCATCACTTATGTTTTCACATTCAGTACAACTTTCGGTATCCTTTTATCATCATCTTCAGAGCATTTTATTTATTCTCTTTCTAAGTGGAATTATCATTCATTTCCTGCCATCTTATATTCTTCACTCTCAGATGTGTAAATGAACATCATCTATCACTGTGTTGCATAATTTGGGTCAGTTTCTCAGCTGGTGCGCCGTGGTCCACTAATAACAGAATAAATACGTGTTTGCCGCAATACAAATTCTCAGCCCATGATGCAGGGTGCTCCAACCCTGAGTAGCTTCAGCAGTTTCCCACTTTGTATAGTACAAATATTATCATTTTCCACGTATCCTGATGTGGAAAACTGTGGGACATGCTGTTTAGATGGTTTATGTCTGTTTCATCTCTTTTTTTTTCATTCTAGATTTCTTACTAAAAAGTAATTGTGATATGCAACATATTATCGTGAGAACAGCTCAGTCCCCATTCATAAAGTAGTAACGACTATCCTGAGACATCAACTACTTTGAATTGACTTATGTGTGAAATATCTAAGGTAAGGTATGTCTACAGATAATTCGCTTTAAAAAGTCTAGACTTGTGTTCATACATCAGCCTTACATAATGGCATCAGATGTTTCTAGCCCATGTGGCCTATACTTAGGGTGACAACAACAACTCGTTTTCCTGGGAGTCCCAGTTACACCTTATCTTGGCATCGCACCTTGTTTAGCATTTGTCACTCTTAAAAGATTTTGAGTTCAGAAGGTGAATTATATGTTTACTTTTATTGCATATTGCTGGTCTCAGCTATCATAGATTTCTTGAGATTCATATGCTTACTTTGTTGCCATTTTAGATTAGGATATATTAGGATGTTTACCCTAAATAATTCTGGGCAGAATGGTCGTAATGGTTCATGCTGCATCTTTTCCAGAATACTTAAGGTAAGCATGGACAGATCTTTAAGCTCTGGGGGGGCAAGGACTGTATCTATCTTTCTCTACTATGTATATAATCTCAGCACCTATCATATTACCTAAGCCAAATATTTGTTAAAAATGTAAATGGTATGAGCTTGATGTCTTCATGACAACGAAGGTTTGGTGAAGTCTGTGGCAGTCAAGATAAGTTATCTTCAACTACAAATCCGTAATACCTAACACAGTGTATAGTGTTTGAGAATAAATTGATAAATGATTGAACAGCCACCCTCAATCTTAAATGTTTCTTAGCATTAGCAGCCTCTTCCTAATGATATTGGTCTATCAAGACAGTAGACATTATTATAATTATAGTTCTGATGTGTCGTGTGTAAAATTATACAAATGAGCAAATTGTTTCGTGTTATAATGATCTATTTTTACAGTTTTTGGCTCTCATGAAGAAGAAAGGAAAAGAACATGTATTCACTCCAAAAATTATCACACCTCAGATGGATAAATTCTGTCACTTATAGGATTTAAACCTTAGTTTACCTCCAGTGTCTGAGATTTTAGCCTGGAATTGCCAGTGGGTGTGCCAGGGACGGGGACCCGATGGCTGATATGCACACCTTGGCTAGTGAAGGGCTTCCAGTTAAATGTCCTATCAGACCTGCTTTTCCAAAGATCGTTTGTAATTTTCACAAGAGCTACACAAATAGATGCTAAGTACTTAGAAACAAGATTAAGTAAATTGAATATGAATAAAACATCCCTTTGTTTTATCAAATCTTTTGAAATAGGGCAAAAGTGATATTCAGCTAAATTTACCAATTTATCACTAATTCTAAAATAAGGCTCTATTTGTATTACTTTAAAAGGCTAACTCTTGGGGGGAATTTTTAGTTAACTTTAAGGTGGTTTCTGATGTCAGTAATGAATTCCACTATAATAGAGATATTATTGTCAGAGGTCATTAATGATTTTTGGGTCTTGATTATCCCTAATGTCTGCAGTGTTTGACTGATTTATACCTTTTTTCCTCTTGAAGTCCCTTGTTTATCTTGGTTTTCTTGATTTTCTGTTCTCTTCTTTTCTTCATTGATTTTTCCCCCCCTCAAAGCCTCATGGTCCTTTTTCCTCTTCTTTGCCACCACATTCCAAATCCTGGGTTTTCCTCGGGGGCCCCAACCTTTCCCAAATTTTTCTGGACGTCTAGAGCCAATTTAGAAGAGTAGTTGAGGTGGGAATAGTCAATGAATGTGCTCAACATGACATGGCATGATGTGTGTCTCGTCACAGTGGTGTTTTATCCCCATTTCATTGATAAGGAAAGTGAAGGCCTAAGTTTACACAGCGAGTGATGAGAGACGTTATTTGTGTTCCCATTTTACAGATGAATTAGTAAGACGTGGAAATGGGATGAAAATTCAGACTAACTCCTTAAGCCACGTTCTTATCCATCATGCTACCAACTTGTTAAGAATTGAAATTCTATTTTAAATTATTAGCTCAGTGAAAAGAGACTCTAGGTTATTTGTGCATAAATTATGTCATTTCTTGCTTATCTTTGTACAGATTTAAAGTATTTGGTTTTGTTCTCATACTAGCATCCTTTATATCTTTGCCCCACCTTCACTGCTATCCCACTGCTTGGCTATTGTTTACTTATAAAATATAAACTAATTTTAATATTGACCTAAAGAAAACACAGTCAAGAATGGAACAATGCTGCCTTTCACTATTTCCCCTAGAAAGTATAATGAAGGTGTTTTGGTGTTTGTGTAATAGTTTCTATTTTGCTTTATTGCTGAAACCAGATTTTATTAGCATGACTAATCAGGCTTTGACTGTAGGATTCTTACGGTATTATAAGCTGGCTCTCTTGATTGTGTTGCCCATAATGTTGTACAGTGCAATGCACTATATGTATGTGTTCTCTAAATATAGAGGAAGACAGAACTATTTTTGGTTTTAAAATTGTGCTTCACCCCAGAAGTATTGTAGAAAGATAGTTATCAGTCACCTGTACGTTGATAACACTAAGGTAATGTTTTTCAAATTAAGCTTATAGATTTCATGGTATAGTTCATGCCCAAGCATGTGATGACTTAGGTTTCTTTTCATTTTTTATATTTAACCTGCCTACTTTTCAAAAGGATTTTTAAAAAGAGAATAAGGGATTCTGGAAGATGTGTGAGGGAAAAAAAAAGAATTTGAAGGGTTATGAAAAAAGATTCAGTTACAATGAAATCATGTAAATGGATGTAAAAGAACAAGGGATGGAACAATGAAGTGGAGAATTAAAGGAAATCTGAGAGTCATCCTTGACACCTTTCTCTCCTTTACCCTCCCCCTATAATCTGTTATTAAGTCCTGTTGTTATTTCTTTGGCCTCTTAGCTCCATAAATCCATTCATTTTACTCACTCGCTTCTCACATCACTCACAGCCTAGGCTTTGCCTCCATCCTTTGCCCAGAGTGATACAATAGCTGCCTTCCCAATCTCGCATCTTCTCTCACTGACCTGTACGTTAGGCCCGCAGTGATCTTTTGAGGGACATAGATCTGATTTTCACCCACCTCCCATCTCTAAAAACACATCAGTGGCTTCCCACTGCCCTCAGTTTGATGACGTCAGAAACTTGCACATGGCTCACAAGTCCCTGCATCATCTCACATGGCACACTCCTCTCCCCATGCTCCAGGCTACTGCCCTTCTCTCAGTTCCTTAGATGTTCTTTGCTCTCTTTCTCTCTCTCCACAAGGCCTTTGGACAGTCCATCCAGCCTACCCCCCGCACCCTTTCTTCACACCTTACTGTAGCCGTGACTTCCTCAGAAAGTTCCTCCCTGATCTTGCCGACTGGAGGAAACTCCGCTATTGTCCCCCTTCATAATACTGTGCAACCAGGGGAAAGTTTGGGTTTTCTGATCTGAAATTTATGCAACTTGGGGAGCTCTCTCTAAGAAAAAGAACACAAAGTTAGAGATGCAAAAGTAGGCGCGGGGCCTTGAAAGGGGCCTTTGCAAAAGAGGGGTACTGAAGCTGCATCTTCTTTGACTGCAGGACAGATCTGCCTCTGCCTGTCCATCTTGGTAGCTCCTCTCAGTTGACCATTTTATATATTCAACTAGATAAGTATTTCTCTCCCTTAGACTGTGTACCCTGAGAGAGGAAATATGTCTGAATTTGCTCACCAGAGTTTCTCCAGGAATTTGCATCTTGTTAACTAACATATTTCATGGATGGAGGGATAAACGAGTATGTGAATAATTAAATGAAGACTCAGTCTAAGGGTTAATGCTTATAATACCTATATAAAATTGAGCTGAATTTCTTGGAAGCCAAAGCTAAGTGGAGAACATCTGGATTCCATGGCTCTTTATAGCAGTACATCATGAAAGACAAACTTCTCTTAGTACCTAGTGGTAAAGAAGAATTTTTTTAGGGTTCTTCATGTAAAATGCCTTATTCAACACAGTGAATAATAACAGCAGCTAACTTTTATTGAGCACTTACCATGTCCTGGGCGCTTACTCAACACTTGGACACAGTTTTCTCATTTAAGGTTTATTGACTCCAGTAAACTGTGCACACACAGATATGGACAGAATTTCTGCATCCATTGCCTGTGCAGAAGGGCAGAAAACCCTTCTGCCTTTTGAGAAGGAAGGCCTGAGGCTCTGGCAGCTTCATTATCTCAGGGAGTCTGCCTCTCTGGAGCTCCTTCCTCCCTGGCTTTTAATATCACCTGGCTGTTTGCTAAAGTGGTGCTCATGTGCCTCTGCCCCAGAGTTCATGCTGACTTGTCACCTGCCCTCCATAAGGAAGCTAATCTGGGTCTTATCTCTGGGTGAGGGTGTGCCCAGACTTACCTTTGTCTCTGTTTTCCTGTAGAATGTTTAATTATGAGCCAGACTGCAGGCAGATGGTCTGTCAGAATGAGTTACCTTCAGAATGACCTGTTAAAAAGGTTTGTGTAGTGTTGCCCATCTGGACGTTGAAGAACACCTATCAGAACTGATCATTTTGACTGTGGGATAATTAATAGTGACCTTATGTGTCACAATAATAGTAACAGTATTTAGCTCACAAGTTCAGTGCCCTCTGAGACCTCTACTAGAACTCTGTTCTAGGTCTGGGTGATTTATTCTGTTAACAAACCTTTATTAAATGCCTGTCCTGTGCCATGCCCTGGGGACATGCAGATAAAAGAAACTCTCTTCCCTTGAGGGTAAGAATTTAGACCCAGGGGGAGGGAGAAAGGGAGACAGAGGATCTCACAGTTCAGCGAGTGTCATGAGTAAGCATTGTCTAACTCTGTGTTCATTTTTAGTGCTGATGGCTAGGGTCTCCTAATATACTGCCAAGTAACCTGTTTAACTCAATAAGCTACCTGTCAAAGGTATATTGTATCAATATCGGAGTATCTTTGTCTCTTACTAACTTTGAGAAGTTTTCCGGGGTTAGTAAGATGAGCACCAGGGCAGGGTACTCACATGCTTTCCGGCAGTCTTTACCAAACGAGGATAAGGACTGGTGGGCTCCCAACTGTCCACATCCAGAACAGGTATCCATGAGTTTGTGATCAGAGGGGCTTTCTGTCCCAAAGACAACTGGCATATGTCCTGGGACCGTGGAAAGCTGCTCAGGGTGTCAGGGAGCTCTGTCCTAATTTACTTTCCTTAGGAATGTGTCAGTTATACTGTAGAGAAGCAATATTAAAGGTTAGTAAACTTAAAAGGAAAATGGGTAATTTTGGTCTAAGATGTCTATCTTACAGATGGAAAGAAGCAGGGAGTTTAGAAATGCAAACAAAGCTCCCCTGAGAAATCCTACTGGCAGCCTCGTGAACTGGATGAAGTTAGAATTATAAAGGTTTGACCAGACGCTTCACTCTGAGCATTGGAAGGGTCTCTCCTGAGCCTTTATTAAGGTCCATTATGCTCTCTTTTTAGGGGCTAATCAGATCATTGCCATTATCTCCTTTTCTGTTTGTTTCCTCTAGGCTGCTTTCTCAGTAAGGACAGCTTCTAATTTTGTAGAAATATTATTCTTCTTTTTATCCTCAGAATCTGTGTCTAGCACGTAGAAGATATTCCATAAAGATCTGTTGAATGAAATAAAGTTTCTGGTAGAGGGTGCACTAAGTGAGGCCTGTAGATATTGAAGCATTTGTGAAATTCTCTTGGCCTGAGTTCATGGTTAAGGGAATGCTCATGATAACTTGTAGAAGAAACTCTGATTTGTACGGAATAAAATGTAGAAGACGTTGATTTAGAGGCGCTTTTGTATTGTTCCATGAATGAGATCTCATTTTCTAGCTCTCAAACGTGGGCCTGGACTTTTAGAATTAAGAGCTAGAAGAAAAAGCAAGAAAATTCACAACAGTATATTAATGCATTTTTGTTAATTCGTGAGGTATTTTGCCTTAGATCTACTAAAGTGTATTTAGAGTTATATTCCTTAGCTTTGAAGTAAATTTTCTCCATGAATAGCAGTACTTTAGTACCCAAATAGGTACTAAAATAACAGGCACTAAAATGGACTTTGTATATAGTGTTTTTTATAGTTCACAAGTTCTGAATTTGCTGTGTGTAGTCCTCTACTTTCAGGTGTTAAATGGACTGATAAAAAGCTTTTGGAGATTAGCAAAAATGAGTGGATTTTGCCCAATGTGAAATCTGATTTTAGTAGGTTTTTCTATAAGAAACATTTTGTAAAATCTGAGAGTTTTTTCCTTACACATTTTTTTCAGTTATTTTGGAGGTATCTAAACCAAAGTAGTGTTAGAAGAAAACTATTTTTAAAAGTATAATTTCTTATCATAATCTTTTAAAAGGGAGTAACACTAGTTAATTGTTTTATTTGTATATAGAATTATATCAGCTATAGAGTATTTTGCATAATTGTAATAGCCGTAACTGTTAACATTTATATGATACCCGTAATACAGAGCTGTGTTGGAAAAAACTGAATCATTCCTTACTTCTCATTTTGCATCTGAAGCATTTATTTTCTTTAACCATATGAATTTTTGATATTTGAATTGAGTGTGGTGTGTGTGTGCATCCGTGTGTGTGTGTATATATATGCTTATGTGTATATTGAGTGTTGAGGAAGGGTTATTTGTAGTGATGGTGTAGTTTATTACCTCTGTATGAACTTTAACTTACTCTCCTTTGACTTGTGTCAATGAAGAATTTGAGAATTTGATCCTTACCAGTCTTTTGGGTGTTCTCCCATTTGTCCAGTTTGGTCAAGAGGGCTGATTCCTTTTTCACAGAACATGGTAGAAAGAAAATGAAAAATTGGTATTTGATTGGGTAGGGAACTCATATCTATGTGAAAAATTTATGTATTAGATTGATTATCAAGCTGTTTGCTTCTTCATACACTAAACTCTTTTCATTAAATAACATTTCAAAGCCGTTTGACCTCCTTCTTTTAATAGGGGTATTGAAGACCTCCTAGTGCAGATAGGACTAATTTTTAAAGTTTTAAATTAAGTGGTCATATTTTTCTGTTTTGATGCTAGAATTTTGCTGTATGCTAATAATAATCTCATTAATGTACATTTTCCAACAGACACTAAGTTACCCACATTTACACTGCTACTAAATGTGAACAAAGAGCAAGATTTGACAGGTCTCTTTGGCATCAAAGTTGTGCTCTTTCTAGTATAATTTGCGACCTCCTAATATAAGTAATTTTAATTGAAATGTTTTTGAAAGGATAAATTAAATTGAATACAAAGTTTTATTGTCAATCATTTATGTCAGGATTACTTCACTGTGCATAGTGCTGTGTGCTAGTACAAAAATCAAGAAATCGGCCTAATCATCTTCAGTTAAAGACTGATTAAGATGGGCTTGCTTTTCTGCTCAGTGATTCTCTCTCTGCATTCAGATTCAGCAAACATCTTTGGAGGCTTACTTTGTGTCAGACCCTGAACTGGGTGTTTCCAGTCCATGGCCCTGTGAGGTAGGTATTGTTATCAAGATTTTATAGATGAAGCATGGATGCTCAGAGGGGATAAGTCAAATGCTAAAGGCTTTTCGCTAGAACCAGTTCAATGTAATCATAATAACACAGCAATCATTTTAAAACATATTTGAACTTAGAATGTAGTCTGGCATGCATATCTACAATTAGGCTACAACCCTGTCTAATGTCACTATCCTACGTCTGTTGAAAGGCAGTTTAGGCAGTAAAATAAACAATGATTGAGGTCTAACTTCTAAATTATAACAGCTTGAGATATAATTCATATACCATACAATTCACCCATTTAAAGTGTACAATTCAGTGTTTTTTAGCATATTCCCAGGGTTGTCCAGCCATGATAGCTTTTAAATTTTGAACCTGACTATTGGTTACTGATTTTTTCCTTTAGCACTGGCTGTATTTTAGGATAAGAAAATAAAATCATATATTACAAAAGAATTTAGATTCAATCTCTGTTATTTTCTGATTTGTCTTTGTCCAACCAAAGTCCAGTAACTTCCCTGTTTCAGTTCTAGTACTAAAAGCTTCCTTGACTTCTATGAGAAATGTTTACTTACACAAATGTTAAGCTGATTTTCATTATGTGCCATAGACAGAGAAGCCTTAGAATGTGAAATCCACTTCCTCGTAATGTAGTTCTTTAAGTCCTTTGCAACAGACACGTTATGGAGGAGAACCTGAAGAATGTATGCAATTAATACTTATCTAAATGTGCCTTCCTCAGGTTGCAGGAAAAAATCCCGTGATAACCATTTATAGCCATTCTGAGTCCTCATTCACTAAGGAAATCAAACCTCAAGCTTTGGGATTCAGAAAGCTAGGTACTGATCTCCTCTCTCCTGGACTTGACTTTCATGTTAGAAAGTTACTTGAGAGTCATAATGTACTTAGTATACTGTATTATATGACTGTATATTTAATATACTTTGTACGCACACACATAGACAATTATGAAAAGCAACTTTTATTTTCAAAGTGCTATTGCACTATATTTAATTTTTTATATTTTTATATTTAATATTTAATTTAAGGTGTAGGAGGTTTTTGTGCAGTTTTTGATGGGTAAAATAGGATAATAGACACATTAATTGAAGTTCCATGTTCAAGATAAGAGCTAGCGAGTGGCTGACATTGCAGGAAAGGACTGGTTTTCTGCCTTATGGCCCAGGCACTTCCTTAAGACTGTACTTAACCCTTCTGTGCCTTGGTTTTCCATCTCCTGACTTACCCATAAACTGTGGTATCTGTACAGGGGCACACTAGATTAATAATGTGATAACGTTAGAATTATTTGTAGTTTCTATAACACATAGTTTCTCCCATGTCTCTCTGCCTTTGCACTTGCTATTTCTTCTGCCAGAATCGTATTCCCTCCCCTCCTCCCCCACCGCTTGCGGTCTCAGCTTAAAAACCACCTCTCTGTGAAGCCCTCCCAAATGCAGACGTGGGTTTGCCCTGTCTTGTGCCTCTTCTGTACTTTGTATTAACCAGGTCAGAGCAGTTTTCTTACCGTGTTGTAATAGCATACTTATTGCTTGTCGTTTCCCATTAGACTAGGAGCTCCTTGAGGATAAGGAATAGGTTACATCATTTCTGTATTCCCCTCCATGGTGCCTGGCTCGTGGTTTCCTTAAATTCTGAATGTCATGAAAGGCTGCCTTAGGGAAGGTGATGATTATGTAATTTCATTCCTCTGTCTCCTCCTCAAATCCAAGGACAACAGTGAGAAGGTCCTTCCTTCAACAGTCAACCCTTATCCAACAGCACAGCCATTGAATGCGCGATAGAGAAGGAAATTTGGAGGTGAAAGATTCTGTTAGCTCTCTCACTTAATTAGCTCAGGGAGGTCATTTAAGCTTTTTGGGCCTCAAGTTTCCTCATACTGTAGTATGAGGGCAATAGTAATGCCTAATTCACTGGGTTATTCTGAGGATCAGCTGAGATATTTTATAGAAAAGTAGTTTGCAAACTGTAAAGCACTGCAAACGTGAGAAGTAGAGAAGAGCAGCAATGAAATCTGGGAGAAAGAAATGTGGCTTGACCTTAGATGGGATTTTAAATCCAGACTCCACCACTAATTATTTGACTTCCACAACTTTGCTCCTGTGAGCCTATTTCTTTATCTGTCAAGGGAGAATAATAAAACTTTGGCAGCTTAGAGTAATGTTGTGAAGGTTAGATGGAATTCAGGCAATGTTCCACTTGGTTCCATCTGTGTATGTTCAACTGTTACCAGCCAGAGCTCTTGCACACTGTATATTCATACCTCTTTTCTGCACCCTCTTTTCCATGGCAGATTTAGTCCTTTGTACTCCAGGGAGAGCAGGCCCCTTCTCTCAGGCCAGGGAGATAGATAGCAAGGGGAGGCTGCCAGAGGAAGGTTCCGGGCTTCTGTGGCCTGTGACCCCAGCCAGCCTGAGTTTGCTTTGGGAGAGGGGTGAGGCAAAGCCTCAATCTGGTGTCACAACACATTTCCTAGGGCAGCTCTTTGTGTTGCAGCTTCTCTTACCATTTCTTTTTGAAACTTTTTATTGAAGTTAACGCCTAATACATACATACCAAAAAAGGCATATAGCCTAAGTGTACAGATCAGATTTTATAAACTGAACACACCTATGTAATCAGATCATTCATTCGCATTGCTGCCTGATATTCCACTTTGTGAAGATACCACATTCCATTTTTCCATTCTACTGTTGACAGGCATTTGGATAGCTTCCAGTTTAGGGCTATTGCAAGTAATGCTACTGTGAATATTTTTGTACATGTCTTTTGATGAGTATATGTATTTTTCATGGATATATACTTAGCAGTGGAATTGCTGGATCAGAGAGTATACATATGTCCAGTTTTAGTAGATACTAACCCCAATGTTTCCCAATATGGTTATACCAATTCACACTCCCACCAGCAGTGTTTAAGAGTTCCAATTGCTCCACATCCTCACCAGCACTCAGTATTATCTGTCTTTTTATTTTTAGGAATTCTGGTGGATTTTATAATATTGTGTAGCATTTTGGAAATGGAACCATTCCCTCAGCCCCCAAAACCTGAAACTCTAAACTTTCATACATTCATTTTCAGGAATGCACTCTACAAAAGCAGGGTATTGTATCAGGTATAAAGCTCCTAGCAGGGTGCTTGGTATATGGAAGGAAGATGACAAATGATAACTGCTATTATTATCATCATCATCACTAAATGCCTCTGTGTTCTTCAGGGGTGAGAGTAGGACGTGGTGGATACAAAGGTGAATAAGACATAGTCTCTGCCCATCAGGAGCTCAAGATCTAGATGAAGAGACCAACGTTGGAAACATTATTATTAGACAGTGTGATAGGAGTTTGGGGAAAGAGGTACCCAAGCTGGGACTTGAAGAGTAAGTAAGAATTCAACAGAAAGAAAAAGGAGAATGGGCTGGCGGGAACGGTAGGGGCACAGGCCATTGGTGGCAAGAGGCAGAGCAGACAGCATGCTCGAGAAGAGCCCATCTGAGGCTGGAGTGTCACATGCTGATCTCACTTGTTTGGTGTTTGGTTGTTCCGTATTTGGGGTTGCCGCCCAGGCAGAGATGTAGGGGGTGGAGCTGAGAACCGTAGGGGGTCAGTGTGAAGTTACAGTCCACTAATACTATGCTCTCTGCCCCCAGCTTTTAACTCTTTCTTTCTTCTCTGGGAAAGCAGTAGGCCTCTTCTTCTCTCTCCTGGAATTAAAGCCTGTCCCAAGTACAAGGTGCTTGAAAACCACCATTGAAGCTTTGACAGCTGCAAAATATTACTGGTTACAAGGATCCCACACTTTCTCTGCTGTATGGTCCTTTAGTTATTTATTTTTATGCTGAGGCCTGGCTTAGAGTTTTTATTCTTGTGTGGGCCCAGGTTGCTTTGTGGTGGCAATTAAGTTTAATAAAATACTCTTCTGCCCAGTACCATACGTAGACAATAAATGTTTTGAAGAATTTTGATGATGATGATCATGATAATGCTGAAGATGATGATCAAGAGCCCGTACACTCTTTCACCAATTGAATACCTACTGTGTGTCAGGCATTGGCTATATGGCAATAAGGAAGATGGACATGGTCCCTGTCGTCACTGAATTTATAGTCTAATGGGGGAATCACACAAGTAAACAGTTGGTGACCCCAGCCAGCCTGAGTTTGCTTTGGGAGAGGGGTGAGGCAAAGCCTCAATCTGGTGTCACAACACATTTCCTAGGGCAGCTCTTTGTGTTGCAGCTTCTCTTACCATTTCTTTTTGAAACTTTTTATTGAAGTTCTACCACAGTGTTAAAGGCTGTGATGGGTGGAGGTACAAAGTCCTGTGGGAGCACATCAGAGAAGCACCTCACCCAGACTAAGGATCAGGGAAGGCTTCCTGGAAAAGGTGACAGAAACCTGATGGCCTAGTGAAGAGGAGTGGGGAGGAAGTATTCCAGGTAGAGGAAACAATGTGTAGGAGGAGCTGAACACGAGAGAATGGCTGGTTGGAGAAACTGGAAGAAGTTATCAACCCAGAGTGTAGAGAGTATGAAGAAGAGAAGAGTTTAACCAAAGGACCAGGGGCAGGGTGAAAGATGGATTGAAGGAGGTCAAGACTGGAGGCTGAGAAATCAGTGTAATAATCAAGTCTTAAAAAACAAGTAACCAACATTCTCAGTAGTAACTTTCAAAATTCCCTTCTCCCTCAATCCTCCAGCCCAAACATCCAGGCTTCTCTAGAGCCCAATGCAGCTATTTGAAGAGTCAAGAAAAATCCTACTAAAAAGAAGTGTTATGTGCAAAAAAATCTAGTTTTTCTATCGTCCGTACTAATGGCCCTTTAAAACCGTGGCCCCTGGGTGTGACCATACGAAGTTCTTTGCTGGGAATAAACCTGTGTGAGGTGTTTTTTCCAGTCTCTGTATGTGAAGCGAGAGTCACTCTGTAACCTGTGGCTCGGGGCTGTGTTTTGTGCATTCCAATAGCCTTGCTTCTTGCTTAAATTCCCAAGCTACTTACAAAAGCAAAACACACATAAGATACAGGAGCTCAGAATAAAGGGGTTCCCCTGGGCATGTTATCTCACAGTTTCCCTACTAAGGTACAAATATTCCCTTTTCTTCCCCCACTTCCTTGGTAATTTTTTACAAAGACTGGGTGCCAGGCTTTTCATACTTAAGCCCTGAAGTCTGCAAATGTGATTTCTAGCAATTTTCACAAAATCTAAGTACAACTTAATAGTTTAGCTGTGTTTGGAGTTCTTGGCCTTGTGTTTACCTGATTACGTAAAAGAGATTTCACTTAAAAAGAACAAACTATGATATGAGAATTGCTAGTACAATTGAATAGATATTCATTGTATTTTATTAAGAAATATCATGCACTTGCTCTGTATGGTACTAGGTGTCTGGGAGAGTTTCAGAAAAAATAAGACACGGTCCCTGCTTTCAGAGACTTACCTAAAATAGGGAGAACGAGGAGCTGGCCCTGTGGCATAGCGGTTAAGTGCACGCGCTCCACTGCTGGCGGCCCGGGTTCGGATCCCACTTGCGCACTGATGCATCTCCTGTCAGGGCATGCTGTGGCGGCGTCCCATATAAAGTGGAGGAAGATGGGCAAAATATTAGCCCAGGGCCAGTCTTCCTCAGCAAAAAAAAAGAGGATTGGCAGATGTTAGCACAGTGCTGATCTCCTCATAAATAGATAGATAGATAGATAGATAGATAGATAGATAGATAGATAGATAGATAGATAGATAGGTAGATAGGTAGATAGGTAGGTAGATAGATAGAAAACAGAGAGAATGAGCAGAATCAAAGTACTGTCATTCCAGGAGAGACACTAGTAGTCAGTCATAACACTATTTCCTACTGAAGCCAGAGTCTGCCTCAGAATCCTTTTCAACACAGCACTCCAGGCAACTTCGGCATAGATAGATAAAAATCTTCCATCCTTTATTTAAAAAATAAATGCGTTCCCAGAACTTTGGGTGCTTGCCTAGCCTTTTATCTTCTTGTTTTTTACTAGTTTTTTAAAGAAGTCAGTCATTTTATATATGAATATTGGAACCTGAGAACTTCCAGAGAAAGCATGGTGTGGTCATGTTGCTTTCCAAGGAGTTGAAACTTCCAAGTCCAAGAATATAAACATTTGTTTCTCATACCTGATTACAGAAGCCTGTTCCCATTACTTCCCGCTGTAAGCATTGTGTTTTTCTTACTTGCCTCCAGAATGATCATCCTTATACTTTATTATTTGTATAACTAGTCTCAGGACTGTGAAGCTGCCAGCTGTTAGTGAACGGTGACCACATTTTTGAGTGTCCTGGAACCGGGATTCTCTTTTTTGCTGCTGGGGTCACCAGCTTTGGTAGAGATCAAAGGTCTTATGGGTCCTGACTGGGTGTCATCATCACTGATCATTCCATGCCCACCTGTGTCTTTGGCCCTGCTCTCATTTCACGTGGTTTCCATTCCACGCTGCATGAAAGGCCAGAGTTTCAGCTACATATAGTGATAAATCCCAAGTCTGTATACTAGGATTCCTCTTATACTCTAGACCTTAATTTCAGCTGTCCATGGGACATTTCCACCAGGGTGATAAGAGCTAATATGAAGAGCTAACAAATACTTGTGGCCAGAGGGTATGCTTTACAATCATTACTTAATTTAAGCTTTGCAACAACCTTAGAAGTTATAATCTCCATTATACAGATGAGAAATACAAGGCTGGGAGAATCACACCATTAGTAAGTGGTAGGCCTGAGGCTGGTACACAGGTTAGCCAGAGTTTAATAGTATACACAGACTCTTTAATTTTGCCTTGTACAAAATAGAAGTCATTCCACCCCTCTACCTCAAAACTTTAGTCTTAACCTTAAATCGGTCCGGTCCACAACAAAGACCACTCTGTTCTCATATGCTTCTTCAAGGTCCAGTAAGTTAGAAGCCTTTCAACTCTGTTTCCTAAATAGCTCTCAGGTCCGGTCCCCTGCTTTCTACTCTAACCACTGTAGACCTTGTGCAGACTGTCATTATTTCTTACCTGGAAGGCAATCTTTGTTCCCCACCCATTTTTTTCTCTTCTCTTAGGCTAGGAGAGAAGAACTATTATAACAAACCACCATTTTTCTCATATACGTTCCTTTTAGTTTATTTTCTGCTACACCTATCTTAGATAAAAAGATAGGACCTGGATGAGAAAAGTTTAGTTTGGAGCAAGTAAAGGGTTTTTCTCATCTAATGTTTTCCCTTGTATCTGTGTAATAATGTCTTTTGTTTGCTTGTTTTCTAGGAATGTTTACCCTTGCGGAAGTTGCTTCGCTTAATGACATTCAGCCAACTTACCGAATCCTGAAACCATGGTGGGACGTGTTTATGGATTACCTGGCTGTTGTTATGTTGATGGTAGCCATCTTTGCAGGAACCATGCAACTTACCAAAGATCAGGTGGTCTGCTTGCCAGTATTGCCATCTCCTGTAAATTCAAAGGCACACACCCCCCCAGGAAATGCCGACGTTGCCACCAACATCCCGAAGATGGAAGCAGCCGCCGACCGAGACCAGGATGGGCAGACGACAAAAGACATTTCCTTTGGCACATCTGCTGTGACACCTGACATACCTCTCAGAGCCATATATCCTCACACAGACTCCACGGTTCCAAATCAGGAGGCAAAGAAAGAGAAAAAAGATCCAATAGGTCGACAAACAAACTTGGATTTTCAGCAATATGTATTTATTAATCAGATGTGTTACCACCTGGCTCTTCCATGGTATTCTAAGTACTTTCCGTACCTTGCTCTTATACATACTATTATTCTCATGGTCAGTAGCAACTTTTGGTTCAAATATCCCAAAACCTGCTCAAAAGTAGAACATTTTGTTTCAATATTAGGAAAGTGCTTTGAATCTCCTTGGACTACTAAGGCGTTGTCTGAGACAGCGTGTGAAGACTCGGAGGAAAACAAGCAGAGAATAACAGGTGCCCAGACTCTCCCAAAGCACGTGTCTACCAGCAGTGATGAAGGGAGCCCCAGTGCCAGTACCCCGATGATCAACAAAACTGGCTTCAAGTTTTCAGCTGAGAAGCCCGTGATCGAAGTCCCTAGTATGACCATCCTGGATAAAAAAGACGGGGAACAGGCCAAGGCCCTGTTTGAGAAGGTGAGGAAGTTCCGTGCTCATGTGGAAGACAGTGACTTGATCTATAAACTGTACGTGGTCCAAACAGTTATCAAAACAGCCAAGTTCATTTTTATTCTCTGCTACACTGCAAACTTTGTCAACGCAATCAGCTTTGAACATGTCTGCAAGCCAAAAGTGGAGCACCTGACCGGCTATGAGGTGTTTGAGTGCACCCACAATATGGCTTATATGCTGAAAAAGCTTCTCATCAGTTACATCTCCATTATTTGTGTTTATGGTTTTATCTGCCTCTACACTCTCTTCTGGTTATTCAGGATACCTTTGAAGGAATATTCTTTTGAAAAAGTCAGAGAAGAGAGCAGTTTCAGTGACATTCCAGATGTCAAAAACGATTTTGCGTTCCTCCTTCATATGGTAGACCAATACGACCAGCTGTATTCCAAGCGTTTTGGTGTCTTCTTGTCAGAAGTCAGTGAAAATAAACTTAGGGAAATTAGTTTGAACCACGAGTGGACATTTGAAAAGCTTAGGCAGCACGTGTCCCGCAATGCCCAGGACAAGCAGGAGCTCCATCTGTTTATGCTGTCGGGTGTGCCTGACGCTGTTTTTGACCTCACAGACCTGGATGTGCTAAAACTTGAACTGATTCCAGAAGCTAAAATTCCTGCTAAGATTTCTCAAATGACTAATCTCCAAGAGCTTCACCTCTGCCACTGCCCTGCGAAAGTTGAACAGACTGCTTTTAGCTTTCTCCGCGATCACTTGAGATGCCTTCATGTGAAGTTCACTGATGTGGCAGAAATTCCTGCCTGGGTGTATTTGCTCAAAAACCTTCGAGAGTTGTACTTGATAGGCAATTTGAACTCTGAAAACAATAAGATGATAGGACTTGAATCTCTCCGCGAGTTGCGGCACCTTAAGATCCTCCACGTGAAGAGCAATTTAACCAAAGTTCCCTCCAACATTACAGATGTGGCTCCACATCTTACAAAGCTGGTCATTCACAATGACGGCACTAAACTCTTGGTACTGAACAGCCTTAAGAAAATGATGAATGTCGCCGAGCTCGAACTCCAGAACTGTGAGCTAGAGAGAATTCCACATGCTATTTTCAGCCTCTCTAATTTACAGGAACTGGATTTAAAATCAAACAACATACGCACAATTGAAGAAATCATCAGTTTCCAGCATTTAAAACGCCTGACTTGTTTAAAATTATGGCATAATAAAATTGTCACCATTCCTCCCTCCATTACCCATGTCAAAAACTTGGAGTCACTTTATTTCTCTAACAACAAGCTCGAATCCTTACCAGTGGCAGTGTTTAGTTTACAGAAACTCAGATGCTTAGATGTAAGCTACAACAACATTTCAATGATTCCAATAGAAATAGGATTGCTTCAGAACCTGCAGCATTTGCATATCACTGGGAACAAAGTGGACACTCTGCCAAAACAGTTGTTTAAATGCGTTAAGTTGAGGACTTTGAATCTGGGGCAAAACTGCATCACTTCCCTCCCAGAGAAAATTAGTCAGCTCGCCCAGCTCACCCAGCTGGAGCTGAAGGGGAACTGCTTGGACCGCCTGCCAGCCCAGCTGGGCCAGTGTCGCCTGCTCAAGAAAAGCGGACTTGTTGTGGAAGATCACCTTTTTGACACCCTGCCACTCGAAGTCAAAGAAGCATTGAATCAAGACATAAATGTTCCCTTTGCAAATGGGATTTAAACTGAGCTCATACGTGCACGTGCGTGTGCAGGAACAACTTCCTAGATTGCAAATGCTCACGTACAGTTATTGCAAAATAATGCATTTTAGGAGTAGATACATCTTTAAAAATAAAACACAGAGAGGATACATAGAAGGCTGATAGAAGACATAACTGAATGTTCCATGTTTGTAGTGTTTTAAGTCATTCATTTCCAAATCTTTTTTCTTTTTTTCTTTTGGGGAAAGGGAAGGAAGAATTATAATCACTAATCTTGGTTTCTTTTTAAGTTGTTTGTAACTTGGATGCTGCCGCTACTGAATGTTTACAAATTGCTTGCCTGCTAAAGTAAATGATTAAATTGACATTTTCTTACTATACCACCTTTTTTGAGGTGTCTTGATTTACTTTGCTTAATTGGTGCGATCTTGCTTTAACTCAAACCACTTAAAGACCCGTCAGGTCCAAGCTTGTAAATTTGGATTTGCTGAAATATTGATTTCTTTCCTGTTTTAATTTAAAGCACCCCAAATAAGCACTTCTTATAACATTTGACAGGTGCTACTGCTTCTGAGCATCCCATTATATAGATTTTACCCCCTTGCAGGCCTGGAATACAGTAAAGGTGTGTAGATTGTTGTGGGGGCGGGGTAGTTTGTTTTTTAAGAATACATGACAAGAAAAAAATAAAAGAAAATAACATTCCCCTTACTAATAGCTGTTCTTCCATAGTCTGGAGTTCTGATTATATGATAACATTTTTCTGTCGATACTATAGAGTTGCCAATAAATAAAAAATGTTTTTTAAAAATAATTATGACAGGGCCGGCCCTGTGGCTTGGTGGTTAAGTGCGCGCGCTGCAATGCTGGTGGCCCGGGTTCGGGTCCCGGGTGCGCATCAAGGCACCACTTCTCCGTCCATCCTGAGGCCGAGTCCCACATACAGCAACTAGAAGGATGTGCAGCTATGACATACAACTATCTACTGGGGCTTTGGGGGGAAAAAATTAAATAAATAAAATCTTTAAAAAAAAAAAATAATAATTATGACAGAAGTAAAATTTTTAATGGCTTAATGATTAACAGCCTTCTAGTGTATCACCATTTGGAAGATAACATAAAATCAAAGCAAGTATCATTTAATTTCTCTCCCTTTTCACTGTTCTGGGGAAAAATAGGACATGTGGTTCATTGAGTTGGACAACTGACTGTCTCTCTTTATTTTAGTGACAGGCTATATTTCCTGTGTTTGCAGCTAGAAAGGGCCATGTCCAGGGAAATGCTAGCAGAATGTACTTTTTAGATGATAGTTTTCTTTCTTTATCTAACTTACAAAGTATCTAAATCCATCTCAGAAAATAAAAAAATCCTACCCCCTGTTTAGGTATTGGTTGGCAGGTATTTCATAGGTCTTTCTACAGGAGTGTTTTGTCAAGAGAAGAGAACTGTTTGGCACTGTGGATGACAAAGTCATGTCCTCTCTATTAGATGAGACTGGACTACTTGGTTAATGAAACACTGGACATTCTCTCGTCACACCTCAGCGTGGCTTGAAGGATTTTGCAGAGAATGTGAAAAGATAGACCCACATCCTTGCTTTTCCTCCCAAAAACTGATCCCTGGGGGTACTGGCCTGTTGCAAGCAGTGGTGAATCTTTGCCTGCTGTAGAGCTTGTAAATACCCTGAAAAGTATTATCCCTAATAGAAAAGTCTGCCGCCCCTGGGCCTGAATCAGGAACTGACCAGAGCTCCAGCATCCTGGCCACTCCCTCTCCTCCTAAAAGCCTTGAGGTAGAAGACTAGCTTATAAAAGCCCAAGTTTAGAAAATCAGAGGACAATGGCAAATTTTTGATATAAGCAAATTCTCTCCCATGTACACATCTTCCATTTCTCTCCACGTTCATTGTTGTATTCACTAGTATTGATTATGTGCCTATTTTGTGCCTGGCCAGTTCAAGGAACTGAAGATTCACTGTTGGAAAAAGTCACAGCCCCTGGCTACATTGAGCTTTATTGCATGGTGGGGGAGATAATATTAATGATGGAAATAATACAAATGATTAATTAGACTTGTCGTATAGAAGGTGTACAGAATCTATGTGAATGAACGATGGCTGGGAAGGGGCACATTTAGTTAAGGAGGAGCTTCAGGGAAGTTTTGCACTTAAAAACTGGCTGTACATACTCCCAGACATTTCCCTCCCCCCAGCCACATAGGGCACTGTTCTCCCTGCTTAGTGATGTCCCCACTAAGATGCAGCATTTTTAGAAAGATGCCACACCGTCTTGCTTGTGAGATTAACAGGCCAGGTCTTAGGATCCTTGCTCTACAAACCAGGGAACTTGTCTTCCATTCTTAAAACAAATGCGTTTTTGAAGGGCATAAGTAGCAGGACACTCACCATTTACCTTGCTTTTCAGAGGAGAAACCTCTGTAGAAGTCGGTGATGCTCCCAAAGCTTGACAACTGGCACCTGTTTCCTAATCAGTCTTGGGCGTCCAGTCACTTGGAACTGATTGGTGGTACATGCCTTCAAACAGTATCAGGGGGTGCCTTTTCTCTTACCCAGACTCCTATTGACTTTCTCCACCCTTAATGATTTCCTGGAACTCTGAAGAGTTCACGGTCAATTGATTTAAATACCACGTTCCTTGCCACTGTTGGCAAACAGCAATATTTATTATTTATTTATTTATTTTTGTGAGGAAGATCAGCCCTGAGCTAACATCCATGCTAATCCTCCTCTTTTTGCTGAGGAAGACTGGCTCTGAGCTAACATCTATTGCCAATCCTCCTCGTTTTTTTTTTCCCCCCAAAGCCCCAGTAGATAGTTGTATGTCATAGCTGCACATCCTTCTAGTTGCCGTATGTGGGATGCGGCCTCAGCATGGCCGGAGAAGTGGTGCGTCAGAGCGCACCCGGGATCCGAACCCGGGCTGCCAGTAGCGGAGCGCGCGCACTCAACCGCTAAGCCACAGGGCCGGCCCCAGCAAATAACAATATTTAAAAGAGGTTTCCTGAGAAACGCTGATTCATTGAACAGACTTTAAATATACCGAGTCTTGGAGTCTCAACAAAACAGCAGATGAGAGAGTTATGGGCCCAAATATACCGTCAACTGTAATGTGCCTTCACAAATTTATGTCAGCACCAGATATGGGGGGAAAAACAAGTTAGAATGAAGAATGTTAATTTTGGCTTTTCATAGCTTTCTCCAAAGTACCTTGAGCACCCATCTGAAGAAAATTATTTTAAAGTGTCTTTAAATGTTCCATGTCTATGTGAGTCCCACAAAGTCTGGAAGAATCTGGTTTGCTTTTGGCTTTTGTGTTCAGTTGGCTCGGCAGAAAGGACTGCCTTTTTCAAAGTTTCAGAAAGATGAGCTGAAATTGTTACAGGCACCCCATACAGTAGTGGAGATGTAGCAATTTAATAATGGGTAGAAAGAGTTCATTCTATATAACTCTTGACCAGCAGGTCTGGAGCGTTTGACATTTTTCATATATAAAGGAAAAAGTTATATATTATTATTGCTACTACTTTCTCTGACGGCCTCCCCTGGACTCTACTTGTACCAGCAACTAAATTCTTAGGTTGCTGATGGCAGCAAACTCGAGAGTGCCCTTGAGACCCACGCCCGGTAGTTGTTTCCATTCACCTCGCTGAATAGAAGCCAGAGTACTGTCCTCTCCCTAAGATTTCTGGCAGCGCTTGCGTCAGTAATTCATTCCAATAAAATGGTTCCTTTATCAACTGAATTCCCAAAGGCTATACTAACAAAAAGCCCCTTTCATGAAAAGAAGAAGAAGAGGGGAAAAAAAACCCTGGAAAACAATATGCAAAGGTCCTCTAACTTATGACTACAACACAAAGAAGTGGCCCTGTCTGGTACTAGCCAGCTGTGGCTCTCCTAGGACAAGTGCACCAGGTTTTCAGAGTGGTGTCTGCTGCAGGGGAGTGAGGAGAAGATGGGGCAGAAGAACAGCAGGCCACAAACCATCGCCTCTCAAGTCTGGCCTCAGCTAGGGTGATGGTCATGCCGCTAACATCAGAATAAGCCCTTTAGCTCACAAATCTTAAAACTCCCAAGAAGAATAGCTGTCCTGTCTTCATCCTTCTTCCTCTGGAAATACAGTGTATAAATTGTCCCAGGTAAGCATCGTCTTTCTCATGGAAATGCACAAGATTTTTCGCTTAGTCAATCTCTCAGGATTTCGTCTCATAGACTCATGATCCACCGCCCTCCCACGGCTGGGGGATTCCTGATGGTAGAAGCTGCCCCAATCCTACCTGGTGTGTCTGTAATCAGTCCTTTCTTTACTCTTAAGACTCCAGGCTCTGGAGGGAAAGTGCCTGGGTATGAATCCTGTCTGGGCCTCAGCTGTGTGACCATAGCAAACTACTTAACTCTCTAAGCCTCCGTTTCTTTATCTGTATATGGGAATAATAATAGTGCCTACCAATGGTGCTGTTTGTGAAGATTGAATGAGGTGATTCATTTAAGGTACTGTGCCTGGCAGATAGTACCGATAACATTCTGCTGTTATTATTTTTCTCCCCAACTGTGACGGAGTCTTGGCCCCCCCTAATATGTCCTCTCACCTTCCTTGGTGATGGAATTTTCAGGAGACACCTGGGAACACAGAATAAAATGTGTATGAAATAAAACATTTCCCAGCCTTACTTGGGGCTAGATGTGGCCATGTGACTAAATTTCATCCAAAAGAGTGGGAATGGAAGTGGAATGTGCAGTATCTGGATCGGGCCCTTAATGGGAAGGGGGTGTCAACCCCTTCCCCATGCCTGCTGGTTAAACTGCAGCTATAGAAATGAGTCCAGTGTAGACTGTGCGGACCAGGGCAACAAACCAGGCATGGCCCACAACAGGATAGAAGAAGTCTGGGCCTCTGACATCTTCAAGGAGCAGGGTTGCATAAAGGAGGAATAAACTGTCTTGTGTAAGCCTCTCTTGAGTAGGGGCCTCTGACACATGCGGCAAGTCCTAAAGACCTTGCTACTCAAACTGCCGTGCAGGGACCACGTTTAGGAGCTTCTTAGAAGCGCAGAATCTCAGATCCCTCCCCAGATCTATCAAATCAAAAAATGTATTTTAACAAGATGATATCCAGGTGATTTATAGGCATATTAAAGTTTGAGAAACATTGTTCTAAATAACACCTATCAAGAACAAGTCAGCTGGTCATCATCAGGAGCTGGGAAGAGGATGATGCTGCTGACCAGTGTTTCTACCACCCTTGGGTTCTGCCTCTCCCATCAGCCTGCTGGGCTCTAGTTGGAGAGGAATTGGGGTTTTGCTGGTGCTTGTGGCTTATATCAACTTCCATGCCCTATATTTGCTCCTGCTGGCAGCCATACCTTTCATATCACCATAGCAACCACAGGAAGGAGGGGTGATAGATTGCCATTGTCAGTTGCTTAAAGAGGTGCTGGTAATATATATCGTCCTCCCAGGATTATGAAGTTTTGAAGGTCCTGTGACTGCTCTGATGACATATGCACTCATGCTCAGACCAGAGATACCCATCACAAGCCCAGGTAGCTAACCAACTGCATTCCATTGTTGAACCTTCAGGCTGGATCTGAGTTAGCTGCTCAAAGCTCGCTCAACCATGGGCTAACCTGCCCGTTTTAAGCCTTTTCAGAATGTCCCTGGGAAACTGCCAAATAGCCTGGCATGAAAATTGGCTGGGGTAGTTTCAGCCAATTGGGGAAGACCCGCCCAAAGAAATCACCCAGGTGTTAAGCCAACCTGCGTCGATACTGTAAAGAAATATCTTTTTTCAATTTGCCACTGGAAAACTCTAAATAATAATCACATAATTCAGTACTTTGAAATGAAGTGCTGCCTGGATAGAAACCTTCAAGATGTATCTTCAAAGGTTTAACCCAAATCTTTCCTGCAACTTAGGCCTGCCAGCTCTTTATCTGGCTTTGGTTGCAGGGGAAACAGCTGGGCACCATCCAGATGATAACCTTTCATCTTCTTGAAGATGGTGATTAAATCACTCATCATCTCTTCTTCCCCAGGATGTTGTGAAGATTATGTCAGCACGGTGCCTAGAGCTCCCTGGAGATAAACTGTGCATAAAAACAGTTTGCTATTAATTTATCATCATGGTAGGCAGGAAATTCAGTTGAAGACAATATTTTCATCTCTGCCTGAGAAATAGCTGACGTGTATTCAAGCCTACATCTTCCACTTATAAATTCTAAGTAACTGCTATTCTTTAGGGGATTATGTGTTGCAGGTCTCCACTTCTGAAGGTGGAAGAAGACATCAGGAAGCGAAGTGGCCGATATAAGTAGCAATAATAATAGCTCGGACTATGCTATATGGGCACTTGACCTACTCTGACCCACTTGTCACAGCAGACCCCATTTTACAGATGAAGAAACTGAGGTTAGGCAATCTGCCCAAGGTCACCTAGCCAGCAGGAGACAGGGGTACTGCCCAATTAGACAATGCATATTTAATCTCATTTAATCCTCACAAGACCTCTAAGAGAAAGGCATGATCCCCGTTTAAGAGATGAACAGACTGACTTAGGCTAACTTGTCTCTGGTTCCCCACTGTAAGTAGCAGATACCAGCCTCAGTCTTAGGGGTGCCTACAGCCGGAGCTGTGCTCTTCCGCCAAACTACGGGGCAGATGTCTGGTGCTCTGTCAGCAATTCAAAACGATGTTTTGAAATGTGTGTTGACATCCGGTTATGTAAATCTGCCCCAAGCTAGGATTTTCCTTCATTCTTTAGGATTAGAGAGAAGTTTTTGATGTGTCGCAGCATCTTTCCTTGACGTTACGACCTGTTTGCTCTGTTAGGTCGTGAAAGGGCGGTCCACCCAAGGTAATGTAATTATTTTCCCTCGCTAAATGTTCAAGGCACGACCATCTTTACTCATGGTCATTTACTCAGAAATGAAAAAGCTCTCTGTCAGCTATTTGAAGCAGAGTAAATGTGGCGGACAGAGACATTCAACAGGTCCGGAAAGGTGGGTGCAGGAAAACACTGTAACATTTGCTGGGCCCTCCAGGCAGCTGTGGCTTTTCTTTCCAGCCTGGCATTTCAGACACAGATTCTCAAGCTGTTACCAACCCAGGCGGCACCCGGCGCCTGCATCGTCCTGCCTTTTATTTTTACTGGAACTCTTTCATCTGCTGCTGACGGTCACTGTACTCCACCATCTGGGCTGGGACAAGAATCAGATATTTGTGGTCCATGGGGAGAAAGCACCCAGTTTTACATGGAAGAAACTGCTTAGAAGCGGAAAAAGAATGAAGAAAGCTGAGGAAACTAACATTCCCACCCCTACTGCTAGGTATGCACCCGACCCTCTCCAGATTTGTATTTCAAAGCCTCTCCCTGTTGTTTTGTGTTTTTTTGGCCTTTCTTCCTCCCTTATCCATTATAATTTGTCCTAGTAACCTTACCTCAAGTGAGCTCAGACTGTCGGAGTGAATTTTAACCAAAATATGAGTTGTCATTTGAAAAACACTTGTGTATGTTTTATATCGTTGACCCCTTGTGAAAGTGAGTTGAGCCTTTTTACAAGATACCGCAAGTCATATAAAATGAATATAAGCCAAAGAATCTTCTCATTCACCAGGACTAAAATTAGAGTTAGGAGTGACCAGGAAAGTCTGCAGATGAAGCAATAAGAAGGAGCCCAGAGCAGGCCTGGAAAGAGGTGGGGGTGTTTTAAAATATTATAAACAGTTATTATTTACAGAATAAAATTAGCCCAATGACACATTCTAAGTATGGCTTCAGTTCTTCCACCAGCCAGAGCTCAAGACATCATAAGTAACATGTGTGCTCAATTGCAGTAGATGGGGGCCTGTTGTATTTGTTTTGGGGAAGGTTACAAGAGGTAGTAAGTTAACTCGTACTGAGTTCTTAGTTGCTAAAATTCTCCTAATTGTATGAAATTAATTTTCTTGGCTTCAAACTTCATCCCCTTTGTATAAACAGAGCATCCTGCCAATAGTTCAGCCACCTGCTTTTTGTCACTGGAACTGAGAAGCTGCAGAGTCTGGTGGCTAGGGTTCAAGCTATTGGAACTGCCTCGTAGGTAAGTTAACACGGGTGTGCTTTTGCATCCTCGTCTGTGAAATGGGGTTAATGATAGTATTTACTTCATAGCATAGTTGTGTGAATTAAATGAGTTAACACATACAAAGGACTTAGGACGATGTCTGGCATGTTGAGTGCTTAGTACGTTTTAGTGGTTTTCATTAATAATGTTTCTAAAATATTTGGGATATGTGTCCATAAGCAAAAAATAAAATAAAATAATAAAAAATCTGGGAAATAAAGCTATTCAAATGTAATATTAAAGCTAAGGAAATGGACACTGCCCAAGAACTAATTGTGCCTCTCTTCTTTCAAAAGACAGAAAAGACAAGTCATTGGTGACTTAATGTCTCACAAGCAGCTTTTCATGCACTTATTAATTTGTTTATTTTGCTTAGCAAATCAAAGTAACCAGACTTTGTATTATTAAGAACCCTCTTTGGTTGGTTATGAATGTTTCTAAGTAGTTCTCTAAACTTGGGTCAGACCCAATGATCCATCTGGCCAAAGGCCTGAAGACAGAGTTCCAAAGAACAGCTGCAAGGAACTCTGTCTTGGGCTAATTTATTGGGTCCTCAATAAGGTATGTTGACTATTTTAGTTGTACAGAGAATAAGGAATTAGATGTTGGTACAGGAGAGAAAGAAAAAAAAACTCTTTTCCCTCTACCAATCTTAGGTTCATGGGCTGCGGCTCTGTAAATTAGGCTGACAAAAGATGAATTAACAAGAGAAAAACAGAAGTTTATTAATAAGTGCATCTTGCGTTCACATGAGCACAACCAGAGATGAGTAACTTAAAGGGGTGGTTAGAACTTGGGCTTACATAGCATTTTAACAAAAGAACAGTAAATTTTTTAGAGAAGTGACAGGACAAAGGAAAAGGACTTTGAGCTTCTTGAGGTGGAAAATTGTGGGAAGGCAAATATGTGGGGAAACTAATGGTAGATAAGGGCTAGTTTTAGCTAAGTTTGTTTTGTGGATTACTCTCAGGTGATAAAAGTCTAGAGCTGTCTCCAGTAATTAACTTCTGTCCTTCCTGGTAGAGAGGGGAGGGGGAAACCTTTACAAATATATGTCCTGCTTTTAGGCAAACGGGGAGTGGGCAGAGAGCTTTTCTTGTATGTTTCTTTTCAGTTGCCTTCAGCTCAAAATAATCCTTATGCCAAAGTGGCATATTCTGGGATGGCATATTCTGCTACTCTTCACTGGGCGGATCAGTATTTCTTTTTGATTAACTTGAAATTTGTACTGAGACTGGTCATTGGGACTGAAAGACTTCAGCCTTTTCTAATCTACTCAAAAAGATGAAGAATCATCTCTACGATCACAAATGGTTGGTCATTGCTTCCTTTAAAGAATTCATTTCAAATATATATGTGTGTACCCTATTTTAAAAATACCTGATCCATAAAATTCCAAGTTTATAGAACAGATGACTAAAGGGATGATCATTCGCAAAACAAAAGGAATCTTTCCTTCTGTTCATCAGAGTTCATCTGGAACTCAGAAAAACTTGGGTTATACACGGTGTTTAGGAAATGTATCTGTTGGTTACAGCAAAGCACACTTGCTCTTTAGACAAAATGCTTGTTTAAAAAGTACTCTCCATCCTGGCTTGCATTGAGCATCTTTGTCTATTCATCCATCCCTTTGCCAACCAAAGAAGAAAAAAAAGTGAATAGAACTTTCACAAGTTAACAGATCTTACAACCTTTCCACTGCACTTTTAACTCTGCCAGTCCCAAGCCACACTTAGATATAAATGATGATGAGATGTAAAGGGTTATCTGAGAATCTGTGAGATTGGTTCAACTCAATTTATTACATTTTTAAAACTAGGAACAGACCATGAGGTAAGCAGGGTTAAAATACAGCAGAGTTTTACTGTTTTATTATGTCAAAGGATCAACCCTCCACTACACCCACTCTTTGTTTTTAAAGATCCCCTTTAGAATTCAATTGTACCAGCAAAGGAGGATGACAGTGGGGAGAGTGGGGTACAGAACAATTTTGGGAGACTGCTCAGGCCAGTTCATTCATTTCATCAAGAAATAAGCTAGCTCCTACCCCATGCAAGCTGGGCAATGTGCTAAATACTAGGGTAAATCAGATGTACTTGATTCCTATCAAAAAAGAATTCAATCCATGCTTTGTTTTCTATTCTTGCCCCACTCTCTGCTCCCTGCCCCCATCTCTTGCCAGGCACCATTCCGCAGAGGTGCAATTAACAGTGGGAGAACAGTCAGAGAACACAAGTCCTTAAAGAATCCAAGAGTTGTGGCATGGTGAGACTTGCCCTCTAATCAGCGCCATCTCTCCCCCTACCCTTTTATTCCTCTCTCCCTCTCCCCTCTTTCCTCCATACTCATGTGCTGCTGTTAAAGGACACAGATTGTACTTGTTTGCTTATTCTCATGTAGTCTTCTAAGTATTCTGATGTCTTTTTTTCTGATTACAAAGTAACATATGTTCATCGTTACATAGAAGTCAAATATTACAGAAATGCATGTCTTTTGAAAACATATCACTCCACCTCGCAAAAACGCCACACATACTTTCTTTTTAACCTAGAGTAAAGGGCAAAGTCTTTAAATGGCCTACTGATTTGCACACCCCTTACCTCTCTGACCCCGTGTCCTCCAACCCCGCCCTCATCTACTGTGCTCCAGCAGCACAGCATTCCAGCTTGCCTGCACTCCAGGGCCTTTGCATCAGCTGTTCCTTCCACTGGAATGCTCTGCCCCAGATATCTGCATGGCTTCTTCCTAGTCAGCTGGGGCTGCCATAACAAAATACCTTAGACTGGGTAGCTTATAGAACACAGATTTATTTTCTCACAGTTCTGGAGGATAGAAGTGCAAGATCAAGGTTCTAGCTGATTTGGTTTGTGGTAGGAACACTTCCTGGCTTGCAGACAGCCACCTTCTTGCTATGTCCTCACATGGTCTTTCCCCATTGTAACCTCATGACCTCATTTAACCTCAGTTACTTCCTTAGAGGCGTATCTTCAATTACAGGAACACTGGAGGTTAGGGCTTCAACATATGAAATTTTTTTTTTTTTAATTTTATTTATTTATTTATTTATTTATTTTTCCCCCAAAGCCCCAGCAGACAGTTGCATGTCACAGCTGCACATCCTTCTAGTTGCTGCATGTGGGACGCGGCCTCAGCATGGCCGGGGAAGCGGAGCGCCGGTGTGCGCCCGGGGTCCGAACCCGGGCCGCCAGCAGCGGAGTGCGCGCACTTAACCACTAAGCCACGGGGCCGGCCCCTCAACATATGAATTTTGGGAGAACACAAACATTCAGTCCACAACAGCTTCCTTCTATTCTTGTTTACATATCACCTTCTCAGAGAGGCTTTCTCTGACCATCTCTTAAAAACACGGATTTATTATTTCTCACAATTCTGTGGGCCAGCTGGGTTCACCGGGGTCATCCAAGAGCTGCAATCATCTGGCAGCTAGACTGGGACCAGATGGTGTAAGACTGCCTCACCCGCTAGGCTGGGTCTCAGTACTGCTGTTGGCAGGGCCCCTCTCTTCATGGAGTATCGCATTCTTTTACCATCTAATTGGGCTTCCTCACCCAACAGCATGAATATTTCAGAAGGGCAAGAGTGGAAGCTTTAATGCCCCTCAGGGCCTGGGCTCCTGATGAGCAAGTTAGGAACAGCAGAGTCCATTGCAAGAGGATGTCTACACGGCACAGTATGATTTGTCAGGGGCCACAATTGTAACAATCTGCCACATGATCCTATTTAAAAGAGCAACTCCACTCATAGTTTTTTTCATAGTAACTATCCGTGGCTAACAAACTACAAATTCTACACAAATAGAGATATTTGTCTGTTTTTGCTCACTGATGTATCTCCATCACCTAGAACAGAACCTTGCCAATGATGGGGGCTTCATAAATATTTGTTAAGTGACTGAAAACATTAATTTGAAAATGTTTTCCAGAACACTTCATCTTTAATAATTTTATAACTTTGCTTTTACTGTTAAAAAGCACTTTCCCATAAAAATCCCATTTTACTTTTCACAACAACCTCACAGGGCAGGCAGGATAAGTATCATTACTCCCACTTTATAGATGAGGAAACTGAGGCCTAGACAGGGAGAGTGACTTGCCCAAGGTCACACAGCTGATAAGAAGACAGCTTCTGACTTCACGTCCCAGGCTTTCTACCAGCCATCGTGCAACCTTCCAGGTGAAATGCACCCTCTTCCTCTTATAATTCCCTCCCCAGGGCTTTGTGTTTGGAGAGCCCTGTGGAGTAAATAGTATGGGTTACCCAGCTGGCTACAGGCCATGGGCCAAGAGGAGAAGCATTATCTCTCTGAAATCTCCCCATGGAGGCCAAAACCTAAAGGTTTCGTTGATCCAGAGCCATCAAATCACTAAAAGGGAAGGGTGTCAGGTATCTTTATGGACCTTGCCCTGGACTGCACTGCACTGTTTGTGTAAAGTTAAATTTTAAAGCCGATGTCTAACCAGCGGTTGCCAGGTTGTTCTGGTCTGGATCAGCCTTGGTTTGAGCCTGTAGGGAGCAGAAAACAATCTCCTCTCAAGCTTTGAGTTGCTATTCCACTCAGAGAAGGCTTAATTAGTGAGTGAATCTTAATATCAGAGGGAAATGGTACCAGGTGGAGAAAGTTCTCAACTCTGTACATTCAAACTGTGTTAGGAAGCTTCTAGAGGAAGCCTTGTTCCCTTTAAGAAAAGCCCCTTGAGAGACAGACTGTAGCTAGACTCAAGTTAGAGGTTAAAGAAGCCATTTTTAAAATAGAAAGTTTTATCCTTTCTGCCTCATTCTTTCTCTCAATTTGTCATGGTGTTTTTAATTTGCTATTTAATGTCATTCTAAGTAAGAAAAATTAAAATTTCAGATTATTAGCATAAATTTTACCATTCATCTTTATATTGTGCAATGCCCATTTTAAATGCAAACCTAAGAGCATTAAACTTGTAAACAGAACACGGTAGTCCCCCCTTATCCAAGGGGCATACGTTCCGGGACCCCCAGTGGATGCCTGAAACTGGATAGTACCAAACTCTATGTATACTATGTTTTTTCCTATACAAACATACCTATGGTAAAGTTTAATTTATAAATTAGGCACAGTAACAGATTATCAACAATAGCTAATAATAAAATAAAACAATTATAACAATACACTGTAATAAAAGATACCATAGATCTTAGCAACCTCAGCTTATGATTTTTTTCTTATTAAGTCGAGAACTTTCACCCTTCCACTGAAAGGCAGCACTGTATGGCTTCTCTTCGGCATATCCAAATTGCCAGCATCACTGTTCTTGTGCTTTGGGGCCATTATTAAGTAAAATAAGGGTTGCTTGAACACAAGCACTGCGATACTGAGACAGCTGATCTGATAACCCAGATGGCTACTAAGTGACTAACAGACAGGTAGCATATACTCTGTGGATACGCTGGACAAAGGGATGATTCACGGCCCTGAGCAAGAGGGAGTGGGAGGGCGCAAGATTTCATCACGCTACTCAGAAGGGCGCGCAATTTAAAACTTATGAATTGTTTATTTCTGGCATTTTCCCTTTAATACTTTTGGACCACAGTTGACTGAGGGTAACTGAAACCACAGAGAGTGAAACCGTGGATAAGGGAGGACTACTATAGTGAAATAGAACAATTTGTATTTCGTAGCTCAAACACGAATACGGATTTTGTTCTTGCCAGAATAGTGGAAATGCTGGACAAAATTAACGCAACGATTTTTATTTCACCTGTGGATCCACACACATTCTACCAACACTCTACCTTTGGTTTACTGATGAGTAAGGAAAGACTTGCAAGGAAAAGGAACTTTGGGTTGCCATCTTTCCCTTTCTTTCTATGTCATCATTTTCAGCATAAGTGGTTGGCTAATTCAGGGAAGTAACATTAATAAGAAAAGATATGATAGAATTATTTAGTCATTTGTTAAATTGCTAACATTTACCTTTAGAGCACCATTACTTTCTTTCTGCATTCAAATCAAGTTCTAGTTCAAACAGAAAGCAAGCCCTCTCGGCTGTGAGTGTCTCACCCCTTGGTTATAGGTGGAACTCACTTGCCTTGGATCTTACTGAATGCCCTGCATCGTGGGGATCCACAGGAATTGTGTGCTCATGGGACATCAAGAATGTTGTATGCAAATAGAGCAGCGAGGAGGAGTAGACACTCATATAATAACTCTCTCCTCTGCTCTCCATTGTTCTCACCACGCAGTCTCCATCTTTGGCCAGTAGAGTGTTAATGTTTGTTTATGTAGTTACCTATCCTGAAAGAGATCAGGAAAGGGAATCATTCTTTTCTTAATTCATTCAATACATAGGTGTTGATTGCCTACTGTGTGCAAAGCATAAACTCCTGATGTTTAATTATTCAATTTAACTTTTAATAGAACCTTAGGTTTTATGTTTCAGGCCTCAAAGAAATAGAGGGAACCTGTCCCTGGTAAGATTAATAAAATTTCAGATTTTCTTGCAGATGTTTGTCCTTTGAATGCCTCCTATCTCTAAGGTATGCCAGGTAGAGCTTAGCCTGAACATAATTAATAAATTTCAATGAACATTTTTGTCCTTAACATTTGTCACATTTCAGCAATATGTTTCTTTCTGATTAATTGCCTTTATTTATTAATTTGTTTTGTGTGTGTTTAACTTTTTATTATGGAAAATTTCAAGAATATACCAAAGTAGAAAGAATATTATAATAAACCCTAAGAGCACCTCATCTGACTTGACTATATCAACTTATAACCGATGTTTTTTCATCTGTGATATATCCCTACATATTTTCCATGATTATATTTTTTATTTTTCCCCAACTTTTTATTTGGAAAAATTTCAAATCTACAGGAAAGTTGCAAGAATAGTAAAAGAACATCCATATATTCTTCACCTAGGTTACCCAATTTTTAACATTTGCCTCATTTGCTTTCTCTCTCTCCCTCCCCATATATATATTTACATATGCATAAATATATGTATATATGTATGTAAATATATGTGTATATATTATTTATATATACTTATATAATACAAAATATATATCTTATTTGTATATTATACATATATTTATGCACCAATTTTTCATGTGATTAACTTTCCTAATTGGATGTTGTGAGATAATAGAAAATATATACGTTGGTCTCAGCCCCTGTCCCTGACACAGGGCTCCTAAAACGCTTGTAAATTCCTAAGTGATAAGAGCACTGGGAACATCTTTTCTTCTAATGAGGTGAATCTGGATGGCTGCTGGATGAGGGCTAGTCACCAGGATGACCAAGCCAAGATTAGAAGCTTGGAATTTTCAGCCAGCCTCATCCCCCATTCTCCAGAGAGGGGAGAGAGGTTGGAAATGGAGTTAACAATTGATCATACCTACGTGAGGTAGCCTCCATAAAATCCCAATTGTATGGGTGTGGAAAGCTTTCAGGCTGGTGAACACATCCATCTACTGGGAGGATTCCATGGGGACAGAAGCCCCAGCTCTTGGGACCCTCCCAGATCTCACCTTATGTATCTCTCCATCTGGCTCTTCATCTATATCCTTTATCATATCCTTTAATAAATGGGTAAATGTAAGTGTTTCCCTGAGTTCTGTGAGCCAGACTAGCAAACAATCAAATCCAAGGGGGAGGAGGTCGTGGAAACCTCTGATTTGTGAACAAGTTGGACAGAAGTTGTGGGTAACCTGGGAACCTACTGCCTGCTATGGCATCTGAAGTGGGAGGCAGTCTCATGGGACTGAGTCCTTAACCTATGGGATCTGACTCCATCTCCAGGTAGATAGTGTCAGAATTGCATTAAATTGTAGGACACACAGCTGGTGTTGCAGAATTGCTTCGTGCGGAAAAAAAACCCTGACATCTGGTGTCAGAAGTGTTGTGAGTGTGGCTGTAGTATGAGAGTAAAGGAGAAACTCAGGACAGGTTTTTCGCTACATAGATGTTGTTAATATACCTTTTCCTTCTTGATTCCAGTTGGTGATGTGCTCCATGCAGTACAACAGGAAATATAAAGCTTCAGTTTTCAGTGTTTTACAGCACTAGAAGGTGAGAAATTAGCGTAATTTACACGGTGTTGGGGAGCCTGGTGTGATCTTCTTTGTCTTGCCTCTGCAGTCCTGTCCTCTGCAGTCCTTTGCAATGCCGTCTCATTTATCACCAGCTCATCTTCCAAGGCCAGCCTTCTTTCTTTCCTTCCTTCCTTCCTTAAATTCAATTAGGTACTGCAAGTGATTTGTGCCAAAGCAATGAAGTTGACTCATAATTTTTCTGGCTGACAATTAGGTCAGAAAAAGCCAGATAAACAGAAATCAAAAACTTGTCCTATTCCACCATCTCTTTGATTAAGATTAAATATGTGTTTGAATATTCATCCATCTATCAAATATCTATTGATGAGATAGGCTAGGTGGTAAAACAGTAGTGGACAATATAAACATGGCCCCTGCTTTCACAGAACTTACACTCTAGTGGGGAAAAAACAATAAAGACATTAGTTAATAAATAAGGTATTTTCATCTAAACTTCATTGCCATAAGAAAAACCAAATACGTGGTGTAATAGAGAGTGGTTTGGGAAACTAATTTAGATTGAGGGTCAGCTACGCCCTTCTGAGGAGGTGACAACTGAGTTGAGACCTAAGCTAGACCTTCTCAAATTATAACTTGGGGATCTTATTTAAATACAGATTATGACTTAGTAGGTAAGGAATTGTGCCTGAGATTCTGCTTTTCTTATAAAATCCCAAGTGAACTTGGGCTGCTAATCCATGGAGCACTTGTTGGGTAGAAAGGATAACGAAAAGAATCTAGAGAAGAGAATTCCGGTAAGAGGAAACAGCAATTGCATAGGTGCTGAGGTGAGAAAAAGTTTGATATTTCGCTTAGACAAACACAGAGGCTGAGAGAAGTGAGTGAGGGTTGAGGGGTATGCAATAAGGTCGAAGAAATAGGCCCAATCATCTGAGGCCTTAGAGGCCTGAAGTTCGCGTTTTGTTTTAGTGTGATGGAAGACACTGGAAGATTATGAGGAGGTGAGAAGAAACATGATCAAATTTAAGCTCTTGAAGATCAACCTGGCAGCCCTGGGAAGAATTAATTCTAGGGGAGCAAGAGTGGAAGAAGAGATTTTAGGAGACCAGAGTAGTTCTCCTTGTGCGAGACGTGGGTGGCTCGGGCCACAACAGTAGCAATCGAGACAGAGAGAAGCAGATTATGATTTAGTGGCAGAGCCACTGGGACAGATGGATGGACTGGATATAGGGGAGGTGGGAAAGAGAAGTCAAGGATGTCAACTAGATTTATGTTTTGATTGTTAAGTAGCGGGCGACACCATTTCCTGAGATGTAAAACCAAAAAAACAAAAACTTGTATTTTCTGTAAATGGAAAAGGGGAAAATCATCAAGAATGACTCTTGCTTCTAAAGCATCTGTTTGTATGTGTGCTGATGCAAATTTCATTTAGAATCTGACATTAGAATAAAGGTAGAAAGGCAAACGCATCTGAGAATTTAGAATCATTTGGTAATGTATCATTAAAAAGAAAACAGCAGCAGCTACCCTGATAAGTGATGGACGTTCTCTGGCAAACAATGTTTTGCATTATAATGCCTAAGCCTGGAATTTTCCAATAGAAGTAGATGATTTCTTAGAACAGGGATAGGTGGAAAGTTAGGGTATTTCTGAAGACCCACTAGTAAAATAATAGTGTTTCACCCTCAGAGATTGCTCCCTTTTGGATTCCCATGAATGATTTCTGTCATTTGGAAGAGTTTAAGAAAAAGTTACATTTTTTTTTTTCCCCAGCTGAGCCTACAACACATGTTTCTGGTACCATGAATATGCTCATATTTCTAGTTGAAAGAATGGTTAAGATTCAATATTGTTCAAATCCTTTTTTTCCTTTCAAACTTGTTTTTCCTTGAAGAAATTTCTTTGTCACTGTCAAGGTTAAGTGAAGTGACTACTGAAAGAAAGACCAGAAGGAATTTGGAATGCTTTTCCATAAACTCTGAACCCAATGACCTATCCCATGAGAATTCCCAGTAGGGCTCAGTGTTTTTAGGATAAATCATTTTGGGAAAATGTTTTCTTCCTTTGCTGTTAGGTTGACATGGCAAAAGAAATAATACTCCTTGTGTCAACCTTTGTTCTAGCATGATTTCTCAAAGCAAGTTTGTAGAAACAATGAGAATTTTTCCCTGAGTGATACAAAATTGCATTTTTACCACCCAATACTGCACATAGCAGATACTCACTAGACGTTAATTGAATTACATTGAATTCCAAGAATCTTCTAGAAATCTTAGATTGGTTCCTTTCATCTTACAGATAGTGAGCTGGAAGTGGAGAGGGAAGAGTTGAGAGTCTAGCTCCTAGGCAAAAAGACACATGGTTAGGAATATTTCCTTTGTAATTGAAGACGTCAGTTTCTTAAGGACACTTGATAGATCAAGGCCCTGAATCCGTAAACATTTCCTTTGCAGTTATCTTGCTAATTCTAAGTTTATTTTTTTCTTTTTTTTTTCCTTAAAGAAACACTTTTTTTTTTAATTCTCTGGGGTTTTTTTTTTTTTTTTGAGGAAGATTGGCTCTGCACTAACATCTGTTGCCAATCTTCCTCTTCTTTCTTTTTTTTTTCCTCCCAGAAGCCCCAGTACATAGTTGTGCATCATAGTTGTAGCTCTTCTATATGGGACGCCGCCTCAGCATGGCTTGATTAGCGGTGAGTATGTCCATGCCCAGGATCAGAACCGGCGAACCCCAGGCTGCTGAAGCAGAATGCGCAAACCCAGCCGCTACTCCACAGGCTGGCCCCTGCTAATTCTAAGTTTCTGTTTATGCTGTGGTAGGATAAGCAGAGATCCCCCCACCCCCACTCCATCTCGGAAGAGATTTAGAGATCAAAAAATTCTATCATAGGAAGTAAACAAACATTCTCAATTAACAATGGACTTTTGTAATGAAATAGATTGAGGAAGGAAACAAAAACTACTTTACCACAATAATACCAGAGTTTCAATAATAGGGTCAGACGAAAATCATGGGTTTTTTTGTTTTTTTGCTGAGGAAGATTCTCCCTGAGCTAACATCCATGCCAATCTTCCTCTATTTTTTAGTATGTGGGCCACCAGCACAGCATGGCCACTAACAGAATGGTGTACATCCACACCCAGGAACCAAACCCGGGCCGCCAAAGCGTAGTGCGCTGAACTTAACCACTAGACCACCAGGGCTGGCCAGAAAAACATGTTAATAGGCTAAAAAATACGTTGCTCTTCTGTCAGTGGCCTGCATTGTCTTTGGAAGAAGAGTAACACCGACCATGAGGAGACATTTGTCCTTTGGTAATTCAGGAGGAAACTTGCCCCTGTCAACAGCCTTCACTGCCTAAGAGTGAAAAGTATTTAAGGTACACCACGTTCCACTACAGGACCAGCCTATGTTCCTCCCACTTCAGAGCTAGCTTCGGGCTGGGCAGAGGAAATCTTCCATTAACATCCAGCTGAAGCCCAAGGCATTCATTTTGCACTTAACAAGATGAGAGAGCAGCAACTTGGACCACTTCCTCTTGTGGGGAATGGGGCAGAATGGGGATGTTTTCTGTGGCAGAGGGATGGGAACTTTACTTATGGAACTTAGCGGGAGAATATAAGAGGAGGACAGCAGAGGTCTGGGGAGTGAGAATTAGAGAACAATGTAGCTCCATTTGGGATAGCTCCTGTAGGCCTGAATTGTGAGTCCTTGTCCTGTCTGCTCACCTCCACTTTCCCCATACAGTAGTAGGGAGCAGGTTACTAAGATGAGGTTATAACTGCTGGTCCTCCTACTAGCAATGATTTTGTGATGCTTACCTAACTCTTTTTGGTTATTCCTTCATCAGTGTTCAGGTGTTTTTGGACTCAGGAAATCAGGTGAGGATGTGTTTGGGAAAGAAAACCAACTTTCTGATCACTTGGTGAGCCCTGGTGGAGACAGGTCTAAGAGGGACACAGGCCAGACTCTCCCCCATAACTAACATAAAGAGAAGTTTGTGGGCCAGCAGATGACTCCCTAATCATGGAAGACAAGATACCTACTTTGCCTTGATCCTCCCTCGAGTGCTAGGAAAGTCCCTGCACATAGCAGGACAGGAAGGAGTTCCTGGATCACATGTTATTTAAACCTTGTTATTATTACAAAGCCTTTATTCAGTATTTGTAGGTGCTGGGCACCTTACGGCACTGAGTATTCCTTCCACAAATGCTAATTAAATGCCTTTAGATGGCAGACTCTATGCTAAATTCTGAGGAAATTAATTCTTCTTCGTCTCTGACCTTAAGAATCTCATGATCTACTGGGGAAGACAACCATGAAGAGATAATTCATTTCAATTCAATTAGATTGAAGAAAAGACTGCCAAATGAGTCCAGTTAGTTCACCAAAGAGATGATAAAGATCTGAACAGATGCAGTGGCAAGAAGGATGAGATGGGAAAGGGAGTCTGAGTCTGAGTGACGTTTCTGAAGTAGTTTCAAACAGATTGGATAGGCAATTGGATGCAGTGGGAAAGGGGACAGAGTGTGGGTGGGGAGAAGAAACTCTTGGGCTCTTGTTAGGTAATTCTGACCTCACTTATTTAGAGAAAATAAAGTTGAAGTCTAAACATAAGTATTGTCAAAGTGAAAGGAAGAACTGAGAAGCAACTCTGACTTGCTTTTGTCGTCTACTGCTCACATGATTATACTTGATTGAATTGACAGTTGAACTGTTTTAAACTTGGGGGCTTTTAATGTGGGTTCCAAGGCCAGCCACAGAGTGGAATTCACTTCCAAGGAGTGTCAGAGCTGCCCCTGGATGTCTAACCCTAGACTATCAATACCAAAGAAAAGACTCAGCAGAGTTAGGGTGGGGCAAGGGTCAGGGATGGACTGCAGTTGTGGCCTCAGGCCTTAAGTATTCTGTGTCATGAATGAGGGTGTTGTTCTGCCTTTTTGGACGAGTATGTGTGTGTGTTGGAGAGTGTGCAGATTCTGGCGGTCCTAGAAAGGGTGAGGCAGGAGACTCACCTCAGAGAAGGGAAGGGAACAAAGAACATGGGCAAAGTAACTTGTCCAACACCAATAGCAGACTGATGGGGTTCAGGGCAGGCCACCCCAAAATATGCCACGTGGGCATATTGATTATTTTGAATTAAAGTTACTTAAGAAACAGCCAGTGCAAGAAGGACACTCTGACCCTCCTTTGTCCCCCTGAAAGCAAGAAATAAATCTCCCATGTGAAAAATATCCTCCCTGTACCAGGAGAAAGAGACGCATCCTTATCACCAGAGATAGGGAATTCAGGGCCAAGAAGGCTATAAAAACAAACCTTGTTACTACTTCTTTAATAATTTACTACTCCAAGCCCAACCCCTTCATCTTGTCAATTCTTCACAAATTGATTGTTTCTTTGTCTAAAAGGTATAAAGGCCACCTGCTTTGGTCACTTCTTTGAGCATCATATTTTTATGAGCTCCCAGATGTACGTAATTAAATTTCTTTTTCTCCTGTTAATCTGTCTTATGTCAACTTAATTATTAGGCCAGCCAAAGAACCTAGAAAGAAAAAACGGAAAAGTTTTCCTCCTCTACAAGATACATCATTTTCCTCTTGCAAAAATGAAACAAATATCAAGATGAGGAAGATACGGTCAGTAGGACAGTGAAGTGGTTGAGAGTATGGGCTCCCAAGTCAGATTGGCTGGATTGATCTCTACTAGCCCTGAGGCCCTGGGCTGGTTATCCAAGCTGTTTGAACTCTTAGCAAGATCCTGGCACATAGTAAGTGCTTAGTAAATATTAGCTTCTACTTTTCTTTGTAATTCCTTTTCCCTCAGGAAAGAGAAATCAGAACTATTTTTCTAAACTTGAACAGGAAGCTAGGAAAAAAATAGCTTTCAAAACAGCACTAGAATATAACTTCCAAAGCACAAGCAACAATAGAAAAAAATAGATAAATTGCACATCATCAAAATGAAAAACTTTATGCCTCAAAGAACATCATCAAGAAAGTGAAAAGACAAGCCAAGAATGAGAGAAAATTTTTGTGAACCAAATATCTAATAAGAGACATATCTGAAACATATAAAGAACTCTTACAGTTTAATAATAAAAAAGACACATAACCTAATTTAAAAAATGGGCAAAGGACCTGAATGGCCATTTTTCCAAAGAGGATATACCAATGACCAATAAACACGTGAAAAGATGCTCTACATCTCTAGCAATCAGAGAAATGCAAATCGAAACTACAATGGGATGCCACTTCACACACACTAGGATGGCTATAATGAAAACGACAACTAACAAGTGTTGGATGTGGAGAAATTGAAACCTTTACACACTGCTTGTAGCAATGTAAAATGGTACAGCCACTTTGGGAAACAGTCTGGCAGTTTCTGAAAAGATTAAACATAGAGTTATCATATGACCCAGCAATTCTACTTCTAGGCATATACCCAAGAGAGATGAAAATATATGTCCACACAAAAACTATACATGGATGTTCATAGCTGCATTATACATAATAGCCAAAAAGTCCCAAACAACCCAAATGTCCATCAACTGATTAATGAATAAAGAAAATGTGGTCTATTCATACAATGAAATATCATTTGGCAATAAAAAGAAATGAAGCTCTGATATATGCTGCAACATGGATGAGTTCTGAGAACATTATGCTTGGTGAAAGAAGCCAAACACAAAAAGACCACATTTTGTATAATTCTATTTATGTGAAATTTCCAAAATAGGCAAATCTATAGAGACAGAAAGTAGATTAGTGGTTGCCAGGGGCTGGGGGTGTTTGAGGAGGAATAAAGAGGGAATGATAATGAATATGGGGTTTCTTTTGGGGTGATGAAAATGTTCTAAAATTCATTGTATAACTCTGTGAGTATGCCAAAATCCATTGATTTATACACAGTAACTGGGTGAATTGTATGATGGATGAATTATATCTCAATAGAACTGTTTAAAAAAAAACAGTACTAGAAGGAGGTATTAGTATGTTAAGAATTTTCCTGGTTAAGATATATCATATGGATTGCATGTTTCAGATTAATAGATCAATATCAAATAGAAATATCAAATGAAAAATTTCTAGTGGCTGTGCAAAAGATTTTCATTCATAGTCCTGGATGTTTTACATTTTAATTAATGACCCAGAAAAGACCACTTGTGCTGGATATCTTGCACTTGGTCCTCCAGATCTACTCTCCACCTTCCACCCTGCTCTCTGTAGGGGCTGACTTGTGTGAACTGTGCCATTGGGCTCCTGTGGCTTATGGTTGGATCTGGCCATAGTGAGCCCCAGCAGGAGATTAGATGGAGGGATGACAGTGAGGAGTTTTGGGACACTAATCGAAATATCACCAGTGCATAAGTGACATAAAGCAGGATCCAAAGGGACTTGAAATGAGAAGAACAATGGGATGATTCTAACAAGATGATGTTTATTATAAAGTCCAGGTGAAGATGTGGTTACTACAACACTATGTGAAGTTTTGGTTTTGTCAACTCACTGTGAATCAGGAGTTGACATAACACATCCCCTCCAAAATAAAATTCTAAATTCATAGTGCCCCAAATAAAGGAATGTTTGCATTCTCTTCCTTTGTGGTCAGACCACTCTTGTAGTATCATGTTCAGCTCTAGGTGACACATGAAAAATCTCTCTGTGTCAAACTGCTGCAGATTTTAATGCATCTATTTTATTTCCAGCCCCATCTCTTGAGTACTTAGACATAAATGAACAGAAGCTGGGAAATCATATAATTTGATAGGTAGACATGGGACTATTTTTAAAATCGCCTTTCCCTTCCAATTCTTAAGACATTGTTTTTGAACCAAACTCTCACTTCTATTAGAGTAAATTCTTTCCCAGGGAGCTTCTGGAATCTTTATACAAATAGACTTGATAACTCACCCTACAGACCTTAAACAAACCCAGACCTATGTACACATTTTAGCCTCAAACCTGGTGCATGTGGAAGAACTAATCAATAAAGTTGGTCAGAAATAGTTTCTCATAGGCCTAGTTTTAAGCGTATAGTAAATTCAAGTTGAGGTCAAATAATGTCAGAATGTTCATGCTAGAGGTGCCTTTGATATCATTTAGTACAAACCTCTGCTCTTATAAGTAGGGAGACTGAGGCCCAGAGAGGTTAAATGACTTGCCTAAGTTCACCAAGCCAATTGGTGGGAGAGTCTAGACAACATCTGAGTTCTCCTGCTTTTAACCCAGAGTCTACTCACTACATTGCCTCCCTGAAGAAATAATGCTTCTAAAAGCTGACAAGTTTGAGCCAACTTGGAATGGATTTGATGGGTCTTATTTTCTCAGTGTGTTTTTGGTATCTACATTGTGATAAGGCACTGTGTATTACATACCCAGGGCATTTGTCTGCCTTACTTGGAACTGAAAAATATTGACTAACTTTTTTTTTAAGTTCTCCTGGTTTTCTTATCTAGTCATTCCACAAACATTTATTGAGAATCTATTATGTTAGGTAATGTCCAAAGGAGCACAATAAACAGAAAAAAAATCCTTGCCTTCATAGAACTTACCTTGTAATTCTTATTTTTATATTTGGGTCGGTCTTCAAGTGAATCAAGAGAATTCTTGCCTTACCTCCTGTGGTAGTCAGCCTCCAAGATGGCCTCCAATGATCCTTGCCTCCTAGTATTCACACATGTGTATAATGTCCTCCCATGCTTCCCAGGCACAATAGAAAACTGTGGAGGTGACAGTGTGTGACTGAGTTTCAGTCATAAAAAATATTTCAGCTTCTGTCTTCACATCTCTTGGATCAGTTACCCAGGGGAAAGACCCTCAAACAGCCTTGTGGAGAGGCCATATGTAGGGAGGAATTGAGGCCTCTTGTCAAAAGCCAGCACCACTTTGCAGCCATATGAGTGAGTCTTGGAAGTAACTTGGAAGCAAGTTTTTGGTGCTGTCTTGGAAGTGGACTTTCCAGCCTCTGTCAAGTCTTCACATGACTGCAGCCCTGACTGATATTTTGACTGCAGCCTATGAGAGACTGAGCCAAAACTGCCAGCTAAGCTGCTCCAGAATTTCAGACTCACAGAAACTGTGAGAAATGTGAATGTTTATTGTTTTTCTACACCACTAAGTATTGGGGTAATTTGTTATGCAGCAGTAGATAACTGATATACCCTCTGAATTTTAGGAAGGCTCCTTACAGAAGAAGGGTCTGAGAAACAGCTGCATATTAAAAATAGGAAAGGAAGCAATATTTTCCTACACTTCCAGATCACAAGAAAAGAGAACCAACTCTTAGTGGGAAAGGCACATACAAACCCAGGCCACGTCAAACCCATGGCTTCTGATAGAGTGTTCCATGTTTTTGGTGCTGTCAGAAATTTGGGATTTCAAAATGTGATTAGGACGAGTATAAAGGAGGTCCGCCTTTATTACATGAGAGAGAGGAAGAGATCCATGGGTGAAGAAAAGCCAATCTTCTTGACTATAATAAAGAAAACTACGGAAATTAACTCAGGGTGGTTAAACTCAGCAGTGGCATAGCAACAGAAAATATATAGCAAAAAGTGCAGCAACTCAGCAAAACTATTTGCTAATAATTTATTTTCATCAAGAAAAGACAAACATATCCTTGGTAACATGCCAATTTTCAACAAGCTGCTTCATGACGTCTTTCTCTGGGACAAGAGATAATTAAATCTTTCTGAAGACTTTGCTCCCTAACCACGGTAGTTAATTAGGGCTGTTCATGAATATTCTTTTCTCTTTCCTTCCTGACATAGGGTGGGTTGTATTTCCCCACCTACTTGAAGGACCCCCAGGTGACTTACTGTGACCAATGAAATGTGAGTGGAAGCTTTGAAAGTCAGGATGCTTCACCATCTTATCTTTTTCCTGTCATGGCAACCAACAATGTTTCTGCTGGTGGCTGCTCTGTCTGCCTGGGGCCTGGAGTGAGGATGACAGTGGTGTGGAAGAGAGCCTCCAGCGACTATGATAGAGAGTAGAGGGAATAAGAAATATATCTTCAAATTTAAGTCACTGAAATTTAAGCGTTACTTGTAACCACTGTATAATCTAGCCAATCCTGGCTGAAATGCTAATAAACAACTGAAGTTCATGTGCCTCAGTCGTGCCTCTTCAGATGCTGGCTCAGCAGCTCTCAACTCGTTAATAAGAGCCACTATGTATAAGAGTCTTGCTGGGAGCCAGGTGCCTTCCATCCTACATCTCAGTACATTTTCACAATAAACCTGAACAGCAGGTATTATTAACTGCATCTTATCTATAAGGAACCTGAGAAGTGAAGTGATTTGCCCCCAGCTCACTAGCAAGCCACAGAGCTGGCACTGGAAGTCAGCTTTTCTGAATATAAAATCGGAGCAGAGTCACTAAGCTGTACCGGGGCCTCCTATTACTGATTATGAACGAAAGTAATTTTAGCCTACTTGATAACTCAGCCGTGACCTCCTCCTGCATTAGTCACTTTTGTAACCTCCTCCTTGTCTCTACTTTTCTATTTTCTCCAAGAAACTGAGCTATGGAAGCTTTCCCTCGTCATGTTCCCCCACCTAGATGTAATTGTCACCCTCCCACCTAATGGTGAGGAAATAAATACTTAGCATGCAGCCCCTGAAAGGTATGCTGCGCATTTTATATACATTGCAATTTTGTTTAGTCCTTATATGAACCTTGTAGCAGAAGTATTATTAACTCTGTTTTAAAACTGGGAAACTGACACACAGGCAAGTTATGTAAGTTGTCTAAGGTCTTAGTTAATAATCATTAGCTGGTGGATTTCAAACCTGTGTCCACCTGACTCCAGACTTCTTGCTCTTTCCGCAATGATATTCCCTGCAACTAAATCCTTAACCGAGAAAAGTAAAAAGCAGAGTTGGATAGGATTAAGACATGCTGAAGCTTGTTTGGTTGGGTTTTTCTCTACAAAAAGTAGCCTTTCCGTACCCCAAAGTCCACAAAGATCCAGACATCCATTATTTATGAAAGAATAGGGCCCTCCAAGCTCCTTAGCATAAATCCAGGAGTGAGATCCGATAGAAATGGTGATTTAATTTCCATCCTCTGATTTGCATATAGAAAGTGCCCAACATGTATTCGTTTGTAAATTTCAGTTCTCCAGGGGGTTATCAAAGTCAGTGGCAGATGAATGAGGCCTGCACAGCTTCCGACTTCAAGGCAGCCTCAGGTATTTGACTGGTCCTCCAGGTCGGAATCTCTGGCCTCTGCATTTTCCTGGCAGCCTTTTAACACTTTTTTTGCACCGCCATGGGCTAGGTTCCAACTTTTAGCCCTTGGCTCCAGCTCTATTCTAGTTTCACTTCTCTGGAAATTAATTGCTCAGCTCCCTGTGAGGAATGAAAAGATGTAATGTTCCCTGGTATTTGAGGCTAAAATGTGAGCAGTTATTTACCCCACCTCTTATGCTCAGCTGCCCAGTCGTTGATTTGATGTGGTCAGGTCTTAACTTGTCCATGCTATGAAGGGTTCTCCTTCCCTTGCTTTACCTCTAACAGGGGAGATTCCAAAGGCTAGACTGTGAGATCTCATGGGCAGTCTGCTAATTCTAAGATCTTTTCAACTAGATCAATTTCAAGTTGAAGCCATTTGTCTGTGTTGGTTTAACAATCACACTAGTCACTCATTCAGTCAGTATTTACTGATGGCCTTACTCTGTGCCTGGCCCTCCTCTAGATGCTGGTGACAGAGCAGTGAGTGAGACAGACAAGGTCCCTGGTCAACTTTACATTCCAGTGGGAAGAAAGAGACGATAAACAAGTAAATAAGTGAACATGGTAATTTCAGATTGTGATCCTTGCTGTGAATGAAATAAACGAGGTCATGTGATAGGATGTAAGAAGGGATGGGGTTTGTTACTTTAGATTGGTAGTTATGAACGTCTTCTTTGATAACGGAACTTCTGAGCTAAAACTTGAGTGATAAGGAGACAGACTGGGAAAGAACATTCCAGGCAGAAGCAGTAGAAATTCTAAGGCTCTCAGACTGGAATAGGTTTGAGATGTCCAGGGAATAGAATAAAGTTGCGATGATTACCATTCATTGAGTGGTTACTATGGACCAGGCATTGTGCTATGTGCTTACATATATTATCTCGTTTTAATTAATCACAATATCCTACAAGGTAGATGTTATCTCTACTTTACAGGTAGACCGCCAGTTCTCTTAGCACTTGGGGTTCCCTCACCTCTATGATGGCACCTTAGAGAAGTGGGTCTCAGTCGGGGCTATTTGGAAATGTGTGTCTGGGCTCCACTAGCATTTAGGGGCAGGGACCAGGGACGAGAGACATGGGGTCATCTCAATAAATGAGACGACCCTCACAACAAAGAATTGTCCCTCATCACGCGTGATTCTCAAATGTCCCACCAGATCAAGGTTCATGTAGGTGTAAAACCTGTTTATAATCTCCAAACTTTAAGTTCTAATTCCATTTTACCTACACATGTGAAGCTGTGAAATAATAGAAAATATATATATTGGTCTCAGCCCCTGGTTCCTGGCACAGAGCTCCTAAAACCCTATAATCTCCTAAGTGAAGTGATAGGGGCACTAGGAGCATCTTTTGTTCTGATATTTGGTCTTTGACCTTGGTTCCTGACACAGAGCTCACAAATCTCTTGGAATTTCCTGTGTGATAGAAATGTCTTTTGTTCTAATGAGGTGACTCTGGGTTGGCTCCCAGATGGCTTCAGGATGAGGGCTGGTCAGCAGAAAGATCAAGCCTTGATTAGAAGCTTAGAACTTTCAGCCACATCCTCCATCCTTTGGGAAGGGGAGAGGGGCTGGAGATTGAGTTAATGATTGATCATACCTATGTGATGGAGCCTCCATAAAAACCCCAAAACTACAGGGTTTAGAGAGCCTCCAGGTTGGTGAACATGTAGAGTGGTGTGCCCTGACAGCGCATGGAAGCTCCATGCCCCTTCCCACATGCCTTGACCTATGTATCTCTTCATCTTGCTGTTCATCCATATCCTTTATCATATCCTTTATTATATGATAAACCGGTAAACATAAGTAAGTGTTTCCCTGAGTCTGTGAGTTGTTCTAGCAAATGGTCTATTCTAAGGAGGGGGTCCTGGAAACCTCTGATTCGTAGTCAAGTTAGACAGAAGTATGGGTAACCTAGGGACCTACTGCTTGTGATTAGCATCTCAAGTGCGGTGCAGTGTTGTGGGACTGATCCCTTAACCTGTGGGTCTGTGCTACCTTCAGTTAGTGTCAGAATTGAATTGAATTGCAGGACACCCAGGTTGTGTTGGAGAATTGGTTGGTGTGGGACAAGAGTTTAGGAATGCAATCACCAGCTAAAGAGAGGGAAGAGAATACTCTGTTTTACTTGGAAGTTTATCAAGAAATGTTCACCATTTCAGAAAATCACAATACCTACTGCTATGCTGCTCGTGGAATTTGAGTCACCAGAATGATGCAGCTGTATCAGTTTGCATATGTAGCTGTCATGTGCAAATATGTCACACAGGAAATTTGATCCTCCTTTCAATTGACTTAAAATCCAACATTTGTGTGTTACCAGAGATGCATAAAATGCATTCTCTTATTTCTTAACTCATTCATTGTAAGTGCAAGCAATTGACTACTTCAGTGTCTTCTAATGTAATGTGGCCCAAGCAAAGACTTCTATTACATGTTAATTTATTTTCAATTACTTATCTTTTATTTCTTCTATATATTATAATTAAGGCTTAGCGCTGAAAATCCAATGTCCTAGAAAACCCTCCAGTCCCAGACAAAACAGGACTGTCGGTCACCCTAGACAGCATTATTTTTTTCCTGAAATTTTGTGTAGGTAGGTTATATTATCTAAGAATTTAATTCCATGATGGCAAAGGAATTGTTACGAAATATTTGTTGGAAGAGAAGAGTATTGGGTCTGATGGAGTGGAGAACGATTGCCCCAGAGAAAGCCCTGACTCATGGAGTAGTTTAAGAACAGGATATATTTCCACAGGCTGTCCAAAATGGGGAACCCCCAGGGCTAAGTCCAGCCCTTCTTGCATAGTTAAGAGCTATACCTGTGAAAAAGGGCTAGTTTGTTGGGATGGGAAGGTAAATCACAGGGCATTTGACATCTATATTCCTAGCGCTGGCAGCCTCCAGCACACATGTCCAAATTGATGCATAAGATTATAATTTTTATTTTTGGAAAACTGTAGAGCAGGAGAAATTTGTTTTTGCTGCCCTCACATCTCTTTTTGACACTCCTATTCTCGTGCTTTTATGTCCTCATGTTGAAAACTGTTTCCAGTCTAGAAGGTAGAAGTGTGGGTTCTGGCCTCAGACAGACTTTGATTCAGATCCCTGCTCTGACCTAACCATTCTGTGTCTCAGCTTCCTTCACTGCAAAATGAGGATGATAATAATAGATCTGCCTCATAGAGTTAATGTTAAGAAGAAATAGAAGAAATGGACTAATGTTGCTCATTCTTAGCATGACATATAGTTGATGTCTAATAAATTTTATTTATCATTATTCTAGGCTTACCTAGCTCCGCCCTTCCCAGTAGCAACTTGTGGACCAAAATTACTTATTTCTCATTTTTTGTACCTCCCCTCTCACCTGTGTCACTGATTTCGTGTGGTTGGAAGGAAAGCATTCCTTTTAATGAAGCAATTCCTGTTAAGGGTGAGCGTCTGATAGATCATCCTCTTAGCAGGCTGCTTGCATTTTAAAACTTATTAACTTTCACCAGAGGATTGTGTATGAGATATTTTTTGAATTGAGAGGAGAATGATAGCAGATTTTTCAATGCCCCCTGTTATGGGCTGAATTGTGTCCTCCCAAAATTTATATGTTGAAGCCCTAACCCCTAGTACCTCAGAATGTGACTGTATTTGTAGATAGGATCTTTAAAGTGTTCATTAAAGTTAAATGAGATCATTGGGGTGGGCCCTAATCCAATATGACTGGTGTTCTTATAAGAAGAGGAGGTTGGGACACAGACATGCACAGAGAGAAGCCCATGTGAAGACACAGAGAGCAGATAGCCATCTACAAGCCAAGGAGAGAGGCCTCAGAAGAAACCAATGCTGCTGACACTTTGATCTTGGACTTCCAACCTCTAGAAATGTGAGAAAATAAATTTCTGTCTTTTAGCCACCCAGTCTGTGGTAGGCAGCCCTAGCAGACTAATACACCCCTTTTCTCCTGTCACAGATCTTTTGCAGATTAAAGTTCCTGGGGCCAAATCCCAGATGAGTTCTTTGAATTTTCTGATCTCCTTTTTCATCCTTATGGCAAACCCCAGAGGTTCAGTTTATGGCTTCACAATGAGGAGGAAAGGAATGAATATTTTTGAGTTCTAACATGCCAGGCATTAAACCATCATGGTAATTTATGGGTGGTATCATTACAGATTAGGAAACTGAGGGTTGGAGAGGTTACTTATCTTAACTAAAGTAATCATTCATTCAGCAAGTGTTTATTAACATATACCTACGCACCAGGTGGTATGAAAGGTGCTGGAGATACATCAGCAAATCAAGCTGACTTCCTCCCTGTTCTCATGGGGCTAGTAGTTTAGTGAGGAATACAGATTTAAACAAATATTCGTGCAAATAACTATATAATTATAAATGCGATAACTTATAAAGGAGCACTAGGACAGCCAGATCAGTTTCATTGCATTCAATAAAAATTTCCTGAACACCGATTATATGCCAGGCATTGCACTAAATGCTTGGGAAATATCAGGAAACATAACAGATGTGGACTCTATCCTCTTAGAACTTCCACATCTAGAGGGAAAAGAAGGCATTAAACAAGACTGACAAATGAGAGAGAGTCATTTTGAGAGAGAACTTCAGGTTTACCTGGGAGCATTTAGCAAAGGCATATAATTTAGTATAAGAAATCAAGGGAGGCCTTCTGGAGGAATTGCTGTACTTACTGAGACCTGAAGAATCAGGTAGCAGTTAGCCAAGCAGAGGTGTGCAATGCTTTCTTCGGTCTCAGAAGTCATCTTTTCCCTGTCTGGTCATAAATAAGTTGTTCAGATAGAACATTGGGCACTAACTGGAGGGCTAGTTCCACCCTGTCTTGCCTCGAATGGGATGGTTACATTTGAGGGGATAAGACTGGGAGCTTCCCATCTCACTGGGTTACTTTAGGGCACTTCCTCTCCCCTATTATTCCATCTGTGGCAGACACTGGGGGTTGGATTACCAAAAGCCGTTTCCCATGTTGCCCTCTACTATACAAGCTGAAAATGAAAATATGTATTTACCCAGACTCCCTTGCTGGAATGGTTGGTCATGTGACCCAGCTCTGGCCAATAAGCAGAAATTACTGGGTGGGCTTTCAGGAAGAACTTTTTTAAAGAGACAGATTCACCTGGCACTCATTTTTTCCCCTTTACCCATGCCGACTTCCTCCTTCTTCCCTTGAATCTAAATGTATGATCTGGGAGTACAGCAGCCATCTTGTGACCACGAGGAGGATGTTGAATGGTAAAGAAAAGGCCTGGTTCTCTCATGGCTCATGTCAAGCTGCCATGTCAGCCCTGCTTATGCCCTGGCTTAACTGTTCTGAGAGGCTGCTGAATCTCTCATTCTTAGGTGTTTTTTTTCCCTGTTGTTTTTATTTGCAACTAAGTACATCCCTAACTGCTTTACCCCCTGCCTTTCCTCCCAGGTAACAAAAAATAAGGGCTTGAACGTTTATACCTTAGTTTTGAAGGATTGCAGATACTTTCTATATTCTGCTTCACGTCAGGATATCCCTGGTTGGGAAGCTCCGCATCGTTATTTGTTTGGACTATTGTACTCAGGATTGCAGAGCCAGCTGCCTTTGGAGGTACCCTGACTTAAACACCTGGGGCTCTCATACTCCAGGGCTTCATGTTAAAACAGGTAAAATGTACTCAAGGAATGGCTCCTCCCCAAAGTCTGAAGATAATAAAAATGATGCAGATTAACTTTTAAAAAAATTATAGCTGGAGGAAAAATAGAAAAGGAAAAAGTGAGGAGAAATAAAGGCAAGAGTACAAAAACTAGTTTCAGGTAGGGTGTCAGGTTATCCTCCCTTTAGTAAGTTCCAGATGAGTGAAAAATGTATTCTCCTGAGTGAAGTCTTTCCTTGAGACAGAAAATTCCTCCAGATGTCTCCCTTCCTCCAAATAGTACACCGTTTACTCACAGGGAGGGATTTATACAACAGCTTTTCTAGGGCGATCACATTGCTCTGCAGTATAATTTCAAAAGTATTTTCTTACTGAAAAAATCTGCCCTTTTGTTTGTAAGAATCTTTCCCCTTGGAACACAATCTCAGAGTTTGTAAATCAAAGCTACGTATTTACCTTATCATAGAGTGCTTTCTCTGATTCAGAAATTTTGATCTTGGTAAAGCTTATCTGCAAAGAAGCAAACTAGCCACCTGGATTCAGTGGCATGTTCTGTGTGTTGTCTTCCTCACCAGTCGAACTGGGGAGACTGCAAGGAACTGAGTTTATCGGCTTGGCCAGATCCTCAGCTCATGGGCAGAGGGGAAAGGAGAGCAGCAGAAAATCTGGAAGTAAGACCTGTCACCTCCCATAGCGGGATGTGAGAGACCCTCTTGCCCTATATCTTTTCCTCTTGTGTTCCTGACAGGGGCCATTGCTTTGGGATAAGTCAGCAAAGATTGCTGCAAGGTGGAAAGTGGAAAGGCTCCCTTGGTTTCAGGGAGCAGAGAAACTCTGAGGCCACTTAGGAAGGAGAAGACTTATCACGGACGTAAAACGGGAGCCAGAAAGCTATCAGGGTGGAGGCAGCTCAAGGGACTGGCTGTTCTTTGTCTCTCTCTCTTCTATGATGTGTCTGCTCTATTTTCCTTTCTTTATTAACAGGCCAATTCCTCAATCCAAATGCCAGAGAGAGCTAGTCCAAACGACTTTTGCTCGTTGACATTGCCCCTTTGGGTAGAGTCCTTTGCCCAGGGCATTTTCATGAGCCATTAGCCAGCTGATGGACAGGCTGCCTCAGGCCAGGTGCCCACCTCTAGTCTACTCAGTGGTCACTGATGCACAGACTCCAGCTTAATGCAACTTTCCTGATCCAGGGCGCTATGGACAGGGCAGTTTATACTAGAAGCAAGTGTGAGATAATGCAGTCTGTGGAACTTGCATTTAGACTGAGTCCCGATGCCATCACATGCCTACTTTGCTTGACCAGCCAGCACTCAGATTTCCTTGTCTGTAAATAGGGGATAATAATGAAACCTATTTCATAGGGTTGTGGTGAGGCTTAAATAGGATAAAGTATAGGTGAAAGGGCTTTGTAAACTGTTGAATATTATATGAATGATATTATTATCAGAAAGGGATAACCTCAAGCCATTTTGATCCATTTGGCTTCTCAGAAGGGCTAGCCATTCATCTAGAAAGACAGCAGCGACAGGGAACAAAGAACAGATAGGGAGTGCAGAGGGGCAGGAATCTCCTGCTACTCTGAGTTAAGGAGTGTCTAGGGGTAGCTAGCCAGGAGTTCTGGTCCTCAGGGTCTCATAAGGCTCTGGGTGCTTGATGTGTGTGAGTGTGTGTGTGTGTGTAAAATGAGTGATAGAGGAGAACAGAGGAACCCTCTTCTTCTGTCTTTTCAGAGCCTTCTCCTTCCCTCTATTGCTGGCCCCCTTTTCACCACTGACCTCTCCAAATTTCTTTAAAGACAAAGAGAAAAGTAGACAGGAAATTAAACAATCAGAGTTGAAAAGAGAGAAGTGACAGTGAGTAAGCAGAGGGAATAAGATATTGGGTGTGAGTTCCCCAGAAGGGCTGGGCCGTTCAGCCCACAGAACTAAACTGCTGGGGATTTTGTTTTGGCGCCTAACTAAACATCCTGTAGCTGCCAGTAAATATCAAGCCCTTTGTATCAAAATTGGCCCTGACAGTGGGCAGAACTGCATCTGGGCACCCCTGGAACTCCCTGACTCACTGCGGAGGTAGCTGAATGTGGGTGGGGCACTGGATCAAGCACAGTGGCTTTGCTGTTAAGCTCACCAGGTCCCTCCTTAAAGAGGAAAGAGGGGGAATGGTGGGAGAGAGACTTCTTTACCAGGCATCCTGTCCTGGATGGGAGACCCGGGCCTTAGTCCAGTAGGCTCAGGTTGTCACATACAAATGTACTGAAGCATACTGCAAAAATTCGTAATTTATTCATAAAAACAAAGCTTTCCAAAACACACTGCAAACTGGAACGTCTTGATCTACTAAATTCTGCTGGCCGAGATGGGCTCGTGCAGAGCTATGTGGGGTAGGAAGATTAAATTGCGGAGCAGGAAAAGTAGAAGCAGAGTTTTGATATGTTCCTTTGAGAAGAATACAGGAAGGGCAAGCAAGGGGAGATAGGGAAGTGAAGAGAGATGAATCATTCTCCTCTGTATCTGGCTAATTCTCTCATTGGCATTGGCACGTACAACTGCTGAATCAAAGTCCTGGGGTCCTGACTTTCTTTCTTCTTCCAGGGCTTTTCGTTCTCTGCTAATTAGGACATCGGAGAAACTGTCATGATAATTACAGTGTCTAGACTTGGGGGACTATGGGAAGCAGTAAGAGAATATTTAATTGCAGAGCTGAGAAGACACCCGAAGACGACAGGATTTTGAAAGTCTCTTTTGAGAACAATGCTACACTGAGCTGTGTTTCTCGGGATTGCCCTGACGTTGTCTGCTACGTAAGGGGAATCTTGGGTGTCTTGTCTGAGCATTTAGGTTTGTCAAAATTTTCATTTCCTGAAGAAGATTCCAAGGATCTGCAGAGAAAGCTGTGTTGTGGTGTTCTGATCTTTATCAGTTTTATCCTCAGATCATGTCATTACCAAGAGTGGCAGAAGTGGGATGCTCTCCCAGTTTGTTGCCCAGACTAAAAGATACATATTGACTGATTCTTTTGGAGAGATAGGGAAAGCGATTGGAAGGGAAACTTCCTGCCTTGCCAAGTTTGGTCATCATATTTTTCCTTTCACGAATTTAATGACATGCTTTCTTCAGCCAGTTGGTGGAAGAGCCAAGCAGAATGTTTTCCTTCCCAACATACAGTAAATCCATGCTTATTGGTATCCAGTTAACTAGAAACCCTCATTAATCAGCATTTCCCCAATTGGAGAGGACAAAATGATTGGTGTTTGTAACGATGCCTGGCAGGTGCCAATCCTTCCCCAACTGGTCCAACCCCAATTGCCTTTTGCTTTTCCCAGTGGAAGTATCACTATTGTTTCTGCTGACTATGCATGTAAACTAGCTTATTGTAAAGAGTCAACATTGAAAAATGGGAAAGTAAAAAAATCCCTTTTTAAGTGTCTCACCCCGTAGTTAACCCCCCAGTTAAACATTCAATAGACTAGTGTAGATCCCCTGGAAATTTTCATGTATATAAATATATACATGTATATAGAATATATTTATGAAAATGAAACCATACTATGTACACTGTTGTGTAACCTATCTTTTCACTTTTCATATCATAAACATTCATATCAAACGTATAGAACTACCTCAACATTTTTTTTAATCTATTTTATTGAGGTCATATTGGCTTTTAACATTGTGTAAATTTCAGGTATACATTATCATATTTCAGTTTCTGTATAGATTGCATTGTGTTCACCACCAATAGTCTAGTTTTACCCATCACCATACACATGTACCCCTGACTCCTTCCCCTACCCCCTTTTCCTCTGGTAACCACTAATCTGTTCTCTTTATCAAACTACCTCAAAATTTTTAATGGCTGCATGGTGACCTACAGTATAGATTCATCATAATTGATTTTACTAAATATCTGTTAATGGATATTTAGGTTTGCTTCCTATTCTTTGCTATTATAATTATTTCTGCAATGCCATCTTAGCAGTTCTCTGATTATTTTTTTAAAGATAAACTGTATTGTTGCTTTTTAAAATCGACTTTATTGAAATATAGTTTACACACAATAAACTGAACTCATTAAAAGTGTACAATTCCATGAGTTTTGACAAAAGTATCTACCAATGTAACTGATTCCACAATCAAGCCATAGAACATTTCCATCACCTCAAAAACTTTCCTCATGTATGTTTACAGTCAACATCCACCCTCACCCCTGGTCCCAGGCAACTGTTGCTCTGCTTTCTGTTACTATAGATGAGTTTACATTTTCTAGAATTTCTTATAAGTGGAATTATATAATATGTACTTTTCTGAGTCTGGCTTCTTTCACTTAGCATAATATTTTTGAGATTCATCCATGTAGTTGCCTGTATCTGCAGTTCATTTCTTTTTATTGCTGGGTAGTAATCCATTGTATGGATGTACCAGAATTTGTTTATCCATTCACTTGTTGATGAACATGTGGATTGTTTCCAGTTTTTGGCTGTTATGAATAAAGTTTCTATGAACATTTATGCAGAAGTCTGTGTAGACATATGTTTTCATTTCTCTTGAGTATAAACTTGATAAGAAACCGCCAAACTGTTTTCTACAGTGGTTGTACAATTTTAGATTCCTACCAGCAGTGTGGTAGAGTTCCAGCTACTCTATATTTTTGCCAATGCTTAACTTGTTAGTCTTTCTAATTTTAGCCACTCTATCAGATGCATATAGTATATCATTATGGCTTTAATTTGCATTTCCTTGATGACTAATGATGTTAAACATCTTTTCATGAGCTTTCAGCCATTTGTATATCTTATTTTATGATACATCTGTTGAAATATATTGCCCATTAAAAACTTAGGCTGTCTTCTTGTTACTACAGTGTAAGAGTTCTTTATATATTCTAGATACAAGTCCTTTGTCAGATATGTGCATTGCAAATATTTTCTCCCAATCTGTAGCTTGCCTTCTTATTTTCTTAATGGTGTTTTCCAAAGTGCAAAAGTTTTTAACTTTACTAAAGTCCATGAATTATTTTTTTGAAACATCAAAAAGAGAGAGAGAGAGATTAAATAGTGGTTAGTGTAGTTTTTGTATTGACTGCATACAATATTTCAATTCCTTGGAAATTATCTACTGTGTTAGAGTATTGGATTAATCAAAACATCCCTTTTTCTTATTGCCTTGGATAACAAAATTTCCTATATTTCTATGTCCTCATGCGGTGACTCTGAAATTTAAGTGCCATCTTAATCCCTGTTTTTACAAAAAAATGTAACTTAATTGGCAAATGTAGGGGAAAAGGAATAAATTTGATCTCTGATGACCATTTATATTAGCTTATTTTTTCCCTCAATGAGTCATCTACAAAAGTCTGTCAAGGGTAATAATGAAAACATATATTGAATGCTTACTATGTGTCAGGCACTGTGCTAAATGGATTGTTTCATTTAATCTTCACAGCCATGACTCTATGATTGGTCACTATTGGCATCCCCGCTTTATAGATAAAGAAACTGTTCCAGTTTGCTCAACTTACTGCAGAGCTAGGATCCAAACCCCAAATGTATATGTGCTTATATGCTTTTAACTACCACTCACACTTCATTCATTCTGTGAGTTTCCTTTGGTGCATTGAAAGAGATGTATTATATGTCAATGATACAATTAACTTAGCAATGTAACTAAATTGTCACACTCTAAGATTATATATTACCCAATGCGTATTCTGATTTCCCAACATGTCACCCAATATTTTCAACACCAATATTTAACACCTATTAATAGCATGTGCTATGCTATTAATACTTCTGTAATAACCAGTTATTACATCTCAACCGTATAGTCTTTGTTTTAAAATAGCTTTTATATGGATGTCTCATCATCTGTATTTAGGCATTTGTTGGTTTTGAGGGTAAACCATTTTGAGATTTTCAAATATTTCATTTCAGCCTCAAAAAGAATTCTTTCAATGTAGGGACTTCATTTTTAAACTCACATCTGCCAATATTCTCAAGTAAAAATTAGAAGACTCTAGAATTGAAACTTCTAACTCTCTGGCAAGGTATAGCTCAAAAGACAAGAATCTGGAAGGATGAAGAGAAGTTGCTAAGGGAGACAAGGGCTGTCCCTCATAAATAAGAAATTTCACTGAGTCACAGCTGTCCTCCTTCATTTTCAGATATATTAATGAGAATCAGTGGAGGCGTGCAGACATGAGGTCTCAGTGCACCACAGAGCTGGCTCCTAGGAAGGGTGGTGCGTTTTCAACATGGGATTCAGAGGGATGGTTATAGCACATTAGGGCCGCGCTTTTTGCGGTTGAATATGGCTTTGCTATTTGCCTCTGAGCTACATCCTCCAGCGGTACTCTAGCAGTTGCCCTGGGGGAAAAAGGTCTGAGTAGAGTTACAGAAGGCAATTGTAGGACATGGAGGAGGACCTCTTCCTCATCACTCTATGCTTTAAAAATTAAATAATAGTCAACTGTACTGTGAACTTTTTTTCTTTCTCCCCTCCAGTTTCCTAGAGCAAAAAACAACAAAGAAATTAAAAGATATGGGAAAAAATTCCTTTTGCCTTATATTAATTACTGAACTAAACATCATAAGAGTACGATGACCTTTACATAAAAGTATAGACCTTTCTTCTCTTAGTAATGTGTATCAGCAGCAATATTTAGGTCACAAGAAAACTTTGGGAGGATGGTGTACTATGTACAGAGGAGCGTCTGCTGCCTCCTGTAAGAGCGATCATTAATTCCTAGGGCCAGGGCACACATTTTGTCAAACAACTAGAGCCAGACCACACCGTCTATATCTTCCTCTCCCAGGCAGGTTTAGGGGAGAAGGGCAGTGAAGGAGGAAGATTAAGTCCCCAGAGTTAGCAAGTTTTGTTCACTGATCCCAGCCAGGCAAGTACATCCCTGGGAAAAGCAGGGACAGATCCCTTCCCAGCTACAGTCCTCTTCTCCTCCCACCCCATCCTGCCCTTCCTCTATGCCTCTGTTTAGAGTTCCTGAAAAGGATGTGGTTGGAGGGGAAGAGACTTGAGAGAAGCAAGAGGAAAACAGCTCTTCAAGACTCAGTGAGGTGTGTCAGAAAGCTCCTTGGATTATCCGTCCTTGTTTTCTCGTCTGTAATGCTTCCACTTATTAGCTGAGTGACCTTGGGCAAGTACCTTCACTTCACTAGGCCTTTTGTCTTCACCTGAAAAGTCAGGGGTTTGGGTTAGAGCTAGATGATCTCTGAATGCCTTCAAGACTGGACAACTGTGACCGGCTCCTGGGATTCTTTTAGCCCCGCCTGCCTCATCCAGGACAATACCAAAGGTCAATGGACAATGCAGAGCAGCGTGTGCCTTTTGTAGGGGTCTGTTCAAAAAGATCCAGGCACCTTTCTTTTAAAACTACTCGTTTTCCTACAACCACATGTATCTTTAAAAACAAAAAAGAGGATTGGCATAATCAGAATAATCTGCTTCTAGAAATATCTGTTGGCAGGAAGGCCACCGATTGATCAAATGCACTGCTTATTTCTCCTTAAGGACTAGATATAGGCCAGAGTAAGTCTCTATATAGATTTCCTTTCTTTGAGCCAGATCTGAGCTGTATACTCTTAGCAAGCATTGATGATGAAACTGTATGAAAGGTGAAGTAAGCTTCTCTTTCAAGACAGGAGAGTGAGCCTATACACACCTCCCTCTGTGACTCCACTGAAATAAAAGTCAACAAGTACAAAAAAAAGTGTGTGATGGGAAGGGGTAGAAATCAATGGACTGGGGATTTCAACAAATTTCTAAAAGATAAAAAGTGAAAGGAAAGGATTAATGGTTGAATTGGGCAGAAAATGCCACTGGCTAATATACCTAAGATGAAATGACAATTAGGAACTTGAGAAAAAACAAATTCTAAACCAAAAAGTCACAGACCACACAGGAAGCAAACTATAACCAGGCATGAATATAATCAGTTAATAGAGTGTAAGAAAAGGCGATCCGTTTGACCTTGATGCTAGAAATAGCCTCATTTGAGAGACCCAGGGGTTATAACATTGGGTCCATGGAAAATGTCATCCTAGCTACTAATATTGAACAGTGTTCATATTGATCATAATAAAGAACATGCAGTATATTGACATGTTTCCATTATTTTTTTATATTTTAATAGACATTAGTTTTTAGATTTAGAGAAAAATTGTAAAGATGGTAGAGAGTTCCCCTATTATTAATATCTTACGGTCCTTTTGTTATGATTAATGAATATGGATACATTATCATTAACTAAAGTCCATACTTTCTGCAGATTTCTTTAGTTTTTATCTAATGTCTTCTTCTATTCCAAAATCGCACCAGGATACCACATTATCTTTAGTCATCCTGTCTCCTTAGGCTCCTCTTGGCTGTGACAGTTTCTCAGACTTTCCTTGTTTTTGATATCCTTGACAGGTTTGAAGAGTACTGGTCAGGTATTTTGCAGAATGTCCCTCATTTGGGATTTGTCTGATGTTTTTCTTATGATTAGACTGGGGTTATGGGTTTTGCAGGGAAGACCCCCAAAGGTGAAGTGCCATTTTTGTCACATCAAATCAAGGGTACATACTATCAACATGACTTATCACTCTTGTTGGCCTCGATTACCTGGCTGACGTAGTGTTTGCCAGGTTTCTCCAGTGTAAAGTTATTCCCCACCCCCTGCCTTTTCATACTGTACTGTTTGGAATGGAGTATACAGGCTTTTAACTTCTAAAGTCAACCTATAGATAAAGTAGCGAAGGATTTTTTGTGATTGCAGCAAAGGATGTAAACATTAACAATTTTGTTAGCAGTAAAGCGTAGCTGACAAAAATGAAAGGGAGAAGAAAGCAGAGGAATGGGAAGAGGAGACAATATCATTTTATAGAACAGGAAATCCACAGATACTCTATTAAAAAGAAATAGAAATTTGAGTCCTTATTTAAAAATATGAAACTTTTGGGGCTGGCCCGGTGGCGCAAGCAGTTAAGTGTGCGCGCTCCGCTGTGGCGGCCGGGGTTTGCTGGTTCGCATCCCGGGCGCACACTGCCGCACCGCTTGTCAGGCCATGCTGTGGCGGTGTCCCATATAAAGTGGAGAAAGATGGGCATGGATGTTAGCCCAGGGCCAGTCTTCCTCAGCAAAAAGAGGAGGATTGGAAGATGTTAGCTCAGGGCTGATCTTCCTCACAAAAAAAAAAAAAAAAGAAACTTTAGGTCCAAAAGAGCAAATAAAGCATTACCATTGCTATGAAGCGTTGGGAGAAGAGGAGTATGAGATACATGTTCATTTTCATACTGTGGACTCAACTGATACTGACCACAGCTGGTAATCAAGAAGAGAAATATAGAGTGCAGTGGAAGTCAGCGCCAAATGATCTCCCCCAGGTGAAACCAGAGTTTTCCTCTGCAGAGGGGACTGGAGCTGAGCAAGGAGAAGGGGAAAGGCTGATGCTATTCATTGGAAGTTCTTTTATACTCTTTGATTTATCACCACGTGCACAAATCATTTGCTTTAAAACCAAAGATGATGTGTAGGGTGGTGCCAGGACTCATAATGGACACCTAGTATGACCCATTCCGTGCAGCACCCACCTTCCGTGATCCAAGCAAACCAACCAACTGCTTACACTTCCTTCACACAAACAACACTACCACGTGGTGTTTTGTCGAGCCAGGAACCCCACTTCTTCGAGAGTAAAAGGGTAATCTTCTTAGGTCTTTGATTTGTATGAAAGGCATTAAAAAAAAGAACTCCTTTTGTTTCCCTTGGAATAAAGATTAGGAAGATTTGAGTTGCAAAAGAGAAATTGGCTGAAAAACGCATCAGCTATCTCTGCTTGAAAAGTATTGGCAGTCAGTGGAAATCCTCTGTGTGTTTCCTGTGTTTAGCATTTATACAACGTGTTTCAGTTTAAAAGCCCTTTACTGTCGTTAGCTAATTACCTCCCAAGGGCTGCAGGGTAGTTAGAGGGAATATTGGAACCAAGCCAGCTTTTAGAGCTGTAAAATGTGCATGTGTCTGTACTAGCCCTGATTCAGGGTGTAGTTGTTACACCATTTCGTACACATGGATCCACCGGGTAATGTGTGGTTATTCAGTCTCTGAAGTTTTTTTCTAGACTTGCCATCTTCTCAAGAAGTATAAGTTAGTGAAACAGAAGAGAACTTATTTCAACAGTATCTCTTGTAAGTGTCTTAAAAACAGTTAAACATTGGTTTTAGGTTCATCATTAAATCAGAATCTCCAAAGTGAAGCCTGAGTATTGGCACTTATTAAAAGTTGCCTGGCTGATTCTAGAGTAGAGCCAGGCTAGAGAACCACTGACTTCAATGGCCAAATAGGGGCTCCTTCCACTACCCTCAACAATAACTATATCTGCAAAGAGAATGAAATACAATATTTGGCTAAGGAGAACTTTTTATAAACACCAATTGTTAATAAATATTACATCTTGTTTTGTATCAGATACATATTTTACATTATAAAAGTGCTCAGGTAATTTGGAGAATGTAGAAGAATAAATATGAAGGCTATGTGTACATAGAAAGTCATCACAAAAAGAATCATTGTTCATGTTTTGGAATTTTTCTTTCCATTTTATTTTTATGCTTAGTCTTTTTTAAAAAAAATTATTGACATAGCTGTTATCAGATTCCATATACAATTTTATATCTTGCTTTTCAAATTTATCACTATAATAGGCATTTTCCATTGTTTCTTGCTTCAAAAGTCATCTCTGAAAACAAAATCTAGTGAAATGAGGCATAGGAAAATTTATACCCACAATCGAACCAAATTAGAAATTCATGTACCTGTAGAGCACAGGCCCACAGGAACGTTCTCTACCCCTGTGTCTATTTAGAACACTTCAGATGAAGAGGAACTGGAACACGTGCTCAATTTCTGTAGCCAAATATTAACTATATTTGGTGTGTGGTGCCCTCTAGTGGCTGTGCTGGGACTGTGCCTTTTTTCTGTTTGTAAACTAGATGTGGTGAGTAAGGACTCTTAAAGGGGGTTAGATTGTATGCATGCATGTTTGAATTTAGTATCTCTGTATTTTTATTTATATGTGTTGCCTTAATGTAGAATGAGGTTATCTAAATGCAGGAACTGACTGTGGGTCTGTTTCATTTTTATTCATTCAACAAACATTTTTAAAGAATTTACCATGTGCCAGGTATGGTGCTAGGGGCTGGCAGAAACACAGTGCTAGTGGGAGAAACACAGCCAGATGGGATAACTAACTTAACAAGCCATGGATATTCCAGCAGAAGAACTTGACTCCCTGTAGATCCTTGTCCTCCTCTATCTAGGAAGACCATCCTTTTCAATGAAGTGTGAAGCTTTGGGAGGGACAAATGTGGCAGAGCCGGGAAGAAAGGGGACACCTTCCCAGCAGGGCAGATCTACCAAACTGATTCTGGCAATCAGTGGGGTTGATAGATGTCACAGAGAGCTTGCTCTCAATTTACTTAGTAAATTAAAATTTATGATGGACTATAACACATTAATAAGATAAAATGAGTGGCAATAATTCAGAGGTTTAATTGAGCCCCTATAAAGGAATAAATATAATTTTCTAGAAACATATACTTTATATAATATGTACCCAAGGAAGAAAGGTAACTATTACATTTTTGTTTTTAATTTTTTGTTTATTGTAGTAACATTGGTTTATAACATTGTAAAAATTACAGGTGTACATCATTATACTTCTATTTCTGCATAGATTACATCATGTTCACCACCCAAATACTAATTACAACCCATCACCACACACATGTACCGAATTATCCCTTTCACCCTCCTCCCTCCCCCCTTCCCCCCTGGTAACCACCAATCCAATCTCTGTCCCTATGTGTTTGTTTATTGTTGTTATTATCTACTACTTAATGAAGGAAATCATATGGTATTTGACCTTCTCCCTCTGACTTATTTCACTTTGCATTATACCCTCAATGTCCATCCATGTTGTCACAAATGGCTGGATTTCATCGTTTCTTATGGCTGAGTAGTATTCCATTGTGTATATATACCACATCTTCTTTATCCATTCGTCCCTTGATGGGCACTTAGGTTGCTTCCAAGTTTTGGCTATTGTGAATAACGCTGCAATGAACACAGGGGTGCATGTACCTTTACAAATTGGTGTTTTCAAGTTCTTTGGATAAATACCCAACAGTGGAATAGCTGGATCATATGGTAGTTCTATCCTTGATTTTTTGAGGAATCTCCATGCTATTTTCCATAGTGGCTGCACCAGTTTGCACTCCCACCAGCAGTGTATGAGAGTTCCCTTCTCTCCACATCCTCTCCAACACATATTGTTTCCTGTGTTGTTAATTATAGCCATTCTGACGGGCGTGAGGTGATATCTCATTGTAGTTTTGATTTGCATTTCCCTGATAGTTAGTGATTTTGAACATCTTTTCATGTGTCTGTTGGCCATCTGTATATCTTCTTTGGAGAAATATCTGTTCAGGTCTTTTACCCATTTTTTAATTGGGTTGGTAGTTTTTTTGTTGTTGAGATGCATGAGTTCTTTATATATTTTGGAGATTAAGCCCTTATCAGATGTATGGTTTGTAAATATCTTCTCCCAATTGTTAGGTTGTCTTTTCGTTTTGTTGATGGTTGCCTTTGCTGTGCAGAAGCTTTTTAGTTTGATGTAGTCCCATTTGTTTATTTTTTCTATTGTTTCTCCTGCCCGGTCAGACATGGTGTTTGAAGAGATGTTGCTAAGACCGATGTCGAAGAGCGTACTGCCTATGTTTTCTTCTAGAAGTTTCACAGTTTCAGGTCTTACATTCAAGTCTTTAATCCATTTGGAGTTAATTTTTGTGTATGGTGTAAGGTAAGGGTCTACTTTCATTTTTTTGCATGTGGCTATCCAGTTTTCCCAACACCATTTGTTGAAGAGACTTTCTTTTCTCCATTGTATGTTCTTGGCTCCTTTGTCAAAGATTAGCTGTCCATAGACGTGTGGGTTTATTTCTGGGCTTTCAATTCTATTCCATTGATCTGTGTGTCTGTTTTTGTGCCAGTACCATGCTGTTTTGGTTACTATAGCTTTGTAGCATATTTTGAAATCAGGGAGTGTGATACCTCCAGCTTTGTTCTTTTTTCTCAGGATTCCTTTAGCTATTCGGGGTCTTTGGTTGTTCCATATAAATTTTAGGATTCTTTGTTCTATTTCTGTGAAAAATGTTGTTGGAACTTGGATAGGGATCGCATTGAATCTATAGATGGCTTTAGGAAGTATGGACATCTTAACTATGTTAATTCTGCCAATCCAAGAGCACAGAATATCTTTCCATTTCTTTGTGTCTTCTTCAACTATTACATTTTGAAAGCACTTTTGCCTTTCGAATTTTACCTTGCTTTTTTGGGAAGGAAATGCATATAAAACTAATCGAGTTTTTCTAATCTGAGGAAGGCCTAAAGCACAGGACAGAGTAAGGAATCGCTAAGGCATTCATGAGCACGTCTTTTGGTATATAGTCTCTTTGACCACATTACATACAATTATGCAGGATGATCTATAGATTAGCTAAGTCATGTTTTTTTTTAACCTGAGGACCCTGGTGATGATATTGGATTTACAAGTTTGGTTCCATACACCAAAAACCTAAGCGTGATTATATAGTATTTATCGTAAATATGGAACCAGCAATTACTGGTTGTGTGGTCTTACACAAGTAACTTAACTTTCTCTTTAATTTTCCTCATTTGGAAAAGGGTGTAACGTACCTTTCTGTAAGGATTAGAAATAAGGCATGTAAAGTGTCCATCAAAATTCCTGGCACACTATAGCTGCTCAGTGGACACAGTAGGCGCTTGAGAATGATAGAGATGCTTGGGCTCTGGAGCCAGGCTGCCTGGGTTTGAATCTTGGCTCTACTTTTTTCTTAGCTGTGTGACCTTGGGCAAGTAACTTTGCCCCCCGAGTCTCAGTTTCCTTATCATTAAAATGAGGGTGATAACAGTACCTACATCATAGGATTATTGGGCAGAAAAAATGAGTTAATACATGTAAAGTGCTTTGGAACATTTATTAATATATAGGGTTTAATAAAAGTTAGTTATTATTTTAATTGCTATTCTTTTCGGCTTTTAGAGACACTTGCATCTTTTTGAAGTTGTGTCTTAAAATCAGGGAGAGACATCTTCCCCTATGTATAAAACACATCCATTCAGCACTGTCACACCAGTTGTTTTCAGCAGATTTCCATCCTTGTGGCTCTGTAATCGCCTTTCCTTTGATAAGTCCTCAGAGCCCTCAGTAGGAATAACTTTGTTTATAAGTTTGGCTGCTTTGCTATAAGATAGCAATTCTTAGTTCTTGACTTCCCTCTCTAAGTATTTATGAATTCCCTAAAGAACATGGGGAGAAAGAATTATTTGGAGCAAATTAGGAAAGCATTGTGAAATTCGCACTCCCCTTGGTAACCCCATTGTCACTTACTCTCCAAAATAGTTGTAGGATGCTGTGGTTTTGTGCGATGAAGCTCTGGTACTTAATTTCAGTCTGATTCAGTCTTTTCTTCAGCGGTGATTTAGCTAATGCTCATCCCCCTTAATATATAGTGACAATGGGCTACACATACAGGCTATATTAAAGTGGTACAAAGAAGGAGTATGAAGAAGAAGCTGGACAAAGATACAACTAACTCACTAATTATAACAAGAATCCATGGGACCGGCCCTGTGGCTTAGCGGTTAAGTGCGCGCACTCCGCTACTGGCGGCCCAGGTTCGGATCCTGGGCGTGCACCGACACACCGATTCTCCGGCCATGCTGAGGCCACGTCCCACATACAGCAACTAGAAGGATGTGCAACTATGACATACAACTCTCTACTGGGGCTTTGAGGAAAAAAAGGAGGAGGATTGGCAATAGATGTTAGCTCAGAGCCGGTCTGTCTCAGCAAAAAGAGGAGGATTAGCGTGGATGTTAGCTCAGGGGTGATCTTCCTCACAAAAAAAAAAAAAAAAAAAAAAGAATCCAACTGTGATAACTGCTATTTTAAGGTACCATAGAGGGAAGGGGATTCTGACTAAGAGCTTAGGGAGAGGTTTAAAGAGGCAACATTGATAATGAACCTTGAAGAATGGCCGAGGGGTAAGGAAATACAATAGAAACAGAGAGAACAAGATGAACAAAGGCATAAAAATGGGAAATACCGGGCTTGTTCAGGGAACGGTCCTGTGTTGTTAGAGCTGAAGGTATGCAGGCAGAGGGTTAGGAGATGAGGAACAGAGGTCCCTGGGTCTCAGGGAGTCCACTCGCCTAACTCCTCTCAGGTTCTGGGGAGTAGAGGGTGGGGCTTCTCTGACAACTCTCTCAGGATCAGGTCTTGGGTGGACCCCTCATTTCTTCCTTCTCCTTCAGTCTTCTCAGCTCACACATCCTTTTTACCTCTGCACTTAAAAAACTCTATTCTCTTTTATTTTCCAACAGACTTTGCTCATCTGGCATTTATTAACCTGCCACCTATTATGAAATATGTGGAAGATGAAATGGCGTAAGACTTTGCACAAAACATTGGCCCCTCAGGGTAAAAATCTGAGCCTAACAAAATGGGAACAGGCCAGGTAGCCTGGCTAGATTCTAGGGGGTAGAAAAGAGATGATAATGAAGTCAGAAAACCATGCTTGGCACACAGATGGTGCTCGATCAATATTTGTTCAATAAGTGAATTAGGGGACAGCTTGACAGACCCTCAGGTATTGTAAGGTGTCTCTGGGGTCTGGCCATCTGCCTCTCTAAGAACACTTCCTATTTGGGAAACAGGAAGGAACAGGAGAAGAGATTTGTGTATTCTGGCTTTCCATGCATTTGTGACAAGGCCAGGTTTCTTCCGGAGTTAGGAGTTCTTTGTCTGGCAGTTTTCTCTTTCAGGGGAGAAAGGCGTGTGTGTGTGTGTGTGTGTGTGTGAGTGAGTGAGTGTATGCAGATGACACAAATACAGTGACCCAATGTTTATTTGCTTCCAGTCATGTCAAGACCTGAAGACCTCAAGTTACAAAATAATTCCTTTGCCAACAGGTAAATTCGGGGCAAAATGATGTCAAGAAAAAAGTTAAAAAGGTCAGAGAGAGCTCAGTTGTACTTGGTAAACGTATGCACTTGGCACTTAGGATACAAAGAAGACTTGGTTCTAATCTCAAAGAGCTTTGAATGTGGAGAGACAGAAAGCCATACAGAGTATTTAATGCAGGGGAGATAGTGCCATCACAGAGGTTAGCCCAGGGACTCAGAGGAGGGGCTTTTACTAGAGTCCATGGCCTTGCTACTCCAAGTATGGTTGGACCAGCAGCAGCATCTCCTGGAAACTCGTGAGAAATGCAGACTTTCTGGCTCCAGCCCAGACTGACTGAATGTGAGTCTGAGTTTTAATGAGATCCCTAGGTGAATCATATGCACATTAATATTTGAGGAGCACTGGCTTAGGGGGCGGGGATGGGATCTGGGAACATTTCTTAGAGGAAGTAAATCCTGAGTTGTGTTTTGAGGATGAGGAAGGTTAACCAGGTGGTGTTCCAAGCACAGGGAACAACATAAGCAAAAGCTCAGTGGCATGAAAAACACAGCGATGTTTTGGGAACTGCAAGTAGCTTAAATTGCTGATCAAGAGGGAGAGTACGGGAGAGAGGAGGAGGGAGAAATGTAGGAAGACGGTAGGTCAGGCAGCGGCCAGGTCCTGCTGGGTGTGTTCTATCTAGGTTAAGGAGCTTTGCCTTGACTGAATCCATGAGAGAGACGCATGATGACATGTTCAGATTTGCATTTAGATCACTGCAGCCCAGAGGAGCCTGAGAATGTCAAGGCCAAAGGGCAGAGAAATTAATTGGGCAGCTACAGCAATAGTTTGGGAGAGAGATAATGAGAGTCTAACTCAGGTAGTGACCATGGAGAGGAGAGGACAGGTTTAAGAAGTTTTAGGAGGTAATAAGCAGATGAAAGACTTCAGTCGGATCAGGGGTGGGAGAGTGAGGGAGGGCTGAGTCTGGACCGGATGAGTTGCAGGCTTCTGGCTGGGATTAGTGGGTGGTTGCTCATGACTCCACTAACAGAGATAAAAGAATAAAGGAAGATGAGCAGGTTTGAGGAGGAAAATTATGAGTTCAGTTTTCAACATGTTCAGCTCAAGCGAATAGAAAACATGTATGGGAGAAAAAAAGAAGAAAACAAGAAAAGGGTGGAGAACTCGGTGAATCAATCAGGGTGGAGAAGCAAAGTGATGAAAAAGAAACAATGCCCTGTCCAGCTTTGGGGCTACAGTAATGCACATAGTATATCTGTGAGCCTTTCCTCCAGTCCTATTTCTGGAGGCTGCAGTCTTGGAACTTGGTTCCAGCAACTGGTTGGAGCTGGAAGAAGAGCAGATAGTTTGATTCATGGTTTCCTATCCCATGATCAGCTCATTGTTGACACCATTTGCTCTTCGGAAAATTTTTTTTTTAACCTGGAGTTCAAGCTGCTCCAGGGGCAGAATGACCAAACAGTTGTCTTTTTCCATATTGCCCTGTGGGTAAATAATGGACTTTGCCCATTGTCCCTAACGCTATTTCCAAAGTGGCAATAATACAAGGTCAGTATGTGTGTGTGCTTGCGGGTGGTTATCCTTCAAGTTCTGGACCACTCCTCTCACAAATCTTCCCCGCCTGTGAACTTTTACGACACTTTTATTTTGCACCTTAAAATTCAGAACTTGATAATAGCCTGTCTTGGATCATTCCCATAATTGTTTCCTATGTAGCAATCTGTTCTCCTCTGATCACAGAGTTCTAAAAAACGTCCCGGACTTCTGTGTCTCCACAGCAGAAACTCTGAAAGTACTTTAATATTTTCTGATCAGTCATCATCAGCCAATAAAAAGCAAAAGGTCGGCACGTGGTTTATTAGTTTGGGCAGGAGGAAGGTATTCTGACTAGCTCCGTGCGCTCCTGCCAGGATCAAACATGGCGAGCCGCAGCCAGACCTTCCAGAACACCCAGCTCGCTTTCCCGCGACCCCAGCCAGGCTTTGACGCTCCTCTTTTTATTTTCCTTCCTCCTCGGCGGCTCCAAGAGGGTCAGCACCTGGGAGCGTGACAGCGGACCTGCTTCCCGCCCCCATTCGAGGGCCCGCCCACCAACCCGCGCCAGCCAATGGCAGGCCGCGCTGCGGCGGCTGGCAGCGCCGGCGGGCCCCGCCCCCCAACCTAGCTGTGGCCTGCGGCTCCCGGGCCGGTAGCGCCGCTCTTGGTCGCGCGGACCGGTCGTGTGGAACCGCGGGTCGCGGGAGCTCGCCGCCGGCCACAGCTCAGCCCAGCGCCGCAGAGGCCGTCGGCCCCGAGCCTCCGCCATGGACTTCGAGGACGGTAAGCGCCGCCTCTGGCTGGTCGCCACGGCGGGCGGGAGGCGGGGTGGCCTGCGCCGGGGGTCTGTTTACCGTCTCAAGATGGCCGTGTGGGCTTTGTTCTGTGGGCCCGGAGGCCGCCGCCCGCCGCGGGCCCGGTGCCCGGACTTGGCCTCTGTGGGGACCCGCGGGCCCCGAGCCCGTCCGCCGCCCGGCGCGCGTGCCGCCGGGGACCCGGGAGTTCGGGCCGGCCTCGGTGCGGGGAAGGACGCGCCCAGAGCGCGACGGCCTCCGGCCTCGGCCCGGGACTCGCCCGGCCCCGGTGCGTGGATATTGCCCCGACGCCTCCAACTTCCCGTCGCGGGCAAAGGGGCGAGCGGCCTCCCGCATGGGGCAGGGACCCGGGTCGTCCCTTTTGTCAGTCCTCAGCCCCAGGTGCCTTCTTGCCAGATGCAGTTTTTAGAGGCTTGTTCGCAGTGATGTTTCTGGTTGTCTTAGTTTAAGATGAGTTTAAAGGGCGTCTGTAAGTGATACGCGTATTTACTGATATCTACACAGAATGGAAAGTAAGATACTTCTGGGTAGCGAACTGGGATATTTATCCACCAAAATTACCTGGTCGTTAATCCCTAATTTGCAATACTTCTGCGAACCAAAGCATTTTTCTCTGGGTTGTGTCCGGATGGGACTTTAGTCAGAATTCTGGCACAGCATCACGTGCCCTTCAAATTCAGACCTGCACACAGCCGCCTGGGTTGGACTTACTGATTCAGTAAACTGTGTTTTAGCAGTACCTTTCAGTCGTCTCTCTCACCAGTTCTTTAAACCATTTTCACATCACAGGCTCGCAAAGTAAAATTAATTTCGTCTTTGCCTTGTCTTGGGTGTCAAAATAAAAGAGTATGTAATGACAGCATTAGGGATACATGAAAAGGGGCCTGAACGATCAAATTGGATTTGATCCTGAGTAACCAGGCGTTTCTAAATAAAACCAGTTCACTAACTAGTTGTAAGCCTCTAACCCAATCAAAACAATTGTCTTTAACGTTGAATGTGGTGTGATCTTAGCATGTGTCTTACTAAATGATCTTTTGGTCTTTGATTTGATTTCATGACACAAAGAGTTGCCAAATCTAAGTATATGAAAGGGGACTGCAATAACCCCTTTATGGATACTTTTAAGTTACTTTGAAATAGGAAGTTCAGCTATTAACAGTAGCACACTGGTGTTTTTGTTTGTTTTGGTTGGACTTTGACTCATTTTGATATAGATACTGTTAAACTATGAATACATATTTGAAGTGTCAGAGCTGGGAGTGAAATTTAAAAATATATTACTGTGTTTTCATGTCAAAGTTTGATGACAGTACCAACACCCAAGGTACAGCAGAAGCTACCAGGGGTGGCGGGGGGAGCCATGGGACTGGTCCCCTCCCGGCATAAGGGAATCCATTTTCTGTAGAGAATTGAAAAACAACCATAAAACTTAGTATGTTTGCTTTTTATTATCACCACGTGCCTACAGTTCTAAACAGTGTCTGTGATAAAATTCTAAACAATGTCAGTGATAAAAAACTCTCTCTCTCATGCCCTGTGTCACCCCCACCACTATATTTGGGGGATGGAATTTGACTAGCAATGTATCTGAATCTAATCCTGTGTCGTGTAGTTGGATTCTCTTGTATCCAAGTGACCACTATTAAATTCCTTTCTTTCAGTATTTATTAGTAAACTTAACTAAAAGATTTAACAATTACTAAATTAGTCTTGACAGGGAAATTGCCAATGTGGTTTTCGGTTAAACCACATCCTGGATAAATACAGCACACACACACATATGCATATATGCATATGCATTTCTCACATAAGATCTTGAAATCTTTAGAGAGCAAATTAAGTGAGAAAAGAAATATTAACTTTGAAAAATTTATATAGTACATAGAATCAATTCTCATGTTTCTGCTTTTTGCATTATTTGATTTGTAATTTAATCTATCTGCCTTCTCTTTTGTTACTCTGTATAAATTAGTACTGGATCCCCTCTTTTGGCTGTTACAATGTATCAGATGTTATAAGCTAAGTTTTACATTACCATAATTTGGATGATAAACCTGCCATTTGGGGAGATAGTGAAGGGAAAGAGCTATATGTTTTCCTGTATTAAATATTCATAATTATTTATACCCCATTTTTACAGATAATTGAGTTAATGACATTTTTAAAAATTGTGGTTGTTTTAAATAGATGGGTATATAATTTCAGATTTTTGCCAATATTGTACTAATTCCTTTCTGTTAAATGTGTCTTCATAGATTACACACACTCTGCTTGCAGGAATACTTATCAGGGCTTTAATGGTGAGTATCCTCTTTCATTTGCTCTTAAATATGTTAAGGGAAGGCATTTCAATTTTCCTCTCCATACGCATAAAGTACCAGTGTAAAAAGCCAGTTCTACCTTGTTTCAGTCATTGTTTTGTCTCTTGATGTATCGCTTCTCAGTGTTAATGTTGTCATACTATATATGGTATTTGAATTAGGGAATTTGGGATCAGAAAAAGAACTATTCAGATTAGTTGGACTCTTTGTTTTATTTGAGTTATGATTCCTTAATTTATTCCAAAAGGCCCTGACTACATTCTGAGTGTTGAGTTACAGGAAACTAGCTGAGTTATTTTTGTTGAATTAGAGGCTTTGGTATTGAGTAATGTAGATTAAGTGGATTATTGGCTTGGTTCTGTATGGCTTCTACTGTAATGCATTTTGACCTTGGTTTTGAGGTCATTTGCTTTAATGTGTCCAAATGTGTTAGTATATAAAATGTTGTCTAGAGGAGCACGTAAAGAAGCCTGATTATTGACATAAGCATGATATTAGAGTTGTTGTAACTACAGAGCTAGATAAAATCATGAGAGTTATACAGAATACAATTGGATGTCATTTTAGTAGTTATTAGAGTTAAGGCTCTGCCAAACAGGATGATAACACAAAAAAGAACATGGGACAATTCAAAGAGGTTAGAAAGCATCACATGAAGGACCCCAGGGAGTGGAATTAAATATGCTGAGTGCCAGAGAAATGCAAGATTCAGCTGTTGTACAGAATATAATGTATTTACACAATAAAACTGAAGCAAATGTGCTACTAAGTAAAGAAGACTATGCTATTTTATGGGACTAATTATCATCCACTTAATTTCTATTTATCATATCTAAGAATTTAGGGAAACTGTGGATTGGATGTGGGCTAAAAAGGCTCAACATATAGGAAGTAATCAATATATAGTGAGTGCTAAAGAATATATTTTTTGAGCAGGAGAATGACATAATAAAATTACCAAGGGAAGTTTAATTTGCATCCACATGTACATTAGATAGAAAACTGGAAAATTAGCTACAAAAGCTGTTTCATAAATTTAAGTGTAAGGATTTTTTAAGACTGTGAACTTGGGAAGTGTAATCATAATTTTAAAAGTTTTAAGGCTATTCTAGAGAAAATTAGCAGAAATTGCAGGCTGACTAGTAGTGAGTAGAAAATTGAGAGGGATGAATAAAAATGAATCGAGGATTTTAAGCTGGAGTGAGTAGGACTAGTGCTTTTTCCGAGGAGAGAGATTTGGAACGAAGGCCATGATCTCTAGTAGGATTTGCTGGAGAGTTGGGTTTAATGTCTAAATATAGGGCTTTGACATGCAGACATACAGGGCCAGAAGTTTATTTTCTTAATGTACAGTGTTGTAAAAAGAGCTTCAGAAATTTCTATCACTAATATTAGGACTTTTATTTTTTTCTCTTATTTTTAGTTCCAACAGTGGTTCTCATCTGAGGGTGATTGTTAGACTCCCCTGGGGGAGCTTTTTCAAAGTATATCTGTTCAGGTCATATTCTGGTTTTCTTGAATCTTAATTTTAGAGCAAGTGGTCCCTGGCTGTGTATGTTATGAAGAAGTACTCTCAATGATTTTGGAATGTACCTCTGGTTAAAGACCACTGCTTGACAACACTTTGAGGTGTGGGTTATCGACATTTTATAAATGTGGAACATAAGTTCAAGGATATAATTTGACTTCATTCCTTCAACAAATATTTGTTGAGTGACTACTGTGTATCATATTGTTCTAGGAGCTGGCAGTACAGCAGTGAACAAAATGGACAAATATTCCTGCCCTTGTGGAGTTTACAGTCTAGGAATGAAATAGACAGTAAACATGATAAAGAAGTAACATATTGTATGTTAGTTGTAATTGTCAGGGAGAAAAATAATGCAGGGAAGAAGGTGACATTGAGCATAGATTTAAAGGAGGTGAGGATGCAAGCCATGAGGCTGTCTAGACGAAAAATGCTGTAGGCTTTAGGAGATAAAAGATGTGTAATTACCAGATGAAGCCAGCAGTACAGTTCGTGGTTAGCACTGTATTTTCCAGCAACTGAAATAAAGTAGAAGGCATTGGAAAACATGTCAAGATACAAATTTCCTCCACACCATTTCTTGGAAGGATGTCGTATTTCCAGTGTCCCCGTGTTTCTTTCTTGCTCCATAGTACCTCTTATATAAACTGCAGACAAAAAAAGGAGAGCATTCCAGATAGAGGAAAAGCAGGAACAAAGGTAGAGCTAAGTGAATTGTGCTTCAGAGAGAGTTAACAAGACCGGCTTAACTAGAGCAGATGATTTTTGCTGAGCAGTCTTAAGGTTAGAGTGGTGAGGTGTAGCCAGAAGGCAATGAAAATCAAATTGCTTATATCTAAGAAGCATGAAGAAAAGAAAGAAAGTGAAGATATGAAAGAGTTGAGGGAGTGAGCATTGCAGATACAGGGGAAGAGCATTCAAGGCAGAGGGATCAGCAGGTGCAAAAATGGGTGTATGCCTATTTTCTAGGAACAGCAAGGGGCCTAGTATAGCTGGAGTGGAGTGAACTAGGGGGAATAGTAAATGATGACGTTAAGACCTCATGGGGTGGATCATATAGGGCAGGGTTTCTCAACTTAAGCACTATTGACATTTTGGACTAGATAATTCTTTGTTGTAGGGGATGCCCTGTGTATAGTAGAATGTTTAGCAACATCTTTGGCCTCTGTGCACTAGATGTGAGTAGCGCCCACACTTCCGCTGTGACAACCCAAAATGTTTTCAGATACTGCCAAAATTGTTCCTGGTTAAGGACCACTGGTGTAGGGCCTTAACAGGTTGTTTTAAGGCTTTGGTTTTTACTTGGAGTAAGAGGAGAAGCCATTGGAAGGTACTGAGCATTGAATATGATTTAACTTATATTTTAACAAATTATTCTGGCTATTTTCCTCAAAATTAAAGAGAAAGGGAGCAAAAGTGGAAGGAGGAAAACCAGTTAGAAAGCTGTTGTAATAAACTAGGTGAGAGATGCTCATGGCCTGCACCAGGATCCTAGTAGTGTGGAGGTGGTGAAAAGTGGTCCCATTCAAGACTTAGTGTCGCGTAACTTATTACACTCATGCACAACTGAAGGACATTTTGGTCAACAACAGACCGCATATACAACGGTGGTTCCATAAGATTAGTACCATATAGCCTAGGTGTGTAGTAGGCTATACCATCTAGGTTTGTGTTAAGTACACTGTATGATGTTTATGCAATGGTGAAATCACCTGATGACGCATTTCTCAGAACATATCGTTGTTAAGCAATGCATGACTGTAGTTATTTTGATCATATGTCAGTTGTTTTTTCCTTCTACTCCATAGCCCCTTTCTTGTGATTTAATTGTGAGTTTTAACATTTGTTGAGCTTATCATTTATATGATAGAATGATCAAAGTGAGAGAATAGATTTGATTTAAAATATTAGGTCAGTTTTATTTTTGAGTGAATTACTTCCTCTTTTAATATTAATAGTGAAGACATAATGTTATATTCTTACAGTTTTATTTTTAAAGTGATTTTTAAATTATTTGATAACCTGAAAGAATGTTGTTTATATATAGTCATCTTATAGAATCTATATTGCTCTAATCACACTGATTATATACAATATTAAGACTTTTCCTTGTTTCCTTTTTAATTAACTGAATAGTAACAGTATTATAAACGATAAACCAAAGTCATTGTTGTATAAAAGTAGCTCTGTTAATTTTTGTGTATTCCACAGTAGCTGGCACAAGGTGAGTGTTCGATAAATATTAGTAATTTTTGACTCCATAGTGAAATAAAAACACACAGAATCAAAAAACTAAAGGATTTAGTATCCAAAGGGAGCCTCTGCTAACTCAAAGTAGAAACTAGCAGAAATAACAACATACAAGGTTTTTTTGCTTTGTGTACCTGAATGAACCTAACGCTAAGATTATTTTTTAATATGAGGCTTTAGAGGAAAGCTTTTTATTTCGAAAGCTTGGTTTTAATCTCAAAATTGGCCTTTATGTGAGAGAGATGAGAATAAATTATACTGTATACTTACCAACTCTAAAGACAAGTGATTGACTATTTTGTTAGTCTAGAACTGTGTTGTCTAATATGGTACCCACTGGCCGCATGTGGCTCTTGAGCATTTGCTGTGTGGATAGTCTGAATTGAGATGTGCTGTAAATGTAAATTCCACACCTGATTTAAAGTCTCAGCATGAAAAAACAATGTAAAATATCTCATTAATACTTTTTGTATATTGATAAGCTTTTTGTACTGTTATGTTAAAATCCGTTGGTATGTCTTTCACTTTGAATGGATCTTTCTACCGTGTATGATTCTGTTAATATCAGTCATTGGTTATTTGGAAAATACTGGTTTACTGAGTTATTCAGATTTCCCAAATATTGACAGATTTTATTATACAGTATTAAAAAATTACATTCATTAGTACCACTACCAATTTTATCAGAAAAGCCTTCAAGTATTGAGAAGCTGTCAAGCTTGAGATGGTAGATACAAGTTTCATAAAATTCTAATTTTCGCTTGAAAGCTTGAGTTTTATCATTGGCAACAAATACTGTCACTTGTTTTCCTTGAAGTGACAGTTTCGCTTTGTTCGTTTTTCAGAAAATGTCTGCCAGATGCCCAAGTCTGAAATCCATAGTTTTTGGATGTCAGTCTTTCTTTCTAGTAAAAATAATATTCCTTGTAAAAAGTGGTTAATTCAGTCATTACCAAACACTTGTACAATGGCTTTTCCTGGAGAAAATTATGATACTTTGATATATAGCAAAATTGCTTTATGTGTACTTCTCATTTCACTGCATAGAATATCAGAAAGAATGTGTACTCAAAGGTCATGATTTAATAAGATTAATAATTCTTACTGCTTCATCAAGAACGTTCTTAAGTGAAGATGGCATTTTTATTTTATGATTTTTTTACTGCAAGTGTGCAGTGTTGAAGAAGACAATGACTACTGCTAGCACAGTCTGGTGCCACTGCATTGATTTTGTGCTACGGCACCTGCAGTTTTACCCACCAGTGCTTTGACATCTTCAATGCAAATGTCAACACTGAGAAAAAGGCAAATAATAGATAATGTCTTAGTATTATTTATGAAAATAGTTTGGCCTTGTGGACACTCTGAAAGGGTCTTGGCAACTTCCAGTGATCAATAGACTATTCCTTGAGAACTGCTGCTGTAGGGTATATAAAAAATTGCTAAAAATCAGATCCTGACCACAAGACTAGTGTATATTTAAGATGAGGCCACAAATAGCAGAATATAAGGCTGAGTATCATAAGCACTGCATAAGAGCTACAGACTTTTGTAGATGTTCAGAAGGCGGGTGATAATCAGCTTAGACCACATCAATAAAAGTGTTCTTGAAAGGATTAGTACTTTAAATGGACTTTAAAAGATGAGAAGATTTCAATTAGTGGATATTTGGGGTGGTAGAGGAGAGTGTTTCATGTAGAAGCAACAGCATGAAGCTAGAGGGGTAGATACTTATGGGACTTTGGGAAAATCATTTCATCTCTTTGGACTTGAGTTCCCTAATCTATAAAATGAGAAGACTGAATTTGATCATTTAGGTCACTTCCAGGTTTAAAGTTGCAAGATTCCAAGTAGTATTTTTGTAAAATTGTTGCTGTCGTCATTATTATTGTTGTTGTTGTTAGGACCAGAAATATTTAAATGATTGTAATTAAAATTTAGTGTTTTAAAAATATAAATGAAGGCATTCACTCTGTGTATGCTGTTGTATTTATTAGTGCCTGAAATTTGAGGAGGGTGGTAATGAAGGATTTTAAAGGACTTTATAGGAAACACATTGTAAATGGTTCTTTCATTTTTATGATCATAGTAAGTTCATTTTATTACCTCTTGTTGTATTTCGTTTTCATGTTGGAGGTTGGGATATAGGTGGAATTGAGTGTAATAAAATATCCTTAGTGCCCTTACTGTATTAGAATTTTTTTTTAGTGTTTGCATTGCTAGAATTCACATTCATTCCCTTTATTAAAAGTATTTGAGGGCCGGCCCTGTGGCTTAGCGGTTAAGTGCGTGCGCTCCGCTACTGGCGGCCCGGGTTCGGATCCCAGGTGCGCACCGACGCACCGCTTCTCCGGCCATGCTGAGGCCGCGTCCCACGTACAGCAACTGGAAGGATGTGCAACTGGGACACACAACTATCTACTGGGGCTTTGGGGAGGAAAAAGGAGGAGGATTGGCAATAGATGTTAGCTCAGAGCTGGTCTTCCTCAGCAAAAAGAGGAGGATTAGCACAGATGTTAGCTCATGGCTGATCTTCCTCACACACACAAAAAAACTATTTGAGGATTTAAATATTTGTCGAGTGGTTATTTACAAGCACAGTACGACAGATTTGCCCCACTCTGTGATTTTACTTTTTAAAAATATCTATTTCAGTTACTGTATGAAATTAGACTAATTGAAAATGTGGCTGCTTCTGAATTTTAGACATTTTTGAGAACAGTTAGATGCAGAAATACTTATGACAAAAATTTTCCTTTTTGACATTAAAGGCTGACTTTTCTTGAGAATAGGAATTATTTGTTATTAATTTTGTGCCCTTTAGTACCTAATACAGGGCTTTATAGTAGTAGTGTAGTCAAATAAATATTGGTTAAATTGAAAATAATTCGAATATAGAACTTTTTAGTTGATAATGTTTTTCTTTGAAACATTAGGTTTTGTTCACAAATCTGATTTTTCAGTAGATTGTCTGTGTGTTTTTTCCTTCAATGTCTAGTGTGAGTTTAGCTTAAATGTTAGTGATGAATTATTATCTCAGATGACTGGTATGAACATCTTGTGTTTTATGCAAAGATTTCTGGAGAGAACGGTATATTTTACCGACCTTTTGTTTTTGACTCTCTTTTAGGAATGGATCGTGATTATGGCCCTGGATCTTATGGAGGTCTGACATTCAAGGATATTTATCTAAAAATTCTTCTTTTGAGTGCCAGTAAAGGTGAGCATCATTTAATTTTTTTTCTTTTTAAACTCTTTATAGGGATGGATCGTGACTATGGCCATGGATCCTATGGGGGTCAGAGATCCATGGATTCCTACCTAAACCAGTCATATGGCATGGACAATCACAGTGGTGGTGGTGGGGGTAGCAGGTAAATTGCTTAATCACTTTGCCAAATAATTAGTCGACTATAAGATTCTGGATATTTTAATTTCGTTTAAGTATTCCTTAGGCATGTTATGGTACTTGAATTTCACTATTTGATATTGAATAATCACCTTAAATGTTTAAAGGTGTTAACTAATGGTTATAAAAATTATCTCAGGGTCACTGGCAGACATTTTAGGAAAACCTCAAACTCTCATCATTTCAATATAATAGAGTAAGATTTTCTGTCTTTAGTAGTGAACATTTTTTTTACTTCTTTTACTTTTCACTCATTAATCAGAATGTCCTGAACAAATGGTATAAAAATGTTATTGGAAATATTACTTGTGAAGATTTTCTCAATGATTTTTAAAAAAATCATTCCTATTGTGGGGTGCTCTGTAAAGCATAAAGTAGTCTTTGACTAGAGTGGGTTAACTGAATCAGTCTAGCTACACTTAATTTCTAAGAAACATTTAAGATAGTTATTCTTTTAATTTTAATTTTAAAGTAAGTTGCCAGAGCATATTGTAATAATAAAAATGTTCTTAAATCATGTCTAGGTTATGTATTGTCAGGTACTACTTACACCAAAAACACCTGTGCTCTAGACTAAGAGCATTGTATTAAAGCCACGAATACTATATCTTTGTTTATTTTAATGCACTAGAGTTTAGATTGTGTTTATATTTCACTGTTGATACTGTGTAAAGCTTAAACCTAGTTGAACTACTACAGGTTTTAGGGTTGACCACGTTTCAGGCAAGGGCATCTACTTTTTGAGGCACAGAGATTCCTACTAAATATAAGTACAACTAGTTAGGAAACATTTGAAACTATCGTCCTTCTTCATAAGTTGAAGGATCCGGATTCCTTAAGGATGGACTGAATGATGCTTACTTTCCTTCTTTCTGCTTCAAGTGTGCCACTATGGTTTATAGTAGAGACAAATCAAGAAAATGAAAAGTTCAACAACTCTGCTTGTGTGATAGATGTTTTGAAAAATGTAGTTGGAAAGAGGGATAATTTTTATATGGTTACTAGGATTCAGAAGTAAATAGTACCTTCTGTTTAGTGATCTGTAAATAATTGAAGTAATGTAATACATTTAAATGTTTTAATATATCAGTTATTGCTCTATTACATTGTAAATGTAATTAATGTACATAAACTATGTAGATGTTATTATTTATCTCATGTGTAATTGTAGGCCTTTACAAAACTATGTTGTAAGATAATGAAGCAACTTTTGTAATCCATGCTTTTGGATTTGTGAGAAGTAAGATGATTTGTTTCTTCTGTTGACTCTATTAAAACCTTGAGGAGACTGTGTGCTCCTTTTTTAGGGTAGTTTTATGTGATAATTTCCTGCCAGGAAATAATTTTTGAAATAATTGAAGGCATTATAAAATGTATTCTTCCTTATCTGCCTTGAATATACATATGTAGAAGGGTATATGTTGGTGGTCTTTTACTTTTATGTTCTATTTTATGTGCTTATTCTTCTAGATTTGTTAGATTTACTAGTCTACAAGTGAATGAGGATTGATTATTGACCTTAGCTGAAGTTTGGCAGATTGTCAAATTTTATAACCAGAGATAATTCTCCAAATTTTGACTACTACAGACACAGTGAAGCAGTTTTGTGATATAGCTTATTGGGGGTGCATAAGGATCTCTTCTGTGTCACAAAGAGTCTATATCTGTGTAGTCTTCAATTTGTGTCCCTATGGAAAGCCAAAATGTTGTGAATGTTTTGTATTTTCTGATATTAGGGTTGGATTCGAAGAAAGTTTGAGTAGTTTGTGAACTTTAGCAAATGACTTTTTCCAAGACTAGGGCTGGGCTTAAATAATGACAGACAAATCTTTTCTTTTTAATAAAGTAGAAAAGCTGCTAAAAAGCAGATTTTTAAGCTAAGCTTTACTTAATTCATATTTAAAAATGGACTCAGATAGCTTTTTATCTGGTCTCATGTTGAATTGCCCAGCCCTAATCAAGTGTGAACAAAAGTAGAACTGTGCAAACCAGTATGGTATAAATGAATTTTAGTTGATAAATGTCATCTGATAATTTGTCTTTTGAATTGTCTAACATTAGTAAGCTTACTTTTGTTTTTTCCCTTACTGTGCAACTTTTCCAGGTTTGGACCTTATGAGTCTTACGACTCCAGGTCTTCTCTGGGTGGGCGAGATCTGTACAGATCTGGCTATGGTTTTAATGAACCCGAACAAAGCCGCTTCGGAGGTAGTTATGGTGGTCGATTTGAGAGCTCCTACCGGAATAGCCTTGACTCTTTCGGAGGTAGAAACCAGGGCGGGTCTAGCTGGGAAGCACCTTACTCCCGTTCAAAATTGAGGCCTGGGTTTATGGAGGACAGAGGAAGAGAGAATTACTCTTCCTACAGCAGTTTTTCTTCACCCCATATGAAGCCTGCACCTGTAGGCTCTCGGGGGAGAGGAACGCCTGCTTATCCTGAAAGTACGTTTGGAAGCAGAAACTATGATGCTTTTGGAGGACCATCAACAGGCAGAGGCCGAGGCCGAGGAGTAAGTACAACAGAATCTTTTCAGATTCTTTTCACTAGTCACTCTTTTAAACCCTTTCAAGACCATGGTTTTCAACTAGAATAAACACTGTTCATCCCAGTGTGTTTTGAAGCAAAAGCTGAGTCATAAGCATAATTTTTAGGTTGCCTGTAACAGTTTTTGTAGCACGTCAGAAAGATAAGTGGCAGTGTGAGATGATTGTTTATAAAGTTTTGCCAGGTCTCCCTTTATTAAAAAGGTGAGGATCTTAGGTTTGGTCTAAAAGGGGTTAAAAGGAGTTGCATTTTTCCTTGTAAACACTAGCAGTTTTGCTGGTGTGACAGTTCTTAGATTATTGTAAAAGGTACCTTGAACCCTTTTGGCGTTCTTGAGTAGGTTAAAGGTGCAATGTATGATAAAATGTTTATACTTTGCTGCTAAACTCTAGCACATAGCATTTCTTCAAAGCTCCATATTTCACATTAAACACAAGAGACTGAAAGTTGGTGATAGATGAGGGTAGCTTAGTCATGTACATGGTGAAGAAGTGGATTTGTATAATAGGTTGTAGAATGATTTGTCGTCAGTATAATTTTGCTAACTCACTCTCTTACAGTATGTCCTATTGCTGGGTGTTCTGTTTTCCTTGTGTCACTAGTTTTACTATTAAGAAATACTTTCCTACCTGTGCAAACATGTTTTCAGCTCCTTCCTAGGAAGTAATATTTTGTAAATTATTGCTTAAATGAGTAAATAGACTACTCTTCAAGTGTTTAATTTCAGGATATATAGTGTAAAGATTATGCCTTATGTTCTTAGGTAACTTGACTAATGTGAAATTTTACCTAGTAAGTGTATGTAGATTGTGGGGTTATTATGTAGTTTGATCATATAAAGATTATTGTATTTTTGCTATAATGTAAGAATTTTTTTTTGTCAGTTGCTCTTAATATTCTCTTTGCAGAGGAAAGTACTTCTGATAAAAAATGTAGTAGGACACATGTTTTTGACTGTTCATTAGCCTTTGACATTAGTGTAGTTTGTCATACTTGTGTAGAAATTTTGCATTTATAACAGTTAACTCTTTACTTATGTAAAATGCATTGCACCTTTAATGGATAATTACTGAAGATTTTCTCATGTGACTATATAAATTACCTGGAAACACTAAGTTATTCAAGTCTACTAGGTTAGATAGGTATTCTAAACATAATATACAAATGTAAGCAACTGATATGTTGCTATTCTACCATACTTTATGATTGTAGGTTAATTGAAAATAGTTGAGTTAATAGGCTTTGGGTTTTGAAATTGAAAATCTATTTCAGTTTGAAAATTTGGAAAACAATATGTTTTCCATGCTTTATATTACTTTAGGCAAATGATTTTTTTCTTAATGAGATTTCAAGTATCAATTTTGTTTTCATGATAGGAAAACAGGTATTCCTGTACTTTATATTTATCATTCTAGTCTGAATGGACTTTTCTTTCTTTCCTCCTGTTAATGAAGTAGATGAACCAATAGGACTTTCTTTTTTAATCTTCACTTGTACAATTCCCATTGGATCCTTCTCTTCAGATTACTCCTCAATCTTTATCTTCTAAAAGTAAGGTTAGCAGAATAAATGTCTGTGGACATGTGGCCTCTTGGTGTAGTGGATTTTGTTAATGACAAGAGAAGAGGAAGGGACACAAAGAGTCGTTTGGTTGCATGACTCTTCGTATGTAACCTTTTGCTTCTTGGACTTCTGGGTCAGAAAATGTTTCTCTAGGTAAGAATGTGAATGGAACGTCAGATGCAATTCTTTATCTGAAGTGTGTCTTGGAAGTTGATGCATGGTTATGCTTTAACTCTCCTATTTCATACTAATGTTCCATCTCGCCTTCTCATTCCCTTTTTCAACAGGGAGAAATCCTAAATGATTTCTGGATCTTTTTTACTTCAAACTTCAAATATGATCTTCTTTCTGTATCTTAGTTTTAAGCCAGGCTTTAGTAAAATAAAGATTTCTTTGAAGGTCTTTTCATGGGAAAACATCAATTAGGAACTCTGAAGAGGAGTTGTCAGAGAGTTGTACAAGTGGTAATATTGTGACAGGCACATAATGTTGTTAATGATCTCAAGTAATTTTGAGTTGTAAAAATGAGAAAATAGGAAATATCCATATTTGTTTTACTGGAAATAAAAATACTAATTCACTGGATTTGAGTTCATGTAATAATTTACGAAGTTTTTCAATGTGCTTATGCAGAGTGGACATGTAATATTTAGTTACATTCTGGGGAATTTTCAGGTGAAAATTATTAGATAGATAACATGTAAATTTTGTAAGAATTCATACTTTATCGTTGGATATTATGCTAATATTTCTTGATTTCACAAATTGCAGCATATGAGTGATTTTGGAAGCATTCATAGACCTGGAATTGTTGTTGACTATCAAAACAAACCCACCAATGTGACAGTTACTGCTGCAAGAGGAATAAAGAGAAAAATGATACAACCATTTAATAAGCCTGGTGGAACCTTTATCAAGAAACCCAAGCTAGCCAAACCTGTGGAGAAGATGAGCCTTAGCAAATCACCCAGTAAGTGAAAAAACGTAATTGCTATGATTTAGCATACTTTTTATTTTTTTAAACTTCAGTGCTTTTAGGTAATTTTTTCGTGTTTATATAGACAAACTGCATAATAATTACCGTTGTAGAAATGAGATCTGTGAATCCCCTAGTGCAGTTATTAATCAGTCATGAACATCAGAATTACCCAAAGATACTTTTTAAATTCATGTCCTTGTCCACCCGTCTTCCCTAAACCCTGATTTAGGGTGGAGTCAGAACATCTACATTTTTAAAAAGGCCTCACACATGATTTTGATTCAAACTCCTTTTTTGGGGTTGTATTTGTTGTTGGAGGTATCGTCGAAGAAGTGGTATGTCACATTACATAGAATCCCCTTTATGAGGACAAAGGAAAGACATTTTTTATAGTCCTTAGTACCAGGAAAAACTGTGTTTCTTCTAGAAAATTAATTGTGTTTTAGTCTTCTGAACATGATGACTCTTAAAAATAATCATATTTCCATTTTTACATTGTTAAAAAGTTGAGAGCCAAGCTGAAAATGCAATTAAGGAAACAATTTTATTAATGTTAGGATCAAGAAGAGTAAAATACTGTGGAATAAATTTAACAAAAGTGGTGCAAAACTTATACTTTGAAAACTACAAAACATTGTTGAAAGAAATTGAAGACCTAAATAAATGGAAAAACTAAATAAATGTTCATAGATCAGAAGACTTAATATTGTTAAGATGGTAATATTTCCCAAAGTGATGTATAGATTCAACACAATGCCTGTGAGAATTCTACTTGACTTCTTTGCAGAAATTGACAGGTTGATTCTAAAATTCATAGAGAAAAGCAAGAGACTTAAAATAGCCAAAATAATCCTGAAAAAGAAGAACAAAATAGAAAGACACATACTTCATGATTTCAAAACTTATTACAAGGCAACAGTAATCAAGACATTGTGGTACTGGCACAAGGACAGACGTATAGATCAATGAAATAGAATTGAGAGTCCAGAAATAAACTCGTAAATCTATGGTTAACTGGTTTTTAACAAGGATGCCAAACTTAGAAGAAGAGAATAGTCAACAAATGGTATTGGGACAACTGGATAGCCACATGCAAAAGCTAAAATGTAAGACCTAAATGCAAGAACTAAAACTATAAGACTCTTAGAAGAAAATATAGGGGTAAATCTTCATGACTTTGGATTTGGCAAGGAATTCTTAGAGACGACACTAAAAGCATGAGCAACAAAAGAAAAAATAGATAAATTAGACTTTATCAAAATTAAAAACTTTTGTGCTTCAAAGGACACCATCAAGAGAGTGAAAAGACAGCCCACAGAGTGGGAGAAAATATTTGCAGATCATACATCTGATTAGGGCCTTGTGTCTCGAATATATAAAGAATTTTTATAACTCAAAAGACAAATAGCCCAGTTGAAAAGTGTGCAAAGCGTCTGAACGTTTTTCCAAAAAAGGTAATGCAAATAGCCAGTAAGCACATGAAAAAATGCCCAACAATTGCTTTTCAGGGAAATGTAAATCAAGACCACGATGAGATACCACTTCGCACCCACCTGGATGGCTAGAATGAAAAAGACAGATAATAATACTTAGCAAGGGTGTGGAGAAATCAGAGCCCTCACACCCAGCTAGTGGGAATGTGAAATGGTGCAGCCGCTTTAGAAAACAGGCAGCTCCTCAGATAATTCAACAATTACCATATGATCCAGCAATCCCATTCCTAGGTATATATCTAAGAGAAATGAAAACATATGTCCACACAAAAACTTATATACAGATGTTTATAGCAGCATTATTCATAGTAGGGAAAAGGTAGAAACAACCCAAATATCTATCAGTGAATGAATGAATAAACAAAATGTGGTGTGTCTATACAATGGAGTATTTTTAACCATAAATGGAATGAAGTACTGATACATGCTACAACTTGGATGAACCTTGAAAAGATTAGGCTAAGTGAAAGAAGCCAGTCACAAAAGTCCACATATTATATGATTCTCTTCATTTGAATGTCTAGAATACAGAAATCTATAGAGACAGAAAGTGGATTGCTGGTTGTTTTGGGTTATGGGATGTGTAGGGAGTAATACTTAAAGGGTACCAGGTTTCTTTGTGAGTTGATAAAAGTGTTCTAAAATTAATTATGGTGATGTTTGCACATATCTGTGAATATACTGAAAACCATTGGATTGCACACTTTAAATAGGTGAATTGTATGGTATGTGAATTATGTCTCAATAAAGCTTTTTTTTAAAAAAGTTCAGAGCCAAGTTACTCTTTTTTTTTCCTCTTTTAGTGTATTTTATTTTTTAACTTTGTAATGTATCTCAATGAAATCAAGTGCATTTGACCAACTTAGATTAGATTAAGTCAAGGAAATACATAAATAAAAGCTAAGAAAATGTCTTTTTAAGCATTCTTTGTGAAAACATATATTAGCAAAATAATATAAACAAATATTTTGCCTATTTTTGCCTGTACACTAAATTATATTTTGTTTTTTATATTTATTTTTGCCTTGATGACTGAGAATTGTTTTGTCTTTCTAAGTTAGGCAGTATTGCAAGGGTGCAAAAATTATTCCTTTCTTTAGAATTAATATTTGATTACCTCATCTAGTTGAGACTGGAGAAGATTTAGATAATTGTAATGAATGAATATTCCAAAAGTTTCTGGTCAAATTTTTCAGTTATTTTACATCTAGTTTTAAAAATAAGATCATTGAGCATTACAATGAATTAATTAGAGTGTGTATTCTTTTGATGTTGGAGGTGCTAAACAGTGGTGATAGCCTTCAAATAATTATAAAAAATGAGGGAGGAGGGAAAGAAGCAAGGAGGCCTAGATAAGTCCTACTTCAAAGCAGGATATTTTTATAGATACTGAAGTATGTTTGTTTTGTTTTTTGAATTTCATCTTCATTTAAATTGCTTAAGGATTAATTTGATAAAAGTGGGATTGTAGTAGTTGTTAGTAGTAGTAAGCTAGCACTTAACTGAATGTGTATTGTACACTAGACACTGTGTTAAAGGGCATAATGTGCATTAAACCTATGTCATTCTCACATCAACCTACATAGGTATAGTATGTATATCAGACCCTCTACAGCTGAGAAACAGGCACAGAGCAGATAAATAACTTGTTGCACAGGTCAAACAACCAGTAAACGATGAAGCCAGGATTTATTCCAGGCTCTAGAAACCTTTCACTTAAACTTCTATGTGATTGTAGCATAAAAGTGCTTTGTATTATTTTTTTTCTCTTTTAAAACAACTTTTTTTCTAATTATAGTGTTACAGACATTTTATTGTATCATATTTGAAAAAAATAATTGAAATTGCAAATGTTGGTTCTTTCCTCAAAATGTATGAACTATAATACAAAACTCAGGAAAGGTTTAAATACTGTTCTTAAATCTACTTTCCTGCCATGCTTTGCAATTGATATCTATACTGTTTAATAAAAAATAACTATATTCTGGAATTCTGGAAACCTGATACTAAGTTTGTGGAATGTGTGTTGTGGGGATACCTTTTATACTGTGTTAATTTTTAGACATTTGTTTACTAAATTGTGTGCTCTGGGTATTAATTACTAGAAGAGTCAATTCAGTTGATCCTCTTGGGGCAGATTTCAAGATATATTTTGCAGGTTTAGTTAAATAAATATTGCAGAGTTTGATACAGATACTGATTTACAGAACTGAAACAGGAGCTGAAGCAGATATATGTTGGCCAACTTTTTTTTTTCTTTTTAACAAAACTTGAGAATACTGTAGTGTAGCTAAGAGTGAATACTGTAGTGTAGCTAAGCCAAAATTCTGTAGTCAAATCAGGCTTTCACTGTCAGGTGTGAGGTGAGCATTTTGAAAGATATCTGCTGAATATTCAGCAATAAGAAGTCTTGCTACACTGTAGTGTAGACTATATGATTTGTTGAAAAGCAGTAGGAAAGGAACCATATTCTGTCATTTGGCTGGGGGTACAACATATTATATTGTAGCTTTAGCATATGAAAGAGAAATGAAATTCTAGTTTGAGGTCATATACGAGTGGATTTTCTATAGAATGAGGGTTTGAGGGAAACTGAATGAGGATATTGAAAATGGTTAATAAAATAAGAATGTACATTCAAGTGCTTATATAATGATGAAAAATAATCTAGATATTGAATTTTACGGTATTGATTTTATAAAATTTTGAAACATCCCACTGTATACATAGCAAGTGCTTAATAAATATTTGTTTACTATCAAATTTATGAATCCCCAGATGTTCATGATTTTGTATTAGATGTTTTTCCAAAGGTAATCCAAAATGATAATGCATAAAAAGAAAAATTTAAGGGTAGACAAGTTTTTTTTTAGTCTGAAGTTAAATGTATTGTAAGAAAGAACCTGCTCACAATGAGATACCACTTCACACCATGTGACATGGATGGCCATAATTAAAAAAAAAGGAAAATAACAAATGTTGATGAGGATGTGGAAAAATTGGAACCCTCACACATTACTGGTGGGAATGTGAAATGGTGCAGCTGCTGTGGAAACCAGTTGGTGGTTCCTCAAATGATTAAACATAGACTGACCATGTGACCTAGCAATTCCACTCCTAGGTATATACCTCAATTGAAAAGAAGTATTCAAACAAAAAAACTTGTGCACAAATGTTCACAGTAGCATTATTCACAATAGCCAAAAGGTGGAAACAATGAAAATGTTCATCAGCAGATGAATGGATAAAAAAAAAGTGTGGTGTATCCACACAATGGAATATTATTCAGCCATAAAAAGGAAGGAGATACTGATACATGGTACAACACATGGATGAACCTTGAAAACATTAGGCTAAATAAAAGAAGCCAAACAAAAAAGGCCATGTGTTCTATGATTCCATTTATATGAAATATCCAGAATAGGGAACTCTATAGAGAAAGCAAGCAGATTCGTAGTTACCAGGGGGTTGGGGAAAGGGTAAGTGGGGAGTGATTGCTTAATGGATATGGGGTTTCCGTTTTGGGTGATGAAAAAGTTCTAGAACTAAGTAGTGATGATAGTTGCCCAATACTGTGATTTACTTAATGCTACTGAATTGTACACTTTGAAATGGTTAAAATAGTAAATTTTGTCCCATGTATTTTATTACTTTATTATATTCACATTAAAAAAAGTTTAAAGAAAAAGAAAAAACCTGCTTTTATTTTAGAGTTTATACATTTTAAGAAATTTTGGGAGAGCTGCTATAATATGTATGAATTTTTGCATCCAAGGCTTTCCCTTGTTCATTGAATTTCCATTTTCATTCAGGGTCAGGTTACTTCGGTGTTTCCCAAAGTGGTATTCAGGATGATTTTAGATGATATGGGTATTATTGGTTAAAATGAGGATAAGAAGAAATGAGCAGATTTAAAGAAAAATATGTAGCAGATAATCACATAGATGAGAAGTAAATATGGCAAAATTGACAATGATGGTATTCAGATGAATGAAGTTTCAGAAATACTGAGTAATCTCAAACTCTGATTTTTCTGGTGAGTTCAATTTAGATTACAATCACCAAGTAAACCTTGTATGTCTGTACTTTATGAACTGGGGATTGGAAAGGGAGAATGGAAAAATGGTTTTTAGTTTTGACTTTTTTGTCTTGACATCCTAGCAAAATCTGATCCTAAAAATGAAGAAGAAGAAAAGCGACGAATTGAGGCTCGGCGAGAGAAACAAAGGCGCAGAAGAGAAAAAAACAGTGAGAAATATGGAGATGGATACAGGTTTGTGCTTAGTAGAGTCAGAAAATTGGGCTTATTAAAAAACAGTTTCCTAGAAAAGGAAAATGCATGAATTGGAATGTGAAAAAATTCTCGAGAGTCAAATGAAAAGGTTTGATCAAAGATATATAGGAATGCTTTTGATTTTTGATATTTATATGCAATCACCACTTAGAAAATATAAGAAAAAAGGATCTCATTCATAATTGTAATCCAAAAATAAAAAATTTCCAGAAATACAGTATTCTTAAAAAGAAATGCATATCATAACCTGAAGAAAACCACCAAGTCTTCTTGAGATTTGACTACATAGAGACATAGTGATATTTTTGGTTAGGAAAACTAAATATTACACATATGTTGGGTCTTTTCAATCCTGATTCCAAAGAAGGCTCTAAAAAAGAAGAGTAAATGAGTAGATACTAGTTTTTCTAGTTATTAAAACATTAGAAAGCTATAATAGTTAAAAATATGTCGTACTAGAGAAAGGTAATCAGTGTAACAGAATTATTAACCTGTAAACAGATGGATTATATGTAAGAATGTAATATATAATAAAGAAGGTACTGAAAATGAAAGAGGAATTTCTTGAATAAACGGAACAATGACAAGAAAAATAGTCTAGATCCTCTTCTTACACCAGTGAGGATGAATCCAGATGGATTAAAAAACCTAAAAAAATGGAAAATAATGGGAAAATAAAATGGAATATTTTAATCTCTGCAAGAAAATTTTTTTCTAGGCTTAAAAGTTACAGAATAAATTACAAAGGAAATGATGCCCAGATTTGTTTAAATAAAAATTTATAACTTGAAAGCAGAGAGACTTGGAAAATATTATAAACATGAGAGATTAATGTCTAAGTTAGATAAAATCACCCAACCAGAATTTTTTAAAAAGTAAGAAAACAAGATGCCCAATACATAATTTGGTGAAGGAACAACAGCTAGTTTATAATTTTACAGAAAATGTTGAAACTCGCTGTAAGTTAAATAAACTGAAAATTTAAATAATGGTATGGCATTTTATCGAGGAGAAAAGAAATATTGTTTTACTAACTAGGATACAATCAAGGGACGAATTTGCTGGTGACAATATAATGTGGTTGTAACTACTGGGAAGCATTTTAGCAGTTTTTAAAAATGTCTTGAATTTTTTTATACTCATTGATCTCTCCAAGAAAATCTAAAAATATAGAAGAGTTTAATCTAAAAAGATGCCCATTACAACATTATTTATAATAGCTCCAAACATAAATACCAGCAATAGACAGTGATCAAGTATATGTAAGGTTTGACACATCCCTTCATGAGCTCTTAGGCCATTGTTAAAAATGAAGCTTATAAAGCCTGTAATAACGTGGAGAAAATGCAGGCAAAATAGGAAAATATATATACAAGATGTAAAATTATGCATAGCAATAAAAGAGACTACCTGGAATTTTTTTTTTTTTTGTGAGGAAGATCATCACTGAGCTAACATCCAGGCCAATCTTCCTCTTTTTTGCCAAGGAAGATTGGCCCTGGGCTAACATCCGTGCCCATCTTCCTCTACTTTATATGGGACGCTGCCACAGCATGGCTTAACAAGCTGTGCATTGGTGCGCGCCTGGGATCCAAACCTGCAAACTCTCGGGCCGCCGAAGTGGAGTGCGCACACTTAACCGCGCTTCAGTGCACTTAACCGCTATGCCACTGGGCCGGCCCCACCTGGAATTTTTTTAAAAGGACAATAATTGATTTTTTTTCATCTTTTTTCTCTGAAATCTGCTCAGGTACTGCTTATGGTAGGAAAATAAAGAATATAAACTTTAAAAAGTAAATTCAGTGTATTTCCCATTCAAAATATGGTTTTGCTCTTTAAAAGTTAACTTGTTTATCTAACATGGAGAGAATGAAATGTTTCACATAAGTGAATTTTCTAGATGTCTAAAACTTGATTTTAATTCAAAAGATAACATTTTGAGAGAAGAATGTGCAAAACCTTTCCATGGAGGTATTTTTTAAATATGTGAGTTTCCTTTCATGTTAAACAGGGTGCTCTTTGTTCTTACTTCATTTTAATATATATATTTGTTTTATTTATGTAAAATGTAGTAAAAGAAAATTCAATTGCATCTGAATTCCCAGATTTTTCTGTTTAGAGTGTCTTTGATTTTAGTCTGCTAGTTATTACTTGTGTAATCTTTGTGTCCAGCTTTAATAACCTTTTCCTATGATCTTTCTGGTTTGTTACTCCTAATCTCTTGGGACCTGAGAAATGATAGGATTAAGCTTATTGAGAATTAACCCATAAAAAGAAATTCTAGTTTTAGGGGGTGGCTGTTTTTGGTTCCTGTGAGTATCTCCCCTACTCTGATATAATTCCTTCTTTTGACAGGGGTAATGGGCTTAGTTACTTTCGGGAGGAAATAAATTGAAATGAGCACTTTACCAAATGTGTAAGAGTCTGAAGGTGATTTTACATTATAAGATTAATTTTTCTATTTAATTACCCTATGAATACTTTCCCCATTAAAAATTACAGATTTGGATATATCCACGTTAATATAGTAAATGTTGTGCTTTGGAGAAAATGAAAGCACTGAATTTTCTTTTTCTTTTTTTTTTTTTTGTGAGGAAGATCAGCCCTGAGCTGACATCCATGCTAATCTTCCTCTTTTTGCTGAGGAAGACCAGCCCTGAGCTAACATCTATTGCCAGTCCTCCTCCTTTTTTCCCCCCTTTTCTCCCCAAAGCCCCAGCAGATAGCTGCATGTCATAGTTGCACATCCTTCTAGTTGCTGTGTGTGGGACGCCGCCTCAGCATGGCCGGACAAGCGGTGTGTCGGTGCGCGCCTGGGACCTGACCCGGGCCACCAGCTGTGGGGCACGAGCACTTAACTGCTAAGCCACAGGGCCAGCCCCTGAACTTTCATTTAGCTGTTTTCTCCATAACTCTAAATATAAACCTGATGACATAACCAAAAGAATGTGAGTTCAACTAAATTGTCATTTTAGGATAAGAATCCTTTAAAATAGTCTAAAATTATTTTAATTTACCAGAGCAGTTCTACTTTGAGTTAGGAGGATAAGAGATTGACAATAAATAACTATTGTTGTGATATGTTCTTTTTGGATATTTCGGTGCTTTCAATATAATAAAGAGGATGGGAAGGTGAGGGAACCTGTGAGGAAAGGGATGGTTGTCTGAGAGGTGTGGACAAACAGCAGTGTGTGGTGGAGTATGTGGCCAAAAGAGAGTACAGAGCGCTCTTGTAGGAGTTGACTTCTAAATAGGAGTGCAGGGAAATCAGGGAAATGGATGAACCGATTTAGGAATCCTAGGGTTGTGCTAAAAGTTGTTAGGCAGCCCAGGTAGAGGGCATGGCTTGAGGTAAAAGCAAAGGAACAGGAACGTTTCATTGATATTCAGGAAATGGAAAGCTGTGTAGATTGAAAATGACTCCAGTGGGGTGAAAGGTGTAATCTAATTGAAACATTTAATGAGGACATATTATGTGCCAGATACTGTTAACTGTTAAAGGTATTAGTGGATAAAACCAAAAAGAGAGAGAGGAGAGATTAAGAGCTTTCTTAAATAGCAATTGAAAGTGTTTTGACTTTTTTGAGCCTTGAGGAGGCAGTGAAGGCTTTTGAACAGTAATGTGCGGTTGCCTCTTTTTGGAAGTAATAATTAATTGAATAATTACTTTGTGCCGGGAACTGTTCTAAGGGCTTTGTATATATAAATTTTTTTAATCCTCAGGGTAACTTTATAAGGGTTCTCATCTCATTAAGATAAGAAAACTGAGACCCCAAGAAGTTAAGTAACTTGCCCAAGGTCACATAAAGGGGCTAGGATATAAACCCAGCAGTTGGCTCCAGATCCCATACTCTTAACCAGGAAAATAAATCTAATAGTAGTGTAAGGAATTAATTGGAAAATAGAGACTGGAGATGGAGAAACCACTTGGGAAACTGTTGTCATAATTAAAGGAGAAGAAAATAATAAGAATATATAAGGTAGGAACAATTAAATGGGAGAAAAAGGGGGAATTCATTCTGGGATGACACCTGAGCTTCTAAATGGGTGCGTTTGTCCAGTCTTGGCCTATTAGTCATCCTGAAGTGGTCTTTAGAGGACAGGACTTTTGATGACCCAGGAGCTCCAAGGGAGTGAATTATGGTTGTTTGGTGTTCCAGACAACCTGGCTTTGTTGATACTGCCTTAGTGGTTTGGAAGCTTGAGGATGGAACAGAGTGTAAAATAAGTAGTGGAACTTTGGAACTTGTTACTTCTTAAGGTTTGCTTTGGTTTCCTAACTGGTCTAGGCTGGAAGTGGATAGCTTAGGACTAGATTAAATAGATACACTAATTCCCTCTTTCACACTCAGAAGTGCCTGGATGTGGCAGAAGTGCAAGGTGGTGTAATGATAGTGTTGTCCAAACAGGTACTTAAAGAAACACTGTTTTTTCTGACTTAAGCTAAATTATTTCATAAAGTGGAAGAAAGGAAATCATTTATGTTGGTAATTAGTTTCATTGATATATTCTTATGAACTCTTTCTAAGTAAATGAAAGAAAACTTTTTTTTTCGTTACAGAATGGCATTCACATGTTCATTTTGTAAATTTCGAACTTTTGAAGAAAAAGATATTGAACTGCATCTGGAAAGTTCTTCACATCAGGAAACATTAGATCATATTCAGAAACAAACCAAATTTGATAAAGTAGTTATGGAGTTTTTGCACGTAAGTAGCTGTTTTGAAATGAAAAGCACTTTATCTGACATTTGAATTTATTTTTTCATAGTTTCTCATCTCTCTCATTTTATGTTTCTAAAAATTTAATTTACTGTTTACTTAAAGAACGAGTTGTTTTAAAATTAGCCCAGACTTAGATGTGAATTCCTCCTCTATAATAGAATTTAGATTTGTTATTTGAGAAAAGATTTTACATTTTTCACAGTAATTTCTGGCAGAGGTATCAGGAAAAGAATTCATTTAGTAACTGTTTATTGATGTAGAATCAGCTGTCATCCATCGAGAGACTATGTACCTGGTGTTGTGCTGGCTACTTTCATTTATGCCTCATAACCATTCCTTTTTATCATGAAAGATCATGCTCAGAGCAGTTTAGTGACTCTCTCAGTAAGTGGCAGAGTCTGAATTCACAGCCAGGGAGCCTGCTGTCTGTTTGTTTAGGTGTCCTTTGTATTATCAGTGTGTGGTCATCAGTTCAACAATTTTTCTTGAATACTTAAGGAAGGTGCTGTGTAGGCACTGAAGACACCAAAACTACCCTCAATGAACTAATAGTAATAGGAAATAGAACACACTCACACATATACCGATGACAAAGTTAAGTGAAAGGGCCAAGAGTGATAGTGTGGGCAGAAGGGGATTGGAGAAGAGGAGGATAGTTGGGGCCAGGGATGCTTAAGGAAGGGGCTGTAGGTGGACTGCTAATTGTACATAAAATTAATTTGGGCAGAAAAAGTGGAATTGTTAGAAGGTTAGAAATACAGTGATCATTCACTCTATATGCTTGCAGAATTGTATCCCTTAATTAAAGTTTCTTTCTGTAATTTTGTTCCTTAACTGGTTCCTTACTGTCATTTAGGACTTAAGTACTCACCTGCCCTGAGAAGACCTCTTGAGTATTCCAACTCTCTTTGATCTCTCTTGCTTTATATGGCTAAAATACGTTTTGAAAAGTGAAGACTTTTTGTAGTTTCTTAGTATTTTATGATAGTCTTTTCAACTAAAGTGTAAGCTCCTTGAGAACAGATATGAGTTCTTATATAACAGGTATTGTTATCTTCCATGGGCCGAGCATGGTGCTAAGCATATACTCAGTGCTCACTGAAAACTGATTTTTGGATGTTTTGGATCGGGTTTTGTATTCTTCCTGTTTTGTTTTCTAGGAATGTATGGTGAATAAATTCAAGAAAACATCTATTCGTAAGCAACAGACAAATAATCAAACAGAAGTAGTCAAAGTAATTGAAAAAGATGTTATGGAAGGTAAGTATTAAAACAAATTGTTTTAGAAATTTACGTGTATATTTTACACACTGTAACCCATTTGAATGTAAATGATGCTCACTGGAGTGATACAGTACATGGTTATGTGTGGTAGCCCTTTGACTCTCTGTTCCCATGCTTACAAATGATCACTGCCTACCCTTACCTCTGTCCCTTCAGTTTTAGAGGAAAAGTCAGCTGTCTCTCTAGATGGAATATGCTTCTTCCACCTGTCCTCTGGCCCTCTTGCCCTTTCTCATCTCCTTAAGGACTTTTGCTCAGATAGTGAGCTCTTCTCTTCTGTTTTTCAGTCTTTTCTTCTCTTTTGATTACTTCTCTAAAGCCTATGCTCTTATCTTAAAAAAAAAAAACAGAACACTAAAGAAACAAAGGAAAAGAAAAACAGACACTAGTTCCCCTAAAACATGCCTTTGTTTTTAAACAATCACGCTTCTTTCAGCATAGTCCACACTGGTCTCTGTTTCTTCACTTCCCATTTATTGCTTTACTCACAGTAGACAACTTTCTGCTAGCGTTAGTCTACTGACACTGCTCTGACAGAGGTTACCAACACCGATTTCAATACGTTCTTTTGAATTATTATCTTACTTCTGCAATGTTTTTCACTGATAACTATTCTTCCTGAATCGATTTCCTCCCTTGGTTTCTGTGGTATCTCACTACCCTGATCTTCTTTTTTTTTCCCTTGTCATCTTTTTACTCTTTGTGCTTTTTTTCCCCACCAGGCTTTTAGAAGTTGATATTTCCCAGTATTCTGTCTTTGGTCCTATTATCATCTCTCTTTATATTCCTTCCTGATGAATTCTTTTACTTACAGAGCTTAAATTAATATCTATATGTTAACTACTTATACATCTAGAGCACGGATCTCTCTTCTGAACTCTGATCTCATACATCCAGCTGCCTACTAACACCTTTATTCAGCAGTCCCACAAAATCAACATATCCAAAAAATTTATCCTCTTCTTGAGCATTCCCTACCCCATAAAGAAAACAAAACAAAAACTCAACCAACATGTCCTTCATTTATCTTGGAAAGTGGCCCCACCATGAAAACCAGAAATATGAAGTTAATCCTAAGTACTTACTTTTACCTTCTATATCTGTAGCAGTGTGCTATTGGTTCTTTCTTTTACGTATCTACCAGGTCTGTTTCTTTACCTCCTCTTCAAATATTGCATTTGCTCAAATCTTTATCTGTTCTCTTTGTAGTTGTGGTATTTTCCTAACTAGTTTCCTTACTTCCAGTCTTTCTTATCTCTTATTCTACTACATGATTTCACTACTTGAGGAATTTTCAGTGGCTACCTCATCCTCTACAGGATAAAGTTCTAATTCCTAGGCTTGGCACACAAACCTCTCCGTGATCTAGACCTCACTCTTTTTTTCTCTTCTCATCGTTTGTCCCTTCTTTATATTCTGTGCCCCAGCCATACTGAATTACTTGCAGTTCTCAAAAAGTGCCATTTTCTCTCACATCTTCCCCTTGCGTATCTTTAAGCCTTCGCTGTAATAAACCTTGATTACCATTTTCAAGATCCAATGTATTTTTTGTTCCTTATGAATCCAGTTTTGACACCTTTTCCCCTTCCTTACCCATGCACATTCATAGTCATGGAAATTCTTATTTTACTATAAAATTAACATTTTTTTTTTTAATATTTTTGGGGGATGGACTAGAGACCTCAAAGCATGATAGTATAACATGATTAGGAAATATAATGTAATTACACTTTATAATTTTAATGTATTATCTAAATATTTTTAATCCATATATGCAGATTTATGAGATATGATAGAAAAACTCAACATAAACCTACATACTCTGATCCTTTTTTTGGAAGAAGGGGTATAAATAATCATGGAAACGAAATAGTAAAAACTTGAGTTGTCAGAAATAAGAATATATGAGTCATTACTTTTCTCATTAATAAGAAAATAATAATAATTGGATTTCTTTTGTAGGTGTTACTGCAGATGATCACATGATGAAAGTAGAGACTGTTCACTGCAGTGCTTGTAGTGTGTATATCCCTGCTTTACATAGTTCAGTTCAGCAGCACTTAAAATCCCCTGATCATATCAAAGGGAAGCAGGTAAGTTTTGATCTATCTTAATGAAGTCTTTGAATTATTCATCAATCCCTTATTGTCTTTTAAAAGTTGTTTCACACCTACCTACTTGCATACAATCCTGTTAATCTCGTGTGCGACTGTTAGGAACCAAAAGTGGGTTTGCCTCCTGACAAGTTACAATCAGACTCTCAACCAGAAGTAGTTGTCACACAAAGTAGAACTTATTTGTAGCAAATAGGAGGCCATGCAGAATCATTTCCAAAGTCCCGGCTATCCCTGAATATGGGACAGCAGGGGCCTTTTATTTTGGATGGGGAATGAATATTCAAAAGGGAGAAGTGGGCATTCACTTGTGCAGGCTTAGTTGGAAAACAGGCTTCCACATACACTGCAGGTTATGGTAATAAGGCCTAAGCTCCTCCGAGAGAGGAGATCTTAGCGTTAAAAACGAGGCAGAGGTCATAGGCCTTGCTCTTGTGGTAGGGTTTGGTCTGGTTCAGGGTGGTTGTTGATTGCATCTCTTAGACAGTTAAATGTCTAACCTAAGTTAAATGCTTCCTACCCACCTTTGAGTTCCTGGGGCAATTAGTCAGTGACATGGCTAACTAAAGATACCTAGAGAGGCATTGTAGTATATTGGTTAAGATTATGGGCTCTGGAGCAAGACTTTCTGGGTTGAATCCTGGTTCAGTAGATAACATGTGTTAAACAAGTAAATTAACTTTTCTTTGTCTAAGTTTTCTTGTCTGTAAAATAGGGATGGATAATCATTCTGCTCTTTATGTGACTGTTTAAGGGTTAGGTTAATTAAAATATAAAAGACGCTTAAAATAGTGCCTGACACATAGTAAGCATTCTGGAAATCATAGCTGTTGTTGAACTGTTCTTTTTATTATTAACATTTTTTTTTAAGTTGGTACAAAATGGTTTTATGACTGTGAGTGTGCACGTGTATTTTAGAACAAAAAAGAAAGTAAAGATTTGATTATAATATACGTTTCTCTGATGGTTGGGAAAAATAAATTAAAAAAATAGGATTATCAGTTACTATCTATTGTTACATTTTGAGTAGAATTTACTCAAAAATACTCAAAAATTCTAGAAGAATTTACTGTTTTTTTTTTTAAACCTTCAGTGCACGGTTGTATATCCTAGTTGTTTTTAGTTTTTTTTTTGATTAGCATATTTTGGCTTCTATATTGGTTGGTTTTATTTAGTCAAATTTACTTCAAATAAAAAATGTTTATATTGTGAGAAATTAGTTTGTTTGAAAAGCATATTTAAGATATGCTTTTATTCAAATAAATTAATATTTGACTATGCTTTTAGTCAAATATTAAAGACTTAAGTTTTAAATAGAACATACCTGGGTCTTAAATTTGTATTTTGTATTGAAGTGAATCTCATTTAACTCAGATTTTTTTAGCCACTTTGAGCCATATAATCTTTTTAAAATCTTTGTCCTTTCACTTCTCTTTTTATATTTCCTTGACACCTTTTTGCCAACTAGACATTCCATATTATTACCTTTCCTCCTTTGTATAGTATAGCCTTGTGATAACTACAGCCCAGAGGAAGACTAATTACTCTAACAGTATGAAAAATTATTCTTTCTTTTTTGATAGTATGAAAATTAATAGTTGGAGTAGTTGGAGCTGGGTGGGGGGGTGGATGTAGAATAGAAAGGAGAGAAAGCAACTGTCTAGTAGACCTAGACTGATAGTATTTGGTGACTGCCTGTTTTTTGCTAAAGTAGGGCATCTTATTGAATCTTCATTGTTTTAATCCATAGGTGATTTAGATTATGGTCACAGTAGCTGTTGTTGCTTTATGGCTTAATTTGCCAGAAAGTAAATCATTTAAATCTGAGGAATTAAGTTTACAGTGTCATTTTAATTATGGAAATATATTTCATGGCATGGTTTTCAAGTATGTACCTCATTGTGTTCTATTTTTCATAGGCTTATAAGGAACAAATAAAAAGAGAGAGTGTCTTGACTGCTACAAGCATTTTAAATAATCCAATAGTGAAGGCGCGATATGAACGTTTTGTTAAGGTAAGATTTTAGGGCAAAAACTTTTTAGGTTATATCGTAGTATCGTGATAATTAAATGGTGACATGATAACTTTATGTGATGTTTAAATATAGTACAACATTAGGAAGAATTTTACTTCATATCTTGCGTACAGGTAAAACATCTTTTTCCCTAATTGTTGGGATTTGTGAGGGGAGGGAGCAATAAGCCATTTCTCTTTCATCCCCTTTCTGGCTCTGAGTCATTTGAGAGATACATAAGAGTCTGATAGAAAATCAAAATGTCAGGTTTATTCTTGATTTTAAAGAAAAGGATGACTTGAAGGATATATCTTAGATGTGTAGTTACTATGAACCTTCTAATATTTCACTCTCAAATTAAGTAGACTTATATCCCCCCAAACTCTGTTACTGGTTCAGCTAGACGGCAACAGGCTTCCCCTAGTTTACCACATGACATAGAACAGACAAAAATGTACCTCTCCAGTTGTTAGGAAGACCCAAAAAGAAGGGACCCAGAAGGGATTGAGTTGTACATGCCCAATTTCTTCTTCCAGGCATACTAATTGGATAAGTCATTCCACTTCCTTGGATGAAAAATTTGGAGGGGAAGCAGGAGATCAGATATGTTCCTTTAGGTCCTTCTGAGAAATGCATCATTAGATGATTTCGTCACTGTGCGAACATCATAGAGTGTACTTACACAAACCTAGATGGTATAGCCTACCACACAGCTAGGCTGTATGGTACTAATCTTCTGAGACCACCCGTGTATATGTGGTTCATTGTTGACTGAAAGGTTGTTATGCGGCTCATGACTGTATTTACATTGGTAACTAAATTTTTGTATAACTATATTATAGATTAGAGAAGTTTTGTTTATTTTGACTATTTCGATCATTAACAGGTACTCTGTGAAGAAGCCTGATATATATTTAATGACCATTAAATTATCCCTCAACCAAGTGACTTCCAAGTGAAATCTCAGTTCTTTCCACTTGTTCTTTAGGGGCCTATTTTCTGATTTGTTAATCGTATTTGTCACTGTTTACTGCATTCTTGATACCACTTTTAAAAAAAGAATGCAACCCTAATTGAAATCCAGTTTTATGATATATGGCATCAGAAACATAATAGCATCCCAAGAAGTGGAAGCAACCTAAGTGTCCCTCGACTGACGATTGGATTAAGAAAATGTGGTATATATATACAATGGAATACTACTCAGCCATAAAAAAAGACAAAATCGTCCCATTTGCAACAACATGGATGGGCCTGGAGCGTATTATGTTAAGTGAAATAAGCCAGAAAGAGAAAGACAAACACTGCATGATCTCACTCATATGTGGAATATAAACCAACACATGGACAGAGAAAACTGGACTGTGGTTACCAGGGCAGTGGGAGGTGGGCACAAGGGGTGAAGGGAGTCATATATGTGGTGATGGACAAACAAAAATGTACAACCCAAAATTTCACAATGTTAGAAACCATTAAAACATCAAAAAAAAAAAAAATTTGCCAAAAAAACATAATAGCATCATAGCTAAAATAGGAAAAATTAGGTTTTTTTCCTTGCTATATCACAAACTTTTGAGAGGTTAATGATTTCTATTGATGTATGAAAGTAATTTTTAATGAGAGAAGAACACAAATTAGAATTTCTACAGGATTTTCAAGCTAGATTTCAGAGTCACTTCGTGGAATGAGAGACATCACTGGTGGGAGTGTCTTGCTTATGTGCATATTGTGGGGAAAGTACCTAAACTGAGGAGAACATCTCTAGAACTTTGTTCCTCCAAATGTGATCCATGGACCAGCAGTATTGGCGTCACCTGGGAGCTCATTAAAAATGCAAAGTTTCAGTTCATGTCCAGGCCTATTGAATAAGAATCTTCATTTTAACAGGATCCCAGTTGATTCATATGCATGTTAAAATTCAAGAAGCACTGATGTCACATTACTTAATGTGATTTCCCTTTGTTCAGCATTTCTGTCTGCTCTGTTCCCTGCTGTCATTCCCCAAAATATCCTCTGCTTATGGTCAGCTCTGGTCATGGCTTAAAACTTTACTTTCAAGTGCTCTCATTCTGACAAGATACCTTTTTGATCTTTGTCCCCTGAAGCTAATCAGTTCATCAATTTCTCCCAATTCTCCAACTGTATCATCTCGTTCTACCTTCACTCCTTGGCCTGAGCACCCTTACAACAATGCAATGCTGCCATTCTACAATTCCTTAGTTATTTGTTCTCAGCCAGTTACCAGATCCCAGCACTGTGCCATCTCTGGTTAGCTTTATTAACTGTCTGTCTTACTAAAAATATTGTGGAAATGTGCCAGTACTGTGTTTGCCACATTTTCACTGCAGTTCACAATAATTTTACTTATTACCAATCAATTCAATATGCTTCCTATACTGACTGTTTTAGACTTCTTCCACTTTTCACATATCCAGGTTTCATCCCTACTCCCCTTGCTTCCCATGGTATCTCTTTTCTTAGGGAGATTGAGACCATTCGATATGAACTCTGTAAGTTCTCTCCTTTCTGCTTTAGATTTATATATCTTTCCCTCACCTTTATTGTTATCTATGAAGGAAAATACCATTTTCGTCCTTTATCTGTGTTCTTGTTTCATCAGTTATCTCTTTCCTTACTTATAACTGATTTTTTCCTCTTTATTATTTTACTATTCCTCCCCAAACAGAGATGCTTATGAGTTCCCTAAACTAAAAATGATTTAACTTTTCCTAGACTCTGGCCCTTCCCATCTATTATCTGTTCTCTTACCACCATACTTGAAAAAGTGGTTTACTCTCATTGTGCTCTTTACTTCTTCTGTGTTATTCACTCTTTAACTTAGTAGTTCTCTATTGAAGATACAGTCAGCTTTCTGTATCTGGCTTTCTCTGTTCTCATCTGCGGATTCGGCCAACTGCGGATCAAAAGACCTACAATGGTTGCGTCTGTACTGAACCTGTAGAGACTTTTTTTTCTTGTCATTATTCCCTAAATGAAACAATATAACACCTATTTACATAGCATTTGCATTATATTACGTATTAGAAGTAATCTAGAGTTGATTTAAAGTATGTGGGGGATGTGCATAGCTTATATGCAAATAGTATGCCATTTTATATAAGGGACTTGAGCAGCCGCAGATTTTGGTATCCACAGGGGTTCTGGAACCAATCCCCTGTGGATACCGAGGGATGACTATGTAATTGGAATCACCTGTGAGGCTAAACTCAAATAAGAAGCTGCCTAGGCCCTTTTTAAGACCTTCTCAATTAGGGTTTCCCAAATTTCTCTGATAAATATCTCCCAAAATGCTTCTTAAATATGCAGGTTACCAGACTTCTCCCCTGGAAATTTTGATTCAGGAGATCTGAAATTGATTCAGGAATTTGTGTTTTTAGCAAGAGCTTCAGTACTTGACTAAATAAAAATCTCAGAGCGTGGGACCTGGGCTTCTGTTTTTTGAGAGCTTCACAGGAAATTGTGACAATTCATTATTGGGCAGTCATCGTCATCTAACTTCCACTTACATCATAGTTTGGAAACTGCTCTAAGATTTACCAGTGACATAATTTTCAAATAAAAATTTTAACATTTTATTTATTATTTTAAACATACGAAAGTAAAGGGGTACTATAATAAATGCCTCAAGTACCTTCACTCAGCTTTAATAATGATCAACTCTAGTGACCTTTTTCAGTCCTTTTCTCCTGTTACTTGTTTGCATTATTTGACACTGTTGGTCTATCACTTATTCTTGAAACTTTGTTTTGCCAGATAATACTTTACTATCCTGGCTTTCCTCCTGCATTGAGTGTTCCTTTTCTAACTTGTGCCCCCATGTATAGACATTTTTATAGGGTTTTTCTTCTCAGCACTTTTTTTCTACTTCCTCCCCCAGCCCAGCCCCACCCCTGGGCTATCCCATTTAAAGACCTTGGCTTCACTATTCACTCCGTATAAGCAGTTCACAGATTTGAATGTCTTACTTTGAACTCTCTTCTCTGTTGAGTTACAAATTTGTAGCTGCCTATTATTAGACATTTAGACATCTGAAATTCTACTTACATATAGCATATACCTGCTGCTTCCCCCTTCCCCATCCTCCTTTACCTATTCTGTTAATGGTGTCACTGCATCTTTTACACTTCCGTTTCCTGGGCTATTAGAGTTGCCCCCTCACTAGCATTTCTTCTCTTGATACTCCTGTTCATTCTGCACATTCCTACCTGGTTTATCTTAAAGTGTAGCATGAACCTTACACTTTCCTGCTTAATAACCTTAATTTCCTCTTCTTTTCTTACTCTAATATAGCCTTCTGATATGGTCCAGTTTTTGAGACTTAATGCAGATACATAATTCAAGTATTTAAATACATTGAAATATTAAAAGAAAATTGTATCTGTGAATGTTTAGTGAAGTAAAGATTTATCTACTTTTTTAAAGTAAAAGTAAGGCATGATGTCTTATAGGTACCTGATTTTCATTTGAGTTTTAAAAAGTACTTGATTTTCATTTGAGTTTTTTAAAGAGATCCTGCAACAGAAGTACATTGAATACTAGTGTAATTAAGTAGAACAGAAATCTTTGCTTCATCTGCTTTGTTTCTACCAAAACCCACGTATTTGCCTTTGTCATATATATATATATATATATATATGACTTTAGAAGTTCAGTTAAGAAAATATGGCCTTTAAGCATCCCAGTTTATGGAATATAAGGTAATGATTTAAGTAATTTATATATTTACATTGGTATATGAATAGGTACTCAACAAACATTTAATAGATTTGTCATAAGTTAAAAAGCTTCAGATAGTATTTACTTTTAATGATATAGCAAATACAAATTTCACGGATACAAAAATGAATGTGCTGATTTTCAGAGCTGTTTCTTCTTATGTTTTTAGGGTGAGAATCCTTTTGAAAATCAAGATCATTCTCAAGATCAGCAAATAGAAGGAGATGAGGAGGAGGAAGAAAAGATTGATGAAACTATTGAAGAAGAGGAAGAGGAAGAAGAGGAAGAAGAAGAGGAAGTGGGGGAAGTAGAAGAAGTGGAGGAAGTAGAGGAAGTGGGAGAAGGTGGAGGAGTAGAGGAAGGGGCGGACATAGAGGGAGTGGGGGAACTGGAGGCACTGGGCGAAGAAGAGGGCGTGGGGAAGGAGAGGGAGTGGGGGAAGGAGAGGGCGTGGGGGAAGGAGAGGAAGGAGAGGAAGAAGAAGCAAAGGAGGAGCCTGTCGGCTTCCCTGTTGACCAACCTGAAGAAAATTAAATATAAGGTATTAGTCAGATTTAAAAGAAGCTTTAAATTTTTGTCCTAATGTGGAAAAGGGTAAGAATTTTGATAGTTTAACGTATGAGAGTTAACACCCATATTGCATGCATTCCACACATTAAAATTTGTTTTATATAATTTCTAAATGTTTGGCATTTGTTTAGTAAAATGAGGGTAAGACTATTTTAGTTTAGTTTTTATAGCTACCAAACTTAGATTCGATAAATTGTTTGTATAATTTTTAAGCTTAATTTTTATTACTTTATTGGTGTTAAGGATAACAGATGTGTATTGTTAGTATATCTATTCTAATTGTTTGAACTAAATGCTGCTCTTGGAAGTATATATTCAAGTGTGCATTAATGTTTTGAATACTTACCCTAGAAGAGATAAATTGGGCAAGTATTTTGTGCTCTGACTGTGTATTTTTTTACTGCATTGGACACTAAATAGTAATTTGCGTTAAGACACGCTTAAAGGCTTTTTGTGACCATGTTTCCTTTTGTAGCAATAAAATGTTTTTGGAAAAACTCTCTCCCTGGATTAGCAATTTTAAATGAAGCAGAGTTCATTAATTAAATGAGTATTTAAAATCAGGACTTGCCTTATAGTATGAGTTCGGCTCAAAAGTATTTCAGGATGATTGAGAAGACTTGAATTAAAGAAAAAATTTACCTCAATCATCTTATTTTTAAAAAGTATGACTAAAATATTTTTTTTAACATATTTCAAATAGAGATAAGTCTGTAACTGACCTGTTTATACTTGTTTTAATTCATTCCTTTTTTTCTGTGGCTGTGTCAAATGTTGAAATCTTTAAAATACATTTGAATACAAATAATTTTTCATAGTTGTGTTAGTTATTTTGCATGTCTGTTTTTGGCTGAAGACCCAAGAAGCAAACTATCACTTTTTTAAAAAAGAATTATTTCTCCCTTTAATATTTCTCTCCTTTTTTTGCTTTTTATAGCTCATATGCTTACATACTCAAAAAGAGAAGATGAGATTGATTAGATGATCTCTTTTCAAATGACCATCTATGTTACTGAAAAGCAGTGCTCTTATTTCTTTGAATCTTTACTCTGGCTTCTTTTGAGAAGGGGACTCTTTCAGTGAAATTAGCTTCTCAAAATTCTGACACATTGAATAGATGAATATATGGGTATATTAAGTAATTTTAAGGCCTTAAGTGGGTGAATGTATGGCATTTGTAGAATTTCACAGATAGTTTCTCTTTTTTGCATACAACAAAGCTTTTAAAAATAGTTATTTTTTTGGCCAATATGGGTTTATTGTTGTGGGCTAGATTTGCTTATCTTTTTTTTTTTTTTTAATTTTTATTTATTTATTTATTTTTGTGAGGAAGATCAGCCCTGAACTAACATCCATGCCAATCCTCTTCTTTTTGCTGAGGAAGACCGGCTCTGAGCTAACGTCTATTGCCAATCCTCCTCCTTTTTTTCCCCAAGGCCCCAGTAGATAGTTGCATGTCATAGTTGCACATCTTTCTAGTTGCTGTATGTGGGACGCCGCCTCAGCATGGCCAGAGAAGCAGTGCGTTGGTGCACGCCTGGGATCCGAACCCTGGGCCGCCAGCAGCGGAGCGGGTGCACTTAACCACTAAGCCATGGGGCCGGCCCTAGATTTGCTTATCTTTAAGCTGGGAAAATCCAGTAGGCATTTATATCCACTTGTAGGGTTTTGGAGCCAAATAATAGAAGGTCACTTGAAGACTGGAGAAATTTGGATCCTATCTGGGAGTCTGTATTTACTTAAACAGGCTTCAGAAAACCTTTTTGCTTAGGAGTTCAAATTTTAAGGATAACAGGACTTGATCAACCCTCTTGTTTCTTCTTTATTTTAAAATATTTGTGGAAGAGCTAAGTTAAAAGGAGAATAGATCCCTTTGAGTTAGAATTAGTGGATTCTTTTGGCACTAAGTAGGGTGTTTTTTTTTAAAAAAAGAGTGTCCCTAGTAATTTGATTAAGATGTGAAACTTGGAAAGAATCCTGTATAACCAGAGTCTGTATAACAACTTCTAAGTAAATTTTTTAGAATGAGAGATAAGAAAGAACATCTAAAATCATATGCCGCATAATAACGTTTCAGTCAACGTTGGACTACGTATACGGCATAGATGATGGTGGTCCCATAAGATTAGTACCATAAGCCTAGGTGTTTAGTAGGCTATACCATCTAGGTGTGTGTAAGTACACTCTGATGTTCACACGAGGACAAAATTGCCTAAGGATGCATATCTCAGAACGTATCCCTGTCATTAAGCAATGCATGACTGTAGTAATTTTTTTATTTTGCTGAGGAAGACTGGCCCTGAGCTAACATCTGTTGCCAACCTTCCTCTTTTTTTTGTTTGAGGAAGATTAGCCCTGAGCTAACATCTGTGCCAATCTTCCTCATTTTGTATATGGGTGACCACCACAGCATGGCTGACGAGTGGTATAGGTCCGCACCCGGGATCTGAACCCGAGAACTTGGGCCACCGAAGCAGAGTGAGCTGAATTTAAACCACTACACCATGGGGTCAGGCCTAGTAATTTTTGTGGGAAACATGTAAAAACCTTTATTCAGACTAGATTATTTGCAAGGTAGTAACAAAGTGTATTTTGTTATTGTGCTTAAGTCAGAAACTCAAATTTATGTATATCTCATTGGTTAATTTGTAGATAGACAGTTTAGTTTGCAGGCAGATTAAATTTTGTGATCCTTAGTGTTTATGTTTTCAATACTTTTGTGATAAGGATTTATGTAATATCTTTAATAACTTTTCAATTTCTGTTATCCAAGTATTATTTGTTTTCTTTATTAAAAAGCTAAACATGTAGTTCTAGTAACCAAAGAAATTTATTTACAACCTACACAGTTGTTTAAGCCAGATGCCTAGGGACTGTCCTAAATTCTGCCCTTTTTATCACTCCCTATCTCCAATCTATCAGAAAGTCTGTGTTTTCCACTTCCAAAATTTATCTGCCCACTCTTCCACCTTGCTGCTACCAACCCCAGTTCAAGCCACCATCATCTCTTTCCTGGACTGTTGAAGTAGCTTATTAACTAATCTTGCTTCCACTCTTATACCCTGCTAGAATCAGTTTTCCACACAGAAGTACAGTCTTTTAAAAATGTAATTCAGATAATGCTTGTCTCCTGGTTCTTTTCGTACCTGTACAATCCAAACTCCTTTTCTTGGCAGTCAGACTTGGCCTATCTTTCCATCTTTATATTAGGCCATTCTTCTCACCAGCCATGATGGCCTTCAGTTAGTGTTTTTTCATTTTGGTGAGGAAGATTGTCCCTGAGCTAACATCTGTGCCAATCTTCTGCTATTTTGTATGTGGCATGCCACCACAGTATGGCTTGACTAGTGGTGTGTAGGTCCATGCCCAGATCCGAACCCATGAACCCTGGGCTGCCGAAGCAGAGCACACAAACTCAACCACTACACCACTGGGTCAGCCCCTCTGTTAGTTTTTTAATGGAGCTCTTTCTTATCTTTAGACCTTTGCACTTTCTGTAACCCATACCTGTCAGCTTTTCTTGGCAGATTCTTCATCCTTCAGGTCACCTTAAATGTTAGAAGAGGTTTTCTCAGGAAATGAAAGGGCAATAGTTCTTAAGTTTTTGTGAAAGTGAGGATTTGGGACTGCCTGTACCCCAGATCTAGATCATATTCTTTGAAGATGATGTGGGTGGTTTTTTTTTTTTTTTTTTTTTGGTGAGGAAGATTGGCCATGAGCTAATATCCATTGTCAGTCTTCTTTTTGCTGAAGATTGGCCCTGAGCTAACATCTGTGTCCATTTTCCTCTATTTTGTATATGGGACACTGCCACAGCACGGCTTGATGAGTGGTGCGTAAGTCTCCGCCTGGGATCTGAACCCGAGAACCCCGGGCCACTGAAGTGGAGTGCGTGAACTTAACCACTATGCTACTGGGCTGGCCCATGAAGATGATGTATTTTTAATAAGTATCCCGGGTGATTCTGATGATAGTGGTCAAGATTGCATTTTAAGAACATTTATAGTGCCCTCAAACAAATTTCTAATGCCTACAACTCCCATATCAAAACAGGAGCTTCTTCCCGTTAGTACACAGGCATAGGTTTGGGGAATTCTCCGTAATATTTTACAAAAGCATGGGAATGACCTGTAACAGACCTCTGGGAGTCAGAAAACTGGACTTCGTCCTTGTTTTTGTTTTTTCCCCTATTAGATTATTTAATTCTTACAAGCATATCGTGAAGTTATGATAATGGGAATGGTTATAATTTCCCATATAACTGGCTCTCTCTTGTATCGTTCCACTACTTGAAATCCTTCATTGGCTTTCAGTACCAGGTGGTATAATATCCATATCCTTTTAGTGTGGCATCCCTGGCTCTATGGGTTTTGTTCCTTGCCTGCTTCTCTAGCTTTATCTCAGTCTTAACATATTTATATTAACTGCCTATCCCCATAAACATTTGAATTTATGATTCTGCTTCAGCAGACAGAGTGGTTCCTAGAGTTGCCAAGATTTGACTATAACCTGACTATATTATAACATCTCGATATTATATTTATATTTTATAATACATTTTATATATCTATTATATATTTATATTTTATATCTATTTTATTTTTTATAATTTACATTTTATATCTATTATATTTTATAATAGTATAATATTATATAGTGTAATATCTAAAAAACCTTGAATGCTTTCTAAGAATGAGATGAAAATAACTGAAAGTATATAGAGAAATGTGTATACCAAAAGTCATAGATATATAGAAAGAAGAACTACAAAACAAATGTTGGTAATGCATGTTAAAATGTATTTGAGAATTCCATTTTTATTGGCAAGATTGTTCTTATTTTAGAGGTAGATAGTATCAGGTTATCTTACTGTTATCAGACACATTATTTCACATTTGCTTCGCCTACCAAATCGCCCTTATTTTGAATACAAACAAACTTTTAAATGTATTTGTAAAATATACATAGCATGAAATTTACCACTTTAACCCTTTTTGAGTGTACAATTCAGAGGCATTAATGACAAGCAAGCTTTAAATTACAGTTTGACATTCATTGTAGTTCTGTTGATGCACAGAAAATGGAGTAGTCATGCTGGCAGAAGTGTTTTTCAGTCCATGTAACAGGTATAGTTCATATTATAAATTAACAATTTGACGTTATTTGATAGTTATAGCCCCCACCCTGATAGCTGGATCTCTATTTGATGTGCAAACAAAATCAGAGCCTGCAAGGCTGGAGGGCAGATTCTTAGCAGTGGTAAATTCAGTCAGCACTGCCACCATCTGAGGCCTCCTCAGAAACAATCATACTAGTCTCTTCCCACTGTTCTCTTCTCCTTCTCCTCGTTTTTTGTTAAAATTTTTTTTTTCAGTTATATATTAGGGGTAGGGGTGAGGTGGTATTGATGGTGACAAGAGATGGCCTCCCTCGTGACTGGGAGTGTGGAAGGGAACTACAAGCAGCTTAGTTGTTAGATGAATGTAAAGTATGAATTTGGAGAGAGTTCCAGATCAAAATGGCGTACTGGATTCAAGTCATTATCTTCTAAAGTTCTCTTAAAATTACAAAAGCTATGCAATGATCAAAAATTACAGTAATATAGAGAAATTCATAACCACACTGGAAAGACAACAAGGGTGCTATGAAGCATTTCTGGAAGATGTAAAACAAGGAACCAGATCTTAGTGAAACAAAGAGAGCCACAGCCACATAGAGATGAAAATTGAAGAATTACCTCCATTGTTAGAGGCAGCTACGAGAGTGGGTGGCTATAGTATGGTAAGACGAGTTTTTAATGGACTGAATAGTTATGAGAAAAAATAATGAAAAAGGAGACAAACACTTATAATAAATCCTGACAAAATTTCTATAATCCCAGCATAAAGGGAACAATCTCAAAATGTCTAAAGAGAAACAATTTACCTCTAAGGGGAAAAGAATCACATTGGTATCAGACTTGTCATCTGTACATTGGGATGCTAGAAGATAACATTATTTTTAAAGTTAAAAGGGAAAATTATTTTGAATTTAGAATTATATTTTGAGTCAAACTATCATTTTAAGAGTGAAGGCACAATAAAGACAATTTAGAAATTCTAGAACATGGAAGGATTCAGAAATTAACTGTCATAAAACTATGCACTCAACAACAGGATATCAAATTATGTCATGAAAAACTGTTGACAAGGAGAAACTGACAAATTTGCAATCATAGCTAAGTATTTGAACACAGCTCTTTCAGAAATTATCAGATATGAAGAGTTCAAAATTGAGGATACAAGTTTTGAATCATACAATTAAAAAGCTTCAATGGTTATAGAGTATTTCTTTTCAAATACCGTGAAAAAAATGACCATGAAGCAGGCCACAAAGAAATCACACAGCCTCCATCGTATCATCACAATGCAACAACTAGAAGTTAACAAGTGAATAGCAATCAATTAATAAAAATCTAATCAAATATGAGAGAAAACACTGTCCTTGTAATACTTGCATTTAAAAAGAGAGAAAAACATAATTTTAAGAAAGAAAATTTCTGTTTAAGCTGTTCCAGATTATACAGAAATTTGAAACACTTCTCAGTTTGGTCTCTGAGGCTAGCATGACCCTTATTCCAGAGTGTTGTCCATCAAAGATAGCTATGGACCAATCTCACTTAGGAACAAATGTAATCATTGAAAAAAATTAGCAGATTAAATCCAAAAGAATATGTGTCGTGGCAAAGTAGGATTTATCCAAAGAATACAACATGATCTATTAATGGAACTCAATATATTAGGAAATGAATTACTGTAACTTAAAAAAAAATGGTGAGTTAAATGAGAAAAAAATCACATAATAATCTTGACTGGTGCTGGAGAAACATTTCCTAAAATTTAACACTCATTTCAGATTTAAATCTTGTCAGTCTAGGAATATAAAGAAACTTTTTTAACTTGGCTAAGGATGTCTACCAGAAACCTTCAGCAAGTGTCCACATTCAGTTTAGAATCAAGCCTGTTGATTCTCTTCACCTCAAGAAACAGAAGTATTAGGGAGAGACAAGACAGTCATTATTTCAGGCAATGTGATTGTGGAGATAGTACATCCAGGAGAATCAAGTGAAAAACTGAGAAATTTTAAATAAAAGTAATTTTGTTTAACAGCTCAACGTATAAAAATCTGTAGCTTTCTATAGACTAGTATTGGCTAATTGGAAATGTAATTTAAAAATCCTATTTGCAATAAAAATCTGAACTATATACTATCTAGGGATAAACTTAATGGGAAAAGTACAAGATCCATACAAGGAAAACTACCTTTTAATGAAGGGTATAAATCACTTGAATAAATAGATAAACATTCTGTGTTCCTGTTTGTGAAAACTCAATATTGTCTAGATGTCAGTTATCTTCAAATAAATCCATAAGTTAATTATAATTCTAGTGGGATTTTGTTACTTAGAATTAGTGTTGCCTGTGACAGGAGTTAAAAATAACACTGGCTTAAGATTGAAGTGTCTTTTTCTCATATAAAAGTTCAAGTGGGCAATCCAGGTGTCAGAGACTGAGGCTCCCTCTATACTGTTCTGCCGTCTTCAAAACCTCTGATCTCCAATCATCCTGTCTATATTCCAGTCAGTGGAGAGGAAGAAGAAAAGAAAGTCACACACCTTCACCTTAAGAACAGGTCCTGGAAACTGCACTTACATTTCTACACTAACCTCATTGCTTAAAACAGCCCCATGAACACATCTGGCAAGAAGGCTGGGAATTGTGTTTATTCTATGTGGCCATGTTTCCAGCTAAAAAGCAGGAGTTCTATTATAGGAAAGGGGAAACTGAATATTAGGGTACTACTAGCAGTATATGCCATTTAAGCTGATTCATAAATTCACATGCAAAGTAAATAACCAAGAAAAAATTAAAAAAAGAACAATGAGGAAACCTTGGCTTATGTTTCTTACTAGAAATGTATAACAAAACTACAATGACATATCAAAGATAAATAAATAGATCAATGAAACAGATTAAAGAGAGAGACTCATGTAATATGTAGATATGTAGTATATGGTAAAGGTACCATTTTGAATCATGGGAAAAGATAAGGTAGCCAAGAATGATTTGCAGATAGTAGAGTAGTCACACTGGGGGAAGACAGATGGTTATGTCGCATTATACACAAAAATAAATTTAAAGTGGATTGAAGAGATAAAGGTAAAAAAAAAAAAACAATTCTACACAAGTACCAAAATAAAATGTAGGAAAATCTATAATTTGGGGTAGAGGTCTTTCTAAGAAAGATATAAACCCCAGAAGACATAAGGAAAAATATTGACAAATTTGGTACGTAAACTATTGCAGGGTAAAAGACACCCTAAACAAAGTTGAAGGAAGAGTAACAGAAGGGGGGAAAATATTTGCAATATGTATAAGAGGTCAAAGATTAAGTCAATGAAGAGCTCCAATTTATCAACCATTATATTGATAAATACTCAAAGATTTATAATAGCCACTTTTGTTGAGGAAAACAGGCGCTCTCCCAGATGGTCAATGGCTGAATAAATTGTTTCACCTTATTTGGAGGGCAATTTGGAAGTAACTAGCAAAATTTAAAATGTACATACATTTGATCCAGTCATCCCAACTTTAAATAGCTATTCATTTGCCTGAAATCACAAATGCCTGAAATATACATGAATGCAAAGATAACTTAGTTCATCTAATCTAAAATGTATTGAGGCTAATGCTTTTTTACTATTACTAGATGTCAAAAAAGGTTTCTATACAACAAATACCAACTGGCTGACAGCAATGTAAGATGCCATGAATTGTAAGATGTATTCCAGCCCCAGAAATGATAAAATGGGGGGAAAAAGTGTGTCTAAGAATTGCTGAAACAGAGCATATCTAAAAGAATGGTCTTTGCAGCATTATTTGTAATAATGAGAAATTGGAAACAACATAAATTTTCAGCATTAAGAAGAATAATTAAATTATGCTACAATCATAACAATTGAATACTCCATAGCCATCAGTAAGAATGAGAGAGATCTGTATGTTTTGACGTGGAAAACTCTCCAAGATATATTGTTAAGAGGAAAAAGCAAGTTACAATATAACGTATGTATTAGAGTTTTACTAGAAAAACTATGTATGTATATATGTAAATATATAAATCTCAAACTGTATATTTGTATAGAAATGCAAAAAAAATAAAAGTAATATATTTACATAGAAAAAAAGTCTGAAAGGATGTCCAAATAATGTTTACATGTGAGGAGGGAAGTTGCATTGGGAAAGCAGTGATTTTTTTTTTTTTTTTAACTCTACCTATTTCTGTTTTTTGTTTTTTAAACAATGAAGATATAATCGTATGTCATGTTTATAATGTAAATGTTTAAAAATAATCTGGAAAATAGAAGTAAAAGAATAAAATAAAATACACCTAGAATCCAACCACCAGAATCCAAGCACTATTAACAGTTTTTGTGTATTTCCTTCTAATCCATTTTTCTTTGCAACTAGGTAAATGTTGATACTGTTCCTTGAGGTAAGAGACACAGGAAGAGGAGCAGGTTTAGGTGAAGAAGATGACAAATCAATGTGGAGGCGTGTTAAGTTAGTATTGCCTGTGGGACATGAAATGGTGATAGCAAGTCAAGTAAGCAACTGGATCTATGGGCACGGAGCTTAGGGGAGCTCGTGATAAGCTTACAGTATTAATGCTTTCTCTTTCAAGTGGTGAATTTTAATATTCATGTGTCTGACACAAATAAAAATGTAATTTCTGGTGGTCCCATAGTGTAACACAGCTTATTAGCCTTGAGATTCAACAGATCTTCCTTCCCTGCTGTTCTCCACCCCTTACCCCAGTATACCACTTTTAGTTCTATGCGTCTTGGGAAAAACATTTAAATTAAGAAAAGCCTCAGTTTTCTCATCTATAAAATGAAGATAATGTTACCTCCCTTGCACGATTGTTGCAAAGATTAAATGAGTGTAAGTAAACACCTAGCTCTGTCTAGGGTGCTTAGCTCTCAAAATTTTAGGTTTCCTACTGTTGCCTAAATGGCAGAGCTCATTTACTTATTTTTTATTAGAGATAAAAGACAAAAGAAAGTATTGGCTTGTAAAATTAATATAGAAATTTAGGCTTTTTTCAAATTCATTTTAACCTATTTTTGATCTTTCATAACGTTTAAAGTTTTGAAGATTACATTACATCTACTCATTTCTCCATAAGGTTTGCACAGGCCTTTGGTCAATATTAACAAAATCACAATTATATAATTTGATATAACTGAAGAGAAATAATTCATGAATGTCTTATATAACAGAACTAATCATAGTTATTCCCAATAAGTTTTTCCTGAGGCATCAGAGGTCCTCAGCTGACAAGGATATTAATAACCTGCCAATGTTAGAGCTTCAAACTCAGCCACCCACAAAGAGTTCAATAACTCTCCTCAACTGGGATTTGAATTCCTTGTCAGTGCTGAGGTCACTATCACTGTTAAATGACAGATGTTTTCTTGAAAATCCCTTGTATCTCTTCCTGTGACATAAAGTTCAGTGCCTGCAACAACAGGGTGGTGTTCTTTAATAACTGTTAAATTTATTCTTTAGAGATTTTACAAAGATGTCCTATTGCTCGTGGAGGACTCCCTTGACACCCCACTCTGCATTTTCTTTTTGCATAATGCATACAATTTAGAGCCACCAGGCTCCCTGTTGTATAGCTCTTGTATCCTTGGTTCAGTATAACCAAAATACCCATAAATCTCCTTTTCTTCCAGTAGCTTTGTGCAGCAGCTGGGGTATGACAGTGATGTCCCTGAACTATAATTTCAGACAGCCCTAGGGTGGACAGATAGACCAATCCAAACCTACTACGTCAGATAAAGTGATGTTGTTTGCACAAGTCAGTGTCCTCAAGAGGTAGTCATGTAATACTCCCAATTTATATTCTGCATAAAACTCCTTTTACAAGTTATAAACTTCCTATAGGGAACAAATGTATCCAGCTAAAGGATGCTGAACATATGACTATGTAATGTAATTTTAAACTCAAAAGGAATCAGCTAAGCCTTTTCCATCCTAGAAGGTGAAAGCTATAAAAGAAGCCATAATTTCTATTTAAGTATAAGATTCTTCAATTTGGAATTCTAATCAAGCAATGTTTTCCTGAGACCCTAGGTTTGATATGTAACGCTAGGAATATGACTGATTAATATAAATATTTGAATTGTACATATCATGAGACTTATGTACTTTATTCATAGTCACACAAAAATTTAATTGATTATTTTATTATTTGTACTTTATTGACTTACACTTGAAGCAGCTAGTTAAATGATTCCTATTATCACATTAATTGCGTTAGAGAAACCTTGACTAAATGATATTCTTGTGTTTTTATTTGCATGGTACGTCCTAATTCTTCTCTCAGTCCAGATCAGAGATTCTCAGTCTTGGTACTGTTGATGTTTTGGACTGGCTAATTCTTTGTTGTGGGAGGCTGTCCTGTGCCTTGTAGGATGTTCAGCAGCATTCCTGGCCTTTGCTTAATAGATCCCAGTAACATACCCCCAGTCGTGACAATCAAAAATGTTTACATACATTGACAAATGTCCTTTGGGAGGGAAAACCGCCCCCGGTTGAGAACCAGTGGTCTAGCTCTAGTAAAAGGAGTTGGGTGTGGAATTTGAACTCTAAATGTTCTGCTTGAAGATATTAGGGGAAAATAAAAAAGCCGCCTCAGATTCAGCTGTTCTAGGAAGCATTCCTGGGCTTTCTTGACGTTTTCTCCCTCTACTACTCACCAACAAAACACGCTGTGGATGTTTCTTTCTCCACTCTATGCTATAGGCCTCTGCTTCCTAGAAAGTTCTATGTATTACTCTTTTTTTTGCTATCTCCAGCTTCTAGCACAGTACATGGCACGTGGTAGATGCTCAAAAAGTGAACTGGTTGAAAGAATGAATGTTATAGTTATTTTTCTCTTGGAAGTATATGTCTATAAATATACAGACCTTTTTAAAAATAGTTGTGTCCAGCTATTTTATTTTGCTTTGTGTTGTCCCTTTAATTTTTATAAGCCTGTGAAACTTTATTTTCATGAAACATTATTTACACCAAATATATATTGAGAGCTTACTATGTGCCAGACACTAATGCTAGGAGCTGAGGATACAGTTATGAACAAAACAGACATAATCCTTGCCCTCAGGAATCGTACAGGTGATTAAGAGGTAATTACAATTCAGGAATGACCTACTTAGGTCTGACAACACTGGTTTCCAAGCACATGAAAATTATGTAGGGCCTAGAAACCACCTCTCGATACACAGCACATAACAAACATGTCCTGTAGACTTCCGGGGTTTCCCTTCTGCTTCAGAGATCCTAAATTATTTCTTCTAGCTTTTCCCCCGCTCCAGAACACCAGAGGAGGAAATTTGGAGTCAACAGTGGTGAGATTATCATTAGGAAGTAATGAGGAGGCAGTGCTCTGTTCTTCAGCTGGACTCTTGCCAACAGGGGGCCTGCCAGGAGCCGAGAGAGGCAGCATTCCAAGAAAGCACAAAATTTTGAGTGAGAAAAAAAGTGTGGAATAGCTTTCTTTCTCCTATCATTCCGAATGTGTCCTTAAGTTTCGTTAGGATCAATCAGTTGTCTGTGGGTACTGATGGGATACAGTAACAAAAATAATTCAAATTCTCCCTCTCACCCCTACCTGCTCAGTAACTTACTCTCTTTAGTTCTCCTGTAAAGTTCCCACTCTCAACCCCAACCCTCTCCAGCTTTCCACATACACCAGAGAGTGTCCCACACGTTCATGAATATTTGCTCACACAGCATGTGGTCACTGCCAGACAGTGAGGTCTCCTTCTGCATGACATCTCTAAAATCTGAATCTCCACTTGGTACCATGCCAGCAGTACCATATGTGATCCTGCAGATGTCTTTCTGCCCTCATCTCCTACCTTACTCATTATGCCACAGGTACACTGTCCTTCTCTCTGCTCCTCGGATACATCACTGGCTTCTGTCTCACGGCCATTGAATTTATCGTTTTCTCTGCCCAGAATGCTCTCTCCTCAAACCATTGCATGACGGCTTCTCTTTCATCATTCAGCTAGGTTAAACTGCAGCTTTCTCAGAGAGGACTTCCCACGTGGTCATTCTCTATCCCATTCCCCTCTTACCACTCACTAGATCTAAAGTTGTTTTATTTATCACCTGTCTCCTTCACTGGAATGTAAGCCCCACGAGAACAGGAATTTTTTCTTTTAATTCAGCGCTGGTCCTTGGCACGTAGAATGGTGGGGGGCACTCAATAAATAGTTTTTGATGTCACCAATTAATCAGTCAATGCTGCCACAAATGCAGAGGAGTCCTTATGGCTGAGGAGAGGTATGTGGCAAAATGGGAAAGAATAGCTCATCCTTATTTGTATCATGTTGTATTAGGACAAGGTTTCTCAACTTTGGCACCGTTGACATTTTGGACAGGATAATTATTTGTTGTGGGGGCTGTCTTGTGCGTTGTAGAATGTTTAAAAGCATTCCTGGCCTCTGCAAACTAGATGCCAGTAACATCCCTCCCAATTTAAGGCAATCAAAGATGTCTGCAGACATTGCCAAATGTCTGCCTTGGAGCAAAATCGCCCCTCATTGAAAATCACTTTATTAGAGAGATCCAAAAGTAGGGAAACTTGTGCACCTGTATCTTAAGAGTTTTTGGAGATGTAGTTTGTTTCACTCATTTTTATAATAATGCTGCATAATCTACCCCAAACTCAGTGGCATACAGCTATATACATATATTTTTTTTTGTTTCTTCTTTGCTTTTTCTCACTCACGTGCCTACAGTTTTTCTGGGGTTGGGCTGATCTTGGTTGGGTTCAGCTAGGTTTGGCTTCAAGCTGCAGATTTGATCCAGGTCTGTCCCAAGTACCTCTCCTTCTCCTTGCATCGGTGGCTACCTGAGTCGTGTTCATGGTGAAAAACAGATGTGCAAAAAGGCAAGCCCAATCCTGCTAGTGTATTTCAAGCTTCTGCTTTTGTTATATTCTCAAACGTATTATTGACTAAAGCAAGACACATGGCCAAGATGAAAGTCAAAGGGCCGGGAGACATACCACCTACGTGGGTGGTGGAGGGGACTGAATTTGCTGAATGGTAATCCAAATGCTTACACAGATCTTTCCATTTTTACTCACAGTTCTCTGTTTAGATATAAACCCAATGGAGGCTAAAGTGGGAGACATATCTGAATGTTAATCACATCGAAATCTTCTTTGACAATTAAAGTTTTCTTAATGGGTCCCTCTGGCTTTTCCCTGAATCTCTCATACACCAATTCACACAGCTAGTAAATAGCAGAGTTGGAATTTATGCCTAGTTCTATCTGATTTCACAGCTTGTGCACTTAACTCTGTTATGAGTATGGTTTAAGTGAAGAAGAATTTTTTAAATCAGGGAATCCATAGAATTTGTTGGACTCTCAAACTTGGAATTAATCAGCTACTTGAGCTTGGGAAGTCAGTAATGACCCTGAAATTCAGCTATCTAGTAACATTTAATACTTTTATTAATTGATTAAAATACTTATTGAATAACAAAGATATACAATGCACTCTGCTAGGTCCTATGTCTGAGAGAGGCATAAAAAGTGAATGGAACTTTGAAACATTGATATGGCATGTATGAAATATTCAGTCTGGGAGGGAAAGTAGAATCTGCCCAGAAAGAGAATACAAGTTGAAAAAAGTGATAAGTGTTAGACTTGAAGATACACAGGATAGAGGTCATGTCTGTTTTGTTTGCCCCAGTGTGCCCAGACCTATCTTATACTCCTGTACACAGTAGGAACTCAATACATATTTGCTCATTTGAACTGAAGAGAAGAGCAAAGGAAATGTGATTGGACTTCAGAGAAATAAAGATTTGTTCCAGTTGAAGCAAGTAGGGAAGGCTTTGTGGAAGAAGTGGCATTAGACCTAGGACTTGAAAGATGGAAATGATTTGGACGTAAAAAAGTGGAGGGAGTGGAGGTGGTGGAGGAGAAGTATCAGCAGGAGCGAGGAACAGCAGGAAATCATGGACTGTCTCCAGGGAACAGCATGTGCTTCCGTGTGGCTACTGAATACGGTAGCAGAATGGGAGAGTGGCAGATCAAGGAGGGCCTTGAGTGCCAAAGTAAATGGTTTGGATTTTATTCTGAGGCAAGAGGAAAACAGTGGAGTGACATGAGCAGAGCTGTCCTTCAGGAAGATAAATCTGTCAGCAATTTTAAGATGTATTGGAGTGAAGAAAAGCTGGTATGAGGTGGAGACTGGAGTTAGAAGGTTAGTGCAAGAAATGGTTAGTGCAAGAAAATGTTAGTGCAGACAGAAATAGCAAGGGCCCAATGGAGGCCTAACCCAGGGGGACAATGGAGAGGAGGCAAGAGGTTTGAAAGATGTTAAACAGGAGAAGGCAGTTCCTGCAATTCTTTTGATGCAGGGGGCCAGTGAGAGGAAAAACATCAAAGATGGTATAAGATTTTTTAACTTGAGTGACTGGAGAATAGTAGCGCCATTAAAAGAAATCAAGCTGACTGAAGGAAATCCTCATATTGGTTGGCTTGTGAGGGAGAACGCTGTTTGGTTTTGGCCATATTGTGTATCCAGGTGTGAGTAAAGCCTGGCGGTGCGGGTTGGAGATTCTCCCCCAGCGTGGAAGTGGTGGCTGAAGTCAGAGGATTAGCCCAGAAGAGCACAGTCAGGGGTAGACTCTGGGAGCCAGATCCACACTGCCCTTCAGCTTGCTGCCGCCATGTGGGGCCTCACAGTGCTTCTCACTGCGACAAGGTAACTAGTGTGTAGATAACAGTGGGGTTGAGGTGATAGAGGATGTTTTTGGAATCCCTAAGTTTTGGGGGGTGTATATGTGTGTGCGTGTGTGTGTGCGTGTGTGTGAGAGAGATTGTCCTTCAATGGTTTAGTGATTTCCAGTTCTATCCTAAGCAGTTTTTATAGTGGAAGGCAGGGGGCAGCAGAGTCCCACTTTTCAAAGGAGAGCCACGCTGTAACTTCAGAAGAAAGGTTTCCACCACCCCCTCCCTACATCTTTTGTGTTAATGAAAACATATCTTCTTTTTCAAGTGGGAGAACATAATTTGTTTCCTAAGTTGCTGCTTTCGTGCCTCATATGAATCTGAAGCTTTACTTTGGGGGAGCCTGTCTCCAAGCTGATTGTGTCAACTTCCTTTAAAGAAAGGAGTTAAGAACTTATTTACTGGTGTTGATCTGATGCTATTTAAATAGAGGGCTTTGGGTAGACTTGTAATGGAGAATTTTTAGCCTGAAGGCTAACTCCTCAAGACTATGGTTTTTATTTAAAGAAAGAAAAAAAAAAGGTCCATCACAGTAGCACTTTTAAGTTACATTTGCTATTAGAGTTATAGTCGTGGTAAATACAGTCCACAGTCCTCGTTGCTGCTAGGGGCTGGGTTTCCTCAAGTCTTGTTGACCTGGGATGCGGGTGGGAAATGAAGCCGCACTCACCAATATAACTTATATTTCTTTGGTTTTTCACCTAACTCACTACTGCAGTACCCCTAGTCCTTTCCATTCTCTATCGTTTTACCTCACAGCCTCCATCTACTGTCCAGACTGCCTGGGCAGCCGGCGGCACAGAGGCTTCTCATTTCTGTTTCTAGTGCTTGGCTGTGCTGTCTTCCACCAGGTGATGTCACCGCTGGGCCCTGAGCAGTGGGTCCTGACACTGCTCTCAGCGTGTCAGTCACGTTGAACAGCGTGCAGAGCTGTGGGGCTGCTTCTCCGTCTGTGCTTTGCTTTGTTCCCTGGACAAGGACCACATCTACCTTGTTCATGACCGTCTCTGGAGCACCAGCCTGCTACGGAATAGGTGCTTGATCTTTCGTTTTGATTGTTATTGAATAGGCACCAAAGCCTTTTCAGCTCAATGTCTTATGGAATTTTAAATAAATTTAAAAAAAAAAAAAGTTTTTTTTTCAGTTCTTTTACTTGTACTTCACTTTATAGGTGTTAGACATGTGTCCATGGAGATAAGTACAAAAGGCAAACTCATGGGCTCCAGGAAGAAGGTGGGGCCAGTGTGCAGATAACTGGGTGCTCTGTGCAGATTGCTGAGTGGATGAGCCCGCGACATGGACTGGCATACGCATCTTTGAGTTGCTCTGTACTCTGGTCAACCATGCTATCTCCGGTTCTTTGACTATGCCACTCCCTTAAACCTCCGGGCCTTTGCTCGTACTGTTTTCCCTCTTGGAATGTTCTGGCTGTTTTATGTTTCATGAACTTCTTGTCCTGCCCTACTTTTTTTTTCCCTCAGAGCATTTATCACTTTCTATTGGGTTCTATAGCTTATCGATTATGTTTGTTGTCTGTTCTCCCTCCTCCTGCTAGAATGTAAGCTCCCAGAGAGCAGGGATTTTTGTTTTGTTCACTGATAGATCCTAGCACCTAGAATACTGATTAGAACATAATAGGTACTCAATAAATATTTGTTAAATGAACAAATGGATCTGTGAAGGCTCAGCTTAAATGTCATCGCCTCAGTGAAGGCTCCATGTCTGACTTCTCCTCCCAATCCTGGATAGACTGCGTTCATCTGTCCTCTGTGTTACCACAGCACTTGGTTTACATCTGCATTACAGCACTTACCCCACTGTATGGGAGTTGCTGTATATTTCAATAAAAATGATAAAATAATGTAACAGAATATCAAATTGGAAGTCTTGATAGGGGCGCCAAGACGCAATAAGTATGAAATTTCAAACTGAGGTAACATTCAAAGGTGGAAATTTCCATGAGTTTCTTGACTCTTATTAAAAACCCACCCACTTTGTGGATACTGAAGGATCAAGAGAGTGGAGATGAGGAGAGGGTTGATGAGGAGGATTTCTTTTGAAAGAGCTGCACCATGAGTCCTCTACCCCCACCAGGAGGAGCCTGGAGGGTGCTTCTACCTTCAAGAGAGGTGCTTCAAAGGGACTACAAGGAGATATGGGTCTCTGGCAGTTAGGGAGACACATGACTGCTTTTCGAGTCTTGCCTAAAAATTGTAAAAGGCCAAGACTGTCTGGCCAGCTGCTCTGATGGCAGGAGGAAGGAGACACTCCCAGAGTTTGTCAGGGGAAGTTGCGAGATTCCCTTGGAGCAAATGTGAGCTGAGCGGACGACTGAGCTAGTCTGGAGTCATTTTAAATCCTTTCCAAGAGTGCTGCCTGGAGGCTTCTCTCCAGGAGAGCTGCAGAGACAGGAGGCGGCCAGCCAAAGTGAAATACATTACCTCTGTTAGAGGAAGAGTAGTCAAAGATTCCTAAAGATTTTTTTCGGGGCACAGGGGGACGGGGATGGGCAGGCTTTGAAGAATCTGTGAAATTGTTGGAGAGAAAGGATCATCTTTAAACACGCAAAACAGAAGGCCCCAAACGCAAGAAACTGGCCCCAAAGACATTCAGTGAAAATAAGAACTTTCTGTCCCCTCTTTACCTCTCCTCCGTCCCACTGTCTCTGCCTCTGGCAGGGCGAGAAACCTGGTGACAGGCTGGGGGAGAGGAAAAACGCTGAGGGCTGGGAGGCACTGTGGGGAAGAGGGCAAGGATGAGGCCTGTCTCTCTCACTAAACGCTGTCGGCCTTCAGCGAAACCCTCCCCAGAAACGATCTAACATTGAACCAGGTTAGAAGTTATACTTCTTACATGGGACTGGACATTCTGATTTCTGAATTAAGACAGTTTTTATGACTTAAAGTGACCTGAATACTCTTCATTACCTAGGAATCTTCAAAACTGTTGTGATGATGTCTGAGATTTTGTTCAGGGCCAGCGGAAGTACTTCCTCCTCTGCATAAATTTTAGAGGAACAGTGGAATCGGCCTTTGTGATTACCTCCCATGAGTGCTGCGTGTTCACAGCAGCAGTGACAATCATCATATTAGCTAATGCTGATTGCATGTCCACTGTTTTCCGGGCACTATGCTAACTATTAATATATTTGCCTCATTATTTCACCCAAGAACCCTGTGTGTTTTGGGAACTCTTATCCTGTTTTACATGCAGGAAAACCGACGTTGAAAGATATTAATTAACTTCCCTGAGGTTTACACACCAGTTAGGCGTTAGCATTTGAACCCAGGTGATCTGACTATGCTGTCTTCTTTACTAGATTCAAATGTCCTCAGGTATAGGGCTATATTCACGTGCATGTGCCCTGTGCACAGCACGGGCCTGGCAGTGCTCTACAAAAGTTTAAATTAATGAACGATACCTAGATGTTGTTGACAATATTTCATAGTAACGCATAAAACTCAGCAAAATATAGTGATGAGGAGCTTAGGCTTTGGAGTCAGTGGACATGGGTTTGAATCCTGGTTCTGCCTCTTCATAGCTGTTCCGCCTTTGGGAAAATTACTGAACCTGTCTGTTCCCCAGTTTCCTCATTTGTAGAGTGGAATAATAATGCCTACATCATAGCAGTCTGCTGAGGACCAAAGAAGATGATAAATATATAAAGCACCTAGATTCAGCACAGCACAAGCTGGATTCAGCACAGAAGATGATACATAATTTTTTAATGCCTTTATGAATATATAATAAGCACCTAACAGTACCTAGCATTTAGCACACAGTAAACTCACTTGCCTTAGCATGTGGCTCAACAGTATGATGACATTTACTTATCTGGGTTTTGTGTTATGTTGCATTTCTGAATTAGCAGAGGTAGAGTTTTTTAATGGTAGACAGTTAGACCTAACCCTAAGCAAGATTGTGAAGTACAGTTGAAAGCCCTGACCAGTACACATGCTGTCTGATGCCCAGGGCTGGCTGGCACTCCTGTTAGTTGGCTGCTGGCTAGCGTTCCCATGTGCACTCACTCACCTTGTAAGGTGTGTGATTACAGTGGGTCCCTGTGCTTGTTCCTAAATCTGCTTATTTGTAATGTAATTACACAATTTCATTAAATATTATTTAAATAAAGTAGGAATATGAAAATATCAGAGCATTTTTTCAGTTATCCCCCTGCTTTCCTTTTCTCTCTAATTAGAGGAGGAACTCTGTCCTCATGCTTTCTTTTCCTTTTTTTAGGAGAAAGAACTGGCTAAACTCGTTTATACTGAGACATAAATGACTGTTGTCCTTCTCAGGGCCAGTTGTATTTTAATGAGAGTTTAATATCTAGCTAAAGGAAGAAAGCTCTAATTGTGGAAGTTCGGTGCCAAGGGCAGGGTGACTGTTTCACTCTGTCCAAAAACATGTCATAAGTCCCTTAATCCCTATTCTGCATACCTGGAGGTAGAGTGCTGTTTCTGTTAGAATTGTGCATTGTTTCTATATGCCCATTCATGCCTCTGGCCAGAGTAAATGTTGGCTCATTGTCTAATTGGCATTTGCCTTATTCCACTGAGAGTGGTACTGTATACATTATAATTAAATTTGGAAGCAGAACCTATGGTATAGCTTCTCCAGCTCACAGAATATGCTCCCAACTTTCATTCTTTTGTGGCAAACACCAGGTCCAGACCTACTCACAATAATTAGTCTGTCTATTGTCTTGTGAACTCCCCTAGGGTGAAATATGTCTTTTATTTATCTTTATACACTGTCTTGCTAAATGCCTATGGAACAAAAGACTTGATTCTCACTTAATTTATGTCCATTTTAATGCAAAATTAGGAACATGATACAACTGGCATCACACAATTGGAAAGAACTTAGAGAAATTGTAGTCCAACCGTCTCGTTTTATACACAGGGAAACGAAGCCAAACAGAGGTGAAGTGACTTGCTTATGGTCATACGGTGAGTTAATTCCAGACCTAGATTTAGAACCCAGGTCTGCTGACTCCTAACCTGGGGCTCTTCTGCTGTTCTAGCTATTATATTTGAAAATGTATTAATAATAGTCAAGATTTATTGAGTGCTTACTAGACCAGATATAATTAATAGCCCTTTACATTTATTAACTCATTTCATTCTCACAGCAACCCTATGAAGTGGGTGCTATTATTATCCCATTTTGCAAATGAAGAAACTAAAGCATAGACAGGGTAAGTAACTCGTGCAAGGTGAAATGGTAGAATCAGACCTGGAGACTATGAATTTTGGCAGAAGGTGCTATGGATAGATGGAGGTTTCTTTGATTCTTCTTTTTTTTAAATTGAGATATAATTGATATAGAACAGTAGTTTCAGGTGTACAACATGATTCAATATATATGTATATTGTGAAATGATCAGCACAATAAGTCTAGTTAACATCCATCACCACACATAGTTACAGTTTTTTTTCTTGTGATGAGAAATTTTAAGATTTACTCTCTTAGCAACTTTTAAATATACAATACAGTATTATTAACTATAGGCATCATGGTGCACATATATCTTCAGGACTTATTTATTTTTTACCTGGAAGTTTGTACCTTTTGACCCCCTTAACCCATTTTGCCTACCCCCAACCTCCTGCTCTTGGCAACCGCCAATCTGTTCTCTGTATCTATGAGCTTAGTTTTTTGTTTTTGTTTGTTTTAGATTCCACATATAAGTGAGATCATAAGGTATTTGTCTTTCTCTGACTTATTTCCCTTAACATAATGCCCTCAAGGTCCATCCATGTTGTCGCAAATAGCGGGGTTTCCTTCTTTTTTATGGCTGAATAATATTCTATTGTATATATGTTTCACATTTTCTCCTTCCATTCATCCATTGATGGACACTTAGGTTGTTTCCACGCCTTGGTTATTGTAAATAGTGCTGCAGTGAACATGGGGGTGCAGATATCTTTTCGAGTTAGTGTTTTCGTTTTCCTAGGATAAATACTCAGAAGTGGGATTGCTGGATCATATGATAGTTTTATTTTTAATTTTTTGAGGAACTTCCACACTGTTTTCCATAGTGGCTGCACCAATTCACATTCCCACCAACAGTGCACAAGGGTTCCCTTTTCTTCACACCCACACCAACACTTGTTATTTCTTGTCTTTCTGATAATAGCCATTCTAACAGATGTGAGTTGCTATCTTACTGTGGTTTGGATTTGCATTTTCTGGGTGATTAATGACGTTGAACACCTTTTCTTGTACCTGTTGGCTATCTGTATGTCTTCTTTGGAAAAATATCTATTCAAATCCTCTGCCCTGTTGAGTTGTATGAGTTCATATATTTTGGATATTAATCCCTTATCAGATGTATGATTTGCAAATATTTTCTCCCATTTGGTAGATTAGATTGTCTTTTCATTTTGTTGATGGTTTCCTTTGCTGTGCAGAAGATTTTTAGTTTGAAGGAGGCTTATTGTTGCTTATTGTTGCTTTTGCTTTTGGTGTCAAATACAAAAAAATCACTGCCAACACCAATATCAAGGAGCTTGCCACCTATGTTTTCTTCTAGGAGTTTTATGGTTTCAGTTCTTGTATTCAAGTGTTTAATGCATTTTGAGTTAATTTTTGTGTACAGTGTAAGATAGTGGTTCAGTCTCATTCAACTTTTTTTCTTTTTTTGCTGCAAAAAACTTTATTGTTTCCATTTGGCCCACAGTCTGGGAGAGGGTTCCTGGGTGGTTGAAAAGCTGCCTAGTGCTGCAGGGAGAGGCTCAGGCAGAAGCCTGCACCAGAGGGATGCAGCGGGGTCTCTCAAAGACTGCTTTTCTCCATAGGCTCCTAGTCATGCTGGAGGGTGAGCTTTTCAAAGACATGCTTGCCCAACCCAGACTACATAGCATAATTTACTGGACATTGCCAACAGAGGACTTGGAAAGAAATATATAGCTCTAATAGAACAGAAAGGAGGATAAAATCAAATAAACTAATATTTCAACTCAGGAAGTTGGAAAAAAGATAAATCAAATACTAAGAAAAAATAACCAGAAGGAAGGAAATGAAAACAAACAAACAAACAAAAAACTAAGGGATAAAATTAATAAACTATAGTATCTTGCCAAATTGGAGAAGATTAGCAAATCCAAAAACTGTTCTCTGAAAATATTAAGGTAAAAAAAAACAGCTAACACTTATACAGTGCTTACTATATTATTACACGTGTCAGTGTTTGTATATTGTTCTAAACTGTTTACCTCTATTAATGCAGTTTATCCTCACAACAACCTTATGAGGTAGGTACTATTATCTCCATTTTGCAGATGAGGAAATAAAGAAGAAGAGGCCAATTAAAGTTTGCAAAAGACAGAGTGTAAAAGGGGAAACAGATGCAGAAACAAAAGATATTATGGAACTATTAAAGAATATTTTGAATAATATTCACCAAAATGTTGAAAACCAAGAAAAAAAATGTATAGAATAATATAAAATGTCAAACTTATTTCAAGAGGGAACAGAAAATTTGAATAAGCCAAAGACCAATAAGGAATCTGAAATGATAATCAAAGATCTTTCCTTCAGGAAAAAAGCCATAGGCCCATTTTACAAATGACTTCTATCAGTTTTTCAAGGAAGAGGGCATCTGTCTTATGTACAAGTTGTGCAAGGAAATAAAAAACAAATGACAACTGCCCAAATCATTTTTTAAAAATTGAAGTGAAATTCACAAAACATAAAATTAACCATTTTAAAGTACTCAGTTTATTTTACGGGGTTAAATTAGCATTGATATGAAAACTAGATAAAGATCGTAGTACAGGAGAGGAAGAAAATCATAACTCCATTTAAGTTATGTACATGTTTTAAAACTATGATGAATATCCTAAATGAAATATGAACTAACAAAAATCTGACATTATACTACAAAATAATACATCGTGATCAAGTAAGATTTATCTATGGAATGCAGAGATGGCTTAATATCTGAAAAATCTATCAGAGTAATTCACTACATTAAGAGACTAAAGGAGAAAAATTAAATGATGATTTAAATCTACGCAAAAATATTTTGATACAGTTTAAACATATATTTATCCTAAAAAAAAAAAAACCAGCCCAAGAAAACTGGCAATAGAAAGGATATGATACAATAAAGACTATATTTCAATAATCTTCAACAAATATAATACTTAACAAAGATGAATTCTTTTTAAAATTCAGGAAAATACAAGGATGCTCCTTATTACTATACTATTCAACATTGTACTGGAGATTCTAACCAGTATAATAAGATAAAAAAAAGAGAAATGAAGTAGAGAAATTGGAAGGTAAAATACATACCAGTTACCATTTGTAGATGATGTAATTGTTAACATGGAAAATCTAGCAGAGTTTTAGCAGTCAACAATTAGAACTGATAAGAGAATTCATGTTATTAGATACAATCAAATTAAAAAAATCAAAAGTGCTCCTCTATACCAACAATAACTAACTAGAAACTATGATGGAAAAGAAGATAGTATTCGCAATAGCAATACAAATTATAAAGTATCTAGGAACTAACCAGTAAAGAATACATAGGACCTTCAAAGAGAAAAATTTTAAACTCTATTAAGGGACATAAAAAAGATCAGAAACATGGAGTGACAAAACACGTTCATGGATGGGAGGACATTATAAAATTACCAAATTCTTCTTATATTAATATATACATTTGTGTAATTCCAATAAAAATTCTAATAGGATTTTTTTCAAGAACTCAACAAACATTTTAAAATTTACGTGGAAATCCATGAATAATTATTATTTTTTGAAAAAGAATAACAAAGAGAAAAGACATGTACAAAACTATTTTATAATAAGCCATGTGGTACAGACATAAGAACAGACAAATGGAAAAAAAGGAACAGCAAAAACAACTCCAAAAAACCCAGGGAAGATAGATCCATGGATATGGTGGCATCATAAATTAGACGGGAGATACATGGTTTACTACAGTGTATTTGCAACATTGCAACACTGGCTTACTTTCTCACCAACAGTAGCTCCAATAGAGTTGGGTCTTTATTTCACATCATGTACAAAATTGAACTCAAGATAGATTAAAGACAAAAATGTGAAATGTAGAACTAAAAATCAAATAGAATTTATTATGAATATTGATAACAAACTATAGTAGTATCTGTGAATTTCATGAATAGGAATTACGGATATTTTTGTGCCACATTAAGTTGTTGCCGATATCTAATCACTACTTTGAAATTATGGTAGTTACTAGATCCACTGACTTATCTTCTCATTTAATGCTTTAATAAAGCAGTACACATATTACTATGTCACAAATGAGAAAATAGTTTTATAACTGTATTTCAATAAATTGGTTTCTTTTGTAATTCGAAGTATTTTATTTTATGTATTTAAGGACAATATTCCGAGTAGTCCATAGTCAAAGGGGTCTATTGCACAAAAATAAGGTTCAGAAATTCTGAGAAAGGAGAAGTGAACTATGGATCAGATGCTAAAGAAAGGTCACGCGAGATGAGGGCTGCAAAGGAGACATGGGATCTGGCTGCCATTACAGTAGTGGGCTTAGAGTCACTTTGTTAGGGGTGAAGGTAGAGGCAGAAGCTGGGTTGGAATGAACTGAGAAGTGAATCTAGCTGAGGACGTGAAAATAGCTAAGTAGACTATTTCTGTGGCAGTCAAGGGGAAGAAGTGATAAGTAAAAGGAGCAACAGGACCAAGGAGAAAACCGAGAAGAAAACCATGGGTGTACGGATAAGTTGAGGAGAAGCGCCTGGTGGGAAGGGCAAGGCTGAGAGGAGGCAAGAAAGAGGGTGATTGAGGCCCTGAGGTCCCAGACAAAGTAGGGTGGAGTGAACAGGAGAACATGGAGGGATTAGCCTCAGGGTTGATGGAGAGGACGGTTTCAAATTTATATAAACTGGGGGAGAAAGGAAACAAGGGCTTTCAATATCTGATGGCTCCCCCACACCGCCTTCCAAGAATGTTAGGGGAAGGAATCATTTACAAGCTTTGTGCTTAAAGGTATAAAGGTGTCTGGGGCCAGCCTGGGGCGTAGTGGTTGAGTTCACCTGTTCTGCTTCGGCGGCCGGGGGTTCCGTCGGTCGGTGATTCACTGCTCATCAAGCCATACTGAGGTGGCATTCCACATAGAAGAACTAGAAAGACCTACAACTAAGATATACAACTATGTACTGGGGCTCTGGGGAGAAAAAAGAAAACGGAAGACTGGCAACGGATGTTAGCTCAGGGCCAATCTTCCTCAAAAAAAAAAAAAAAGAATCAAAGTATGAAGGTGTGGAGAATAGGGAGGTTGTTGACTAGAGATCAGAAAAAGATTGCAGAGCAGATCTTGGGGACCTAGTGGTCAGAAGTCATTCAGTTGTAATGGAGCCAACACACTCAAAGTGAGAAAAGAGACAGCTCAAAGCAACTGTGAGTAGAACTCAGGAGAGTGCTTTAAGAGAGACTGACCTGGAATCTTTTTTTTTAAAGCTGTGCACTTCACTTCCTGTGAAGGTGAAAATAATCTGCTTTAATCAATGATAACATTCTTTTTCTACACCATGTTTAAAAGCTTTTATTTTTAAAAACCTTCTGAATTTTTAAAATTTAAAAAAATTTTTAAAAAACCTTCAGAATTGACAAATCAATTTATTTGTCAATATTATGATTAAGAAAATACTGTAAGAATCATAGTAAATTTTTTGTTCCATTCTAATTTATTTGCTTAAAGAGAAGATTGAACATTAAAATCTTTTCTTAATATATTGATTTTATGTGTGTTTTAACTATTTGAAAAGCACCTTGAATAAATGTAAAAATTAATTGAAATGAAAAAAGGAAGAATGCATCAAACTACAGCCAACCAACTGTGTTTAATAAAAGCTTTTGTAAAAAAGAAAACAAAGACTTTAAGAATCCAGTTGGAGACAGTAAAGAAAAGAAAACAATTTTTTAGCAGCCATAAAAGAACCTTCACTACATATGAGTATGTGTCCCTTCAAAATGGTCACCTTGGAAATGTAGACATCTGTTCTAATGTTGTTATTTTTACATTATTTATAGAAGACCTCTTTTAGAATTTCCTCTAGATTCTGTTGCACTTTTGTTGTTGTTGGTAATTATATTAGTCGAGTTGACACATAAAATTAACTATCGCAGTAATGTTTTCAGTAATGGAAAAATCTTCCTCTTTGGGAGATAAGTTTGATTTTTAGAAATAGCAAGTCTCTTCAGAACAGATCCGGTGAAACATCAACCAAACTATTCTTAAAAGACAAAAAACATAACCACAGTGTAATGAGACTAATTTTCTCATCATGAGAAAAAAAACCCCAAACTGGCTCTTCGAGTGCTGTTGGTCATGTATGTGAGATAAATTAGAAAAGCAGGTTGGATTCAAATTACAGAGGCTAGGATTGCAAAGCTGATGAGTTTGAGTGTAATTTTAAATTCAATGGGGGAGCCATTAAAGGTTTTCGAGCAGTGGAATCACATGTATAGTCAAGAATAGATGAAGAGGGGTGAATAATGTTAGATGGAGGGGGGTGAATAATGTTAGATGGAGGGGGAGTGAATAATGTTGAGAAAACCACATCAAGTGTCTTTCTGAGATCTGGGACATTATGATATTTTTCAGTTGTACTGATAATAACCCTTTTCAGGAAAAGAAAATGATTTGACATAATTTACTAGTGAACTAATAATCTGTCCTTTCAGGTTAAAAATAATTTCTCTTGATGGAGAGAATGGAAGTGGGGGAGGAGAAGGGGGTAGGATTAATTGATTATCAGTGTGATATTGGGATATAAATTGATTAAATGGATTAAATTGCTGGTTAAATCAGTGTTATTTAGACTTTAAAAATTCTTTTTAAATGATATAATAAACACCTTTTCATGGGGTTACATACTATATCTTATTTATATCCTCTGCATCTTCTCTAATGCCTAAAATTTAGAAATAATATTTCATCAGTGCCTAGCTGATGAGTGATGATTTACCTTTAAATATTTCTTTTTCTATTTGAGGGTGTCAACATTCACTATATCAAATTAGAAACTTCTGAGTTCTTCTAGACACTTTTATTTCCTATGCCATCTACATTAAATATAGAATCAAGTCCTACTTGGCCACAATATTGTTGTCTTATTTTAGGTTCCTTCGAACTGTCTGTAAACTGCAACAATCTTATTGATCTTTTTAAATACAGCCTCAACCCCTTACAAAAAGTTTTTTTTTGTTCATTCATCTAATCCTGCAAATAATTACCAAATGGCTTCTATACCAGGCACTGTATTGGGCTCTGGGTATACGATAATGAACAAAGTAGACATGATCCCTAATTTCATGGATTTATAATTGAGCAGGAAGATGGGTATAAACCTATATATGATTACGAACTGTGATAAGTGCTATGAAGAAAAGAATAGAGAGGTATGAGAGAGAATGGCACTGTAGCCAAGTTAATCTTTCTAAAGATCAAGTTTGATCATGCCTAAAATCTTTCGTTTACTCCCAGTTGTCTGAAGGATTAAATCTAGGCTCCCTAAAGTGGCTCACAAAGAACCATATGTTTGTACCCTAATGTCTAGCACAACGCCAAACTCATAGAGCCTCAGTTAGTTGCATGAATGAATGATAAAACTTAAAAATGGTTTTAAGACAACACTGCATTTGCTTGCATTAATAAAGTTAGTTTTGAAACAGATTGCCAAATGCTTCATTAAAAGGAAAAAAATGCTTCCATCAGTTTTTGAGCCCAAATTGCATTTAGAACAATGTTTTTTATCCTTGAAAACACTGCTAGAATTTTAACCGAAATATCAGAAATGTGCTATTAATATAATGTGTAAACATTGCCTTTTTGTGTGTGGCAGGAGAAGTCTGTAGTAAGGATAGTGAACAACAGATTGACATTTGGTCATTATTTCTTATCAAGAGTGTTTTACTTGTAATGCTATTTGACAGCTATATTCTAGGTCTGACAGCATTGAACCAGCGTAATTCCCACTGAACTGCTCTAAGTAGGCAGTATTGCAATCAGTTTAACAACCCCTGGAGGCAATAAAATCTCTCCTTTGAACGAATACTCAAGGGGAAGAAATCTAAGATTTATAAAGGGCAGCAAGTATTCAAGAAAGGGGCAAAGTTTCTGTGTGAGCCTATAATTGATGTTTCCTTTGTTGGAAAAGGAAGCTTGAGGATGCTTTAAGAATTAATCTTTAACAAGTTCTAATCTGCACTAACAAGTGTGTTCAGATGAGTGAAAGAGATATGTGATTCTAAGAGTTGAGTTTCTTCTAGCCAACTAAGAACATTTGGAGGAGTCATAAAAGTATGAGAAGGACAATTTAAAATTAAACCTAAAGACTTTAGCCATGTCTCTTTGATGCCTATGCCAGAGGGTTAACATCACTACAGGCAGTGCGGATAAGGCTTTATGATTGACTCACAGTTTGTACATGCTTATATGTATGTACCTGTATGAAGAAAACTTCAGTCAAATATAGTATCATCCTCATTCTAAATGAACTTGGCAGTTCTACTTCTGTTGGTAGTAATTTAGTTAAACACACATTTAAGTGGGGTTTAAAGTAAGAAGGTCCTAGGTTTGATTCTCTGCTCCTATCCCTAGTAGCTGTGTATCCTTGGGGACAGTACACCATTGTTTACAGTTTTCTCATCTGTAAAATGGGGATGATAGTTCTTACTAACTGGGAAGGTTTGAAAGTATGTAGCTTAAGAAGAGTGCCTAATTCAGTGTGCGCCACAGAATAATAGCTGAGTTAATTGAGGTCTTACTGTGTTCTAAGCAACTATGAGCTTCAAGCTACTTGATCCTCTCAGTAACCATATGAGGTCAGTATGACAGTATCATAGAGAGGATGCTCTGAGGGTGGGGGATATTAGGAAAAATAGGTTGAGATACATAATCAACTTGTTACTTCTCTGTCTTGGACTCAGTTGCTAGGGAAGTAGCTTTGTCCCTGTCAGTAGACTCCAAAGAGCTTGGTCCTGAAACTTTGGAATTCCTCAGCACATCTGGGTGTTCTTGTCCTTAGAGGGTAGTGGGGGCAGGCATTACCATCAAAACTCCAGTGACACATATCTCCACCTCTCCCTTTTTTATATATGATTGTGTGTGTGTGTGTGCGTGTGTGTGTGTCTAGGCTTAGTACTGATTCATCCCCCCTTAATTTTTCTCGCCTCATCATTTATATCTATGTTGTTGGCTGCAACTTCTGTAGCACTAGCAGAACTAGGTAAGGGGATAAACTTCTCATGCTTTCTTTATATAAATGGTTCCTTCTGCCTTCTCACCCTTCACCATCTATTTATTAAATTCTATTCATCTTTTGGGTCTCAGCTCAAATGTTATATCCTCCAGCAAACTTTCCTTGACTCCTCAAGACTTGAGAGGCCCCTTCTATGTGCTCTTGTGATACCCTACCATAGCCTCCATCCTGCATTGTCGTTGTGATAGGCATTTCCATTGTTTAATAGTATCTATTTCTTTACCTCTGAGCATATGACAGGATTGTACCTTCTCACCTTCTTGAAGTTAGGTGTGGCCATGTGGTTTTATTTGGTTGATTTGTGAGCAGAATTGAGGTAGATTACTCTGTGCTCAAGTCCCTCTCTCTCTTCCTCTGCCATGGGAATTCTGAAAGCATGTGTTGATAATGGAGGTGCAATGGAGAATCATCACATGGAGGGCAGCTGTCACGGAGAGTTGCCAAGACACGCAATAGGCGTTGCTGCATGAGATTATACAGTTGTTGCCTTTTAGCCACTGAGATTTTTGGGCTTGTTGGTTACTGCAACATATGTTGACTGATACAGTCATTGCTGGGCCATCATTCTGCTTCCTCACTTGTCTGAAGGTCTAACTGAGGGAAGTAATTGTCTTGTTCATCATTCTATCCCCAGAGCCTTGTTACAGGACTGCCTGACATATGGTAGGCAACTAATAAATCATTCATGGAATGAAATAATGATTCCATATCAAGGGAGGATCTATCTGAAGATTTAATTTCCACAGTAGCCAAACCCTTGGTATGGTTCTGATGTGAGGAAAAGTGATAAAGGAATATTATTTGAGGGAAAAAATAATGATGATGGTCCCATATCTTAAGCTTTAGAGAATAATTTCTTTAGAAGAACAGAAAATGTTTTGTCATTGAAAGAAAGCTATGTATAGACAGGAAATATAATGCATACTTCTCTTTATTTATGGATAAATAACAACAGTGGCACATGCCAGGAATTGGAGAAAGAAACCTATGATAAGAGGTCACATTGAAACAATTTTTACTAGGTATTCATTCATTCATTCAACACTGTATGCTAACTGACCTTGTGTGTACTATGGTGGGTGGGAAGAATACAATCTGACACCTTGCCTTGAAGAGCTGACAGTCAATTAGAGGGTAAACAGAGACCAAGCTAAGTAGAACACAATGGAATAAGGGCAATAATGGAAGTGCTCTTGGGAAAGAGCATAGAAAAAGCCTGTATTACTTCTGAGTTGGGGGATGATGAATTTACAGAAGTGACATTTTAATTGGGCCGCTCTACTGGTATAAACTCACCTTTCCTCTCCAGTGACCATCTTCTGTGTTCATCTTCAGCGAATACCATGGTTATATTCTGGGCTTTGTCATCATCCAGAAATGTACCAACTCTGATACAATAAAATCCATGATCCCACTCTGACCAAACCCACCAGTCTTTCCAGCTTGCTTATCCAGCCATGGCCAGTTACAGCCGTTCCTTCAAACGTATCAGGACTTTCACTCTCAGATCCTTCCTATTCGAACTTCTCTTTTTCCCAGCTTAGACCTCCACAGACCAACACTTTGGCCCTTCTCTTGCTGTTATCCTTAACTCCTTTCTTGTCCTTTTGTGGGTTCTATAGAGCCTACCTGGAAGATTCCACCTTGGATCAAACCACTTGAGGCCTTCTCCGTGCTTATATTTAGATTGCTAGAGAAAATCACAGGCAGATTGGGGACGTTTTAAAAGCATAATTTCCAACTTCAGCTGGGACCTCAACATTTCTCAGTTATCCGTTTATATTTCCCCACTTAATCTTCTTTCCAATCCTCCACGATACTCTTTCAAACCTTCTCTTTCCTAATATTCTCAGACCTACCACCTCCTACCACATGTTCAGCAGATGACCTTGCCTGATACTTTTCAGAGAAAACATAAACCATCCCATAGGTACTCCTTTAACTTCCTGCAACCAAACATAAAAAGTTACTGACGGCTCTAGCCATCGTTCTCCCTTCTATTCTGTCAAAATGAAAGAGTTGGTCTTCTGTCTATCCTAGGAATAACTTGGGTATGGATTAAAATACCAGGATGGAGGGAGGAGAGGGAATATGTTGGTACAATAAGAAAAGGGCCTAAGAGAGAATCCTGAGGAATAGAATTATTTAAGAGAGAGATGAAGGAGGAGGAAGAGACCACCAAAGGGACTTAGAAGGAGAAGTCAGAGAGAGGAGAGGAAAAGAAATTTAGCCTGAAGTGAAGAGAGCCAAGGGAAGATCGCGTTTCAAACAAGAGGGAGAATTGACATTTCCAATCTCTAAACCCTTGGAGAAGTCAGGTAAGATAGATGTGTCTTTTGGATTTAGCAACAAATAGACTATTAGGGACCTTGATAAGAGTGCTTCAGTGGAGAGACAGGGGCAGCAGCCAGGCTGGAGTGGGTTGAGAAGTGAAAGGCGATTGAGGAACCAGAGATTCCAATTGTAGACTTCTGATTAAAGAAGTTCAGCTCTAAAGGAGAGGAGGTAAACAGGACTGAAACTGGAGAGAGTTATGGAGTGGACAAAAGCTATTTGTCCTTATGATAATAGAGACAGTATATTTAAATGCCCATAGAAAGAATAAGTAGAAAGGGAGAGTTTAAGGAAACAAGTAGAAGAGGATAGGACCGTTGATGGAATAAGGTTCATGTGAAAGCAGGAAAGAAGAGAATCCAAAGCCTTTTGCAGCCTCCTCTTTTTCTAACTCTACTAGACCATCTTGTTCCTTTTTACTCTAACTCTTTCATGCTTTCAAATATTATCCACGTGATAATGACTGCCAAATCTACAGCTTCATGTGAAATCAATCTCCTGAGCTCCAGGTCCTTTTATCCAGCTGCCTAGTAGACAGCTCTCCCTGGCTATCCACAGGCACCTTAGGCTCATCACGTCTGAAACAGAATTTACTATCATTTCTTCCAAATGTGCTTTCTTTTCTATGTTTCTTATACCAGGAAAAGACACCACTATCCAACCCAAATCCTAGTAGACATCTTTGACTCTCCTTTACCTTCCTGCAATCTCCTCCCACTTTCTTCCCCTGGTAGATTCCTGGTCTTGACTTAGATTTCCCTTCTCCAATAAGCCCTCCTTAGCTCCTACAAGTCAGGAGTAGGTGTTCATCATATATATCCTCATTGCATTATGTACATCCTCTATTTTAGCATTGATTATTTTATTTTGTAATTGCCTTTTTACTAGACTCTAAAGTCTATGTTGATAGGCAGGGACTGTGTCTACTTCATAGTTAACATCTCCAGGGTTTGGAACATAGTAGTGTTGAATAAATATTAGCAGAATGAATGAATAATTAGAACTGCTAATATTTATACACCACTTTAAGGCATTTCTACATTTATTTTCTAATTTAATATTCATATACAACCATGAGAGGTAGGTATTACTGTCCCTATTTTACTGATAAGGAAAAACGGGTCCCAGAGTTTAAGTGCCTTCGCCCGAGATCATTCACCTCTATATGGCAGAGTGGGACTCTCACTTTTCTGGTATTCATCTCACAGCACACTGTCTCTTATGGGTAAGGAGATTTGACTTGGGCTAACACTGGCTTGAGACAGCAAGGTCTCATGTGGAATGCCAGAAACTTTCTGATTTTAATCATGTTGGTTCTGTATCATTCCAAGCTCTCTGGGAGATTCCTAGTGTAATGGTTAAAAAAAAAGGAATGTTGGAGTTAGGCTCCATGTATTAGAACCCTGGCTGCTACCTCTTGTGAGCTTGGGCAAGTTTCTTAACCTCTCCAAGGCTCAGTTTTCTCAAAGGTAAAATGGGAATCATAGTACCTATCTCATAGGAGCTTTCAAATGAAGCCCTTAACAGAGAGCCTGGCCCAGATTGGGTGATTAATCAGTGGTAGTTATTTTTATTATCATTATCATCACCCTTGTGTTATCAGTCAGTATACTGCTGTGCAGGCAACATGACAGACTCAGGGCTTCCTATTTTCTAAGGCAAGTAAAGAATGTCACCTTGGCAGTTCCGATCGTCGGTTAACCTGTGCAGACTGGTCTTGAGTTCCAGACCACTCAAGCTCTCTCGTGTGTGATGACACTCAGGAAGAATCCAACCTTGCAGGCATCAGATAGTGTTGCTGTGGCTCTAAGGAGGCCAGACTGGGTAGGATTGGAGCCTATGGGCAAGTTCCAGTTCAGAATCTTGACATCCACAAATTCTGAGGAAGAGTGGAGGAAGATGTATTGGGTTTAGAGGAGAAACCAAAGATAGGATTGTCCAGTAAGAAAGAAGTGAGACCTGAATAAAATCAGAAAAATTTAAAATAGCTACTATTTATTGACTGCTTAGTATGTGTCAGGTACTTATGTGTGTTAAACTTATTTAATTCTTACAACAACCCAGTGGATTGTGATATTATCCCTATTTTATAGTTGAGGAAAGCTCAGAAAGGCTAAGTAACTCACCCAAGTTTTCACAGACAGAACCAACAGGAGAGCACATCTAGAGTGCAGGGCTGGAGCTGGAACCAGAGGAATAAGGGTGTTTGAACCCTTATTCACGTGGTGAACAGCCCTGAGCAGGATGCTTATGCTTCTGTGTGTTATACTGACTGGCTGTATGTACCTGGTCCCACTCAGGTGGTCCCTTAAAGGAGCTGACAAACTTGGCTGCACATCATGTTCTGCTGGAGCTGTTAAACGTGCAGATTCTGGGTCATACTCCAGAGGTTCTGACTCTATAGGTCTCCGGTAGGTCCAACAAATCCATGTTTTTCACAATCACCTCAGAAAATTCTGAAGCACCTGGTCCCCTGACAGATATTTAGAAACCACTATCTTACAGCCCCCCACCAGTGGAGGCAGAATGTGGGCTTTATGCAGGATTTACTCCCACAAGTCCCCCACGGCAGCCCTAGCTATAGAATCGATCCCCAGTTCTGGCTGGTGAAGGGTTGGAACCATGCCAAGAAATTCCTTTGGCTACCCAAATCCCAGGCTTCGAAATGAAACCTGGATTAATTTCAGTGATGACTGTATGTGTAGAATGCAACGTGGCAGTAGTTTGGGCTGTGAAAGGTATTCCTGTTAAACTGTCTTTATTCTCCATGGAACGCAGCAGATCTGTTAGGTTGGCTTAAGATCCTGCATATTGGGTTTGAGTTTCTCAACAGTCATTTGTGTTCTACATGAGTAAAGAAGCAGTAAGCATTTTGTCTGCAGCAAGCTAAATCATCCTGAGGGAGCAGTTTACATCATTAGAATGTAATGGAATAAGTTGTCACCAGCAGCTGCCAACAATATTTCTGGTGACTTAGAAAAAGGTTATGTTTAGCAGACATTTTCTTAGTTGTATTTACTTTTGTGCATGGAGGAAGGCCGGGTATGCTGGCAGACTCATTTTCTTTCTGATTTCGTGTACTTTTAATAATGGTGTGTCTGGGTAAGCATGGACAAATCTAGTAAAGTACTTGATGAAATGCTCGATGTCAAAGCAATAATTTAATGCTTCGCTAGGAGGCTTGAAGAGTCTGCCCCCCTGAAAGATGAAGTGTGTAGCATGCTAAACGCTATTCATCACCAAACTTTATTCTCCTGTAGTTAGGCACAACGGTACAAACTCTTGGCTGGGGAGCCAATGCCTCTTGAAGTCTTCACGTTTTCTCCACTTACACCATCGCCACCCTGGCTCAAGCCACAATTAGTCCTCCACTAATAAAGTCCAATAAACTCCTGGTCTCCCTCTCTCTCTTCTTGCCCCTCTATACACAGTTCTCCAACCAGTGGCCAGACTAATTGTTCTGTACATAAATCTGATCATGTTTAGCCGCTATTTCCTTGGCATTTTGAATCGTCTTTGGCACATGGTAGATGCCCAGTAACTATTTGTTAAACGGATAAATAACTATTACTCTCCTGCTAAAATCTTTCACTCTCCCCACTGCCTTCAAGATATGGACCAAACTTCTTAACATAGGCTACAAGGCCACCGCCTATTCACTCTTCTCTTACACACTCGGCTCCGCACTAAGCTACCTCCAGCTCCTCCAGTTTGCCAACTCCCTCTCATCCCTGAGTCTTCACACCTGCTACTCTGTGTAGATATCTTCCCTTCCCCCATCCAGCCCACTTTTCTTTAAAGGATTAACACATTTTCATTCTTTAGACCTCAACCTAGAGGTCACCTCTTCCAGAAATCCTTTTTGATTCTCCCAAGACTGAGTTGCTTGGACCTCATTTGTGATCCTTCAGCTCTTGCACTCCTCCCTCTCCCAGGCCCCTACAGCTCTCATTCCACTGCCCTGTAATTGCTGATTTGCTTGTCTCTGTATTCACCTAGGCTGTAAGCTCCTTGGGTGCGGAAATGGTATCTATCTTAGTCACCACTCTACAGGTCCTATCAGCTAGCACAGGTCTTGGCACCTAGTATTCAATAAATACTATTGCCTGATGTTGAATGAATGAATCAGATTGATATTAACAGCCTAGAGGGCTGAAGACATAGCCTTGATTTTTCCCCTTGGCTTTAGCTGGGAAGAAGGTCCTACAGATACATTCATAGGCTCTCAGAGGGAGTGGACTCTTTGGTTCAACCTCCTCACTTGACATCTACACTGTCACCACTCAGGCCCAAGCTACTGTTAGTCCTCACTTGGATTGCAGCAACAGACTCCTACTGGTCTCTCTCTCTCTTCTTGTGCTTTTATACACAGTTCTCCATTTGGTGGCCAGAGAAGTTGAAGCTCAGAATGTTTAAATCACTTTTTTGAGGACTTACAATGGTTTAGCAGCAAAACCAGCATGAGAAACCACTTTTTATAAACTATTTTCTTCCTCTAGCTGCTCAGTAACCCCAAACCTCCCTTGATTAAATCCAATTTGATTCTGATTCATACTCAGTTTCTTAACAAAGCAACATTCTTCTAATTTCAGCTGCACTTTTCCTTGAGGTCTTTGCACAAGTCCTGAAGCTCATACTATTACTCCCTCCCTGACATCTGCTTTTCTTAATAAGCAACATCCTGCCTCTTACCCAGTAACCATTCTTATGTAGAGAAAGAGATTTCATTGACAGGAAAATATATAATAAACCTTAAATCTGCAGACTACTTATAAAGGCTTAATGCTTCAAAAAAATCTGTATTCTCAGTGAGTGTGTTTTTTTTATGAACTCAGTCTATGAAGACACAAGTGGGAAAGGAAGGGAGCTAAAGATTGTTCAGTCCCAAAAGTCTGTGCTATCTCCATAATTTTATCTTAGCAGATGTCTTCATCATTAGTTCCCTGATATTGTTGGCTTGTTTTGCTGAACACTCAGGGGTCCCAATGGCAAAACTTCTCCATTTCTTATTTTTTTGGGGGGGCTCATTTTCTTAGCTACTCCATGCCATCTTGTTTCTTGGTGGCAGTGTCTTTTTTTTTTTTTCAACCTGCAGTTTCTGTGATAAGGCACATTATAAAACACAGTGGGTTGTAGGTTTATACTGCCCCCAATTTCCTTCTCCCAGCTGGGGTTTGCCATGTGGCCCTGGATGCACATACCTATAAGTAAGTATTCTTGAAGAAGGTTCAGAGTTATTTTTAGGGTTGAGGTCCTGTGGGCAGTCATCTGGACCCGGGATTTGGCAGGGGCAAGGGTGGGAGGGCAGAAAGTAAGATGGCGTTATAGGCCAAGCAGCCAGTACTACCTTCAGGTGGTAGGCAACACATCCCTGGATAATCTACCTGAAAAGCCTTGTATGTAGCTGACGAAGAATACAAATCTCGGGGCTTCTTCCCAAGCACACTCCCTCCTCAGGACCATACCCTTTTTTTTCTTTTATTTTTAATTTAGAAGTAATTTCAGATTTATAGAAAAATTATAAATATGGTACATTCTTATATATCCCTCATCCAGATTCCCCAAATGTTAACCACATATGCTTTATCATTCTTTCTTTCCAGGCACACATATACCACACACACACACACACACACACACACACAGCTTTTTCTGAATCATTGGAGAGTAAGTCGAAATGTGCAACTTTACTCCCATGTATTTCGCTGTGTATTTCCTAAAAACAATGACACTATCTTGCCTAACTACAGTATAATTATCAGAATCAGGAAATTAACATGGATACAGTATTAATTATTATCTAATCTACAAACCCTACTTAAATTTTGTCAATTATCCTATTAATGTCCTTTATGGCAAAAAAAAAAAATTCTGGTTCAAGATCCAATCCAGGATTACTCTCTGCCTTTAGTTGCCATGTCTTTTTAGTTTCCTTTAATCTAGAATAGTTTTTCTTTGTCTGCCATGACATTTTTGAAGAGTACAAACTCTTCATTTTCTAGAAAGTCCCTCAGTTTGAATTTGTTTGGTATTTCCTCATGATTAGATTCCGATTATATGTTTTTGGTAGGAAAACCAGAGAAGTAATGTGTCCCTCTCAGCGCATCTCATTGGGAGGCACGTGATGTCACACATGTTAATGGTAATGTCTCATTAATGATGATGTCAGCGTTGATCATTGGGTCAGCGTGGTATTGGCCAGATTTCTCCAACATAAAGTTACTATTTCTCCTTTGGTAATTAATAAGTATCTTGTGGGGGAGATACTTTAAGACTATGCGAATATCTTATTTCTCATTAAGGTATAACCCACTAATTTTAGCATCCATTGATGATTCTTGCCTGGAACAATTATTACCATGATAGTTGTCAAATGGTGATATTGAATGTCATTATTCCTTCTGTCTTTATTAGTTGGCATTTTACTTTAAGTAAAAACTTTCCTTTCTGATTGATTGATTGATATTTGTATGGTCTCATAGACTCTTATATTCTATGTGTTGTAATTTGTTACTATAATTATTTATTTTGATGTTCAAATTGACACCCAGATTTAGCTAGCAGGGAGCCCTTTGAAGCTGGCTTCTGTGTCCTTCTGACTTGTCCCCATCAGTCTCTAAATACTTCCTTACTCTCTGGTATAGAAAGATGCTCTAGGCTCATCTCATGCATATCCTATCCCCACACTGGAACTAGTCACTTCCTCACAAAGCCCTAATTCCTTTTGGTGAGGAATGGCATTTAGAAACCAAGATCTGTGTGTTAGGTGTGTTCATCAATACTGAGATATCATTTCTTCTAGTCTGTCTCAGCAAATACAGCTAGAGACACACACATACATACACACACACACTTTCACACACGTTTATACCATTTCTGTTTTTATCTACAAGGTCTTAGGTTTTGCTTATTTAGCTCACAGGGCAATGAGAAAGGAATTGTTATTTTGTGCTTGGTTAGCACTTCAAAAAAAAATCTCTAGGACTCATATTTTCACCAAGTTTAAAATGACTCACCTTTTCCTCCCCAAGCCCTGGACACATTTCACACGTCTATTTTAAATTTGTTAACTGGAGCACATGGGCTACATAGAATACCAAATATAGATCAGTGTAAGTGGCCAGAAACAATAGAAGAGTGAAAGCCTTGCTGCTCTCCAATGCTTGATTGCAGAAGGTTGTGGGGGTCAGTCTATGCTGGGGCATGTGATATTGTTCCCTCAATGAGGCAGGTGGGATGGGACAAGTTCATTTATTTGGACATATGAGACCAACATTGCTCTGGGAAAAACAAGCACCAGTTTTTTATTTAAATACATATTATTACACTTCCACAGTCTGAGACTGTTGGCTAATATTAATTGGTATTCTCTGAAAAAAATGTTCTGTGGTGAAATATGTAGAGGATTTAATATGCTAGTGAGTATTGTGACTTTTCAAGAGGAGGATATAGTACAAGATTTCCCACAGTTACTCGTCTATGGAATCCCCTTTTCATGGAGCATCTAGATGAATCTGTGTTCCATGAAATCCACTTTGGGAGATGCTGCTACACACTCATTCACTCATACATAGAGTCATAATGTGATAAAGGTCCCAGAAAACGTGATGTGCTCCAAGCCCCTGGACTCTCCTGAATGAAGTCTCGATGAAGTGGTTTGTATTTTCTGTAGATAAAAGAAGCCAAAAATGTGTGAGCTCCATTTTCTCTCCACCCCAGATTTCTGTGTCCCTGATCAAATGGAAGGCTTTGAGTTTTCCTATTCTTATATCAGTGAGGCAGTAGAGATGTTTAAAATTTAGCAAATGTGCTAATCACTCTGACTATCTATTTCTCATCGATATGCCTCTAACATCTTCTGATTTCCTGACCCAACTCCTACCAAAGCCTGTTGTGATCCCAAATCCCGAAATGACTCTGGAACTTTGGAAAATGCATGTGTGAGAGAGAGGGGTGACTCCCTCCCATAGAAGTATTAGTGTACACGTAGTTAAACTAATGCCACTGCATATTACATTTTCGTCTATATTCCTTTTTTAAAAAACTTATTTATCAGAGAAATTAAGACTTGATCATCTTAACAAATCCACACTTTTTGTATAGATTTCATTTTTCCAGAGAGCCACAGAAAATGTAGGTTAAACTAAAACTTTTTGCAAGTAGATTACATTATATAAACATTTTAGTATTTTATGCATCTAGAATAATGAAGTTGACTATCAAATATTTTTATACTGGTGCTTTTCACTATTGATAGATGTTTATTAATGCTACTAAATATACTCCTCTAAGATTTTTAGGAATCATGAACAAAACATTTTGGGTCCCTGAATGGGTTTTTGATCTGTAAATCAATCCCACAGATCATTTTAAATTACTAATCATAAGCAAATAGATAAGCAAGAATGACTATAAATTGGGTTAATTACTGTAGCTCAAGTTTTAGCTCATAATTTTGACTTTCAAAGGCTACACAAACCAATTTTGTACTCTTAGATTATAATGAGCAGTCTTTATTCTTTAATCAGTTCGCCCCGTATCTAGCTGTCTAATGTAACATTCCTTTGAAGTCTAGAAAGATCTAACATAATTGAAGAAATGTCGAACTACTTGACTCTTTTTTTTAATATAAAAGAATTAAACATTAATCAGGCATGTGCATCTCAATTAAGCCAATTAAAATTATCACAGAATGCAGTGCATGCCGCAATAGGTAGCTTTAATGCTTGAATACATTATCAACTTTTACCTAATGTTCCCATCTCCATTATCTTTGTTACTCAAAAAGTAAATACAGACCTGGAGTCCATATTAGAAAGTCCACCAGTTAATATGATCTGGCAAAGCCCTGGCGAAAGAAACACTTAAATGGTGTTTATTCAACTATTGCTGGCAGTGCTGGAACTTACCTTAAATCTTCCTGCCAAAAAAGGAGTTCTGTAATTATGGTGATGACTGGTGCCTTTGTCCAAATAGCCTCTTATCTAGTCAATTTGCTTCCCTAACAACTGGGAAGCAGTTTTGGTCTTGCAAGCTACGGTATATACACAAAGTCCATATAATTACTAATAATGTGTAACAAGTGTTAATTGATAAACAGCTCCCTCTGGTAGCTTAATTAAAGCTGTAGGATAGCTAGGCGATTTACAACTGGGATTGATCTCAATTAGTCAACAAAATCTGTGTAGTCTGTTCAAAGGAGAGTAAGGAAATTTAGCCTAGTGAGGCTTTGGGGATTTTGTCTTGTCTTCCCTATTTCTTTTTCCTTCAAGAAGAGAAATACAATCAGAAGAGCCGCACCGCTTTGTTGGTACAATCTACCAAGCTCACACGGGGCGTTACTCGTAGGCTTTTCAGCATTTTGTTGTTCCATTTGTTTATTCCCTGTCAAGTTACTGAAAAATATTCAAGCATTTGCTTTTATTATACCCAGTGGTGCACATTGCTGAATATCAACCTGGAGGGACCTAAAAGTAGAAGCAAAAACCAATTTTTTAAAATGTTAAGGTTTGATCTTACAGATCTGTTTGCAAACCTGCATTTTGGGGCCATAATTAAAAGGAAGCCCAGGAAAGGTGGCATGGGGGACTCACCAGAGACTTGGCAGCCAGGGGATCTTGCAAAGCCAGCTTGGCTGCTTCAAGACTCAACTTATTTTATCATGTGGGCCCATACAGTAAAAATCTAATCTAAGCATTGTGGAAATTGCCCCTATGGAATAGTAAAGGAAAAAAGTGTCATCTGTGCTCAGTGAGATCACAGAGTGGCTGCAAACAGCTGCTGAAACATTAATTAATCTGTTTGCAAATAAATTGTGGATCTGGACTAGCTGAAATTGCTGTTATAAACAAGCTGGGATGCTGTACTTTGCAGATTTGCCTGTATTTTAAGATTTTTTTCCTTTGTGTGCTGTAAAATCACCAGGGCCCAGAGACTGTGTTTACTTCTGGAAGCTCTGAGCAAGCGTACTGACATGACTCGTAGATTCTCAGCTTGGAGGCATTTGTATCAGCTGTGGCCCTTTTGAAGGCAGTACAACTCTGTGTGAAAAGGTCTGCGCCTCGTTTAAGTCAGATTTGTTAATCAAAGAGAATGAAATATTCTACAGAGCAAATGGATGTGGATTTAGTAATTTTATAATTTTAAAACATTTCGTCAGTGTCACAGTTGCTTAATTTATTCTAACTAGGCAGTGGCAAATTCTAGTGCCTTGACACTTAGAAGATTAATGTTGGTTCCCAGTGTTTACTGATTTTTAAAAAAGTGATAGGATGTGTAGCTGGAACAGAGAATCTGAAAGAGTTTGTTTTGCCAAAATTTGAAGTTCTGTTGCTTTCTGTTCCCTGCCTTTTTGTCCTTTGTTCTCGCAGATGATTTTAATTCGGTGAGTACCCATATGTCTTCTCTGCATTTATTCAACCAATATTTATGGAATGCCTAGTATGAGCCAATTACTCTGCTAGGTGCTGGGACACAGATGGTACTGTGAATATTACCCTTGCTCTCAGGGGGCTTATGGTCTAGTGCAGGGATTGACAAACTTTTTCTTTTTTTTCCCCTCATTAAACTTTGTTTTAATGGGTCTCAAAATTCTGTGATAGACTTTTGGTCAAGTTGTTTCCATTAAAAAGTACTGATTTTAAAAAGTAATAACTTAAAACTGCCACACAAAAAACCAAATTGTCCACAAAACATTCTCCTTTCCTTCTGAAGGTTTTACGATGCATCATTGTCATTAATCAGTCTTTTACTATTAAACGGCCAATTGAGACAGCTCTGAGAACCGTTCCACCTCAGATGAAGACTGGGGTGGCAGGTATGGGGGACGATATTCGGGTAGCCTTCTGAGCCTTCTGGGCAGACCTGCTGGCCTTGCCAGCTCCAGCTGCCTTCTTGACCACTGCTTTGATGACACCCACAGCAATTGTCTGTCTCGTGTCACGAACAGCCAAACAGGCCAGAGGAGCTCCCAACACACATGGGCTTGCCAGGAACCATATCAGTGATGGCAGCATCACCAGATTTCACGAATTTGGGGCCATCTTCTAGCTTTTTTCCAGAACGATGATCAATCGTCTCCTTCAGCTCAGCAAACTTGCAAGCAATGTGAGCTGTGTGACAATCCAGCACAGGTGCGTATCCAGCACTGATCTGGCCTGGATAGTTCAGGATAATCACCTGAGCTGTGAAGCCAGCTTCCATTGGTAGATCGTTTTTGCTGTCACCAGCCACATAGCCATGACGAACATCTTTGACAGACACATTTTTTTTTTTTTTTGTGAGGAAGATCAGCCCTGAGCTAACACCCATGCCAATCCTCCTCTTTTTGCTGAGGAAGACTGGCCCTGAGCTAACATCTGTGCCCACCTTCCTCCACTTTATATGGGACACCGCCACAGCACGGTTTGACGAGCGGTGCGTCATGTGCGCCCGGGATCCAAACCTGCGAACCCTCGGGCCGCGAAAGCGGAGTGCGGGCACTTAACTGCTGCGCCACCGGGCTGGCCCTGGCAGACACGTTCTTGACATTGAAGCCCACGCTGTCCCCAGGAAGAGCTTCACTCAAAGCTTCATGATGCATTTCAACAGACTTTACTTCAGTTGTAACGTTGACTGGAGCAAGGGTGACCACCATGCTGGTTTGAGAACACCAGTCTCTACTCGACCCACAAGGACAGTACCAACACCACCAATTTTGTAGACGTCCTGGAGGGGCAGATGCAAGGGCCTGTCACGTGGATGAGTTGGTGGCAGGATGCAATCCAGAGCTTCAAGCAGCGTGGTTCCACCCATCTTTACGGGTGACTTTCCATCCCTTGAACCAAGGCGTGTTAGCACTTGGCTCCAGCATGTTGTCACCATGCCAACCAGAAATTGGCACAAATGCAACTGTGTTGGGATTGTAGCCAATTTTCTTAATGTAGGCGCTGACTTCCTTAATGATTTCCTCATATCTCTTTTGGCTGTAGGGTGGCTCAGTGGAATCCGTTTTGTTAACACCAACAATTAGTTGTTTCACACCCAGTGTGTAAGCCAGAAGGGCATGGTCACAGGTCTGCCCATTCTTGGAGATACCTGCTTCAAATTCACCAACACCGGCAGCAACAATCAGGACAGCACAGTCAGCCTGAGATGTGCCTGTAATCATGTTTTTGATAAAGTCTCTGTGTCCCGGGGCATCGATGATGGTCCATAATACTTGCTGGTCTCGAATATCCACAGGGAGATATCAATGTTGATGCCACACTCATATTCAGCTTTCAGTTTATCCAAGACCCAGGCATACTTGAAGGAGCCCTTTCCAATCTCAGCAGCCTCCTTCTCAATTTTTTCCATGGTTCTTTTGTCTATCCCACCACATTCATAGATCAAATGGCCAGTAGTGGTAGACTTGCCTGAATCTACGTGTCCAATGATGACGATGTTGATACGAGTCTTTTCCTTTCTCATTTTGGCTTAGATTTAGTGCTGGTTTTCACGACACCTGTGTTCTGGTGGCAAACCCGTTGTGAAAAACTGACAAACTTTTTCTTAAAGGGCCAGATAGTAAATAGTTTAGGCTTTGGGGGCCTGATGCTCTCTGTTACAATGTCTGACTCGGCTATAGGGTAAAAGCAGCCATAGACAATATGTAAAAGAATGGGCATGACTGTGTTTCAATAAAACTTTATTTACAAGCCAGTGGCAGGCTGGATTTACCCTTGGGCTATAGTTTGCCAATATCTGGTATAGTGGGAAAGAGTTAAGTAAAAAGCCAAACTACAATACAGTCTGACTGTATTGGGTCTAAAATTATTGGATGCTATTGGGGGCACATTGGACAGACACTCTATCCAGGTTTGGTGGCGGTGGTGTTTGTAAGTTAGGGTTAGGGTCAACAAAGTTTTCAGAGGAACTCTAAGTGGAAATATCTGTATGAGAAGAAGCTATTCAGATGAAGGGGCAAAGAAGGTGGGCAGAGTGTCCCAGGCACAGGTGACAAGATGAGTCAAAGTCAAGGATGAGATACAGCATGATGTATGTGGTGTCGTCACTAAAATTGTTCATCCATATTCTGATTTTCCTCCTCCTTCCAAACACATTGAAAGACCATACTTCTCCACCCTGCCCTGAAGGTAAGCATCACCATGTGACTTCCTTTGGCCAATAAAATATAGGGAGAAATGGCATGGGTTACCCTTGGGTGGAAGATTTAGGAGCTAACGTTCAATGGATTCTCCGTGTTCACTTCCCTTGCCTCAGGGATCGTAGGCGCTCTTGTTGAGATAGAACCTCTATCTGCCTTGGTTCCTGAGAGATTATGATGACAGAGGTCCTCTTATAACTTGCATTGGACATTTAGTATGAGATTCTGAAAAACCTATGTGGAGTAAAACCCTGAAATGTTGGGGTTTGTTTTTTCATTCTGGCATAGCCTAGTCTATCCTGACTGTTACAGTGTGGTCCTGGGACTGAAACTGTTTATGGAAGGCTTTGTCCTGGGTACTGAGGTAGATCCAAGGACTTCAAGGAGTTCGCAATCTACTGGCACTCAATTATGACACACAGCAAGATGTGGCAGGTGCTTTGAGAGAATTAAAAAGTGCTCGGGGACCACAGAAGGGAAAGAGCCCCGCCTTGGACTATCAGGAAAAGTTTCACTAAAGAGCTGTCATTTGAGTTAAGCTATAAAGCTCAATTAGGGTTTTGTCAGGCAATCATATGCAACAAGGAGGAAAAGGCATATGAGTGGTAAAAAGAGAATGAGACAAGGTACGGAGGCCAAAAAGTGTAACTTGAAATTATGCAGATTGGCACATTATGCAGATTAACAGGCATCAAGACAAGAAAATCAAGATCAATCAGTGGGGACCCTTATACACTTTTCTGAGGGGTTTGGACTTTGAGGTAGAGTGGGCAGAGCAATTGATGTAGAGTCAGAAGATCAAGTTTCTAGTGCTTTTTCTACCAATTACCAGGTAGGGAGGAAAAGGGTCTCTCTCTCCACTGTCCCCTGCATTATAGCTATGGGACTGCTGATTGGGCCTGTACTGAAGTGCTACTCTCAGGCTGGCACATTTCTGGTCAGATTCCGGATTCTGCCCTGAAGACAGCGGGTAAAGACCCTGAGGATGTCAGCGGGACAGAGGTAGTGGCTGGATTTCAGGGAGCCTTGTGATAAAGCTTAGTCTGAGCTTATTAATTCAGTTTTAAAGATGGTGAAACCAAGCTCCAGAGAAGTCACACGAATCACTCGGCTAGCTCAAGGCTGAGCCTGCACTAGAACTGAAGTTTATTGATTTCCAAGCCAGAGCTCTATCACACCACACTACGTCTGGAACCAGAGAATCCTCATCCAGTGTCGTGTGCTTCAAGTGCACCTTAAAGGACATAGGAAGTCAGAAGGCAGAAGAGGGAGCTGGGGTGGTTGGAGGAACAACTCCAAGATAGCAAAGGAATTGCCATAGTGCATCTGAACTTGGTTCATGGAACTGGGAATTATATAACTGGGGTTATAAATAAAGACCTGAAGTGGTTGCCAGGAGCTGGGGGAGTGGGGAAATAGGGAACAGTTGGTAAAAGGGTACAAACTTTCAGCCATAAGATGAATAAGGTCTTAGAATATAACGTAAAACATTATAACACTGTATTGCATAATTGAAATTTGCTAAAAGAATAGAACTTAAATGTTCTCAGCAAAAAAAGGGAAAAAACACAAATATGGATATGACTGGATATGTTAATTAACTAGGTGGGAGGCATCTTTTCACTTGTATACATATATCAAATCATCACAGTGTACACTTTAAATATCTTACAATTTTATCTGTCAATTATACATCAATAAAGCTGAAAAAAAATAATGACCCGAAAATCCTATAGACATAGTCATCCTTGACAGCAGGCTTATACTTCTATTCATATCCATTTAGGGGCTCATTATCCTTGAATTTTTCAAATTCCTTTCAAAAACCTATTTATAGTTATGTCAATACCTGATTATATTTACTGTCAATACAATATTATTCCAGGAATAACAAGTTTTAAAAACTTTATTAACAGCACTCTACTTCAGAGGCATTGAATTGTACGCATGGAATCAGGAGTCAACCAACATGGATCTAGTCTGGGTTCCCAAACCCGCGGACTTTAATACCTTTGTGCAAGACTCATTCTCTTTTGGAATTTTCTCATCCAACCCCTTGAAAGGACTGGAGAAACTACTGTCAAATCTTTGTAAATAAAAAGTGTTATTTTTTCTGCTATCAATTTTAAGAAGTAGTTTTCCAAATTCAACTAAGAAGGAAGAGACTGTTGCTCTGGGATGCTGGCACTGCCTGTTCAGGAGGGTGGGGCTGGGCTAGACCACTTTACTTTTCTTGGGAAGTCTCTGTCTTCCTCAGGGTGAAGACCAGGATGTATCCTTTGTATTTCCACTGGATCTTAAGGTTACTTTTACTAGAGGACCTATTACATATCTGTTTACATAGTTTTCTCACCTACGTGTCTGGGAACTCACTTAGAACTTATGTATTACTAATCTTTGGGTCTTCACAGAGTGAAGTAAAGTGGAATTGCATCACACGTGAGTCATACATACCCAGATGCATCTAACTACACACAGTTGGGGTGCTGGGGGAGAGAGAGAGAGGGAAGAGAGGGAGGCAGACTTAACCAAGGGAAGTAAGGGATGCCACTCACCCTTGCATTTAATTAGTCTATGGTCCTGAATAAGCAGTATCTGGGAGACCATCTTCTTCTGTTTTCCATTCTCTCACACAGACCCAGTGTCCCTGTGCCTCTTGCAGTGTGAGCATATCGCTGTGCTGGGTGTGATGCTCTTGTTTAAAGGTACATATTTTTCCTACAACATGGCTGCTAAACTCAGCCAACTAGTTCATCTGTGCTCAACTGAAATAGCTGCCGTCTGTTCCAGTGCTGCAAGAAAAACTTGTTCTGTGGGAATTAATGAAAGATGGGGTGTCAGTTTCTGAAGTAAACCCTTCCTGAGAGATTTGCAAGGGTAATTTTGACTGTGACACGTGTCTCACTTCTGCCTTCAAATATGAACTGTTGTGTCTCCTTCACACCTTGACAATATCTTGGGCGTATCCCATAGCTTTTCCAGTCACTTTTGGCTTTAGAGTTGTCTCATTTTAAAGCATTAAAATGTCCAGTCCAGTTAAACCACAGCTTCATTCTCTCATCCAGTTCCAAACTTCTCTTTTCCTCCACATCTCACCAAGTCCCACTCAAAACGTGCCGACCATCATGGGAAAGTGTGTAGGGTTTTGTTTTTTCACTATTACTCTTCATCTACTCTTCTTGCTCCTTTCTTTATGCTCCTAGCTCCTCCTCTGCTAGGGCAAGATGGATGAGATGAGAATTAAAAAGACAATGCTGTACTTGACGGATGGGGATGAAATCCAGCCATGGTACCTTCCATGTGGCAGATAGCTGAAAGTTGGCTCTCTCATTCTGGGAAGGTTCTTGGGTTTCTGGAGGTTCCTGTGGGGATCTTTGATGCTGCACTGGCCCTCAGTGTTGGAGATCCATTCTTGAGCTGATCTCTTACAACTTTTCTTTTAACTCCTGCTTAGAATGGTAACTGCTAGCCTCATTCTGTTGGTGTCTTGCCCTGGCAGGTAGCCTCCTTCAGTGAAGATCTTTCAAGATAGTAGCTAAGAAGATGACGCCTTAGTTCAGAGGAAAACACAACATCCTTGCCCCGCCAAATTCTGGAAGGATAAACCACTCATACTGCTATCTTTTCTTGTCACTATGGTCTACACAAGTTTTTATCTTCACCCTGGGGACATTGTCAGCATCTCCCAGGAATTGCTCCAGGCTCATCTCTGATCCAGGGACATTGGAGAGTCCCTGGAACTCACCATCTGTGTTGGAGGATAATGTATCAGACATCTCTTCAAGAAGACAATAGCCATTGTCTACAACAGATTTTCTTAAAGCTCCTTTCTCACTTGGCTTACGAGGGGTCACCTATGAGGAGAGTTGAGGATATGCCACAGGACTGCTGACTCAGTTGACAGCTTTTTACTTCAACGACTCTTTCAATCTTCACTTCGAACATCTTGAGTTCTCTTTTAAACCTGGATTTGGGTCACAGCACTAGTTTTTCTATCTCGTAGTAAATCTTTCAAGGATGTATATTGTTTTAGTATCAGATGTATAGATATTTGTTATTTTCTGCTTTGGACTTTAGTTTAAATTTCAAGACAATCAAAGTCCTTTTCGGGGCCGGCCCCGTGGCTTAGCAGTTCAGTGCGTGCACACTGCTACTGGTGGCCCGGGTTCAGATCCCGGGCGTGCACCGACGCACCGCTTCTCTGGCCATGCTGAGGCTGCGTCCCACATACAGCAACTAGAAGGATGTGCAACTATGACATATAACTATCTACTGGGGCTTTGGGGAAAAAAATAAAAAAAAAGGAGGAAGATTGGCAATAGATGTTAGCTCAGAGCCGGTCTTCCTCAGCAAAAAAAAAAAAGGAGGATTAGCATGGATGTTAGCTCAGGGCTGATCTTCCTCCCAAAAAAAAAAAAAGTCCTTTTCAACATTTTGACACAGTAACACATGAGATTTTTTGCCTTGCATACTAATTTTAACAGCTAAATTCCCACTTATGTAGTTTTGCATAGAATACATAGGTACTCAATACATATTTTCAAATTGAACTATGCCCATATGCATACTTGGCGTCATACCAAGAGAAATCATGTGGCCTCCAGAGAATCCTCCTTTGCTAGTTTAAGATCAACTCTTAAAAGGGGAACTATCCCTTCTGCTAGTTTTCAGAAAAGGCCTGCTAGCATAACACTGATACTAAGATCTGTCAAAGATAGCACAAAAAAAAGAAAAATATCGATAAACTTTAATAGTGAATTAAAAAACACCCTCCTAAATAAAATACAGCAAACGGAATCCAGTGCAACAGTGAAAGAATATGATTAAATTGATTCAATTCAGGAATGCAAGGATAATTTATTATTAGAAAAGTTATTAATACAATTTGCCATACACATAAGTCAAAAGAGAAAAATTCTTCGATAGTGAAAAGACATTTAAAAAATTAAACATTTTTGCCTGAATTAAACTCTTTTTATGGTAGAAATAGATGGATTCTCTCTTAACATAATAAAAATATATTTTCATTTAAAATTCAGCATCATTCTTAATAATAAAATACTAGAAGCATTCTTATTAAATTCAGGAACAAGACAAATTGCCCACAATCATCACTATTACTTAACATTATTTTAAAAGTATTAGCCATTGTGATTAGAAAAGAAAAAGAACTAATGTATAAATATTAGAACAGTTTTAAAAATCATTATTTCTACTTGATATAATTATAGATCTGAGAAATCGAAGATAATCAACTGGGAAAAAATTCTTTGCAGACAATAAGAGAATCCAGCAGGTAGCTAGGTGTGTAATACACAAAAATCAATAGCTAACACAGAAATAATTAGAAGTTAGTAAATATAATGGGATGAAGCATACCATTTACCAAAGCTATAAACATGATTAATTACTTAGAAATAAATTCAACAAGGAAGGTACAGAAAATATACGAAAGAAACTTTGAAGTTTCTTCAAGGGAGAACATGGTAATAGTTTGGTATAGTTGAGAATAATTATTATCTCTTAATTCTCTGCCTCTGAGGTACAAAATCACGATTCAACTAAATAAACTTTGCTGAGGGACATAAAAGAATACATTTTGTTATCTTCTAGGGAGACTGGATATTGTAAACATGAAAATTCTCCCTAAATTAATCTAGATATTCAAGTAATTCCAATAAAAATACCAACTTTTTTGTGATATTGATAAAGTGATACTATAATTCATTTGGAAAAATAAACTTGGGAACATTCTAGGGATTAAAGAGGGAAGACAACCCTTACCAGACAATAAACTGTACTACAAATCTATAAGATTTAAAATAAAATAGATACTCCAGAAATAGAACTAAATCCAAATGGGAATTGATTATTGATAAAAGAGATATTTCAAATCAATGCTGAAAAAATATTTAGTAAAAGATTTGGTTGGACACAACTGGGTAGCCATTGGAAAAAAATAATTTTTAACCAAATTTCTACTTCAAACCTTACACTAAAAAAAATTAGAAGACAAATATAAAAATTACATTGTAAATGTTCTAGAGAACTCATAGTTGAATTTGTTTTTACTAATTTTGAATGAGAAAGATCATACTAACTATGAAAGAAAAACCCAGAAATCATAAAAATATTGATGAATTAAAAAACATAGATATTTAATACTTTTATATAGCACAAAAAGCCATTAACTACAAAAAAAACCCCACAAACATAAACTGGGCAAGTATTTGCTTATAAAGAGCGCTTTTGAAATATTAAGAAAACAACTAACAGGACATTAGAAAGATGTATGTGAAGATGCAAAGAAATGTAATTGAGTAACCTCACTCATAAGCTCATAAAAGAAGCACAAAGTAAGACAGTGCTATACTATTTTAACCTATTAATTGGCCAAAGATTAAAAAGTGTGATCATTTCCAGTGTTGGCATAGATATAGGAAAAAAGTGTGCACTCATGCACTGTTGATAGAAGTGTAAATTGGTGAAATGTGGTTTAGAGATTACTTTGCCATGATTTGTCAAATTTTAAAATGTGCATATTCTTTGAGAAATTCCACTTCCAGGAATTTATCTCATATGTACATAGATATAAATGAATACATACATATATATACGATGTTCAACATTGTCTGCATAGCCTATAGATGTGTGGTAGCAAAAAAGTTGGAACAAACAGCTAGATGCTTACCAAGGGGGAAGAGGTTAAATAAATTATGATATATTCGTATTATTATCCATTAAAAAGTTTGAGACAAATATAGAGGTAGTGATATACAACTATGTCCAAAATATATTATGTGAAAAAAGTAAACTGCAGGAAATTATGTCAAGTGTGACCTTATTTGTGTAGCAAAAAGAGGATATCCACCTAATGTGGGTGTGTATGTGTTTATATGTATAGGTTTTTTATATATAGAAAAAAAGAAGCTGTAAAAAAGGGTTATTCCTGAGAACAGGACTGGGTTGCTGGGAGGAAGGCGGCCTTTAAAAAATAGTTGTGATTTTCTATACTGTTTAAACATGTTGTTGTTGTTTTACATGAGCCATATTGCTTTCATAACTTAAAAACAAGTTGGAAAGGTTTCAAAAGTTAATAAAAGGCCAGGGTCTATAGCAGGGGCTATTAGTGCCCTGCCCCCATCCCTCTCCCTTTCCCCTTCAGTGCACAGTGCCTCACTTCAAGCTTCCAGCATTTTTTCCTGAGGGCTTTCTCTGGCCCCTGAAGCCCTCTGACTACTCTACACAGTAGGCTGTAAATGCCAAGGAATATTGCCTGTCAGGAGCAGCCTCAACCAATGACTGACAGGAGTGTTGATATATAAATACTTCAGTTCCCACACTGTCTCAGAGTGTCCCCAGTGGGAAGAAGTTCCAGTTATCCAAGGTGGTAACTGGCTTGATTATGCATCCTTTATTGGCTGCCTTTGCTTCCCTGTCTTACTCCCTTACTAATGTCTCCTTCGCCTTCCAAATAAACTACCCACATCCTTGTCTTATGGTCAGCTTCTGGGGGAACCCAGACTAGGACAGGGCCACTCTGTGGTTGCAGGGCAAAGAGAGATGTGCTCAGCCATTGAGCTCGATGGTTGAGCAGATCTGCCCAGGACTATTTCATGCAGATATTACCCAAGTGTGAGCATCCATAAGGGTGTTTTGGGGCCACTGAAGAGTGTTTTGGTTTGTGGAAATCAAGACATCCATGATACATTAGACAAAGAGCCCCTCAGAGTACCAGGCTGGTGGGCTGCAGGAGTGGGCCCCCTTGGTTTTCCCTCCTGAGTCCTCTGGGAAGCTGACGTGAACTGAGGGGCTGATGACTCAGACTTGAAGTATTCAGAGAGCTCACCAGGATGGTTTCTTGGCATCTCCCATTTCCCTGAGCAAACATGTTTACTCTATACAGGATGGTTGGGAAGTGTGTGTGTGTGTCTGTGTGTGTGTGTGTGTGAAGTGTTTGTGCTAGTTGCAGAATCTGGGGACCTTTTCCACAGGCTGTGGTGGAGGTGTTTGTCCCAGGTCCTCAGTGTCCCAATCACAATTCAGTTTTACCCACACTTGTGTTCCACCAGGATTTATAGAGCTGTCAGCTTATAATTGGACTGAAGGGCTGAGTTCAGTTATGAAAACAGAATTTTATCCGGTTCTTGTGTTTTGAACAGTTGAGTATTTTACAGCAGGGTTGGTGAAAGGTTTTTACGCTGTTGGTGTCACGAAACATTTTATAGGGAGGGATAATTGAGTTTTTATTTTTACTAGAAAATAATGCTATCAGCCTGGCTTTGGGGACCAAAACAGAGAAGAGCTCAATTAATGACCAGAATTCAGGGAGGCCCAGTAATTATGAAAACTGCATAGATATAGCTGCAGGAAAACGACAAGATTGGTAAAGCAAAAACTAATTTGGATTCTTCTGTAAAATTCTGACCAGAACAATGAAACAGTCAAGGACATTATAAATCCATTCATTTATTTCAAAATTTGCAAAACAAATCCCTTCTTACACATAGTATTTGTACAACATGAAATTATTATTCAATAAGTTGACATTTTAAACCTATTACTGCCTAAACCCATCTATTACTGAGCTATTCAGAGCACTAAGTTAACATTTACCAGAACATTCATCCTTACATCATGGGGAGATCAAGCTGAAATCCTTTATTTCATATTCAGATCTTGCCAGGTCAGGGCTGAAATCGGCTACCTTTCTGATACTTTACTGAAAAGCCACTGTGAAATCCACAAAAGAATTATTATCAAGTTACTGCAGTTATTCAGCTAGATGTTGACTTTGATATGTCAAATCTCTGATCTTTAATAGAAAATTGATGGTCGTGCCCTGAGGGTCAGTCATATGCACAACCAGGATAGGCCAAGGTTTGCATTAAATTACAGCCAGTCTTCTGGTCTCATTCCCTGGCAGCCAAAGTCAAACAAAGCAAATGGATCCCTTGCTAGTTGGGTCTCTTCATTGTTTTGTGTTGGCATATGGATTTAATTCTGTAATGGGAGACTGCTGGGCACAATCTGCCTTATTGATTTTCTGGATAGAGTTTTTTCTTAGAGCACCCGGAAGTGCAATAAAAGAAAAGCAACTGGTGCAATTTTTCTTTTTCTCCACCTTGGATGGTTGTGCTAGCAGCAGATTGATTCTGCCACTAGAAATCATATGAAGATATTAAATTATATCATCAATCAATTTGTTTTTAGAGGATCGGCTTTCTCTGTGTTAGCAGGCTAGAGAAAAGGAAACAGTAATTCCCTTATGTCTCAATCATGGGGCAGGTTATTTGGCCATAATGCTCCCTAGATTTGAGCTCTGCTAAAATGGACTCTTTCCGTAATGGTAATGGCTGACATAATCCCATTTCCGGTATTGGAGGCGGGAAGGCCATGGGAGATTGGAGAGGGAGATCATGATATAAGGTTTGTGGTTTTCACGGAGATTCCAGTGTCATCAGAGGAGCTTGGCCATTCTGGCACGAATCATAGACTATGGGGCAAGAATGGACCATCACATCCACCCCTCACCCCTCAGTGTTGCAGATGAGGACACTGAGATCCAGGGAAATTGAGGGATTCCTACAGAGTCTCAGAGAGAATAAGTGTCCTAGTCCAGTCTAGTAGGTTGCTAAGCAAAATGTTAAAAGAGAAATAAAATAAAAATGGCAGTAAATGCCGCTTTCCTGATATTGTTCTGCACCTGTTTTCTCATCTGTAAATTATACCTTCCTCATGGGGTTGTTGTGAGGATTACATGAGAGGGCCTGGTGATGTGATGGTGTTCAGCAGCTTCTCCTGGGACATGGCTCCCTGGGGATGGGGCCTTGGCTCAGGTGGGCTGTGGCCATCATGGGATGGAATTGGGTTTGGGGCCTCATCTCCTTTCTGTCTGCTCAGAAGCAGCGATGTCCTGAACTGAAATCTGGGAGGAAATGGGTAAGCAGTGTATATGTTGTTTGACTGGTTTATCACTTACCAGGTTCAACCAGGCAGGACCCACTTGTGTTGCCTGGTGTTTGGTTGGTCAAACTCACTTCTAGTTCCATTGCTGATATCTAAGAGAAGAGGGTCTTACCTCTAATTAGAGAACACTTACATGAAGTGCGACGAAGAGCACATTGTCTGACCAGAGGAGGCCAGCAGGTTACAGCATATTTTATTCATGTCACATAGAGACAAGTACGGGAACAATCCCCCAAGTATGTGATTATAACTTCCTCACTTTAAATTGAGTTGATAATTATATATTTCTGAATCCCCTTCTAATTCCACCATGTCTGAAAACGTTTTGTAGAGCAATACCAATAATAGCAGTAATATTAATAACAACAGTTAAATTTTTTGAAAGTTTTACTGTACACCAAACATCGTGCTGGGCACTTTGCGTGGATTTTCTCACTCCAAAGAGGGAACTTTTAAAAATATTCCTATTCTGAAGACGGGGAAAATAAAGCTTAGGAGAGGGAAATAAGTTTCCCAGAGTCCAAGCAGCCTTTCATTCCAGGTGTGTCTGATTCCAAAGCCCCAGCCCTCAGCGACTATGCCTTGCCATGCTGTTGGCTGGTGCAGCATGCAAGAGGGAAAAAACACAACTCTTTGCTTTCTTTATGCAGCGGTTCTCTGAAACCTTTAATGGAGGCACAGAAAGTAAATAGCTGTCTGTCCTGTCATTTCCTAGGATCTTGCATTCATTCATTCAACAAATATTTGCTAAGACTTTGGTATATGCCGTAAACTCTGTGCTAAGGGCTGGGGTGACAAAGATGGACAAGTCTTGGTTCTTGTCTAATTAATACAATCAAGGTGCAGGCTTGGTTAACAGGGTATGATATGGCTGTGAACAGGGTAAAAAAGCTGGTATTTACATGCCAAAGGAGATGATATGAAGAAACTGGATTGGATTCTGTAGGGGGCACTTTTCCCCCTTTCATTCTTGATATTTATGTTCTTCAAGACAAATATTCAAGTTTTACCTTTGGGGGAAGAAAACACTGTGAGGATCTTAAAAATGTACCTTAAGGAAGGTCTTCTTCCAGGTTTGCGGGGGGTGAGTGCTGGAAATGACATTCATCTGACTCAAAATAAATACTCATTAAATAATTTCAGAATAAGCCATGGGCAGGCTCTTTTAAATCCAGGGTCAACTGAAGCCACCCAAATTTGCAGCTGGCGTCATCCCCCCCAACCCCAAACATGAGTGTGTTTTAATGAAAGAGGACCACTAAATGTTTTCCCTGCATTTTAAGGCGTCGGACTCTCAGAGAGCGAGTCCTGCCTCCCAGCCAGAGCTGGCCCCTTCCTCACCCTGCCCCTTTCATCTCCCTTTGTTCCGTGTCTATGCTGAGGCTGAGATTTCCCCACCTCTCTCTGTCTTACTGTGGCTCTGAAAGATGATTGCCTTCTGGTGAAGCCCTTTCCCCTTCTTCTGTACCCAAGCTCCGTGTTCAATGAACATCAAAAAGCCTTATCATACCCTGATGGTTTAAATCTTTAAACAGAGCCTAACAGCCGGAGTACATCCAGACCGCTCACATCCTAGAGCCTTGTCACGATGTGTTCCTGCAACAATTACCAGGAGAGGGAGGCTGCGGAGTGAATCAAGTAGCGAGTGTTGTCTCCGCGGACTCCATGCTGATGCTCTGATCAGGACTTCAGCAAAATTCTGTTTGAAATGAGAATAGACTAATTTTCATCCGACTCTTCTCAGAGGAATCCCATGTGGTCCAACACGCCAAGGGTCATCATTAGAAAACCTCCTTCAAAAGAGCTGAGGCTTCTTGTGGCAAAGCTCTCTCCCTTTGTTAAATTTATAAACATTTATGTAAAAATGTATACATTAATTGTTCAGGCTCTTCTCAGCCTGGAAAGCTATGCCCAGGAATGTACTTGGGGGAAATAAACTCATAAGAATACCCCAAGTCAGGATGAAAATGGCCTCGTTTTGACTGAAAATTCAGAAGAATCCAGTGATCAAAGGCAATTCTTACTCCCAGCTGTTCAAAGGGACTTATATTAAAAAAAAAATCAGATGTGACCAAGAATAGAAAAGAACTCATTAAGAGCTTAATGAGACGGTGACAGGTGAAGTCATCAGTTGCTTAAACACTGGACAATTTTTTTTCCTTCCGTAGGAGTACTCATTTGTTTTCTTGGATTCAACTTAAATTTCCTATAAATCATTATAAAATGCAGAAAAGTTCATCAAAGTGAGAATGCCTCTCAGTCCCGAGTCACTGGGCATCCGTGTAATTAAGATATCATCTTCCCCACTTGCCCCTCACCTCCATGGGAGAGGTTTGCAAGCACATCCAGGGGAACAAATAATTGAATTGCTTCTCCTTTCCCCTCTTCGTCCATTTCCTTGGGAGACAGGACCCGTAAGAGGGAGCAAGTATGCCAGAAAAGGTGTGATTTGGGGAAGTTTAACAATAGGCCTCATAACCCAAAATAGAAGGTAAGTTTTTAGTGTCTTTCGAGACATAAAAGTAAGGAAGCCTGGAGAGGTCAGACTGCAGACGTTTTTACAGCTTTTGTTTTGCTATTCTGGTGTTTATAAAATACCAAAACAAAGCAGAAGAAATTTCTTTTTTTTTCTAATTCTCCTAAGCAGCTTAAATCCCCTTTCACTTTCCCCGGGCAAGACTGGAATCTCTTGCATGTTTCCAGGCTCTGACCTTCCTAATGTTGGTCTCCCAACACTAGTAGCCAGTTTTTTTATTCTTTAAGTGCTGGAGGAGTCATGAAAAATTCAGACACTGGGTTTCCCTGAGACCAATCTGGTGGCTTTTTCTTTGTGCTAACTGCTGCTTTCTATGCATCATTCAAAAGGTACATACCAAGTTGTCAGCCCCTGAACTGCTACTTGGTGTTAAACATGAATATTTGTAGCTTAGCAAGGGACTAAATTTAAAAAAAATTAATATTTGACAAGCCCAAAGAAAGGCATAACAGGTCCAGAAGTATCCATTTGAAAGGTTTTTTATTTGTAAAAAGTCAAAACTTTTTGTACAACTGGGGTGATTCTGAGCCACAAAAGATTTGCTTTGAAAAATCCCTGATTACCAGACTTCTTCCAGGAACATCGATTATGATTACAGCATTGCAAACATGGCGGCGAAGTTGTTTTTTCATGTGGATGGCAGGAGGAATATTCATTCCATGTATGTGCCACTAATCTTATAGGACCAGGAAGCCAAGCAGGGTGATATAAGACTTATTCCAGTTGCACATCAGCTATACCAACAATGGCAAAATTGCCTTTTCCCACATTTCTTAATTAGAATTAGAATCAGCTTAGAACTAATAGAATCTCTTATTAGTCACAAAAAGAATGGCTGCCTCTCCAGTTCAAGTGGCATATCTGCATAACTTATAGCCTTAAGAGCTTATAGTCCCTGGTACTCTTGGCTGACTGCCTTTAACTCTCCCATATTAATGAGTTGTTCTAAATTTAGTCTGCTGTGACAAACTAATATTAATACAGTATTTTATGGCCCAGAGCATTGTTAATACATAGGAATGAAATCCAGAGTCAAAGGAAGGGGGCGAGGGAGCGAGATTACTTTGTGTGATTGTCAAGATATAAGATAATCCAAGTATGTAGATATTAAGACTTAAATATAATACACTGCTTACGGATTTATATTATGTGAAACATTTTCTATTATTTTAAATCCTCATGGCTTTAGTTTCCTATTTTCAGGGGTTTATAACTTGGCCGTATGAATTTACTCTGGGCTGAAACTTGGAATGCAGGGTCTTAACCTGGGGACTATTTATTTATTTATTTATTTTATTTAACCAAAATAAAAGTCTGTTTGGCCATTTTTAACCCAGGCCAGTGGCAAAGGAGGAGCGCAGGTTTGGAATACAATTTTGTATACAGAACTCCAGTTTGTTTCAAAAAGTGAACATCAAGAGAAGAAAACAATAAGGGACTCGTGGGGGGAATTTTATAAAAAAACGAAAAGAAAAGTTACAAATCAACATGATGAAGGGATTTCTTTCCTTAAATGCAGATTGTACGTTTGAAGTGTACACCTTGAGTAGCAGCCTGCGTGTGGGTATTAGTTTCGGTTGACATCCGTGGGGAGACAGCAGATTTGTAGATTTTGCAGAGGGTGTAGATGTGTGTATGTGTGTGTAAATGTAATTTATATTTGTCATTTGTAACTAGGAAATAGATACATTCAATGCGGGATCGACCCGGTTCTCTAGCAAGATGCAATGCTTGCTTTTTAATGACTCCACAACTTCAGAAGAATAAGAACAGGTGTCACAGTTATTATCATAGGCAGCTCCAGGCTGCCAGGTGCATCAATCAGGGAAATTGTGAGGTGCACATAAGTGAGGAAGCAGTGGGGTGGGAGCTCGTGGCAAAGACTGGTTGTGAAACTCGTTTTTAAAGTCCTACGAGATAGAGAAACCAGCCAAAATGAAGCAGTGTTCTCCTCCTAACGAAAAGCACTAAAAGCTGACAGCAAAGGCAGCTCCGTGGGTAACACTCAAGATGTGTGGTGGTCCATTTAGCAGGTGTTTTTCAAAAAGTCATTTTATATCTTTAAAAGGAGAGACTGTGTGGGAAATTATCATTATATTTCTAGGACATTATATTTTCTAACTTATAGAAAAATGTCATTTATTGGAAATTAAAAATTTCCCTTTTTTCCTTTTATATGTATTTAGTTCTATGACACTGAAGTCACTTGATAAAATTTTTCTCTTTTCCTCTGTTCATTCTGTCAGGTCAATGCTGATTAATTCCTAGAGAGGACATTCCCTTTCTGGACCAAACTTCTCAGGGAAATGCTGGGAAGGGTTTTCTGCCTGGAATTTCACAAAGAAAGAGAAATTTCTTCATAAGGGAAATGGGAACTGAATGCTCTTCAAAGCAGAAGAAAAACTCAACCGCTCTGATCCAGCAAGAGATTGTCAAGCGTCTTCCCAGAGTGTAGAAGTGGCCGAGTGGCCCCAGCACAGAGTGGCTAGGGGAATCTTCTCAGCAGGTGGAACCAGGAGGCTGTGCTCATAGTTTTTGGATCCCCAGTACCGGACAATGACATATTGCTGGGTGGAAGTACATCTGAAGAAACTGAAAATAACAGCAACAACAAAGAGGCAGAATAATACAGACATTTCAAAAGAAATTGATTCCTTTGTATAAAAATGTAGTCCAATATAATACTACAAAACAGAAATATCCACTTTGAGGTTTCCAGTTTATGGAGACAGTTGTGTCTCTTTGTAAAATCTTAACATCATAATAGCCTTCCTGTTAATGGGCTAAAGTAAAGCATATACCAATACTCAGATGCAAATTAGCAGTAACTATCTGCTAAAGTGAACAGCCTCCCTCAGGGCTACTTAGGATAAACTTTCAATCCCTGTGGCTACACGATGACCAGTTATCCGGCTTACGCTTTGTGTGTGCTGGATTTTGTCTATGGGAAGTGTGAGGCTCACACTGTTTAGATTTAGCTGTGGGTTCTACATAATAGATGTTGATGTATTTCTGAGCTAAGAAGATGCATTTTTGCTTTGCCAAAAGAGAAAATAACTTCTGTATTTTATGTTGCACCTGCTGAGTTTCACATTCACGTTGAAAACCAGGTAGGGAAAGATAGTATTGGATTTTTAAGCTTTGTTACAGATTTGAGTTTGGGCTTCATTTAGCAGAGGTTGGCTGAGCATCTCGAATTGGCCTTGGTTTTAAGAAAATCTGGGTTGATTTTTGTATGGTAGCTTCAGATGAGATAATTTGCTAGAACTGACAAAATGAATCCAGGCTCTGAGGAAGTTTTCCTCCCTAGCTCTTCCTTGGGATGTAATTCTTCTTTTCATGTTTTTTTTTTTTTTTTTTTTTTTTGTAGGGGAGGGGGAAGGGTAGTCTTTCCATTTACTGGAGGCATCTGTTAAAATTTAGGACATCTTTGAAAGTCTCCCACCATTATAGCTAAAATTATGTAGTCACTTAAAATTTTAACTTAATTTTTTTAACAAGTAGCACATTCACATGGTTCAAAATTCAAAATAAAGTATATAGTAAAAAGTCTACCTTTCAGTGCTATCCTCCAGATGCCTACTTCTGTTCTCCTCCCCAGAAGTGACTGCTATTAGCATTGTCTTATCTATTCTTTCAGAAATATTCTCTGCCCATGTTGTCCTTCCTCTTTTATACAAAGAGTAGTGCTCTTCACAGCCTGTTCTGCATTTGTTTTCTTACTCTTAATAATGGATCTTGGAGATTTTCCATATCAAATCATAAGAGCTACCTCTTTTCTGGGGGCAGCACTATTCCATTATGATTGTTCCAAAATTAATTTAACTAGTTTTCAACTGATGGCAATTTAAGATATTTCCAATATTTTACAGTTAAAAACACTGCAGCAAGAATAGCCTTGTACATATGCCATATCACACATATGCAAAAAAAATCTGTATGATAAATTTCTAGATATGTAATTGCTGGTCAAAGAAAATGTACATTTGTAATTTTCATGGATAGTGCCAAGTTTTCCTCCATAGAGTTTGTATGGATTTACAATCCCTCCAGTGTTGGATGAGACTGTCCAATTCCCTCACTCTGATCATGAGTTAAGGGGCCTTATCAAACTTAATGATCTTTGTCAATCTGATAGGTAAAAAAAGAAGGTACTTCGGCGTAATTTTAACAATTCTCCCATTATGAGTTTGGGTAGGCCTTTGAAAATATATTTAACAGCTATTTGTATTTCATATTCTGTGAACCATCTGTTTATATCTTAATTTACTTCTATTGAACAAATCAAATCCCACATTTTCCAACTGGATTGTACAGGCTCATGGATCTGGAATTTAAATTTGAGATTTCAGTCAATTTTTTAAATGTTTGAATAGGAATACTGGGAAAAACATCTTGAGCTGATAAACATGGAGAACATGATGGGAATTTGTTAATTCCTTCCATTTTTTTTTTTTAATTATGAAAGTCCTGATTTTATTTGAAGGTTTGAGGACAGAGACCAGGAAAAGGATCTTTTTCTGGTATCAAGTGAAAAGCTTCGGCTTGTCTGGAATCGAAATTGTGTATCTCAAAACTTTTCTTTTAGCAGAATGCATCTTTGCACTTACACCCAGGATCTATTCATGTAGATTCTTGCCTGCATCTGCTATTAAATGTAGATCGACCCTATAGTCAGAAGACTTGTATACTGATCTGCCAACGAGGATCATAAAACAGTGATTGGAGGGAGCTGTGGGTCATTGCACCAGCCCTATTTTAACCTTTTTAACAGGGTGCTTTACTCTTGCCGTTTATTTTTATATTGTTAGCTTAAAATAATTTAAAAAAGAAATCTAAAAGGTATAGGAGAGTACCAGAGAATGAGGGGAGTAAACCCTTGTTCCCAGCACTCAGAATTAATGTTTAGCTCTGTCATATTCACTTCCATTCTCTTACAATAATTATATAATTGGCTAAAGTCCCCTCCAACCTTGAGTTTTGTTTCTTTCCCTCTCCACTGAGGAACAACCACTGTCCATTTTTTAAAAAAAAATTATGTATACATTTATAGTATTGCTTTGAGTGTTTTTTAAAAATATAAGTAGTACAATGGTGTATCATTCTGTTTCTTGCATTTTTTACTCAACATGATAGTTTATTTGAAATCTGTCCATGTTGATATATGAATATCTGTATCTGTATCTTCATACCTGTATCTATTTATCTCCAGGTTATTCTTTTTATCTTTTATGTGGTATTTCATTGTATGAGTATACCACATTTTGTTTATCCTTTCCTCTATTGGTGGATATTTAGGTTATTGCCAGATTGCGGTAATTTCCAAGGAACTTTCACAAAGATGAGCTCATGGGATGCTTACATAAACCCAGTGACATGTGTGAGACAGTGAGGAAATTTGAGCACAGAGAGGTTAAATGACTTGGCTGAGGTTTGTTATATTACATTCTCAGAACCCAGGTTTCCCAATTCTTCATGTGAGGCCTTGCCTCTACTTTACACAGCTGTTCACTCTTGAAAGCATGGAGTCCCATTTAATAACTGTAATGAGCCGTTACACACAGCTTGGATTGAGAATACCTTTCACTTTCTTCCTTGAGAGATATATATATACTTAGTTCTGTTTTAATTTTTTTCTGCATTGAAGTTAATTTCAAGACATTAATCAAGAATTAACTGTCTATAAAGCAGATATTTTAATAGACAAAGACCAAAAATCACAACAAATTTTTCCTCAAGCATATTTCAGTTCAGAGAGAATGTTAAATGTCTCTTGACAGCAAGTTTCTTGAACTTAATTATTCTTACAGAGATGTGTTTCTGATACAGTGCTGACGTTTTTATCCAGGACCAGGACTTTAGTAAACTTTTCCCCCCAAACTTCAATTTCTATTTTCTTTTTCAGTGACTAAAGCATTTGATTAGGAAGGACAAGGTTAAATCTTTCTCAAGCAAGAATTTTTCTCCTGCCCACCAGGATGACCATGGTTGATTGGAGGATGAGAAGCTGAAAGTCAACAACACTCAACAATGAATACAACACTTCAAGAATTTTTTTTTTTTTTGTGAGGAAGATCAGCCCTGAGCTAACATCCATGGTAATCCTCCTCCTTTTGCTGAGGAAGACCGGCTCTGAGCTAACATCTATTGCCAATCCTCCTCCTTTTTTTCCCCCCCAAAGCCCCAGTAGATAGTTGTATGTCATAGTTGCACATCCTTCTAGTTGCTGTATGTGGGATGTGGCCTCAGCATGGCCAGAGAAGCGGTGCGTCAGTGCGTGCCCGGGATCCGAACCCGGACCGCCAGCAGCGGAGCGTGCGCACTTAACCACTAAGCCACGGGGCCGGCCCGAATACAACACTTTAAAGTGAAGAGTCGGGCTCACCTGGTGGTGTGGTGGTGTAGTGGTCCACTTCGGAGGCCTGGGGTTTGCAGGTTTGGGTCCCGGTCACGGACCTACACACTGCTCATCAAGTCATGCTGTGGTGGTGTCCCATGTACAAAATAGAGGAAGATTGGTGCATAGAGGAAGATTGGTGCAGATGTTAGCTCAGGGCCAACCTTCCTTAAGCAAAAAAGAGGAAGATTGGCAACAGAAGTTAGCTCAGGGTCAATCTTCCTCACCAAAAAAATAAATAAATAAATAAAATGAAGAGTCATCTTTTTTTTAAAAAAGAGATTAGAGATGTATGGAGAGGCAGTGGTGAGAATCACATTTTTTTTTTTTTGCAAGGAAGATTCGCCCTGAGCTAAAATCTGTTGCCAATCTTCTGCTTTTTCTTTTTTTCCCCTCCCCAAAGCCCCAGTACATAGTTGTGTATTCTAGTTGTAAGTCCTGCTATTTCTTCTATGTGAGCCACCGCCATAGCATGGCAATGACAGACAGGTGGCATGGTGCTGGGACCAGGAAGCAAACCTCGGCTGCCGAAGCAGTGAGAGCACCGAACTTTAACCACTCACTAGGCCACCAGGGCTGGCTCTGAAGAGTCATTTTTGTATATAGTGTTGCTCATAGATTTACAGAATATTGAATTGAAGGGATTTTAGACCATAGACATATCACTTGTCCAAGATAGCATAGGGTGCTGGCAGAGCACATGAGGACTATACAGCTACAAAATAACTTAAGTATAGTTTTCTTATTTTTCCAGGAAAAAACAGGCATAATGATCTGTGGATGTGTTCAAAGGTAAGAAAGGAGAACAAAATTTTCTAAGTAAATTAACTAAAATAGGAGTATTTCACCTTACATGTACGGAGAGATTTAATTCAAATATCAGTGCATATACCATCACTGCATATCTAATTGGGAATGATACATTGAAGAAAGCACAAAACTATCACAGAGGCACAGTCTTGGTGGACTTGCTTCTGCAGAGAGAAATTGGCCTGTCTTGCTAGCACTACCTTTAGAGGGCTTTCAGTGGCTGTAGAACCTTGTGAAAGCTCAAATCTTACTGCCTTGGAGAGCAGGGCATTCCTGCCTTCCCAGTATTGGATCAGGTGTGCCTCCTATGTGCTCCCAGAAAGCCCCGTGTCTACCCCTATCTTAAGTGTTTGTGACGATGTTTTATAATGACCTGATTACATGTCTGTCTCCTCTACTTGGCTGTAGGAGCCATATGCTTTAGAACCAGGTCCATCTTTTTCACCGTTATATCCCACGTGACTAGCAGAGCGTGGGTGCAGAGTAGATAGTCATAAAGTTTCGTTAGAAGACATAAAAGACGAATGAATGATGCTGTGGTAGGAAGATTGTGTCTTAGGAGGAAATTTGCACTGTCAGGCTTTACAAAGTTTAGTATACAATGTGAAAATGCTAACTGCCTGTTACTGCTAAATGAATAAAGTGTATTAAAATTCTGTGAAGAAGTTTGAAGGTAAAGATTCCGCCCCCGCCCTGGCTAAATTAGAAGTGACTAGTTGAGTTTTCTATTTGAGGATATAACAATACTCCTGTATTGTTTAAGAACATTATAATTCTTGACTTTTCTGGCAAAATAAACACCTAAAAGTAAAGGTTTCTTATTGACACAAACATTCTGTGGAATGTCCATCACTTCTGTGTTTTTTTATTGACAGAGTGGGAAGCCATATTATGGTCCATTTAATTTTGGGTAAATTCTTTAGCTGCATCACTAGCTAAAAGAAATAAACATATCACTTTTTAATATCAATTCTATTATTAGATTGTTAAATGTAAGAGCCTAAAAATATCTAAATGTCATACTGGTAATGCTACCTTACTACTGTAATTTTAATATTTTACCAGTTCTAACATAATTTTATAAAGAAAATTTAGGCATTATAAACAATAGAAATTAAATGGATATTTTTATCTAGAATAACTGTGGTTCCTGGTTGAAAATCCTACTTGATTACCTGACTCAGTTCTCTTTTATTTGAAGCCCTTGAGTGCTTTATAATCCCAGGGCCTGCTGGAGCCTTTTAAGAGTTTTCTCACTAGAGGGCAGCATTTGACTAAGTGTCCAAATAGAAGGTTTCCTGGCAAACTGGGAATATCCATGCAGATCACTTTAATAACTCAGTTAGCAGACTTACATGGATTTCTAATTTGATTTGTTGGGCTGGGACCCAATCTGGTTTGAAAAGCCTTTAGAAAGGAATTTTAGGGATTTATTCCACTAATAAATACGAATTATTTTCAGATAGGTATTAAAACAGGTTTATCGAAGTCACGCTTACCCTAGAGCTCCTATTGCCTAGTCTTTTAAACACACACAAATTATTATATTAAATTATTTATTATTGTAACCAAATAAAACATGAATGGAGTTACTAGTTTATCAGCCTTGTTTATTTATTTATTTTTTAACCTCTCCAATCACATCTATTTCCCAGCTGATCTTACCTATATTATCTTATTTCACCTGGAATTTTATTTTTAGTGAGTGAGCCTTGCAGAAGTGCTGTGGATGACTGCAAGAGCTGGTCATAGAGGGTCTCTCTAGGGAAGATGGTCTTCCTTTGATCTGGGCCTTGAGAATAGTGGATGAGATGCTTGCGGAACAATGCCTTTTACATCCCAGAGGGCATGCCCAGAGGCTGGTCCACTGGGTGAAGTTTAAGACCCCAAAAGTAGCCTCATCCTTGATTTTCAGGAGCAAGAGAGTAAGCCATTGCTTGGTTCCCATCATTATTCCGTCACGCTGGGATAATACCTCTTCTTTAATTTTCCAACATAGAGCTGAAATTATAGTGGAGACATCTGGGATATGCAGCTCTTTATGGAGATTAGATATGACAGCCAATTACCAAACTACATCCCACCATTTGTTAATAGGAGCATTGCTATGGAAGCCAATGTTGGAGAAAATGGCATTATTTTAAATAGTCTTTTTTTAAATATGATATCGCTCACAGAAACTGTTCAAGTAATACCAAAAAAATTTACATCCACCAACATACACACATAGGCACATATACATATATGTATACATTGTGTCATTGAATTTGTATTTTCAAATCTTGATGTAAATTTATTTTAGTGGTGACATGTTTTCTAGTGACAGTAATAATCGTATTTGGGTCCTTGTAACATTGAAAGAGACACTTGCTTTTCCTGTTCCAATTTATGTTTGGTTGTGTTATTAAAAAGTAGCTTTAACAATGCTCTTTTGACATGTTATACTGGGCTTCTGATAACTATGTAAACGGAACAAAATTTCTTGAATATCGTAATTGTTGGACAAGGTAATTTAGGAACACATTTTTCTCAGAGAGGCCAAAGAAAATCTGAAAGCAGAAATGTTACTGCGTAAGGCATACAAGTAGATTTAAAAATTTTTGTGTTCTTTGGACCTTTGTGCCTATATTCAAACAGTGACTACTAGAACCCACCAGATTTCTTATTTGCTTTAGGGGATCAATTTGAAAGATTTTGACCACTTCCATTCCATTTTATGTGTTTTGAAAGATTTTGACCACTTCCATTCCATTTTATGTGTTTTGAAAGATTTTGACCACTTCCATTCCATTTTATGTGTTTTATGGGGCTTTATTAACCAACATTGTCTGGCAAAAAAGGATAACAAACAGTACTTCTAATTGCTCCACAGCCAACCCTCTTTTATTCATTACGCAGAATGTATTTGATGTTAATATTTACACATTTTTCAGAATTAGAATGCAATCCTCTGGTAGAGAACATTGTCTCTCTTTTAAAAAAGATCGAATGGGAATAATCTAACCAATTAAATTTGGTGAATAATAATTCTTAGATGGAAGCAATTGATCAAATGCTAACTTTCTGTTTAGATTTACGTGGTTTTTTTTAAATTTATTTTTTATTTTTTTTATTTTTATTTTTTTTGTGAGGAGATCAGCCCTGTGCTAACATCCGCCAATCCTCCTCTTTTTTTTGCTGAGGAAGACGGCCCTGGGCTAACATCTGTGCCCATCTTCCTCCACTTTATATGGGACGCCACCACAGCATGGCTTGCCAAGCAGTGCGTCGGTGCGCGCCCGGGATCCGAACCAGCGAACCCCGGGCCGCCGCAGCGGAGCGCGCGCACTTAACCGCTTGCGCCACCGGGCCGGCCCCTAGATTTACGTGGTTTTAATGAATGTTTTGGGTAATCTCAGAGAATGTGAGCAGCTGGTAAACCAAAGTGATTTCATCGGGTTTCCTCCTCATCATTTCCTCTTCCAGTGTTCAAAATGTGTTTTTGATACTTTCTACTGCTTTCTCTGTCTCTCTGTCCACATAATATACGTCTGTGGACAAAGTGAGAGATACAGAAGTTGGAGGGCAGAAAGAGAATTCCATGTTGCCCAAAACTTTGTTCATTCATGGAACAAATATAAATTGAATATCTACTCTATGACAGGTACAGTGCTAGGCACTGAAGATACTCTTAGTCAAGTACAGGCAACAAACGAGTCAATTAATTACTGTGGTCCAGCATGACAAATGCTTTAATGGAAGATATTCCCCGGATATTACGGAATCATGGTGAATGGGCATCTAAACTCTTAAAGATCAGAGTTGGTATTGTCTGGTAAAGTGATGCATGAAAGAACTGGTAGGAGTTAGAAAAAGGAGGGAGAGAATGAAGGTGGGGAGAAGGGAGTTGCAGACAGAAGGAACAGCGTGTGTGATATAATGGAAGCAGAAGACATGATTGCAGGTGTGGGAATTATGAGCAGCCACATTTATTTGGAGCAGAAGGGTTCTGTGGAATTATGGACACTGGACAGTTAGACAGGGGCTGCATCAGGAAGGGCTTTGTTAAAGGCTTTGACATCATTTCTCTCTCTACAGCTGCCCTGGTAGTCACCATGTGGACTGGTGATTTGGACCCCCAACATATCCTTGTTGGGAAAGACCATTGAGACAACACATTTAGCCTAAGAGGTCTAAGAGCAAAGTCAGCAGTGGAGGGGAAGAAAGCAGAACTACTGCTTAGAGCAGTGGTTAAAATATGAAATCTGCCTAAGTTCTAATCTCAGCTCTGTCACTCAGTGGCTGTGTCACCTTGGGAAGGTTGCTTAGCCTCTCCATACCACATATGTTTACCTGTAAAATGAGGATAAAAATAATCCCTGCCTTAACAGGGTTATTATGAGGATCAAATAGCCGACGCTTGTGAAGCTGTTTGAACTGTACCTTCAATTAACATATTAATAAAAATGTTTATAAATAAAATATCGAATGCCTACTGTGAACCTGGCATTTTCATAGATGTCACTTCATTTTTGATCTTTAACTCTGTGAGTCACTATTATTAACCTATTTTCACAGATTTAAAAGAAAAACTGAGGTTAAAAAAGAGTTGATAAATGGTGCAGGAGCACATGGAAGGAAACTCTGAGCCAGAGCCTGTGCTGTCACCTGGGGAAAGGGACAGGTAAGTGTTACTTCAAACAGAGGACTCGGGTCTGTGCAGGGGACAAGCAGTGCCACAGAAGCCAGCCCGGGACGCTAGCCTGTGGGGAGGAGACGCGAGTGCTGTGAATCTGATTCTTGCTCCTGGTGTCCTGAGTGCAGTCCTCTCCCGGAGAGTCGGGTCCTTATCTCAGAGAAGACACCTCCCTGAGTGCGCGCACAAACTCCTTGGAGAGAAATGTGCTACGGATGCAGTAGTTTAAGAATGAAGCCTCTGGAGCCGACCCAGTGGTGCAGAGGGTAAGTGCATGCGCTCCGCTGCAGCGGCCCGGGGTTCGCCAGTTTGGATCCCGGGCGCGCACAGATGCACCGCTTGTCAAGCCATGCTGTGGTGGCGTCCCATATAAAGTGGAGGAAGATGGGCAAGGATGTTAGCCCAGGGCAGATCTTCCTCAGCAAAAAGAGGAGGGTTGGCATCAGATGTTAGCTCAGGGCTAATCTTCCTCACAAAAAAAAAAAAAAATGAAGCCTCCTTTCAGAAGTGCCAGGGAAGGCCTAAAAAGTTCCTAGGTATTGCATCTCTCCTGGAGTGAGAGTGAGCGGCTTCAGATTTCTCTGTGTGTTTGTGAGGTCTCTGTTCAGTTGGCATTGCAGGGCAGGAGTTAAGTGTGGACTTTGGAGTCAGGCTAACTGAAGTTTCATTCCCAGCTCTGATGTTTGATGAGACTATTAACACCCAACACTTGCACACATGTGGTGAACACGTACCAGGTACTGGGCTGGGCACATCACACGAATTACCTCATTTAATCCTCCCTGCAATTTGAAGAGTCACTATGGTCATCCTTGTTTCACAGCTAAGGAGACCAAGGCTCAGCTAATTGAAGTAATTTGTCCAAGGCCTCAGCAAGTAGCTTAGAGCATTGGCTCTAGTGTCAGCTTGCCTGAGGGAGAATCTTGAAATAACTTACAGGCTGTACAAACCTCACTAAACTTGAGTTTCCTCATCTGTGAAAACCGGAAATGATGACCTAATTCATAGCGTTCATATGACACTAAATGAAAGAGAATATGTATGGCACCGATCACATGCCCGGCACACAGCAGGCGTGATAAATAGGGGTGACCTGCTGTCTGTCTGTCCGTATACGCTCGTAGTCTGGAGCATTCATTTGTATGCTTGCTCAGATCAGTGCCTTACATGCTTGCTTCATCTTCATTAGCATCATCATCAAACATGCAAGGAGCTTCTATTAGGTGCTGAGCACAGTTGAGAAGACAAGACACATCCTAAGAACAAAATGCATGTGGGACTGGTAACATGTACTAAAGAAATTCAGAGAGGGATCACGCCGTCTTGGTCTGCAGTGGGCTGGGAACGCTTCATGGAAGACGATAATAATAGGCAACGCTTACAAGGCACTTCCTATTTGCCAGGCATTGTATGTATGCTCATTTTATATATGAGTAGACTGAGGCACAGAAATACAGAATAACTTCTAGGTAATCAATTCTTGGGTCCCTGTGCTTGTGAGCTGAGCCTTGAATAATATGACAACAGTAGTAGTAGTAACTATCATTTTTAAGTAACTGCTATGTGTCAGGTAATTCACTTTAGTATACTATCATATTTAATTCTCACAGTAACCCAATGGAGCAGGATTATGACTCATCCTTTGAGGATGAGGAAGCAAAATCCTAGAATTTGTCATTTAACAAATGATGAAGAAACTTGCCCAAAGACTTGCAAGTATTAAGTAGCAAATCTGGGGTGCAAACCCGGGTTGAACTGGCTTCAGTGTCAATGCTCTTTCTGCTTGCTGTCCTTGTCTGACATGAAGTGCTGATGAGGAAGTGAGACCCCAGGTCTCTGTGGCGACTGGGTTGTAGATGGCTTTGCAAGGGCCAGCAGGGACAGTAGTTTGGCTGGATGTGTATGTGTGTGTGTGTCTATAGAAGGGATGATGGAAGATAAAGCTTGAGAGATGTTGTTGTCATTTAAAACAAGACAACTATTAAAATCCTCCAACAATCAAAGGCCCTTCAGGCCTAGGTAAGGGTTTTTTTTCAGATGAAAGGGATTTCTCCAAGCCACCCTGATTCTAAGACATTACTTCTGCCAACTGTTGCGGCCTTGCTCCGAATCTCTTTAAGTTTGCTTCCTTGCCCTCTTTTCTTTTAGCTTGATCTAAGGGTAGGGTTACTAGATTTAGTAGATAAAAACACAGGACACCAGCTAAGTTAGAATTTCAGATAAACAACAAATAATTTTTCACTGTAAGTATGTCCTGTGCAATATATATATAGCAACCATATCTAAGAGGCTTGTAGGAAGGCACATGTTCCAGTCAAGGAGCCTCACTGGAGGCCAAGATCCAGCCCTGGTGACAGCTTAATAAGCTGTATCTACATATCTCAGGGAAGAGTCCCCCAACCAATGGTGCTACATCCTCTGTCCTATGCTTTGTCACCCAGAAGAAGTCTGGTCAGCCAGGCTTTAGCTCCTCTAAGCTCACAGTTCCACATCCGATGACCAGTTAGAAAAAGAGATACAGAAAAAAAACCAGCCTTGATGATATTATGCCCCCAATTGTCAGTAGATATGCTGCCTCGTAATGCAGAGCGTCATATGTTCTTCATTTGGCTTTGCTAGCCACCTGGAGGTCTTCTTGCAAATAAGGCATCATGGACTGCATTCACTGGGCCTACTTCTGAAGCCTCTCTTTGGTTGCTTTCCATGCCCCAGCCCTGTTTGAACATGGCACACTACCTTTGATGTGGGCGTGCTGCCAGCAGAGCAGATGGCTGTGAACCTTGGCGTGCCAGGAAACTATTAGGTTCATCAGTGTGAGCAACGGGGGGTAAGCTCCTATCTGCAAATGCGAAGCTAACAGCCTTGCAGGGCGAGGGGCAGATGCCCTCTTGATCCAAGTGGGCTGACCTTTCAGTCCCAGATAGGGCCTCTGCAGAGCTGCAAGCTTAGAGCACAGCATGAGGATGACCTCAGGAAAGACTGAGGTGGAGAGTAATGGTCTGCTGAAATGGACAGGAAGCTTCATTTCTACTTGGCTAGAGGGCTTTGGGGCCAGGGCTGCTTGTGGGTGACACATAGTGGATTCACTAGGAGCCCACTTTCCATTTCTGTTGAGTGATCCCCTATAGAGAACCAGTAGGCCCACCAAAGGACAGGCTGGGTTCTAGTTTCTTACACTGGAGGTCACAGTTTTCCCCTTAAATCTGAGTTCTTTGGCATTTACAGGTAAAATGAAAGCAGGTAAAATGAAGGCAGCTTTCCTTAAATTGGTGTTGAAGATTGAAGAAGGCAGCAGAGAAAGGATAAAAATTGATTAGAAAGATATATAGGTGTCCACTCTGTTTTCTTTTAATCGTTAATTTTTTTCTTCTTAAATATGCTTGATCATTAGAAGAACTTCAAATACTACAGCAATGTAAAAGAAAATGAAATCTTCTTTTAACTGACTTGGCTAACAGATAATTACTGTTAATAATTTGTTGTATATTTGAGCAGATATTTTTCCTTGAATAGCAGGTGTCCGCTTTGAAATCATAGTTTTCTTTGATGAAATAATCTAGTTTTTTCCCTCTTCATTGAAATAGTTCCATTGAAGTAGAAGTCAATAAAAATATCTATATTTGGCGAGAGGTAACCTGTCATGCACGAATCGTTTGTTTACTTCTAATAATTGTTTTTTTTTTTTTTTTGTGAGGAAGATCAGCCCTGAGCTAACATCCATGCTAATCCTCCTCTTTTTGCTGAGGAAGACCGGCTCTGAGCTAACATCTATTGCCAATCTTCCTCCTTTTTTTCTTCCCCCCAAAGCCCCAGTAGATAGTTGTGTGTCATAGTTGCACATCCTTCTAGTTGCTGTATGTGGGACGTGGCCTCAGCATGGCCGGAGAAGCGGTGCGTCGGTGCGCGCCCGGGATCCGAACCTGGGCCTCCAGTCGCGGAGTGCGCGCACTTAACCGCTAAGCCACGGGGCCGGCCCTGTTTACTTCTAAACTCACCGAAATTGCTAGGCTCTCTTATTTCTAGGTTTAATAATCTCATTATCAATTTCATGCCATTTGGCATCAAATTGATTTCTTTTCTCTTTTTTTTTTTTTGCTGGGAAAAAGTCACCCTGAGCTAATATCTGTTGCCAATCTTCCTCTTTTTTTTCCTCCCCAAAGCCCTAGTACATAGTTATATATATTCTAGTTGCAAGCCCTTCTGGTTCTTCTGTGTGAGCCGCCAACACAGCATGGCTACTGATAGATGAGTGGTATGGTTCCATACCTTGGAACCGAACCCAGGCTGCCGAAGTGGAGTGCGCTGTACTTTAACCACTAGGCCATCAGGGCTGGCTCAAATGAGTTCTTATTTAGGAATACTGATGTTGTGATTTATGTGTCATTAGTTTCTTTTTTAAATGGCCTCCTTGGATCCTCTTCCTATGCTGATCTCTTAAACCATTAATGTTGCCCAGATTTCTCCTGCTGGCCCATTGTTCTAGTAGTGACCTCTTTTCTGACTTCTGACCCATTTATTCAAATGTGTGCTGAACACAAGCACTTGGATGTCTCACATGCACCTCACACTCTGAGTATCCTCATCTTAGCCTCAATCTATTAATGCTGAATGCACCATCACCCATCAGATTATCCATGTCAGAAATCTGGTCTTCCTTACTCTCTTTGTCTTCATAGGTCACATCTAATCAGTCACCAAGACCAAGATATTTTATTACCTAAATATTTTTCAAATCTTTACTTTCAAAGGCATCCATACTAAATTCAGTCCCTGAAAATATTCCAGTTACATACTGCCAAATTGCAAGTTCAGTAAAAACATTTTGTGACAGCCAGCTGAAAAAATGCCGTTCAAGTCCTGAGTGCTTTGTGACCTGGCTTAACCCAGGAGTAGAACTTCGAGGTCCTAGAGGAGCATATTGACTCTCCTCCAGGAAATTCTTCCAAATGTCATTCCTATTAGCTGAGATTTTTGATAGGATGTGCTCCCTGAAAAGTACCTGCAGCCCAACTGGTATACAGTGCCACACAAATAGTTATGTCCTTTTTAACAGACAGTTAAGCAAGGAGTAACTTGTGGAAATTGGGTGAGGAAGGCTGCCTGGAGAGAAATGCTCTGTCTCTGCTTGAAGATGAGTCATGAGAGTATCTATAGATAGGTCCAGATTTCAATGCAGAAAATAGTTTTGAATCTTTTTGAATGTCAAAACACTTGTGTGGCCGAGGGCCTGGGGTTTTACTCCATCTAATAAGGCTGGCCCGGGAAAATGTTGAAATAGATTTAACTAGATGTCTGAATTTACCTTAAAAAAAAAAACTCAAATAGCTGTAGCATGCTCAGCCTTAGCAGTCCTGTGTCCTAATGTGTTATAACCCCCAAGATAAACTATGGTGTAAAGTACACCAAGGTAAATGAGTAAGGCTACTTGTTTCTTGAGCTTATTATCTATGAACCAGTTAAGAGCTGGGCCAGTGCTACTATATATAATAACTGTAGTTTGGAATAGATATTATTATTATTATTATTATTTTTTATATTATTAACTGTAGTCACCATGTCGTATACCACATCCACAGGACTTATTTATTTTATAACTGAAAGTTTGTAATTATTTTTCTGAGGAAGATTGGCCCTGAGCTAACATCTGTTGCCAATCTTCCTCTTTTTCTTTTTTCTCCCCAAAGCCCCAGTACATACTTGTATATCCTAGTTGTAGGTCCTTCTAGTTTTTCTATTTGGGACGCTGCCTCAGCATGGCCTGATGAGCAGTGAGTAGGTCCATGTCCAGGATCCGAACCGGTGAACCTGGGGCCAGCGAAGCAGAACGTGAGAACTTAACTGTTATGCCACCAGGCTGGCACCTATTATTATTAATTAATTAATTAATTAATTTTTTCTTTCCCAAAGCCCCAGCACATAGTTGTATATTCTAGTTGTAGGTCCTTCTAGTTTTTCTATGTGAGCTGTCGCCACAGCATGGCTACTGACAGACAAGTGTTGTGGTTCCGTGCCTGGGAACCGAACTTGGACTGCTGAAGCAGAGTGTGCTGAACTTTAACCACTATGCCATCAGGGATGGCTCTGGAATAGATATTTTGTAGCCATCCTTTCTGGCAAGAACTAGAAACCGGTACTAATTGTCTTCTAAGGTGACATCTAAATATAAAAAATTGCCTGTCTTTCTTTTCTCTCAATAGCAGCAGGCAGTGGTGGTAGTGGTGGCAGGGTAAGTCTTCACTCATTCCATTTAAGTGCCCTGTATTTTATTTTTCCCATCTTAAAAACAGGTATTGGAAAAGAACACAGATATTCCCAATGGTTATGAAAAAAATGGGTAGTGTGCTGATGATATGTTATCATAAGAGAGATTTTTGAAGAAAGTCAAGAATCAGAGCCATCTAGTCCTCATTATTTCCAGAGAGTTCTACATTGGTTCTGAGTAGTGTTTGGTCTTAAAAATTACATGACCTGGAATAGTAATCCGGGATCTGATAGGATGGGGCAGGAACAGCCACGCTCGACAAAATATTGTGTTTGGGCCATAGTCAGCTGAAAATCCTGAAGTCAACCAAGAACTTATTAGCATTCTTTTTGCATCTTTTTATAGTCTTTGGATTTCTAGAATTTAACAATAGCTTTATGAGGGTGAGTGACAGGCCCACATCTGTAAACACTCAGTCTCAGTGTAAACAGGTGTCTCAGTCATCTGAAACACTGAGATCAAAAAGATGGAAAGACGCTCCTTTTGAGGAAACTGAGTCAGTGTTCAGCATCCAAGTTATTGCTGTACATGTGTAAACTAGGAAGCTACCCAGTCTCTTTGGCATTTGGTTTTAAACTGTGACTGGCCTGAGGACAGACACTTAACTTATTTATCTGTGTCTCTTTGTGTTCCTCATCAATTAGCCATAGAGTTGATGTTCTTTAAACCTTTGGAGAATGGATGGTGGCAACCAGGCCATGCTCTTGGAAGCTGAAATAGTGAAACAGCTTTGCAATCAGCCCCTGTGTGGAAATCAGTGATGAACAGGTGGCCACTGCCACTTGCATCATGAGAAAGATCAAGTTAGTCTGAAAACCAACTTCTCATTTAAATTTAAAAAGCTAACAGAGATATAATCAATTTACTCTAGGCTGACAATGTAGCCAAATTCTACCAAGGTTCTATCTATGAGACAAAACAGGACCAAATGTCTTGGGTTGGTCAGAGGTCCTTAAATAGCAAGGCTGGCCTGTCTTCCGTGCACATGGCTTTAAATAGAGTGGAGAAAGACTGAATTGTCCGAAAACAAAGCAAACATTTGCAGTATTAAATCTCATTATATCAGCTTCTTTAATGTAGAAATACAATTTTCACTGATTTTTTTTTCAACTGGACAACTTTCCACATTTATTAAACCCCTAAGTAAGCCAAGTATTGGTACACAGAGTTTCTTCATGCATTTGACAGAAAAGTCAGAGACTTAACCAGACCTAACTTCAAAAGGGAAGTTGGAAGGAAACCTCTAACTCTGACATGGGGCAGGAAATCTGGAATATTCTAAAACATCTCAGAGTAATAAAGAGAGATATGAGATACTGCTTTCATTTTGCGTGTGGGGCAACAAAGTGATGTTGCAGAGGAACAGCGCATTTTGCCAGCCCTACTATAGTTAAGCAGACTGAACCCGTCTCATACATCCCAGTATATTTTTCCTTTTGTTCTTCCAGATCAAAACTGCCTTTTCTTAAGCCTTGGTATTTCAGGTGGTAACATGCAAAATGGATTTTTGAAGGCAAAGTGTTTATTTGGTTTATCACTTGTTTATGTCCTTGAACTTTCTTGCCAGGGCAGAGTCTAAACACACACAAAGCACCAGGTGGTTTTCTGGGTTGGCAGAGTGTGGAAAATGAATCTTTTATTTCCTTGCATCATAAAAGTTCTCCTTATTTGACATGATCAATGATTGCAGCCAGTGCCCAGTAGCCTTTTATTAAAAGTGTAATCTCTAGGGGCCAGAGTGGTGGTGTAGTGGTTAAGTTTGCGGGCTCCGCTATGATGGCCCAGGGTTCGCGGGTTCATATCCTGCATGGACCCACACACCGCTCATCAAGCCATGCTGTGGCAGCATCCCACATGCAAAATAGAGGGAGATTGGCAGAGATATTAGTTCAGGGCCAATCTTCCTCAAGCAAAAAGAGGAAGATTGGCAACAGATGTTAGCTCAGGGCATATCTTCCTCACCAAAAAAAAAAAAAATCTCTAAAAGAAGATTTTTCTTTTTATTTCTTCTTTAATATTTGCTTTGAAGTCCAAAGAGTCCTTGCCAATAGTCAGTGACCCATTTGCAATAGGATTTAGTAAGAGTTTTGTGGGGTATTTTCAGCCTTATCAAGAGCCTGGTCATTCAACATGCAATAATAATAATGCCATGTCCAGCACTGTTTTCATGTGGAGTCGATGCCCAGCGAATGTTTGTAGGATGAAGAATGCACCTTGATTCTGTGAGGCTCAATCTAAGACGTGATTATAATGATGTTTTCTGGGGTTGCTTCTAGGCTTAATGGTTTTTAAAAAATTTATATGTATTTTATGTAAAGAAATAATGTGTGCAAAATTTTTTCCTGAAGAATGACCAAATGCTTCCTTCTACCACGAGAAGGGAGCAAAACTGGAGTGGGTCTTAGCTTTAGCCGGAGAAAATTTGGTTACAGGCAACGAAGAAGCCCCTAGTGAAGTTTATTAAAACCTGGACTGAGTGACGAGGTGTGCGTGTGTGTGCTGGTGAATCTCCTTTAGAGAAAGGATCTTAAAAAATGGCAAAAATTCCTTCTTTGAGATGGTATAAATCAGATCTTGATTGCAGGCACGGTTGAAAATAGATGGCTGTGAGAGCACCTGTATCTTCCTGAGACTCTGTCTGTTCATTTCATTCCAGAAATCCCAGATCTCTGGGGGACCCTCGGTGCTTGGTCCATCTGTCGGGTGCGGAGGGAGAGCCTGCAGGTCATCTCCGCTCCACTCTGCAAGTAGCTTCTCATCCTCTGGACGTCCACCCTCTCTCAGACAGCCCATCACTCTAGCTCATCCCTGTCCCCGAGACCTCAGGGGACGGAGTTTCCTGTTGCCGGTGTGTTGCTGCTTAAAGGTTTTCCAGGATTTAAGTGTAATCCCCAAGGTGTTGTTAAACACACAGCATTAAGTGCAGCCCTGGAAGGAGGCAGTGGGATTTAAGTTTCCTCTGAGACAATCACTTTTATTAAAGGAGCTCTCTTGCCCAAGGAGAGAAAGAAGAGAGACAGTAAAAAACCAACTGTGGTTAAATAAGAGTTACTGTGCAGTCTGCTTACCAAGAATAGTTATAGAAATATTGGGAAATAATTTTGGGCATAAGGGGAGCAGGTCAGATAATTAAAAGTTCGGGTTTATGATGCCGCATTTAATATGGTCCTTAGGGCCCTTTCTCTCTAGATCCCTTAGACTGAATTCTGTACATGACATGTCATTCCAGGAGCATGGAAAAGCGAACATACAGATTCAAATGTCCTGATACACCAATAAGCATTATAACAAGGAACAATAGCTAGTGACTGGGGTGAAGTGGCAGACATGTGGGGGGATGTGTGGAGAAAGGTTCATATTTCATTAAACTAAGTTTCTAGATGGCTAGAGTGGGTGGAGTGAGCCTATATTGGTCCACATGATCCTACAGCTGAGATGACGAAATAAATATAAATATAAATAAATACAACAAAAAGGTTAAGATTCTCTGATATTGAAGGATGAGGAGTATCAATAGAAGTGATATGAACTCATCAACAAATTCTGGATAAGCAGGACTGGTAGACACAGTCCTTGAAACTGAAATGAAGTAAATTTCAGTTGAATGAGAGCAGTTAATGATAAGTGTTGAGTTCATAATCCCAAGAGGTGAAAATAGAAATGACTTTTTATAGAAGTAAAGATAAATTCATGGATGGGAGGTTTATGAAAGCTAATTAAAGGAAATATTGATTTTTGTGGAGATTTTTCATAAACCTCAGGATTGATGTCAGGGAGGATAGACTTCATTTCTCTGAATTAGACCCTTATCATAGTCGTGGCCTTTTTTTTTTTTTCTTAAATTAAGAATGATTTTCTTCTCCCTTTATCTAGGTGATGAACTCCTATCCATGCTTCACAACCCATCTCAGGTTGCCTATGGGAAATTACAGAAATGACTCTTCTTACATCCTGAGAGTTGGCCAATCCTTCTTTTTCTCAACTACCTTTCATGCACAAGCCTCTGTGAGGGCACGCATACTGCATTCTGATTGTCTGTTTACTTCTCTCTTCTCTCCCTTGCTTGACTGTGGGGCCCCATCTGCCACTGGCAATGAGCATGTTCTAAAAGAGAAACCCCGTGCTTACAACATTGTTAAGCCAAAGGGCTAAAAGTCTCTTTTAGGATTCAATTTTTACAGACATTTTGGCTCATTCAGCACTTATCTTTTGTGTTGAATTAAATCATTACCTAGACAATCAATTTGTCCTTATTCTGAGTAAAAAAAAAGAAAACCCCAATCATTTATTTATTTAGAGTTTCTGCAAAAGCTTCCTCATGATACTTCAAATTCTTCCCCTCTGCCTGATAGTCTTTAAAAATATCATTTTAAAATTGTGGTTGAGTTGTACGTCACCCCCTTCTTTCAAACTTTAGGTGCTCCCCATTATCAGTAAAGTCAAACTCTTCAGCATGACACTCAAGATCCCTTGGACGTGGTTCCCACCTGCCTCTTGTACCTCGTCTCACACCACATCCTCTGGAATCACTGTGCCAGGTGTGACGTGTCACTTAGAGTGCCTTTCTTCTTTCTTGCTTTTCGTTTTTCTTTATTGTCTGCCTGGTTTTTCTTCCTCCCTCTTTTCTTATAGCTGAGTGTAAATGTCACCTCAACTGTCCCCTAGATCCTTCCACCCAGAGGTTATTGTACCTCTATTTAGCATTTATTTTTCTCCCTCACCAGACTAGGTTCATTGAGCCTTTGAAATCCCTAGCACAGTGCCTGCCACCAAGGTGACAAACAATACATTGAGGGTGGCTTTTTTTTATCTCCTACCCTTCAGGTATTGTTCAAAGATGTGGGACCAAGATCTCCAAATTCTGAGAGGAAGAGGTTAAAAATGTTAGCTGAAAACAGACTGAATGTCTTCCTATTTCATTTCCCCTCAAGACTGAAGGTGAAACAGATGGAAATGTCTGTGTTTAAAGGATGTTTCCATAAATTATTCTGCGTAAAAGACACCTAGGAGCCCATTCAGTCATGAGAACTCAGGCCATTCAGACTTTGTTTTCACTGATTTTTCAGTTATCTTGTCACAGCCGGGCACAAAATAATGCTAACTGGAGGAGGCTTATCTAAGGATACCTTATTAAGAAACTAAAAAAGTATCTGGGAAGGTATAAAGATGATGCAGAAGCCTTAGGAAAGGGAGATAGAAAGTGTTATATATTTGTCAGAATATATAGTTGAACCAGTCTTTAAACACCTGATAAGAAAATATAGGGCTTTATTTATCTTCCAAGATGGCACAGCATCTTAAACCTGCCTCCCACTATTAGTATTCAAGGAACTCTTTCAGTAAGGAGGTATTGAGTGCCTCCTATGTGCCAGGCATCCTGCCAGGGCTGGGGAAAGCAGCAACAGCTCTATCCCCAGGGCCTTTGCAGGCTAGTAGAAGAGGCGGACGTGTGACGTTATTACTACAGTAGAGGGAACTCGGTGATAAGAGAGAGGCACAGAACAAAAGCGGATGTACGCACCTGTGGGTGAGTGGGTTTGAGAAGGCTTCATAAGCATGCTTGAGTTGTATCTTGAAGGACAAGGAGGTGTTCGCTCAGCCCCTGAGGAAGGCATTCTTGGTGAAGGAAATGGCCCATGCAGAGGCATAGTAGAACGAAGCCTCATGGTGATACAGCAAGTAGGCTCCATGAGAATTTGTATCAGGCCACCTCACTTTCCAGAGCCTAAACTTCGGGATGGAATCCCTTTCACTGGGGAGTTGCCAGTTGGAATGAGTGTGGATCTAAGTGTATCTTACTCAGATGTCTCTGGAAGCAGTTAGCTGCTTTGCACAGCTTCTTTTAGAGAGGTCTCCCACTCTTAATCAAGGTTAGAATTTTCTTAGACATTCTCACTCTTGCTAACCAATACTCTCGTAAGCGGAAGTGGATGGCTAGAACTTGGGGCTACCAAATAGAGGGGCTGATTTGCTCATCAAGAATCATCTCTGATGCTCCCTGAGTGAATGCAGCCATTGGACAGTGTCATAGAAGTAGTGAGGGAGGGCCTCTGCAGCTGTGTGTGCTTTGTCTGCTTGAGATGCCTTCTGGTTCTGTTTCAGGAAGTTCTATTAATTGCTCTAGTTCTGTAGGGGCTCCATCCAGTTCACTAGCTCTGGAACCTTGGGTGATATCCTGGAGAACTTTTGATTGGTGGCTGGGGACTTGGAACTTGCTGTTCAGTTGTTCTTTTGACAAACTGCAGGCCTTTTGAATAGGATGGGTTGGCAGAGAGAATTGGGATTTTTCAGTGGAGTGGTCCAGAGGTAAGAAAGAGATACAAGAGAGAAAGAGGCTGGACTCGCACAGGTTAGCGTATGGCCTCGTTGCTGTGTCTCATTTCCTCTCTTCTCCTCAGACATCCTTTTTCTTGTGGCAGTAAATCAGTACACAGTGAGTCACATCTGAAAAGCCAGAGTCTTTTCTCTTCTTCCCTTCACCTTTGGGTAAAACATCTTTGTTTGTGATGGTATAACATCATTTCATTTTATTATATGCATCTACTGACAGTAATCTGTCGTCAAGATTAATTTTGATTCATGACCAAGCACCCTAATAAATTTACTGATGAATTGTTCCGATGTTTCGAGGGATACCAGCTCCTTGTTGGGCTGGGCATGTGCTTGCTGGCTGAGGCTATGAATTCTATACCCTGCACATCCTGCAAATCTGGCTTACTCTGTAAAAGAGTGGGGAGCCATGTTCTCAGACCAGCAGGTCTAGCTAGAAATGGTAGGGCCGTTGCATATGATTGTGCAGGCGGGGCACTGCAAAACTCTAGGGGGAGCCATTTGCACATATGATATAAATGGCACCCACTAGGATTAATTAAAGTGTAATCTTTTTCTGCCGAGTCTTACAGTTCTTGGGCCACCTTTTGAGTCACATCTCCCCTCACTTTTATTCTTTCCCATCCTTCTTCATCCATTCCTCGAGCCAGCTGGGGGTTTCGTAGATTTGCTCTTGGTTGTCGGCACAGTGTTGTATTGTGTTCGTCAGTTTAGGCTAGGTTACGCTGCAGTAACCAACAATTTCAGAATCTCAGAGGCTTGAGTAACAAAGATTTATTTCTTGCTCACTTTTCATGTCACTTATAGGTTGGCTATGGGCTCTGCTCCAAGCCATCCTCAGATTCAGGCGGGGAGACACATCCATTATTCCTCAGAGGGAAAAGGAGACAGGGCCAACCACACAGTGACTTTTAAAGCTTCCGTTTACATCTCATTGGTCAAAGAAGTTTACACAGTTATGTTAACTTGAAAGGAGGGCAAGGAAACATAACCTTATCATATGCCCCAAAGGATGAGACCCAGAACATCTGGGAACGGCCTTAATGACTGCAGGCGTGGTGAAGAGGAATAGTGGGATCGTGGACTTTGAGCTCAGTGAGACACAGGTTCGAATCCTGATTCTGCTTCTTATTAGATGTTTAATAACTTGCAAGCAAATTACATTATCTCCCTGTGCCCCAGTTTCCTCCCCATATAGTAGAGATAATAGTAGTATTTTCTTGTGGGCAATGGTGCTACAGTGCCAGTTATGTAGTAGGATACCCAACAAATTTCTTTTCTTTTGTGCCCCCCCGCCTCACTCTCTACCTGGGGTCCCTGAAAGTGCCAGTATTTTGTATCAGTCTGTTGAATATGGGGAGAAACTGCCTCTATCTCCCAACCAGCAAACAAGGAAGCCCTGGTGACATTTGCCAAAGCTCATGAAAATAGCTATTAGGAAGGCAAACTGTGCTTAGAAAAATATTAATTGGACTTGAACCTCATTAGGAATTAAAAACAGCAACAAAAATGTTCACCTTTAGCATAAAGGAAAAAAAAAATCCCTGAGAGCCACATAGCCTCCCCTAAAATGAGTAGCTGCTGACCCTCCGTAAATGCCCAGAGGATTCTCTTTGCCTGACTACAGAGGCTCAGGACAATACAGCAGACGCGAGTGACTTCAGGATGCCTTTCATGCTTGGCAGGCGTCCCCATTTTATTTATGATATCAAAGCGGCAATGCTGTGTTTTCTTCTGCGGAAGACATAAAAGAGATTCAGAAGTCATCCAAATCATCTTGTAATTAATGTTACCACGCACGCCCAGGACATTAAAATGTTAACAGTGTTAGAGTCGTGTGCTTTGGAATACCGAGTGAGGGCTTTATTAGAGAGAAATGCTCAGCAGATGTCATCCACCCTAATTGAGGACATCAGGGTGCCTGCTGCTTGTTCTTATCAGTGGTGCAGAGCGTTTTTTTTTTTTTTAATTTATTCATTTTCTTTACTGCTAGAATCTGCTCTCATTATTAGACTATCTTGTCACTCATTTGCATTTCAAGTACTGGGACTGGGTGTGGGGGGGTGGCAGCTATCCGCCTTAGAAGAACACTTCAAGGGTTACTCTATCAAATAGCAGCACAGTAGCACAGTGAATCTGACATCTGGGTTATCTTATTCCCAGATGCTCTGTGGTGTCATTAGCAGGATTAATCTTAGCTTTAATTTCATAATGATTCTTATTCTAATATATGTGAATGAACACAAAGTCTCTTGACTCATTATCACCAATTTACCCAAGATATGTAATCAGGCTCTTACATTCACCAACATTTATTTTTGCTAATACATCTGAAATTGTAGATTAAGCAAATACAGTTAGTTCCAGCTGAGTGAATGCCTACCGAGGTAGCACTGTAGTATTTATGTTTTAATTAAAGTACATTAATGGTGTTGTTTTTAAATATGTACTGACCAAAAATGTGTTCACAGGGAATAGTAAAGCTGTTGTTCGAACAGCGTCCAGCTGTAAAATTAGTCACAGCAGCATTACATTAGAAGCCATTACCCACTTCCTTGGCAAATTATTGAAATTCCCTCTGCTAATTATGTTTTTAACCTTTATAAATAAGATGGAGGTACACAGCCTCAATTCCAAACAACTCTGCTACCCTAAGGAAACAGAACAGCAAGTCCTTAATGGTGAGTATAATTGTAATAAGCCTTGTTGTTTTCATTCCCATTCAAGGTTACCATGTCAGATCAAATAATGCCACTTTCAGTTTATGATGCAGAGTAGGCAACAGGCCATTTCCTCTCTCATTTGACGTAAATGTAGTAATATACTGAGTGGGGGTGGGGTGGGGGTAGGCAGAGATGGGGGTGCACCAGCAAATTCTGGAACCCTCTTCACTTCCTTCCACACTGGACTAACTTTTTTCATTTACCAGATGCTGTCGCCCAGCAGCATGTAGTGCTTTATTATTGATGGATAAAATGTTCAAACATTTAGAGAAATGAAAGTCAGCTTTGCATTTTTAATTAATTAATTAAAAGTACTGTAAATGCCAGCTTGTTAATTGCTTTGCACCTGCAAGCCAACACAGGTTTTGTGCACTCTTTCTTTGAATATTAAAAATTTTCTCGCATGACTTTATAATGCTTGGGAAGTCTCTCCAGCAAACATATTAGTAAAGAGTAAATATTGAATCTCAGACAAAACTCATGGCTTCATCTTTCACTGTACCCAGAATAGGATTTAAAGGAGGATTTAGATTTCCAAGCCTTCTAATTAAGTAGTGATAATCAGGCTTTCTGCTGAGGGTCACTTCCTGGGAGTAATTTGAGTTATTAAAATGCATGTTTTTGTTTGTTCTGCTGTGCGAGCTAAAACTGATCCCTTTTAATATAGCAGCAAATATGCAAATTGGTGTTTCATTATATTGTGCAATTTATGGCAATCTTCTCTAATTTACTGAAAGGTCGGGAGCCTGACCTTGTCATTCAAATTTTTTTGCTGGTAAAGCTAAACTAATTATGTGGATTTTTTTTTTTTTTAATGAAACTCTGAAAGTGTGCAGCATGGCAAAGAATGTGACAAATTTAGCTTTCATTTAGCTCTCATATCCATCAGGATGGCCTTCGGTTTGGTGTGGATCCCAGGAACGAAGAGTAGGTGATTTCAACTGTGGTTTAGGAATCAATTGTTGTAAGTACTTCACAGGAAAAAGAACTTAAAAGAAATTCTTCTGCCTCAGAAAAATGTGGTAACTGGAATAGCCTAGCTTTATTGAAACAATTAGCATGTACATGCTTTAAATTGTTATTGGCCAGAAAATATTAAAAAGATCAATCACAGGCTCAATTGCAAGTTTTGCTCAAAAGACTCACCAAACCTTTATATTATTTTTGTGCTTTATTGATGCTAACTATGCTTTCTTAACTTTTCCTTTGCTTTCAGAGTTTTCAACTTTGACCAGGAGAATTTCTGCCTCAGTTATTTTGAGATCATTGATAGCACAACTTGGTACCAATAAATTTTAGGCAGTGGTTCTCACACATTAGCCTGCATAAGAATCACCTGGATTTCTTACTAAAAATCTGATTCTAGGGTCTCTCCTTTTCAAAATTCTGATTCAGCAGGTCTGGGATTGGCTTCAAGGAATATGTGTTTTATTCAGGTGGTCTGCTGTCTCTACTTTTTTTTTTTTTTCTGAGGAAGATTGACCCTGAGCTTATATCTGTTGCCAATCTTTTTCTTTTTCTTTTTTCTCCGCAAAGCCCCAGTACACAGTTGTATATCCTAGTTGTAGGTCCTTCTAGTTGTTCTGTGTGGGACGCCACCTCTGCATGGCTTGATGAACGGTGAGTACATCCACGCCCAGGATCCAAACCAGGGAACCCCTGGCCACGGAAGTGGAATGTGTGGACTTAACTGCTATGCCATCCGACCGGCCTCTGTGGTCTATACTTGAAAAGACATTTGACTCTCTTCCATCCAATACACTCATTTGCTTAGTTACTCACTCATTCATCAAAATAAATGGTTGGCAATTTTTTTTAATGAATAAAGGAATAAATAAACATCTATTATGTGCCATGCATGATCACTGCCCTTAAGGAACCGGCTAGAAAAACACATGTATAAATGGTCATAGGGCAGCATTAAAGGTACTATAAGCAAAGTTATGATCGAAATGCTTTGAGAACATAAAGGAGGTAAAAATTAATTATAATTGGGGAACATTTAGCAAAGGAGATTATATTTAGACTAGACTTGGAAGAATGAGAGTTTTTTCCAGACAGAGAAGGTAGGAGAAAGACATTGCTGGCCAGGGAGGAGCTTGAACAAAGGTTCAGAGATGGGAACACGGTGGTGTTTTCAAGGGAGTGTAAGCAGCCTAATGTGACAACAGCATATGGTGTGTCATGGATTGGTACTGGGAGTAAAACTTCAAAATGTCCTGAGATCAGATTTTGCAGGACCTGGAATGTCTTAGTGCTGAACAGTTTAAATTTTAAATTGTGGGATTGACCTGATTAAGTCTATGTCTGGCAACAGTTTGGACAGAAAAGATTAAAGGCAGCAAGATGTGTTAGGAGGCTACACATAGTTCAGGGAAAGATACTAAAATCCTGAACTAAGATAATGGGAATGGAGATGGTGGACTGGATTCAAGAGACAAATACAACTTGTTAATAAGTTGGACTGGAGGCAGGGTTAGATGGAGGAGTGAAGGAAAGGGAATTTGATGTCCAAGTTTCCAGTTGAGTAACTGTGTGGTTAGTGATGTCATTAACCAAGATAGGAAATACAGGAGGGGAAACAAGACTGGAATAAAGATTTTGGCTTAGAAGCATGCTCTTGAAAGTGTGTTTGAGGAGCGGCAGCACTGGCAGCTCCAGGAAGCTTGTAAGAAAGGCAGACTCTCAGACCTCCATCCTAGACCGACTGAATCAGAATCGGCATTTTACACCATCTCCAGGCGATTCATATGCACATGAAAATCCGAGGAGCACTGGCAAAAGAACATGCCAAGTCTGTTGTTGGAACACTAGTCTTTTGAGGGACTCCATACCAAAGAGAGTTTTGTGGTTATACAAGTCTGGGGAAAGCTCCACAAGATAACCCATACGATAACTATTCTTGGAGATTCAAAACTCCAATTCACATTAGCTTATTAAAGGCTCTGAGAAGTTCCATAGTAATGAAATCTGTCTGATTTTGCTTCAACTAACATTTCCAAAACGTACTTTATCGTGAGGTCATGGGTTAACTGTGTTCCCCCAAAAGATATGTTTAAGTTCTGACCCTCAGTACCTGTGACTGTGATCTTATTTGCAGATGTAATTAAGTTAAGATGAGGTCATGCTGCATTAGGGTGGGCACTAAATCCAGTGAATGATGTCTTTATAAGAGAAAGAAGAGGGCGATTCAGAGAAAGACACACATAGAGAAGAAGGCCATATGATGACAGGGGCAGAGATTGGAGTGATACAGCTACAAGCCAGAAATGCTAAGGATTTCTGGCAACCACTAGAAGCTAGGAATAGGCAAGGAAGGATTCTTCCCTAAGCCTTCAGAGGGAGCATGGTCTTGCCAACACCTTGATTTTGAACTTCTAGCCTCCAGAACTGTGAAAGAATAAATTTCTGTTGCTTTAAGCCACCCACTTTGTGGTAATTTGTTATTGCAGCCCTAGGAAACTAATAGACATGGGAATGTTTAAAACAAACAAACAAACAAACAAAACAATACAACACCAATTAACAATCTGAGAATCACTAAGTTAGAAAATAGTAATTAGAACATATATGGAGAGAGATGCCAGTGGTACGTGCAGAAGGAGGTATTGGACAGGCTTTAGAAATTGGGTATAAGTTCAAGAGAGAGGATCAGGATAGAGGAGAAATATTTGGGAGTAAAGCATACAGTGGGTAGTTTAAGCCTGAGGACCGAGTGGAGTTGATCAGGGAGAGAATTTAAAGAAAAACCCTGGTGAAATATCTATATTTGAGGGAAAACTGAAAGACAGTAAGAGAATGAGAATTTAGGAGACATAAGAGAAGACAGAAAAAAAAGACTTTTGATTTAGCAATTGGGAAGTCCATAGCAGTCTTTGAGCAAGCAGTGTGAGTGAGCTGAGGAAGGAGTAGCAGCAAGCTTGCAATGGGTCAAGGAGTGAATAAGAGGCCCTTCAGTTAAGAAAGTCAAGGTAAAAGCATTTTTCAGTCACCAATCTTCCTTGAAACTTACTTGACAGAAACAAAATAATAAGAAAGTAAAGAAGAAAACTCTGTCTTTGATGAACTACAAAAACTTTACTATGAACAATATCTGGCCAGTTTTGGGAAATTGAGACAAAAACTAAGGGTGGACACTGAGAACCCAGAAACCTCAGATTTTAGCAGAATCGGATTTCTCTAAAAGTACATGTTGCAGTTCTTCAAGTCCAAAGGATCCTTTGCTCAAGTCATGGGACCTAGAGGGATATGGTGGGAGAAGTGGGCATGTCCGTATGCAGACCCAGTTCAACCACAGAACAGCGGGCGAGGTGGAGCTGAAGGGGGGCCATGTGGAGGTTGCCTGCAGTACACCCTAGCCTGTTGGTTTACGAGGTCTACAGGGGGAGGCTGGAGGAGAGAAGAAGCTGTGTTCATCAGATCACAACACAAATCCACATCCTAACTAAAGAGAAAAGAGGAAAAATGTGCAGTCAGGGCTGAGGTTTTTGAGATAATACACTCCATTTGAAGCTCTAGGCTGCCTCTCCTCACAGGAGTCTTCAAGCAAATGTTGGCCTCTGATAAAATTGCCCCAAGAAATGTGAATAACCACCAGGAAGGAGCAAATGAGGCCATATGCATAATAATAAAAGAGGAAAGGGTAAGCAAAACTCAGATAACATACATAAATCAGGAGGGGAATTATTCCGTACATTTGACAAAGAATCTTAAAGAGATTATAGGCAGCATGATCTCTCTGGGGAAAAAAGAGCTCCTCCAAAAGATAAAAAGATTGCAAAGGAGATAAGACAATAGAAGGAAATAAAACACAAATTGGTAGAGCTCAGTAAAAAATGGAAGAAATGATGGGAAAACATAAAATCAATGCAGAGATAGAAGTCTCATTATACCAAAATAAAAAAAGAAAAAAAAAAGTAGCATAAACAGTTGAAAACATAGGGATACAGTGGTTAGCAAACCACTCAAAATAAAATAAAAAAGAATGAAGTGATAGAAATGATTAAAGAAAAGGTGATAGATAAGGAAGACAGACAGAAACATCTAGCATATAAACAATTGATGTTTATAAAGAATAGAATAGAACCAATGATATGTAAAATATTTACAGATAGAATGGTGGAAACATTCCTGAAATAAAGAAATGACTTTGCAGATAGTAAGAGCACACTGTGTCCCAGGACAAGTCTATGATGATCAGATCATACTATGGCACAGTCTGGTGACTGATAAAGAGAGAATCCTGTGCATCTGGAAAGGGAAAATTCCTACCTGCAAGTACAAGGTGATGAGTGAAGACAAGGTCGACTGACCTAATTAACCAGTCTCTGCTAACTGAAGATGCCTTATTGGTAGAGCCTGGATTTTCATAACTCCTTCATGGCCGGTGGAGGATGAGAGGAACCAAAGGCAGAGAAAAGAGAAGGAACTGTTACTATCCGCAGCCTGAGGAAAAAAGAATTCAGAAAAACTGCTATTCTTTTAACAAAAGGATTTCTTTTGGGAAAAGAATTTATTATAGATTTCATACTATTTTTATGCTATTTCCCTCTCCTGGGTGGCCAGTCAAAAATGCTATTTTCCAAGACATGGAAAAATTATTAGTGAACTGCATGGCATTTCCTCTTGATATCCTTGTAGATATAAATATTTACAGAGCTGGGAAGATACTAATCCATAAATAGAATAATTTTTTTTTCAGTTTCTAATAAACATTAAATGCATTAAATGTATTCAGAATCAATATTTTGATTGTGATTAATGTTGATTCTGTTAATCTTTAGGAAATAGCTGATTTATTTTATGGATCACAGTGTGTAATAAGAACATAAATTTACCGTCCTAAGTCTTTGAGTTCTAGCTTTTAACTTTAAGATTTCTGCTTCTTTACTCTGATTGTTTTGAATACCTCGGAGAATTGCCTTACACTTAACAACTTACAATACGTTTCTTCCATAGAGAGGTACAAAGCCTCGTCCCCCTTTTATATATCTCTTACTGAAGTGCTTCCCATTTCTCCTAGATGCCTTGTCTAGATGGTATGTTCTATTAATTAGTAAGGGGGAGCTAGGATTTGGATCTGGAACAATGGAATGAATTCTGTCATTTCTTTCATTTCTCCTTTAGGTACTGAGTTATTCTTTCAACGTCTTTATCATTTCAAGTTTTCCCTTAAAAGTTCTCATAACCAAATTTCTCACGGCACGAACATACTGATGGTGTGAGTTGGTGAAGAGCGAGCATATGGCCAATGTCTCCATGCCAGTTGTGTTCCTGTTAAGAGCCACACAGACAATAAGAGAGATGTCTGGAATCCTGTGGAATAGAATATAAATGGTATCTGCCCTCTCAGCTATTTTAATTGATTAGACCTCAGCTTCATAATCCCCCTCGAGTGATGGCCTTCAAGTGGTGCTCATGCTCTGCAGAGGTGAGGATGTCTCTGAACCATTGTCTTTAAACTAATTGCTTTGAGGTTAACTGGCTGGCAGAGTCTTTGACAACAAATTTCAATGGAGAAGCTCATCTGTCAGAGGTCAGACCCTAAATTCATCTCTCAGTGTCCTTTCCCAAGGAAGTCATTTTCTCCTGCCCCATGAACAGTTGCCTATCTTTGATGTGGGTTTTCTTTAAGGAACTTGATGCCACTGGACAGTTTATGTGTGTGTGAATTCAGCTCAATTCACCCAATGATGCAACTCATACCCAAGGTTTGGAACCCAAGGCCTAATCCCCAGGAAAAATGTGATTTTATGTTATCCTGTGGTTGTTTGTCATTCTCTTGAGCATCACTAAGCTACAGTTGGTCTTAGTTGCTATCGGTCTACATGTCACCTGAGGCTGGGAAACCTAGTGTTAGGGGCTGAGACAGGTCTCAGTCTTCCTTTGGACTGTGTTGGCTAACTCGTAAGTTTTCTTAGCTCCCTAACAGTACAAAAGGGTCAAGAAAGCCCTCTCCACAGGAAGTTCTACAAGAAAGAAAATAAAATAACCCCATTAGGGCCACACATGTGCAAGGACCTCACTGTACCACAGGCCTTGCACTAGAGTAGAAGAAACTAGGGGCAATTTTCATCATCTCAATGAATGGCACCACCACCCACCCTGCCGGAAATTTGGAATTGTCTTTGATTCCTCTCTTGCCCTCATCCTCCATGTCATACTTACCAGAGAGTCTTTTTGATTTTACCTCAAAAATGAATGTTGAATCTGTCTTCTTTGCCCCATCTCACTTCTACACTCCTGTGCCAGACTCTCATTAGCTCTTGTTTGGATTATTACAACAGTTTCCTGTCTCTCCACATCCACACATTTCCTCCTCCAGTCTATTCTCTGCAGAGTAGCCAGTGCAATATAAAAAGTAAATTAGGTCATGTCACTCTCCTATTTAAATTTCCAGCAACTTCCATCACCCCAGAATAAAATAAAAATTCCTTATGGCCTTCAATGTCCTGCACAATGTAGCCCCCACCTACCTCTCGCCCAGCACCCTCCAGCCATGCTGGCTTCCTCTCAATGCCATGAACAAACCAAACCCTTTCATTCCCCAGGGACTTTGCACAGGCTGTTTCTCTTGAAAATGTTCTTTCCCAGTTCCGCATGAATGATATCCTCTCATTTTTCAGGGCCTAACTTAAATGCCACCAGTTTAAACAACTTTCCCTCCTCATCCTGTCTAAAGTAGTTTTATTCCACCCCTTTTATTCTCTACCTTAGCCTCCCATTTTGTTTTTTCTTACATCTTAACATATTTGTAATTATTTTAGTTTTTAAATTTACTTTTTTTCTCTTTCCCTATGAGAGCAGGAGTATCTCCAGAACAAGTGCCCATCTGTCTTGTTCTATTAATTGATGTATCCCCAAGTCTTTGCACCCTGACTAACAAATAATGGGCAGTCAACAAATAGCTGTTTGAATGAATGAATGAATGAATGAACAAATGAATCCATTCTCACAGACCGTATATGAATGCAGAACCCTTGACTGTTGCACATGTACATGCTATGTTCCCTTTTCATTTCAGAGTTTTAAAGAAAGGCATTATATTTGGGGACATTCATTTTCAAAATCCTTTGAATTGGAATTTTTCAAATAACTGTCAACACGTTTCCTGAAGTTGAAGTCTGTTATTTGCTATGTGTCTCTGCAAAGGCATAGTCTGGAAGGTGACCCGTTCTCCTGTGAGTTTGCATGCTGATGGAAGTTCAGACCAATCCACAGATTTCAGCAAGGCCCTGACCACTTCTGGTCATATACACTTCTGGCCTTGTTTATACCAGCTATTGGAATTTGGCAAGTGGGTGTTGATGAGGACTTTATAAGCAACACCCATCCGTTTAAAAAATGACCAACCTGTGGTTTATAACTAAGAAAACAATCAAGTATACCTATTTTGAACATATCTTCCATTTGGAGAGACTATTATGGAGCAAGGGTAGGGGTAGAAAATTTGAATTAGATTATGCAAAAATTAAAAAAATGCCTTTGAAAGAGTACACTTGCCTTTAGGTATATTTGGGAGGAGGGATTTTTCTTGTCCTCCACACAGCCTCCATTCTACCACTTTTCTTTGTTCCTAGTAGGAAAGAAAACTTTTAGCTTAATGATGTGTGACCTGCTCTAAGCCAGTATACATGGCTATAAGAAACCACTAAACTGCCAGGAGGAACCCTTGTCTTGTAGAGGCTACTTGTAGAAGAAGATGAAAGATCACAGACAACACCTATAGGGAACTTGAAGGAGTTATCGACTGAAGGATCCCCTGTAACGTCTCTCTCCTCAGAATGGAGGCACCCCATGATCATGGGGTGCAAAACCTGGATAGCACTGGGACACTGGGAGAAGGCAGAAGATCAGAAAAGGGAGATGGGGGAATCAGAGGAGGAAGAGATTCTTGGGTATCCATCCAAGACTCACGGGCATCCATCCAAGGTTGACTTTGTACGAAGTGAAAGGTGGCCCAATCTGCCATCTTTGAGATTCCAGGGAGCTTGGATCTGCCCATAGTAGGATATTTTCCTTCTGCTAGTGGACTATGCCTGCACTGCCTGCCCTTCTAGATATTTTTAGAGGGGTTGATGGGAGGAGATCAGGTTGAATTTACATAGAAGTTTTATCTAGAATCTCCTTAGCATGAAGGTTACCTCTGCCAAAATATTCTCCTCCATATTGAGATTTGGAAACTTCAGGCCTTGTCTGTTCCTCTAGAGTCATTGAGGGTCTTCCCTGACTATGTATGTAGGTAACATCATTTTATCTTTTTATTTTCCATCCTCTTAAATTTGATTTAAGGTCTTTTTTATGTTTAGTGGAAAAATACAAAGATTCTGGCAGGACGCACTTAAACATAATGTAGCTAATAAGGCTACTATTTAATTGTGGCTGTTAATGCAAAATTTAATGATATCTCAGCTGGCATGATAAGCATTTAATCATTTTTTATCATAGCGATACTGCATTTACTGCCTTTCTGCTTTGAAGATGTCAGCAGTCTCATCTATTCATTTAGAATTTTATGTGTTGGAGACTTTGGCTTTAGAATTTTAAGGTTTTGAGGCCATGAATGCTTAGAGAAAGTTATTTGCATTTCTGCAGACCACAGATGATTCCTGTTTTTTTTTTTTAATCCTTGAGCTGTTTTGTACAGGTCGAGGGTAAGAGCTTTGAGACTGTCTGAACCTTCAGCATGGGTCCATTAGTTGGATAGCCTTGGACAAGTCATTAACTTCACTGTACCTCAGCTTCTTCATCTGCCAATTGGGGATAATAATCCTTGACCACTGTCTCCTGGGAGTGGTTATGAGCATCAGACGAGAGGTGTGTGCAAGTGACTCGAAAACCCATAAACTGTTAAATGAATTATGACTGCTTTCGTGATGGTGGTCTTCATCCCCTAAATTAACCCAATGTGGAGGCTTGGATAAACCAGGTGATTATTGTTAGGCCCGCCCTTGTTTGAGAAAATTCCCCAGCATCCCCACCAGATTTCCTTAAGTTGTAAGCATCCCCAGCACTTTTAAATTGGGACTTGATTCACAAGAAACGTTTGAGGAAAGCAGTTGTTGTATGAAGAAGGTCCTCCTATGAGGAAACAGAAAGTGCTTCTTCCTCCTCATCTGTGGGTGACAAGGCGTCGTCTCATTGATTACCTAACGTCATCCTTGTGGGGAAAGGTAGGACAGGTCATGTTAAGCTGCTTTGATGTAAGAGAGAGCTTAGGCACAAGGAAGCTAAATAAAATGTTCAAGGTTTCTTAAGAAGACGATGTTCATTAGAGTGGATACCAGAATAAAATGCCATAATGTCTGAATAGGGTGGGGGTAAGGTAGAGAGCTGAGTTTAAAGAATCCACGTTGAAGGGAAGCCAGGCCAGCAGGACGGAGACTAGGAGCTTAAAGCCCCCTTAGAGAGGTGCGGAGAAGGAGCGCAGCAACGGGGCACTTAGAGCAATCCCTTTTTGTGGTCTGGACTCCTCAAATCAGTGCTGCTTTGTTATGGACTTTTTTTCTGTTTGCCAGATTATCCTTTAAACTAGTTGAAACATGCAGGCCTTAATATAGTGCTGGCTGAGACAAATGGATGATTTGGTTTGAATTTGAGGTATCCTCTTAAAAGCACTGGTGAGTCACTTGTGAGCAGGCAGCTTTAGCTCCTGAATGCCCAGCCTTCTCAAAATGACTCTAGATCAAGCTCAATTCACAGGATAAATAGAGAGGGTCAATTTTCTCTCTGGGCAACCCGGGGCAATGGGTCACACAGTGACACTGTCCATGTGGCTATAATTGTACTTTTTGAAGCCCACCAAAGGAGGCCCTGTTCCTCCCATCTCAACTCTGGATCAACTTTGGTTTCTTGGGGCCACTCAACCTGCTGAAATCAGGGCCACCACTGGGCCATGTGGTACCTTTTTGCAAATCAGGAAAAGTTAACCATTCTGGGTCAACCCAGCCTCATAGGTGCGTGGAGTGACAAGTACATAGTACCTTTCAGTAACGAAAAAGACGCCTCTTCCTCTAAGTAGTTGCAGTCCTGCCAAGGCTAGATTTCATCTCTCACTCACCCCTTCAGCCAGGACCCTTTGTGCAGTTCACAAACTGTACAACTGTACATGCCAGCCCCGTATGGAACAACTCCACCTTCTCTTGAAGTCCTCTTCTTTGAATGGTAAGAAGCAGAACCCCTTTACTCCCCTCTTTGGCTAAGGATTCTGCTCTTTCTTCCCTTTCTAGGGAAAATGAGAGGCAGTGTTTCATTTCCTTTGATTTTACTCATATCATGGGAGTCTGTATTCTCTGGGTAAAAGCCCACACATTTAGAGAAAAAAAGAAATTGCTTCAAGTTCCATCCCTTATCAGATTAACTCAGAGGAGGATGTGGTTCCTGATTTGTTTTGGGAAACCAAGCTAATGGCTGTGAAGAATAAGTTCCCTGGTCACCGTGGAGCCTGGAACTAGAAAGCCGTGTTCCAGCGCAGGTGGGAAAAATGGCTCCACCTAATGGTGGGGCCAGGCATGAGCAGTATGTACATCCTTGGTTAAGATTCCTCTTTTCTTGGTGTTTATGGAAAATATCGTAAAATTAGTGTTTATGATACCACACTGGAGGATAGTAATAACCACTAGACATAGCTATATATTACGTCATATATTACGCTATGCACGATATCCTTACCTTATGACAACAAATGAGGAAACTTTGCCCAAGGTTATATAGCCAATATTTGATGAAGCCACTATAATGTAAACTCCAAGAAGTAAAAGTCTTTTTACCAGAACTTAGAATCGTGCCTGGTTATATACTAGATATATAATAGATATTCATTGACTGAAGTAAGCCGGGATTGCAATGCAGGTCCATCTGACAGATTGACAGCTAACGCTGCTATAGCCTTTACAGTGTGCCTGACTGAGAGTTTTACATATATTAACTAATTCACACTACAACTGTACGAGTAAAGTACTATTGTCACTATTGTACAGATGAAAAAACTGAAGAATAGTGAAGTTAAGTAACTTGCTCAGGGCTAAGAAGTGGTGGAACTGGGATCTGAGCCCAGGTATTCCGCCTGGAAATGCTATGCTCTTAATTAATAGTCCGGTTGTCTGCCTATAAACTTCCTTTTGTTTAGTCTGGTTCTCAGACTTTGGTACATATATGAATTCTTGTACCAGCTTGTATATGTAGAAACGTACAGTGTATTTTGGGAGGAGTTAGTGGACTTGCAAGGGTGAAGTTAGCCTTATGAGTTAACATTAGAATTTAACCCTTTCTTAAGATGAAACTGCGTTGTGACATTTAATTCTCATAACACTGTGAGCTGGATATTTGTATACTTTAGGAGTCTTGATTGCAAGGAACAGAAACCCATTGGGACTAATTTAAGCAAATAAAGTTACTTTTTTCCCTAAAAATTTAAAAAGCAAGTTTCTTGAGATAAAATTTACATACATTAATATTCACTGGAGCGTACAAGTCTGTGTTATGACAAACTCATACAGTCATGTGACCCCCACCACAATCAAAATACAGAATATTTCTGTCATCCCAAAAGGTCCCTCATGCCCCATGCTAGCCAACCTTCTCCCCACCCTGAGCTATTAGCAGCTACTGATCTTTCTGTCCTATAGTTTTGCCTTTTCCAAAATGTCATATTAATGGTTCCTATGGTATGTAGCCTTTTGAGTTTGGCTTTTTTCACTCAGATTCATTCATGTTGATATGTGCATCTGTAGTTTTTTCCTTTTCATTGCTGGGTAGTACTCTACTGTATGACAGTACCATAGTTTGATTTTTTCACTTTTCTTTTTTTAAAATCTTTATCTTTATTTTATTTTTTTATTGAGGTAACATTGGTTTATAACATTATATAAATTTCAGGCGTACATCACTATATTTCAATTTCTGTGTAGACTATGTCACATTCACCACCCAAACATTAATTACCATCTGTCACCATACACATGTGCCCTTTTACTCCTTTCACCCTCCCCACACCCCCTTTTCCTCTAGTAACCACAAATTTGTTCTCCTTATCTAAGTGTTTGTTTATCTTCCACATATGAGTGAAATCATACAGTATTTGTCCTTCTCTGTCTTATTTATTTTGCTCTGGATAATACCCTCAAGGGCCATCTGTGTTGCTGCAAATGGCAAGATTTCTTCTTTTTTTATGGCTGAATAGTATTCCATTGTGTATATATACCACATCTTCTTTATCCATTCATCCATTGATGGGCACTTAGGTTGTTTCTCGGTCTTGGCTATTGTGAATAAGGCTGCAATGAACACAGGGGTGCAAATATCTTTTGACTTAGTGTTTTCCTATTCTTTGGATAAATGCCCAGAAGTGGAATACCTGGACCATATGGTAGTTCTGTTCTTAATTTTTTGAGGAATCTCCATACTCTTTTCCATAGTGGCTGCACCAGTTTACATTCCTACCAGCAGTGTATGAGGGATCCCTTTTCTCCACATCCTCTCCAACCCTTGTTATTTCTTGTTTTGTTAGTTACAGTCATTCTGATGGGTGTGAGGTGATATCTCATTGTAGTTTTGATTTGCATTTCCCAAATAATTAGTGATGTTGAACATCTTTTCATGTGCCTGTTGGCCATCTGTATATCTTCTTTGGAAATATGTCTATTCAGATCCTTTTTCCATTTTTAAATTAGGTAGTTTGTTTTTTTGTTGTTGAGATGTACGAGTTCTTTATATATTTTGGGTATTAACCCCTTATCAGATACATGATTTGCAAATATCTTCTCCCAATTGTTAGGTTGTCTTTTCGTTTTGTTGATGGTTTCCTTTGCTGTGTAGAAGCTTTTTAGTTTGATGTAGTCCTATTTGTTTATTTTTTCTTTTGTTTTCCTTGCCTGGTGAGAAATGGTATTCAAAAAGATATTGCTAAGACCAGTGTCGAAGAGAGTACTGTGTATGTTTTCTTCTAGTAGTTTTATGGTTTCAGGTCTTACATTTAAGTCTTTAACTCATTTTGAGTTAATTTTTGTGTACGGTGTAAGATAAGGGTCTACTTTCATTCATTTGCATGTGGCTGTCCAGTTTTCCCAACATTTATTGAAGAGACTTTCCTTTCTCCATTGTATGTTCTTGGCTCCCTTGTTGAAAATTAGCTGTCCATAGATGCGTGGGTTTATTTCTGGGCTCTCGATTCTGTTACAAGGTCTGTGTGTCTGTTTTTGTGCCAGTACCATGCTGTTTTGATTACTGTAGCTTTGTAGTATATTTTGAAATCAGGGAGTGTGGTACCTCCAGCTTTGTTCTTTTTTCTCAGGGTTACTTTTGCTATTCAGGGTCTTTTGTTGTTCCACATAAATTTTAGGCTTCTTTGCTCCATTTCTGTGAAAAATGTTGTTGGGACTTTGACAGGGATTGCATTGAATCTGTAGGTTGCTTTAGGAAGTATGTTAAAATACTTCCTAAAATATAATTTTAACATAGTTAAAATGTTAATTTTAACTATGTTCATTCTTCCAATCTATGAGCATGGAATATCTTGCCATTTCTTTGTGTCCTCTTCAATTTCTTTCAACAATGTTTTATAATTTTCAATGTACAGGTCTTTCATCTCTTTGGTTAAATTTATTCCTAGGTATTTTATTCTTTTTGTTGTGATTGTAAATGGGATTTTATTCTTCATTTCTCTCTCTGCTATTTCGTTGCTAGTGTATAGAAATGCAACAGATTTTTTATGTTGATTTTGTACACTGCTACTTTACTGTATTGGTTTATTATTTATAATAGTTTTTTGGCGGATTTTTTAGGGTTTTCTATATATAAAATCGTGTCATCTGCAAATGGTGACAGTTTTACTTCTTCTTTTCCAATTTGGATCCCTTTTATTTCTTTTTCTTGCCTGATTGCTCTGGCTGGGTCTTCCAATACCATGTTAAATAAGAGTGGTGAAAGTGGGCATCCTTGTCTGTTCCTCTTCTTAGAAGGATAGCTTTCAGTTTTTCACCATTGGGTGTGAGGTCATCTGTGGGCTTGTCATATGTGGCCTTTATTATATTGAGGTAGTTTCCTTTTATATCCATTTTATTCAGTTTTTAATCATAAATGGATGCTGTATCTTGTCAAATGCTTTCTCTGCATCTATTAGGTGATCATGTGTTTTTTATTCTTCATTTTGTTAATGTATTGTTAATTGATTGATTTGTGGATGTTGAACCATCCTTGCATCCCTGGAATAAATCCCACTTGATCATGGTGCGTGATCCATTTAATGTATCATTGTATTCAATTTGCTAGTATTTTGTTGAGGATTTTTGCATCTATGTTCATCAGTGATATTGATCTATAATTTTCTTTTTTGTGTTGTCCTTATCTGGTTTTGGTATCAGGGTAATGTTGGCCTCATAGATGGAGCTGGGAGGTATCCCATCCTCTTCAATTTTTTGGAAGAGTTTGAGGGGGATAGGTATTAAATCTTCTTTAAATGTTTGGTAGAATTCACTGGGGAAGCCGTCTGCTCCTGGATTTTTGTTTTTGGGAGATTTTTGATTGCTATTTTGATCTCCTTACTGGTGATCAGTCTATTCAGATTTGGTGCTTCTTCTTGGTTCAGTTTTGGAAGGTTATGTGATTCTAAGAATTTATCCATTTCTTCTCAATTATCCAATTTGTTGGTGTATAGCTTTTCATAGTATTCTCTTATAATCTTTTGTATTTATGTGGTGTCTGTTGTAATTTCTCCTCTTTTGTTTCTGATTTTATTTATTTGAGCCTTCTCTCTTTTTTTCTTGGTGAGTATAGCTAAAGGTTTGTCAATTTTGTTGATCTTTTCAAAGAAATAGCTCTTAGTTTCATTGATTTTTTTTATTTTTTTAGTCTCTATTTTATTTATTTCTGCTCTGATTTTTATTATTTCCTTCTTTCTACTGACTTTGGGCTTCTTTTTGTTCTTATTTTTCTAGTTCCTTTAGGTGTCATGTTAGATTTTTTATTTGAGATTTTTCTTGTTTGTTGTGGTAGGCCTGTATTGCTATAAACTTCCTTCTTAATATCACTTTTGCTGTATTCCATAAATTTTAGTATGTATATTTTCACTTTCTTTTGCCTCCAGGTAGGTTTTGATTTCTCCTTTGACTTCTTCATTGACCCAATAGTTGTTCAGTAGCATTTTGTTTAATCTCCACATATTTGTGGCTTTTCCAGTTTTCTTGTAGTTGATTTCTAGTTTCATACCATTGTGGTCAGAAAAGATACTTGGTATTATTTCAAACTTCTTGAATTTATTGAGAATTGTTTTGTGGCCTAATATGTGATCTATCCTGGAGAATGTTCCATCTGCATTAAAAAACAACGTGTATTCTGCAGTTTTGGGATAGAATGTTCTGCATTTATCTAGTAAGTCCATCTAGTCTAATGTATCATTTAAGGCCAATGTTTCCTTATTGATCTTTTGTTTGGATGATCTATCCACTGATGTAAGTGGAATGTTAAAGTCCACAGTTTGTTTATCCATTCACCAGTTGAAGGACATCTGAGTTTTTTCCAGTTTTTAATGATTATGAATAAAACTGCTATAAATATCTGTGTACAAGTTTTGAGTGCATGTATGTTTTTGTGTCTCTTAAGTAAAAATATCTAGTAATGGGACTGCTGAGTCATACATTAACTGTATATTTAGTTTTATAAACAATTGCAAAACTATTTTCTGTAAGGGCTGTGTTATCTGCATTCCCATAATCAATGTATGAGTTCTAGTTGCTCTTCCTTCTCACCAGCAATTGGTATTCTCAGTCTTTTTTATTTTAGCCATTCTGATGCTGTGTAGTGGTATCTCACTGTAGCTTTGATTTGCATTTCCCTAATGAGTAATGATGTTGAGCACCTTTTCATAGGCTTATTTGCCATTCATATATCTGCTTTTGGTGATGTTTTTGCTCAAATCTTTGTCCATTTTTTATTGGGTTCTTTGTCTTATTATTGATTTTTGAGAGTTCTTTTTATATTCTACTCCTTTATCAGAAATGTGTTTTGCAAATATTTTCTATCAACATGTGGCTTTCCTTTTGATATCTTAACAGCGTCTTTCAAAAAACAGAAGTTTAAAATTTTGATGAAGTCCAATTAATCAATTTTTTCCCTATGGATTGTGGTTTTTATGTTATATGTAAGAAATCTTGGCCTAATTTATTTATTTATTTATTTATTTTTTTTTTGCATACCATACAATTCACCGATTTATTTTTTTCCCCCCTTGAATTCTTTTTTTGTTAATAACATTATATACATTTCAGGTGTACATCATTATATTTCAGTTTCTGTAGATTACATCAAGGTCACAACCCAAAGACTTATTACCATCCATCACCACACACATGTGTCCAGTCGCACCTTTAGCCCTCCTCCCTCCCCCCTTCGTCTCTGGTAACTACCACTCCAATCTTTGTCTCTGTGTGTTTGTTTATTGTTGTTTTTATCTTCTATTTATGAGTGAGATCATATGGTATTTGACTTTCTCCCTCTGACTTTTTTCGCTTAGCATAATACCCTCAAGGTCCATCCATGTTGTTGCAAACGGCGAGACTTCACCTTTTTTATGGCTGAGTAGTAATCCACCATGTATATATACCACATCTTCTTTATCCATTCGTCCCTTGATGAGCACCTAGGTTGTTTCCAAGTCTTGGCTATTGTGAATAATGCCCCAGTGAACATAGGGGTGCATATATCTTTATGCATTTATGTTTTCATGTTCTTTGGGTAAATACCCAGCAGTGGAATAGCTGGATCGTGTGGTAGTTCTATTCTTAATTTTTTGAGGAATCTCCATACTGTTTTCCACAGGGGCTGCACCAGTTTACATTCCCTCCAGCAGTGTACAGGTGTTCCCTTTTCTCTACATCCTCTCCAACACTAGTTATTTCTAGTCTTGTTAATTATAGCCATTCTGACGGGCATGAGGTGATAGCTCATTGTCGTTTTGATTTGCATTTCGTTTTTTTTTTTTTTTAATTTTTTGTTTATTGCAGTAACATTGGTTTATAACATTGTAAAAATTTCAGGTGTACATCATTGTACTTCTATTTCAGCATAGATTACATCATGTTCACCACCAAAATACTAATTACAACCCATCACCACACACATGTACCCAATTATCCCTTTCACCCTCCTCCCTCCCCTTCCCCTCTGGTAACCACCAATCCAATCTCTGTCCCTATGTGTTTGTTTATTGTTGTTATTATCTACTACTTAATGAAGGAAATCATACGGTATTTGACCTTCTCCCTCTGACTTATTTCACTTTGCATCATGCCCTCAATGTCCATCCATGTTGTCACAAATGGCTGGATTTCATCGTTTCTTATGGCTGAGTAGTATTCCATTGTGTAGATATACCACAGCTTGTTTATCCATTCGTCCCTTGATGGGCACTTAGGTTGCTTCCAAGTCTTGGCTATCGTGAATAAGGCTGCAATGAACACAGGGGTGCATGTACCTTTGCAAATTGGTGTTTTCAAGTTCTTTGGATAAATACCCAACAGTGGAATAGCTGGATCATATGGTAGTTCTATCGTTGATTTGTTGAGGAATCTCCATACTGTTTTCCATAGTGGCTGCACCAGTTTGCACTCCCACCAGCAGTGTATGAGAGTTCCCTTCTCTCCACAACCTCTCCAACACATGTTGTTTCCTGTCTTGTTAATTATAGCCATTCTGACAGGCGTGAGGTGATATCCCATTGTAGTTTTGATTTGCATTTCCCTGATAGTTAGTGATTTTGAACATCTTTTCATGTGTCTGTTGGCCATCTGTATATCTTCTTTGGAGAAATGTCTGTTCAGGTCTTTTGCCCATTTTTTAATTGGGTTGGTAGTTTTTTTGTTGTTGAGATGCATGAGTTCTTTATATATTTTGTAGATTAAGCCCTTATCAGATGTATGGTTTGCAAATATCTTCTCCCAATTGTTAGGTTGTCTTTTCGTTTTGTTGATGGTTTCCTTTGCTGTGCAGAAGCTTTTTAGTTTGATGTAGTCCCATTTGTTTATTTTTTCTATTGTTTCTCTTGCCCGGTCAGATGTGGTGTTTGAAAAGATGTTGCTAAGACTGATGTCGAAGAGCATACTGCCTATGTTTTCTTCTAGAACTTTCACAGTTTCAGGTCTTACATTCAAGTCTTTAATCCATTTGGAGTTAATTTTTGTGTATGGTGTAAGGTAAGGGTCTACTTTCATTTTTTTGCATATGGCTATCCAGTTTTCCCAACACCATTTGTTGAAGAGACTTTCTTTTCCCCATTGTATGTTCTTGGCTCCTTTGTCAAAGATTAGCTGTCCATAGATGTGTGGGTTTATTTCTGGGCTTTCGATTCTATTCCATTGATCTGTGTGTCTGTTTTGTGCCAGTACCATGCTGTTTTGGTTACTATAGCTTTGTAGTATATTTTGAAATCAGGAGTGTGATACCTCCAGCTTTGTTCTTTTTCTCAGGATTCCTTTAGCTATTCGGGGTCTTTTGTTGTTCCATATAAATTTTAGGATTCTTTGTTCTATTTCTGTGAAAAATGTTGTTGGAACTTTGATAGGGATTGCATTGAATCTATAGATGGGTTTAGGAAGTATGGACATCTTAACTATGTTAATTCTTCCATCCAAGAGCACGGAATATCTTTCCATTTCTTTGTGTCTTCTTCAATTTCTTTCAGAAATGTTTTATAGTTTTCGGTGTACAGATCTTTCACCTCTTTGGTTAAGTTTATTCCTAGGTATTTTATTCTTTTTGTTGCAATTGTAAATGGGATGGTATTCTTAATTTCTCTTTCTGCTACTTCGTTGTTAGTGTACAGAAATGCAACTGATTTTTGTATGTTGATTTTGTATCCTGCAACTTTCCCATATTCGTTTATTACTTCTAAAAGTTTTCTGGTGGATTCTTTAGGGTTTTCTATATATAAAATCATGTCATCTGCAAATAGTGACAGTTTCACTTCTTCCTTTCCAATTTGTATCCCTTTTATTTCTTTCTCTTGCCTGATTGCTCTGGCTAGGACTTCCAGTACTATGTTAAATAGGAGTGGTGAGAGTGGGCATCCTTGTCTGGTTCCTGTTCTTAGAGGGATAGCTTTCAGTTTTTCACCATTGAGGATGATATTAGCTGTGGGTTTCTCATATATGGTCTTTATTATGTTGAGGTACTTTCCTTCTATACCCATTTTATTCAGAGTTTTAATCATAAATGGATGCTGGATCTTGTCAAATGCTTTCTCTGCATCTATTGAGATGATCATGTGATTTTTGTTCTTCATTTTATTAATGTGGTGTATTACGTTGATTGATTTGCGAATGTTAAACCATCCCTGCATACCTGGAATAAATCCCACTTGATCATGGTGTATAATCTTTTTAACGTATTGTTGTATGCGATTTGCTAGTATTTTGTTGAGGATTTTCGCATCGATGTTCATCAGTGATATTGGCCTGTAATTTTCTTTTTTTGTGTTGTCCTTGTCTGGTTTTGGTATCAGGGTAATGTCGGCTTCGTAGAATGAGTTAGGGAGCTTCCCCCCTCCTCAATTTTTGGAAGAGTTTGAGAAGGATAGGTATTAAGTCTTCTTTGAATGGTTGGTAGAATTCACCAGGGAAGCCATCTGGTCGTGGACTTTTATTTTTGGGCGGGTTTTTGGTTACTGTTTGATCTCCTTACCGGTGATTGGTCTATTCAAATTCTCTCGTTCTTCTTGATCCAGTTTTGGAAGGTTGTATGCTTCTAAGAATTTATCCATTTCTTCCAGATTGTCGAATTGGTTGGCATATAGCTTTTCATAGTATTCTCTTATAATCTTTTGTATTTCTGAGGTGTCTGTTGTAACCTCTCCTCTTTCATTTCTGATTTTACTTATTTGTGCCTTCTCTCTTTTTTCTTGGTGAGTCTAGCTAAAGGTTTGTCTATTTTGTTGATCTTTTCAAAGAACCAGCTCTTGGTTTTATTAATTTTTCTATTGTTTTTGGTCTCTATTTCATTTATTTCTGCTCTGATTTTTATTATTTCCCTTCTTCTACTGATTTTGGGCTTTGTTTGTTCTTCTTTTTCCAGTTCCTTTAGGTGCATTGTTAGATTGTTTATTTGAGATTTTTCTTGTTTGTTGAGATAGGCCTGTATTGCTATAAACTTCCCTCTTAGAACCGCTTTTGCTGTATCCCATAAATTCTGGCATGTCGTATTTTCATTTTCATTTGTCTCCAGGTATTTTTGATTTCTTCTTTGATTTCTTCATTAACCCAGTCGTTGTTCAGTAGCATTTTGTTTAATCTCCATGTATTTGTGGCTTTTCTGATTTTCTTCCTATAGTTGATTTCTAGTTTCATACCTTTGTGGTCAGAAAAGATGCTTGGTATTATTTCAGTCTTCTTAAATTTATGGAGACTTGTTTTGTGGCCTAATATGTGATCAATCCTGGAGAATGTTCCATGTGCATTTGAAAAGAACGTGTATTCTTCGGTTTTTGGATGGAATGCTCTGTATATATCTACTAGGTCCATCTGTTCTAGTGTGTCATTTAAGGCCAATGTTTCCTTATTGATCTTCTGTTTGGATGATCTATCCGTTGGTGTAAGTGGAGTGTTAAAGTCCCCTACTATTATTGTGTTACTGTCTATTTCTGTTTTTATGTCTGTTAATAATTGCTTTATATATTTAGGTGCACCTACATTGGAGTGCGTAGATATTTACAAGTGTTATATCCTCTTGTTGGATTGTTCCCTTGATCATTATGTAATGCCCTTCTTTGTCTCGTTTTACAGTTTTTGTTTTAAAGTCTATTTTGTCTGATATGAGTACTGCTACCCCAGCTTTCTTTTCATTGCCATTTATGGAGTATCTTTTTCCATCCATTCACTTTCAGTTTGTGAGTTTCTTTAGGTCTGAAGTGTGTCTCTTGTATGCAGCATATATATGGGTCTTGTTTTTATCCAGTCAGCCACCCTATGCCTTTTGATTGGAGCATTTAGTCCATTGACGTTTAAAGTAGCTATTGATAAGTATGTACTTACTGCCATTTTTAACTTTTTTTTTTTTTCCTCAGTGTTTTAGTAGTCCTTCTCTGTTCCTTACTTCTTCTATACAGAATTGATGGTCACTTTAGTTTGACCTCTGTCTGAAAGCTGTACTCTTTAACTACCCTCCTCCCTCCTTTTATGTTTTTGATATCATATCCAACCTCTTTTTTGTGCATTTGTATCCATTACGTTCTAATCGTGGAAATAGATAATTTTTCCTATTTGTGGTCTTCTCTTTTCCCCTTAAATCAGTCCCTTTAACATTTCTTGTAACACTGGTTTCTTGGTGACAAACTCCTTTAATTTTTGCTTGTCTGGGAAAATTTTGATCTCTCCTTCCATTTTGAACGATAACCTTGCTGGGTAGAGTATTCTTGGCTGTAAGTTTTTTCCTTTTAGCACTTTAAATATATCATGCCATTCTCTTCTAGCCTGTAAGGTTTCTGCTGAGAAGTCAGCTGATAGCCTTATGGGGTTTCCTTTGTATGTAACTTGACATTCTCTTGCGGCTTTTAGGATTCTCTCTTTATCTTTAATTCTGGACATTTTGATTATGATGTGTCTTGGTGTGGGCCTCTTTGGGTTTATCTTGTTTGGGGCTCTCTGTGCCTCCTGTACCTGGATGTCTGTTTCCTTCCTTAGGTTAGGGAAGTTTTCATCTATTATTTCTTGAAATAGATTCTCTGCCCCCTTGTCTCACTCTTCTCCTTCCGGGACACTTATAACACGGATGTTAGTGCGCTTGATGTTGTCCCAGAGGTCCCTTAGACTGTCCTCACTCTTTTTAATTCTTTTCTCTTTTACCTGTTCACCTTGGGTAATTTCTTCTAGTCTTTCTTCCAGCTCACAGATCCGTTCTTCTGTATCCTCTACTCTGCTTTTGAGTCCCTCTAATGAGTTTTTCATTTCCAGTATTGTATTCTTCATTTCTGATTGGTTCTTTTTTATATCTTCCATTTCTTTGTTGACATTCTCACTGAGTCCATCTATTCTTCTCCCCAGATCAGTGAGCATCCTTAACACTCTTAGTTTGAACTCTCTGTCGGGTAGGTTGCTCATTTCTGTTTCACTAAGTTCCTTTTCTGGGGTTTTGTCCTGTTCCCTTACTTGGAATGTATTCTTTTGCCTCTTCATTTTGCCTCTTTCCCTGTGCTTGTGTCTCACGTATTAGGTAGGTCAGCTACGTCTCTTGCTCTTGGATAGGTGACCTTATGTAAGTGATGGCTTAGGAGGCTTCCAGTGTGCTTCCCTCAGTTCTCAATGTTCCAGGGTGACCCCTATGTGGGCTATGTGTATCCTTCTGCTGTGGCCTGTTTGCTCTCCCTGTAGGCGCCCAGGAGGCTGAGTTATGCTCCTGGCCAGCTGTTGTAATGCTCAGCTGCTTGTAGTTGTTGTGGGCCCTTCAGTCTCTTTATCAGCTGTGGGGAGCCCCAGCACAGTTGGCTGCAAGTTCTAATACCACATTTGTGTTGCAGTATTTCTTTTAAGTGAGTAGGCCCCCACCGTGGCAGGTTGTTAGGCTCAGGGCCTTACAATTGCTGTAAGCCTCTAGCCTATTAGGTCTCTTGTCAGCTCTCTGAGGATTGCAGCTGGGTGGGGCTGGCCTCAGGCACAGGAGCACCCAATTGTTTCAGGTTTTGGAAGGTGGAGCAAACCTCCTATGTGGGTCTTTGAGAAGTACAAGTCTTCTGTGGCTGAGAAGCCCTGCCGCCCACAGGTCCACACACACAGTCAACACAGTCCTGCCCCGTGTGGCTCCCGACCCCCAAGCGGACCCAGTCTCTCCACGGCGGGAGCCCCACACACTCCGCCACCGCCCCACACTCTCCACCCGCTCCCCGCGCACACCCTGCCCCGCTCAAGTCAGCCCAGTTGCCAGGCTGCAGAGAATCCAGTCACCAATCTATGCAGGCCCACACGTTGCCTGAGGGCTTGTTGTTGGGTGGGGCTAGTCTCTAGGGTGGGCTGCCTGCCCTGGCTGAGCCGGATCAAATCGGCGCTCCAGCGGGTGGAGCAGACCCCGGGCCAGCAGGTCTCAGGGAGAACTCCAATGGCGTCAGTGTCAGCACGCTCACACCAGGCCACAACAATGGCCGCCGCCAATGTCCCAGTCCCTGGAGAGGTCTCACCCCTCACCGAGATGCACTCAGGGCCTATTAGGTGAGTCTCTTGTCACTGAAGCACTGTGCACCTTTCTTTCTGGTGATTTTAGGATGTTTTCTGGAATGGGTGAGTTTGTGCACGGGCCCTTTAAGAGCCAGTTTTAGTTTCTTTGTGAACCGGGTTTTCTGGGGGTGCTACCCAATGCTTTAGTAGCAGGCAAAGTCAGATATTATGCTGCTGGTCTCAATTGTGCTGGGTCCACAAAATGCCCACAGCGGGGGCGCTCCCCGGCTCAGGGCCCCGCGCCTCCAGGGAGGCTGCGTACCTGTGAGCTGCTCCCGGCGGCCGGCCGTGACGCTGGCGGCTTGTGAAGCTGGCGTTTTTCCTCTCCAGAAGGGAGTCTCTGCCTCTTCTACCCCAGTTAGGATTGTCCGTTGTTGCAGGAGTTCCTCTTATCCAGTTTTCAGTTCTGTCTCAGGGGTAATTTTTCCATGAGTAGTTGTAAATTGGCTGTGTCCACGGGAGGAGGTGAGTTCAGAGTCTGCCTACGCCGCCATCTTGACTCCGCCCTCTCTTGGCCTAATTTAAAGTCAGAGAGATTTTCTCCAATATTTTCTTCTAGGAGTTTTATAGTTTTAGGGCTTACATTTAGGTCTATGATCCATTTTGAGTTAATCTTTGTATATGTTGCAAAGTATTGGCTGAAGGTCAAATTTTTTTTTAATATAGATTTCTAATTATTCCAGCACCATTTGTTATAAAGATCATCCTTTCTCCATTAAATTGCCTTTGTAGCATTGTCAAAAATCAATTGACAATATATTTATAGGTCTGTTTCTGGACTTTTCTCTTCTATTCTGTATTCTAGGCACTTTTAATACATTACTTCACTTAATTCTCACAATATGTCCCCTTTATGATAGAGGAAATTGAGTCACAGGGAAGTTAAGTAACTTGCTTAGCTTCACAGAGCTGGAATGTAGTAGTTGGTCTTTGAACACAGGCAGCATAGCTCCTGACCCCAGGCCTTAAACCACTACCCTCTTCAGTCCTGCTGATGTCTCAGAGAAGCCAAAGGACAGGATGCAACAGCCACAGAAACAGCCTGGAGCCTGGGATTAGAATGTGTCTTGGACTCTCTATCTTAGTCCTTTGCCCCTTTGGCGCATATTCTCCCTTAGATTGGTTCTCTGCTTGAAGTCTATATGCTGGGAAATAGCAGTTCATAGCTCCCAAGTTTTCATCTTCTCTCATGGAGGGAAGAGTCAGACTCTGGATGGATCTTAGAATCAAGCCCAAATTCATAAGGATGAGACTGATTGGCTCAGCTGGAGTCAGGTGACCCATCTCCAAATCCTCCCCACCCTGCCTTACCCCAAACCAGTCAACCATGGCCAGGAGGAGAGTTGAGTGGAGTGGACTCTGACTGGCCCAGCTTGGGTCAAGTGTAGATCTTAGTACAATCAAATCCCAGGAACAGAGTCAGGAATGGTTGCTGAGGACCCAGTGCTGTAACAATGTGGATAGGGTATGGGGGAGAGAAAGGTCTCCAAAAAGGAGGGGTGGGGGTGGGGCTACATTATCACTTTTGTGGGCCCTTGACACTTAAGCCTTTGTACACCTCTTCTTTCATAAATATATTCAAATTTATATTTAGTGACTGTCTTGATATAATGATGAATACAATTCAGGCTAAATTATATTAATTTATTTTCTTCTGACCTTGAAAGAAATTAAAATCATGTTTGTGGGCCCCTAAAAGTATCATGGGCCCTGGGCACTCTTCTCACTGTGCCTAAAGGAGAAGTCAGTGCTGGACAGGAAAGAAATTGACTCAGTGTCTGCTGAATACTGTCATTCCCATTTTTACAAACACAGAAGCTAAGGCTCAGTGTTTATAAGTTAAAGCAACCACAGAATAACTAGTAGGTCTTTTGGTTCAAAGACCAGAGGTCTCTTCAGTGTGGTATGCTAAAAGGATTTTCAAATTCTGTCCTAATAAAACCTCTCCTGGCTAATTGGTCATATTCTTCAGTGGCATCAGGCAGAGATAGACTTTCTTGGTCCCCAGTTCTCTCTCTCCCTTCAGTTATTTCCCATCCTTCGTGTCTGAATTCTAATTCTCTCACCTGCACCCTCCTCTGTACCTCCACCCTCACTGCTAGAAGAGCTGTGTCTTCTTGCAGTTATATGCACGTAGCTTTCTCATGTTTGCCTGGACTTCAGAGGCTGGAAAGCTAGGGTTCTGGATGAGACTGAGGTAACACCACTCAGATATTCCTGAGTAAGATAGGGAAGGCCGGAGTGGAGCCCCTGAGGTAGACCTGGGCTTTTGCGGGACCACGTGATTGGGAACATTTGGGTTTTCTGTGGCAGCTGTATCAGAGGTCCCGGTGTTGTGCTCCTGGCCCCTTGGGCTCTAATAGACAGAGAGTAGGACATCTATCTTACTGGTGGCACTGCTCCTCCATCTTCACTCTTCCCACCTTTTTGAGTGGATGAGGTTGGGATAGCTGCCCTTGCTCACCGTTGCTTTCTTTGCTTGAAGGAGAAGAGAGGACAGCGCATTTTGCTCTACACAGGTGTACAACATGGAGTATGTTTTGGGGGGGAAGGTGTGCTACATTAGTTTCCAGTTTTTCTTTTTCTTTTTCTTTAACATCAAACTACAAAACTGTTATTTTTCTACCTCAATAAAACCCACTTAGTTTCTTCCTTTCACCACATTTTTTTTTCTGTCTTTCTAAACCCAGCCCTGAAGTCTCATTGATCACCCACTCCTAAATGCTTCCTTATCCATACCCTACACTAGCAGCCCCTATGCAACCTCCCTAAGTTCTCCAGCAATACACCATGGCCTGGATCATGCCTGGTTCCCAGGGGAACCTCACATCTCTGTCCTGCCCTAGGGACATCCACTGCCCATCTCTTCTGCCTTAACTGTCTTCAGTCACACTGGATTCTCTACTCTCTCAATTCCCATTCTTCATCCAATGGTAGACACAGTCTTTACAGTGCTGGCCCTTATTCAAGGAAAAGACATTGAAAAAATTCAGGTGTGTTGCAGATCAACTATGGGAAAACATATGATCCAAATGCTGAAACTAAATGAACTATTCTTCAGACTTTAAAACCCAGAAGCAGGGAGCTGGTAGAGATGCCCACATCTGCATGTCTGTCTATTCCTTCAGGTGAGACTGTCAGCCCCTCCACTTTGGCAAGAATCTCACCGAACAAACAAGCCAACTGACTGAGAACTTACCACTTGAGCTTTGGTATAGCCACATCTATGCAGAGCCCCACACATAAGTCTGTGCATTTGTTTATTCATTCATTCGTTCATTCATTCATGTCACCCCTACTATGTGTCAAGTGCTATGCTACATGCTGGGGACATAGAGTGAACAGATGGGGTCCCTGCACTTTTGGAGCTTATAGTCTACTCTACGATTATTTAGTTATGAGTGAGGTAAGATCCACAAAGGTAAACCAGCTTGTATGATGACAGACCTTATATAGAACTAGGGAACATAATGGAGTGGGGGTGGGGTCTACGAACTTAATTCAGTCTGAAGTCAGTCTTACCTGTAAAAGCAGCCTTCTGACTGAGACCTGAGGGATGAGCACAGATGAGCCAGGTGGAAGCTTGGAGATGAGGGGAGAGGGAGGCAGAGAGAAAGAAGAAAGAGTCTGTGGGGGCCCCTGATCAGGTTCAAGGACCCGAAAATGGCAGTGTGGCTGGAGTATAGCAAACAACAGGTAGGGTGGTGGAATGAGGCAGGAGCAGTAGATAGCAGCCAGATTCTTCAGGCCTTTTAGGCAATGTGGAAGACTTTGGGCTTGGTCCTAAGAGCCGTGGGAGCCATGGAATGTTTCAAGCAGAGGAGTGACTTGATCAGATCTTTTTCTCTCTTTTTCTTCCTTCCTCCCTCCCTCCCTTCCTTCCTTCCTTCTCTCCCTCCCTCCCTCCGTCCCTTCCTTTCCTTCCTCCCTCCCTCCTTCCTTCCTTTCTCTCTCTTTTTTTTTTCTTACACAAAATCACTCTGAGTTTCTGTTTCATTTTCAGATATATGCAGGCCTATAAAACCTTCAAATATATACATTCTCAATGTGTTCAACTGACATATTCTTCTATTGCCAGAAAGCTGCCTGCATTCCTTTAAGGGTTAAATATTAAGGCAGGTCACCCTTAGTTAAATAAAGGAAATTGGAAATTACTAATACCAAATTCCCAATAAGCTTTTCAGCATTCAGTGTCCATCAACCTAACCTTAATCAAGAACTCTCACGTACACAGAAGCCAAAGCTTCCTGCTGGGTGGGAAGGGGCAGTGTGTTCAGACCAGGCTTCAGCCAGTGATCCGCACATAGAGACCATCCCCTACTGTTGGAGTGGCTGGTAGCGTAGAGGCAGCATGAATTATTCATGAGAGGAAGACAAATTAGAGTTAGAACCAGGTGCTCTGACTTCCCTCGTGAGGACTCTGCCAATTAGGATGAAGAAGGAACTCTCATTCCATCAAGCCACAGTCTCACTCTGTTATACTGTGCTTAACCCAGAGTCCTGAACTGGGTTTGGAAATGGATTAGCAGATGATGAGCTTGTTTTAAAGGTGGTATACTCTTCAAGAGAAAGGGAGAGTTAACTCTACTAGTGGTTTTAAAAGTAAAATGCAAGGTTCACAGGGAATTGTTTTAATAGCGTTTGCCATGGAAAGCCTGTTAAACAACGTAAGTTCATTTTGGAGAAGCAGCTGTTGCTTTCAAGGTAAGACCTACTATTCAGACATATTTTCAGACCAGTATATACCCTGCTGGGGTCCCATTGTCTTAGACAATGTCTCATATGATTGAATTTAAGGGATTTAAGAATTGGTTGGTCTCATTTGCCAAAGTTATTCCAAGGCCACGCTGCCTTGGGAATGCGAACAAACTGGTTATTGTTCTGGTGGCTTAAAGAAGACTGACTGTGGTTAAGGAAACAACCTCATCATATCTGCTCTGTAGCAATCCCAGGGATGGGAGTCTTGATTGGACATTGTGGTGGGATATAGAGAAGGTTCAGAAATCACATCTATGCTACTAAACTGGGCTGTGATGGTTGCCCTGCATTATCATTTGCTCTCAGGATGTCTTAAGTATAGGAACAAATGAAACTAAATAGCTTTCTTCTAATAATCAAGGATGAGTAATCAGTCAATCAACAAACATTTATTAAACATTTGCTATGTACATGGCATTGCTAAGATCTGGGATGAGTTCACAAAACAGTAAGTCTTTGGCCCTATGAGAGATACTAGTACTGACAAATGATAATCTAAGACCAGATAGGCCATATCCCTAAGGAGTGGGTTCTTTTGGGAGGATAAGACTTCACTGGTCATGGGAGGTTGCCCAGAGGAGGTGAAATTAGAGCTGGGCCTTGAAGAGTTAATAATATTCAGTAAAGAGGAGGAGACAGGCTAGTACAAGTGGGCAGAATGGAGTATTATGCATCACTGGGTTCCGTGGTCAAGAAAGTGTGGTTCCCCTTTGATATTAGAAGGTTTAGATGGTCCATGTATTAGTCTGCTCAAGCTGCCATAGTAGAATACTACAGACTGGGATGACTTAGAGAACAGATATTTATTTTCTCACAGTTCTGTAGGCTGGAAGTCCAAAATCAAGGTGTCAGCAGAGTGGGTTTCTGGTGAGACTTCTCTTCTTGGCTTGCAGACAGCTGCCTTCTTGCTGTGTCCTCAAATGGCCTTTCTCTGTGTGTGTACTCCTGGTGTCTTTTCCTCTTCTTATAAGGACACCAGTCCTATTGAATTAGGCCCCTACCCTTATGGCTTCATTTAACCTTAACTACCTCCTTAAAGGCCCTATCTCACAGATGAAGTCATATTGGGGATTAGGGCTTCAGCATATGAATTTTTGGGGACCCAATTCAGTCCATAACAGTCCAATAACACTTTTAGATCTGGAGTGACCTGAAGTGTGCATGTGTGTGTGTGTGTGCGTATTCCTATTTTCTGAAGAGTCATTGAATCCACAGGAAAATTCAAGGGAGATTATAATCCAGCTATAGAGACTTGAGAAACTGGTAGAAAAGTGTTTTTCTCAAATTCATAATGCACATGGAAAGCACAGCTCTTAGGTCTAAGGCAATCATTTCAATGACCCATTCACTGACAACCTCAATTCCTCTCTCTCTTCTTTTGCCACATATAGTCTTTCATCCACAGGCTTCAGTGAATCCCATCATCCTCTTCATCTACTTCTTCTCATGGGCAGCCAGATTAACCAGAGAAAATAAGCATGACATATTTATAGCTCCTAATCTCACCTGGGCCTAAAACAATCCTTTTACTTGTCCCTGCTCAGCTTCCTCTGCATTCTGCATCAGTTAGGGTTCCAGCAGGAAACAAATGGCGCCCTCCAATGTGAGGAGAGTTTAATGAGAAGACTGCTTGCCCAGGGTTATGGGAAAACAACAAAGGATGGGGGAGTGCCCTGAGCTAGCCACAGAAGGAAAGCCACTGCTATCTCTAAGCCTGAAGGAGAGGAGGAATCCACTAAGACTTGTAGCTGTAAAGGAAAGTTTCCTAACAGGAGCTGTGGAAGAAGATCTCTGCCACTGGCAGCTTATGGCCAGGCAGAAAGATCTGGAGAAATAAATATCCCAAACTTTCCTCTCTCCCCTTGCTTGAAACCAACCAAAAGCCAGAGAGTTAGGAAACTGGTTGGTGTATCCATAACTGTCAGCATCTTAGGCCTAGAGCAGGGTGGAGAAGTATGGAGAATGGATCTAGAGTGCAAAAGGAGCACACATTCCTTATGGAAACTGTTCCGAACACATACTATACTTTTCAAACTGTTTACCTCTTCCTTATCTATCTCCTCTTAGAGAATGATCTATCCATTTTTCTCAATGGAAATGAGAAGCATTTCTCTAATTGTTCTCATATTACTTCCTTCCTTAATATTCCAGGTGAAGAGATGTTCCTCCTTCCCAAGACAAAAATGTAGCTATGCTCATAACTCACCACACATGACTCTGGAGCCTACTACATAAATTATCTTCATTCTTTCCTGTATCTTCAATTTCTCCCAACTATTTCACTCTTTGCTTTTAAGTTTATAAACACACTTAAATTTCTCCCAAACCAAAACCAACATTTTTATTTCATAATCCCTTCCCCTCAAGTTGCTGCCCCTCTGCTTCCTCCTTTTTGTTACTGTCTTCTGAAATAGTCTGTCCTCATTGGCTCTAAGTCCTCACTTGCAACATCTGTAGTCCAGATTCTACTCCCCTCTCTTCCCCCTACCCCTTTGAAAATGCTCTTGTTAAAGTCCCCAGTGACCCCCTTGATGCCAAATCCAATTTTCTGTTTTCAATTACCATCCCACTCCACCTTTGCAACATTTAACTTGAAGAATGAGTAAAAATTAGCCAGGTGAATGGGGGGAGGAGTGGCAGGAGACTGAGCGTCTCAAGTGTCTTATCTAGGTGTTGCATTTCCAGAACCTATTGCAGTGGACAGATGTGAAACAAATATTTTTAAAGGATGAAATGAACAAATAGAAAATCTCCAGTGTTTCGATGTTGGATAAGCATATCTTACCTGTAAACACTGAAAGAAGCAATAACAATATGCTCTGGCAAAACAACAACAACAAAATCAATGAACAAGCTTCAAGAAAATTCTGGTAGAATGTTGTCGAGTATCATTAGTGGAGAAGAAAGTAAGGTAGCATACAATAAAGAAGAATGCAGACAGTGCAAGATGCTCAGGTTGAGAAAAATGGTCAATCATCACAAAGCCAATTCATTTTGCTAAACAATACAAAAATTTTACATAAAAAAATTAACACAAATTAACATGGGAAAATGAACACCTATTGCCCATCCTAGAGGATCAATAGTTACATTACAGTGTAACTTATTTTATAATATATGACATACTACAGATCGGTGTGACCTTAAACATGTGCACAAAATCAATACAGCTAACATCACCTACAATGCTGATTTGAATATAAAAGGATAATTAAAGTGCCCCTGAGGCAACAGTGTCCTTCTATATAAAAGATAAATTATAAAGTACTCTGCAAACCAAGTCCTTTTTTCCCAAATTATTCACATCATATTTCTTTCAAATAGTTAATTCTAAATAAAAATTCTGATAAATTTTAAATGTGATCCTCCTTGCCCTTTGTGCATTCTCAGTAGAGAAAACTGATAGTTATCATTCTTTACTATTGCTTGGGTTGGGGAACCTTGCTCAAGGATAATACGTAATGATTTATTGTCAGGATTAAGAGTGAGAGTCTGAGTGATAAGTGAAAATAATCATCTTCAAATTCATGAAGTCTGTCTCTCTCTAAGAGAGTTTCCAGCACTTAGAATGGCCTCAGCTGAATCATGAATAGTATGAAAGCCATTATGCTATAATCCACAAATTAAGATATTTTTATGCTCAGCTTTAATGTTGAATTCTCTTTTGTTATTGCCTGAGTCTCTTAGAAACTGCCTTTCTAGTATTACTCACCACATCTAAACTTTACTTTTGTTAACTTTCCAATGTGTTTCTGGGAATGTACTTTTTCCTCCTGGATCAATGAAGAAATTGGAAACTTGTGTTCTGACCTTTCCAGATTCCTCTAGTAGCTTCACAGAAAAGAGTGCGGGAAAGTTTTCACTCGGAGGTGATCTTCCTATTGTAACTTGTGCTGAAATTACTCAGTCTAATCACGCTCTTTCCAAGCCCATCCTTCAACAGAGCGTTACATGGGTTAATTCTTACCCAAGATGGTTTCATCTCTAGGTCAAGAAATTTAACAGGAATGCACCTATGGGGAAAGAATTAGGGTGATTTATTTCTCAATATAATTCCCCATGGAAGCGGGACTAATGTCTGAAGAATGTTAGGGCCCTCATAAAGGTTATTAAGGTAGGAATTTCATAAATTTCTGTTGGAAACTCAAGTGGTAGCATGTTCAAATGGTCACAGATTCAGAAACTGTCTAGAAGAGAACAGCTACTTTGTTCTCTGGAAGAAAGGATATCTGTGGGAGAAAGTTACTTCCAAGGTGACAAAGTTGTTGAGATGTAGGTCTGATGTATTGGAGCCATCCCCTAAGAAACAGAAACTTAAACTAAAAAGAAAAATAATGTACTTAGAAGTTATTGATTCAGAGATGATTGTTTAAATTTTGAATAAAAAAATATGAAATATACCTGTTTGATGAGCTAGCCCAATACCCTCCCCATATCCTCTTTTTAATATGAAATATTTGAATAGTACAGAAAAGTATGAAGGGTAATACAGCACCCATCCCACCCTCTGTATTTAAGTTCATGTTGGGGCTTCTTAGTAAAGCTCATCCTCTTTTTCTATTCTATGGAAGAGTTGTATAAGACAGGGACAATAATTTCTTTTTTTTTTTTTTTTTTTTTTTTAAGATTTTATTTATTCAGTTTTTTCCCCCCAAAGCCCCAGTATATAGTTGTATGTCATAGGTTCACATCCTTCTAGTTGCTGTACGTGGGACTCGGCCTCGCGTTGGACGGAGAAGTGGTGCCTCGGGGCGCTCCCGGGATCCGAACCTGGGCCGCCAGCATCAGAGCGCGCGCACTTAACCGCTAAGCCACGGAGCCGGCCCAGGGACAATAATTTCTTAAGAGTTTGGAGACTGTTAACTGTAAAGCCTGTGGGTCATATTGAAAAAATAAGATATTTTTATATCTTATAATAAGATATTATGTCTTATTGGGGTGTCTCATTGGGGGATAAGCGGAATTTGACTACAAGTCAATCTGTTTAATTGCAATGGTTTATTAGTTTTTAACTTTTGGAGTCAGTTTTAGGAATTTAAATCTTTTCAGAAAATTGTACATTTCATCTACGTTTTAAAATTTATTGGCATAAAGTTGATGATAGTATTCTCTTGTGTCTTTTAGAATCTCTACCTGTAGTTACGTTCTTTTTTATTTCTATCATGACTGATATAGGCCTTCTTCATTTTTAAATTTTTGGATTGGTCTCATAAAGCAGTTTGTAATTTTGTCTCCTCAGAGAATCAGCTTTTGATTTGTTGAACACCTCTACTGTTTCTCAGTTTTCTATTTTATTAATTCTTTGCTCTTCCCTCTATTACTCAACATTATGGTTAAATGTTGGACTCTGGAATCAGCATGTCTGGGTTCATATCCCAGCTCTGCTTGTATCCCAGTTGTGTGACCGTGGACGAGTTACTTCACTTCTGTGCCTCAGGCTTCCCATATGGAAAATGAGACAATATAGTACCTACCTCAGAGTTCGTTTGTGAGGATTAGTTCAATTTTCATAACTGTTCCACATGTGCTTGAAAAAATCATGTAGCCTCTCCTTGTTGATTATGAGATTCTCTTGGAACAAGCTTAATTGGTCAATTTTTCTGTAGGTTTACTTTTTTATTTTTGCTTTATGCATATTTTTTTGAGTGAGGAATATTAACATCTCCAATATAATCATGGATTTGTAAATTTCCCTTTGCAATAGGATAATTTTTTTTTTGTGTTTTGAGTTAAGTACATGCAAATTCATGATTGTAATATGTTCCTGGCAGAGTTTTCCTTTTCATTGTTAAATGAGAACTATCTTTACAGACCTCAGGGTTGGCACTAGTTGGGGGCACCATGTCGCTTGACCATCAACTGACTGTAGGTTTGCTGCTTGAAGCACCCAATCCCACAAATTGCCCAGGTAGGCTTAGGCCTGGGCATAAGTTCTGCTGCTGAAGGCTGTTTGTCATTATCAGCCCTGACTGACTTTCCCTGACCGTTGCCACCTGGTCCTTACCCTGCACCTGCCCCATACCCTCATACCTAAGACCCACCTACCCTGCCCCAGAAGGACTGTCCACCCCACACCTCCAATGGCCTTTATGGGATTTTTCTGTTATTGCATCTTGCCTTGAATTTTATTTTATATCCTGTTAATATTGCTACAACAAGTTTATTTCAGGTAATATTGGCTCAGTATATTTTTGCCATTCCTTTAACTTTCAACTTTTTTTGATGTCATTATGTTTCATATATGTATGTCTCTCCTAAACACCATGTAACAGCTGGAATTTGTTTTGTTTTATTTTCAATATTCCAAATATCTGAGAATTTCCAGCTTTTTCTAGGTAATAGTAAATGTAATCCATTTACTTTTTTTGTGATTGCTGACATATTTAGACTCATTTCTATGGTCTTAGTTTAACAAAAAATTGTTTTGCTTCTTCTCTATTCCTTTCCTACCTTCTATTTGATTGAACCTTTACTTGTCCCATTTTTCATCTCTACAGTTTGGACTTATGCATTCCCTTTTTATTTTTTTCATTGGCTATTCTTTAAATGTTTAACGTGCATCCTTAATGTAGCAAAATCCAAAAACAAAACCTCTGTCATTTTTTTCAACAATATATAGACCGTAATATGCTATTAATCTGAACATTCTCTTCATATTTTTATACTATTTTTGTTTGCAATTTAAGGTTCATGTTGAATTTAATCCCTCAAATTTTACTTATCTTTATTCTTAATAGTCAATTATTATTCAAATTTGTCAAAAGTTTATCAATTTCTTTACTTAACACTGTTTCTTATACATGGTGATGTATGTCTCAGAGAGGGGCTATGACTAGTCAACTCTCTTTCGTTTGCTTTCACTCTTAAAGACTAGTTTAGCTAGATATAGAATTCTTTGTTGGGACTAATTTTCTCTAAGCATTTTGAAGATATTATTTGTGGCTTTTGGCGTCTCCTCTTGCTCAAGCCTTTGAGGAACTAATTGTCATTCCTTTGTATGTGTTGCATCTTTCCCTCTTCAATATCTTTTAGGATTTTCTCCTTATTCTTGATGGTCAACAGTTGCACTGAAATTGTGTCTAGGTGTGGATTTAATTTACCTAGCTTAGGACTTGGTGGGCCCCTGCTGTCTGAGGACTGGTAGCTTTTTAGGGGCTTCTGAGCTGGGGGGAAGAGACCACACTCATATTCATTATAGGTTTATGATATTATTAGCCAAAGATACAAAAATTTATGGAAGCCAGGTGACCTCACAGGGCATAAACCAACTTGTGCCTCCATAGATATGACCATCTTGGCCCATTTTCAGTCAGTCTAGCACTTTCTTGATTCCATGCTTACCTAGCAACCTTCTGTTACTTGGGCTTCTTGTCCTTTAGGGAGACAAGATGCTTATCAGGCTGATACTAAAACCCGATTATCAGGACAGCCTGAAGCAGGGACACAAGGCCCACTGCAGAGCCAGGCATTAACCCTTTAGTGGAGAGATCTGGCACTTCCTGGGAAGAAAGGCTTGAGTAGCCTGGGGGCATTCAGAGGCCTGGGGCAGCAGCGATTTACTAACTCATGCAGAATTACTTAGCATTTCAAGGACCACTCTACTGGTGCACATACGCTAGAAGTCAGCTTTCTCTACACTATCCTGCTGAGTCAGATTTTCAAATGTTCAGACGTAGGACCTGGAGTTCTGCACTAGCATGGTGACCATAATTTGTCAGAATGCCTGCATCTCTAAATGTTAAAAAGAAAGGAAGGAAGGAATTAGGGAATATTTTCTTCTTTCTCATCCATACGCACATCACCCTGTGGTTTCCCGTGCCCAGGGCACAGTCACCCTGCGTGTGTTGCTGTGCACGTGGGCTCACAGCCACGCAGCTCCTCTCACGCCCTCCTAGACATTTTGTCTTGTTTCCTGAGCACCTTCGGAGGCTGCTTGCTCACCTCTCTGGGCTGTGATCTCTCAATTGATGCCCCGTTTCAGAGTGCTCTCTATGGACTCTTAGAAGGGGGAAATATGTAGTCACCTGTATTTGACAGTGTGACAAGCCAACCTGTAGTGACTCTTAACTATTATCAGGATATGATGGAAGAGATTATGGCGTTCATTCTGTAGCTTGGAGTCGAAGTGGGACTATTTTAAAGAAACCTGGTTATTCTCTTGTGATACTTTCTAGGAAGGTTTACTGCAGTTCTTTCTGAATGGAAAGGGTCTTTGTGAAGCCATGTGGAGGCTGTGCAGTGCTCTCCTGGTCTGTCTGAGCTTGACTCTATTGATGCTGATTTCTTGTGGTGAGCAAAATCTTTTTTCTTCCTTTACCTCGCAGAATACATTCTCATTCTCTTCTGTCTTCTTTCTCTCCCTCCTCATTCCCTTTTTCCATAAGGTCTGTGTAGTGAGTACAATTTCCTGCATCGCCTTGGAAGCTGTTGATGATTTAATTCACAAGGAGTATACCACATTACTGACGCTCCTTATGAATCTGTGTATGAAATGTACATCACCAACTGAAGGTCTCTGTGCAGCCCACACGCCACCTGTTGAAGCCTAATTCAGTAGAATCTCTCTTGAATGAATTACTCAGTTAGGTGACATACAGGAACAGGTACTGTTTAGGATGTGCTTCAGAATAGCTTGTTCTAGGCCTGCTAATGCTACACAGACATCTTTTTTATCTTTCAGAAGGTGTAACATGGCAGGCTAAATTCTTCCTAGATAAAACAACACATATGAATCAACAAGGCTCTATTGAGCACCAATTTGGTCAGCATTCAATACAAGGTAAAGAATGAGCCAGTATTCCTGTCTTCCAGAAACTTACTGCAGTTCCAAGGGTAGCGCCCATGAAATAACCAAAGAACAGGATACAACAATTAATTGTATTAAATAGTATGGAAGACTCCAAGAGCTACAGAAGTGTGCACACGAATGAGTCTAATTGTATTGACAACCATTAATTCCATAAATAATTATTGGGCAGTTTCTATATGTAGGGCACCCTGCTAGTTGCTGTGGGCCCCACGTGCAAACAGAAGCTCACTCTGCCTTCAGGGAGCTTACAATTGCTTTAAGGTGGCAAGACAGGCACATTGAAAAGTAAATAACCCTTACAGCACTTCTTCAAGACTTCAAGCACTTTCAGGTCTGGGGGGCATTCCTTTTCTTTCTTTTTTTTCAGTTTAAGTTTCTTTTTATTTTGAAATTGAAACAGCAAAATAAAGTGGTTTGTCTGCAATAACCTTCAGGGAAAAGAAAGTGGAGTCTTTTACCAGTTAAGAAAAGAACTCTGAAACTTTAAGCCCGTGCAACCTCCTCAGCCAAAGTAGAGAACAGATTAGAGGGAGGAAGGATGCCATCAAAATCAGGGGTGATGATGGTCAGCAGATGTACAGCAAAGGTCAACTTTCAGAGTTTCTGCAATTACAGAAAAAAAAAGGTAGCATTTAAGTTGAGAAATAATCATAAGCAGACAAATTCCTGACGCACTAGTATTCGTAAAAAGCTTTGTTACTTTCCTCGGGGGAAGTGATGACTGGGGACAAGCGGATGGTCCCAGCTCTTTTGGTTTCTTCTGCTTTTCAGAAGCAGGTTGGGGATGGGGTGGTGATGTCTTAGTTCCTCCTCACTCACAATCCCCACGAGATCTCATGGTCTCCACCATTTGTATTCTCCCTGACTCCAAAATTCACATCTTCATCCTCGCTCTTACTCCCGAGTTTTTGACTTGTATATTCAACTACCTCCTACTTGACTATCTCACAGGCATCTCAACTCATCAGGTCTAAAATGAAATTCACCATTTTCCTCACTAAATTGTCCCTCGTACTGTGTTTCCATCTCACTAAATTCCATCCCTCTCCCCTCAGCTGTTCCAGTCAGAATCCTGGAGGGTATCCTTGACTCCCTGATCACTCTGGCTTCCAATATAACTTACCCAATCCTGTAGATCAGCCTTCTCAGAATTACCTGTGCCTTCCCTTCTTCTCCACCGAGCCTGCCTTAGTTCACTTCATATATCGTTCACTAAAGTTGCTTCCTGACATGCTCTCAGCCTAGGGTCTGACTTTCCTTTCAATCCACTCTTGCCTCAATAAACATTGTAAAAGGCAAGTCTGATCAGGTCATCTCCTTGTTTACAATCTTTCAAAAATTCTCCGTTAGTGTGAGGATAAAAGACGGGCTTTTCAACATAGCATGTTCTTTCCTATTCCACTCATGCTATTTCTCCAAGCCCACCCCTTGTCTTCTCCCTACACACCAGACATACTCAATTCACTGTGCTTCTTCTTCCTGCAGGCTTTGTGCATGCTACTCTGCCTGAAAGCATCTTTCCTCTCTTCACTTGACTCAGTTCCATCATTTCTTCAAGACTCTGCTCTGGCAACACCTCCTCCAGGAAGCTTTCCCTATCTGACTTTCTTCACCACTACCCAATATCACCTGCAGACTGGGTTAGGTGCTATCCTCAGTATTTCCTTCATGACATTATGCATTGAAATTGTTCATTTTTATAGACAGCGTTTGGCTTCCAGTGAACTTTAAACCTCTTGAAGGCAGGAATATGTCTCCTCCATTTGTATCCCCAAAGTTTAGCTCAGCCCACACATACTGAAGAGTCAGTGACTGTTTGCTTAATGAACAGGTGACAGTTAGACATACTATTAGGTGGTAAGTGAGTGATAGAGAATGCTGGGGAGGGAAGGATCTTGGTGCTCCAGAGAGGGGTAGGGAGGGTGGTCCGGGTAATAGAAAGATCTTGAGCCAAAGTGCAGGAGTGAGAATGTGAGTGAGTTTGAGAGACTGTGAGGAATTAGCTGGTGTTTTAGAGGAAAATACAATCAGGCAGGTGGGAGCCAAATTTTGGAGGGTGTTCCAGGCCAGCCTGAGCAGCTTCTCTTCACTGAATGATGAACTTCTGCCACCACTTAATGCTTCACTGTTGTCAAACGAACTTGTTTCCTAAACATTTACTAAGTCCGAACTGTATGTAAGATATTATATCTAGCTATATAAAATTTGGTTCAGCTATGTTAATTTTGACTCTTTGCCTAGATTGCAAGCCTCTCTGAGGGCAAGGATAGTCTTTTTAAACTCCTTGGTCACTATTTTTTTTATTATTCAACCAATATTTATTGAGAATCTAGTATGTGCTTATAGCTGTGACAGATATATACAAAGGATAATGAGACACGCTTGATTTGATGAGGGTGACACCAATAAAGAAATATTATAACATCACATGTAAGTGCTCTACTAGACCTATTTAAGTGGTGTTTAGGGAGCATGGATGAAGAAGTTATTAACTACCTATGGGGAGTCAGGACAGACTCTCAGAGGGAATATCAGCTCAGCATACAGCCCTCCATTTACTGTCCCAATTAAGGAATTTCCTCTAAGCATCTTGATAGGAAGTTTTCACATTTCTTTCAGTGATGCTCATAGCCATGTAAAACGTTTTTTTTTTTTTTCCATTTTGAACCATTATCTTGGGTGGAAGGCTCTTTCCTCTAAAGTTATTTACTATCTCTCTTCCTGCAATGTAAATTCATTGATTCCAGTTCTGGAGCTACACAGAATAAGTCTAATTAAAAGAGATAACTTTGTCATTTCCCAAGAATATCTTCAATTCTTTTAACCATTCCTCATTTGAGCTAGTCTCTTTTAGGCCTGTTATTTTGGATTTCCCTATTTCACAGCACACTTAGAGAATTGCTAGATGTCTTGATGTTCACATTTGTAAAGCAGTTTTTGAAGCTCAATAAAAAAATGCAGTTAATATCTTCAAATGTTATGCCGCTCCCTAGAAAAGAATGTGAGATGAGGAAAGTGGTGTAGCCATTAGGTCAGCCCCAAAGCACTGCACGGAGTTGTGGAGAATCTCCTGGAAGGGGTCTTGGAGACTTACCTCGTCCAATCTCCTCATTGTGCAGAAGGTGAAGCCGAGATCCAGACAGATAAAGTGGCTTTAAAAGTCTACACAGTTAGCTTATTCCCTCGATCTTTGTGTTTCTAGTCTGTATTTGAAGATGGTGCATAGGAGGGTTTGAGAGCTCATTGAAAGATGAAAATGCAATAATTAGTTATCCTAATTAAAGGGGAATCTAAAACACTTGCTTAAAGCATTTTGCAAGTAACTGTTTATATAATTAATGCTGTTGCTTTTTCTTGCTTTCCTCAAAGCCTCAGGGAGTGGCTACTCTGACCCACAGCTTTATCTGCTGTGGACAGTCTTGTATGTCTGTGGTTTATTGGGTAATGATTTATATTTGCAAGGGAATGCTTGACTGGCAGGGGCTGGGTTAGCTCAGCTAGAGAAACTTGCTAATGAAGCCAAGGTTGAGGGGTTTGGTCCCTGTGAGCCCCTTAGCTTTGCTGTGATCCTTAGCTGTGGTTGATACCCCTAATCCCCACCAGTCATCTCACATGTGTGGGCTTTTGAAAGCAGGAGGGTGCCTGGATGCAGTGAAGGATTATTCCTTCCAAATGCTCACCTGCAGTGGAAAGCCATATGTGTAATAAATAATAATGATGATGATAATTATTATAGCTAATGTTTATGGAGCACTAAATATGTTGCTAGAATCATGCAAGTGTGCTTATATCTTATTTAATTCTCACAGCTCTATGAGGTAAGTGCTATTATTATCTTCATTTTAAAGATGGGGAAAGTGAGGCTTGGGATATTCAACTTGTTCAAGTTTAACTGACTAATATGCAATAGGGTAGGGTCTGCCTAGGATTTGAACTTGAATCTGTCTGACTCCAATGTCTACAGTCTAATTGAAAAACCCAACATTACCATTGTGAATGCTTGATTATGCATTGGTTATCTCTGAGTTCTAAGTCATGTATTAATTCATCTGCTCTTATTTTATTGTTAGGGGGATTGATAGGCATTTAGTATACTGCTTAAGAGCATGGACTCTGAGGCCAGAATTCTTGAGTTCAAATCGTAGTTCCACTGTGTGTTAACTTTGTGACCAAGACCAAGTTTTCAGACCTCTTTGTGCCTTGTCTTTCTCATCTGTAAAATGGAAAAATAATAGCACCTACTTCTTCGATTTCTTGAGGGGGGATTAAACTAGTTAATACCAACAGAAGGTTTAAATAGCACCTAGTGTTTGGTATTGCTGGATGACCTAAGAAGAAACTAACAGCAACATCTTTGAAAAATGTGCTCATTTACATTCAACATCTTTGAAAAATGTGCTCATTTACATTGTCTTAGTATTCCAAGTGGCATCACTCCCAAACTGCAAGTCTGCGTGCTCATAAGGAGAGGGCGAGAAAGCTAGGCAGGCACCCAGAGCCTCTGGAGAATGTGTGTGGAAAACAAGCATGGATTGTTAAAAAACAGAAAAAATTCAAGAAGGTGCCCATATGAAAGTTTAAATTTTCCTCCCCTTAGCCCCCTCCCTCCTTTTTGAGCGTGCCAGGAACTCGTGGTTATAGAAGGCCATTGTGCAACCTCCTTTGCTGGGAACACAGCGTGTATATTGCATTCCCTCCCGAGGCAGGTCTGCTCCCATGCTTGTTGTCTGGCTCCAGCCTCCCGTTAATAGAATCCCTGGGGAAGAGTAGTTTCCTTACATTAGGTAGTAATGCTCTTGTTAATGATAAATCGAGGAAAAGCTGCTTTTTTACATTAGGTGAGTGGTCCTTTGATAATGGAGTGGGAATCGGACAAAGAGTTTTATTCTATTTTGCTAGGAGAGTGAGAACTGCCTGAAATATTCTTTTTCCTTGTCTGTTACTAGAAAGTGGCACAGTCAAAGCCTTTTGGCTTTCCATTTTAATAGAACAACTCGAACTATATGCATGTGACAGGTGGTTTTAATCTTTTTTTCTTTTATGTTGTCTTTTGGTAGGTGATGAGCTTCAAAATAGATCTTAAGGCTTCATCATAAACCATGGTCTGTTAGTGGTCCCACAGATACCAGTTGGGTTGAATGGTGAGGATATGCTTTCAGCTGAATTCTGAGTCTTTTCTTCTAGACTGAGGAGTCAAGTTACCCACTCTAGGGAGGTCTTGTGGTTTGGCTTATTTTGAGATGTCTGTGGTCAGTGTGGCCTGACCCTGGAGAAAGAATTGAGTTCTGAATGGCCAGTAGAACTATAACTGATTGTTAAGGCTCTTTGGAGTCTTATTAATACCCCAAACAATTTGATTTTCACTTCACCTCTAGGTTGGGAAAGACTGAGATCAGCTTCTGGGACTGAGGGATGAAGCTCTGTTTTCCAGGGAGCTGACCCCGTGGTGATAGGTGCCTTGTTTGTCATGATTACCTAAATAAAGGCATGCTTGGGGGCCAGCAGAGCCTAGTTACATAGCCTCCTTTGCTATGGTCCATGAGACATCTGAGAAAGAGTCTCCTACCCGAGGGTAAAAGCCCTCTGTAATTTCCTCTAAGGATTTGTAAGAAAGAGGAGCTTTTGGGAACTCCTTTAGGTTCCTTCCCAAACTACACACATTGGAAACCAATCAAAGTAGTGCTGGCTTGTTGATTTAGAACCAGGGCCTGTATCGACAAGCATAATGCCCCTGTGGGATAAATTAGTGAAGGAGGGTACTTGGGATATAATTAGTATAGCACACACATTTAAAAAAAAATGTTTTTATTATTCTTTGGTTGAGTGGTTATAGGCTCATAATAAGTTACCTATTTGTAGAATTGTTCCTTACTTAGTGTTTTTTCCCAAAATGTTTAGGGGAGAGTAAGTCCTGGGTAGGGATATGTTTTTAGGAGAAAGAAAACATTGATTGGGTGCCTACTGTATGTTGGGCATTGTGTTCGGTGCTTTATATGAATCATTTTTTAGGACAACTTTCTGAGGTAAATTTTTAAATTAGTCTTTTTACTCATTTTACCAACAAAGAAACCAAAACTCAGGATCCAGTGGTTAATACATTTGCAGGGCTGGCATTCTAACCAGTCTGACTCGAGTTTACCAGGTGGTGTGGTATTGATGAATTGGAAGCTGACTTTGAGGTGGGTTTTAGGGAGTTATAGGCCACTGGACAGGGTACTATCCTAGGGAATAGCGGCAAAGCCTACGTGATCAAGTTTTCCAATTGTACCCTTTGCATGAGTTGCCTCAGGCACGAGGCAGCTACAGATCTTATTTTAGCAGAATTAAACTCTTTAATGGATTTTTCTCCCCATACCCTGAGAATATTTCTGGTCTAAGAGATATCTTCCTTTTCAGGAAGATCTGTTCCACACAATAGACCACAAGCAAAATGTATTTCTAGTCTTATGAAAAAAAAAAGGAGATTATTTAGGCTTTATTTTTTTCTGCACATCAGGCACACTTTAAAAAAATGTAGTTCTTAATTCTATCTTGACGTGAATTTAAAAATTTGCCTGAAATGACTGTGCTAGAAAAGAACCGATGAAGGCAACGTTGGTAAGTGTTGTTAATGCATTGATAAATGGACCTGCAATTCTGTGTATCAATCTTCTCATATTAAAGGGTTGATTGTGGATTTGAAAGTGGGGGGCCTTACTTATCCCTCCTTTTAATACTTGGAGCTTGAATATTAATATTTCAGGTGAAATATAAGTTTCAGACTTGCAAATTTTTGTCAGGTAATCAAAGGGAAGAGAGAATTGTAAGAGCAGGGGGCCGGGGGTGGGTGGGAGGTAAGAGGACCTCTTAGTGTCAGCAAGATGGAAATCAACTGGATAATGAGGATCGCTAAAGTAAATAATTTCCATTTTATCCCCAATAAGAATATTCCCTCCCTAACCTTTCAAATTCCCCTCTCACCTCCTGCGCATTTGAAACAAACGGTTATCTACTCTTCATTCCTGAAAGGAGCCCTGAAGTTGGTGTAGTTATGGAATTCTGAAGTGTTTCTCTCTGGGGCCCTCTCTCTGAAGCTGGTAGACCACGGGCATTAACATGTATGTTGGTCTTATACATGTTTCACAAAACCCTATTTGTTTTTATCATTTGAATTTGTGAGTGTGGTAACACCTCCCAAAGTATATTAGATATTCTCATCTTGGGGATTCATGGATAACTCTGGAATTTCTGCAGAAAAACAAGAGATTCTGTATAATGTGTCCAGTTAAGGCTAGCAGAAACGCAAAACGAAATGGATAGCTTGTATGTATTCCTCCCTCTTAAAACGACATTTATTTTTTCTGTCTCACTTCACTGGTACAGATTCTGATGTTTTCTCTGGCCACATCATGGGGATGATCTTGCAGCATTTCTTAAAGCAACACTCCAAGCAGCTGGCATGGGTTTAGTTCTTTATGGGAAAGACTCTGCAACAGCTGCACCAAGTTAGCCAAGCTACCGTGAATAGGCACAAAGAAAAATATCCTCTTTACTGCCATCGGTCTTCAGTGGCTGGAGGGGAGCATTAGGACCAGCTCTCCATCTGAGATGGTACTTGTCACTAGCTGATTTGATGTGAAATGAGCCACTTAACCACGTAATAGGCACATCTTTTCTCTCTTTCTCTTTTAGGTGTGTAGAAAGCATCTCGGGTTAAGATAGGATCAGCACATAGAACTGGTACCTTCCGGGACGGGCATCAAAAAACGCGGCTCTGGCAGTCAGACCTCAGTGAAGTGTAAACTGACTTTGTGAGCACTCCTTCTGCCTCTCTCTCCTCTCCCTCCTCTGTTCGATTTAGAAACTTGGATTGATGTACATTACCCTCATAAGTTAGCACTTGAAAACAAGAAAAAGATTTACCAATCCTCAGTGTTATTTAATGGAAAAGCATCTTGCATTCATACATTTTGGTGGCAGAATCAGGTGGTACATGAGCTTGTTCTTCACAGAAGACTCTATCAAGAAGGGAACATAGTTATGTCAATGTGGCTCTGGGAAAAAATGATGGATTATACAACATAAAAACATTATTGTCTAACATGATTTTTTTTTTTTTTTGGAAAGCTACACGTAATCTCAAGCTTTAACTTCTGTTTGTTCATCTCAATCTTATTCTGCAAAGAATTTTAAACGGCTGATATTACGATTATTATTTACATGTCGGGGTCTTTAAGTTCTTTTATTGTTTCAGACCTTGTTGAGATCAAATCTGATTCTTTTCTCCCTTCACTGGACTGTAACTCCTTGAGTTCAGGGATTGTGTTGTTTGCAGTTGTATCCCCAGAACCTGGCACTGTGCCTAGTGCATAGTAAGTGATCAATGAATATTTGCTAGTGAAATGGATAACTAACAAAATATAATTTAACAGAGACAAATGTAGTCCAGTATAATCTATTTTTTATAACTGGGGAGAATGTCAATCAGAATTAGCAGTCTGAATTGTGGAATGTATGTAAGGTACTGCAGAATGTTCTGTTTGCATCTCTGGCTAACTGGAGGCTGTGGGGCCTGCTTTAATCAATAGATTTGATCACTCAATAAACCAAATTTAAAATTAATTTTTCTGCATGGGTCTACTAAAATATTTATGAATTATTTCACCTTTTAAGCTGAGATGGTCCTCCATTCTAATTTTTTATGATACAGTACTGCCCTCTGTGATCTCTTCTTATAGCAAATTAGTGTAAGCCTGACTGGTGGGATCTAGATAACTAACCGGTGACCATAGTGATGCCCCTTCCTTGGAACGTGCTAAGCTTTATTTTCCAAAAAGAAGTAGCTTTCTAAAATAGGTTTTTACTTTGAAATATGTTCCAATTTTGTAAGGTCTTAGGTAAAATGTATTACGCTTATAAATATGTCTAGGGATAAAATGAATATTTGCTGAACTGAATTGAATACCGAAACTCTTAGATTAAAAAACCAGATATTTATAAACTCCTATTGGCGGGTCGCATTCTTAATATACAGGTTTATAGAGGAAACTGTCCTTCAGTAGGTGTATTTTCTCACACTGTTGCCCCCATTTCTCCTACCCTCAAAAGGAAAACGTGCAGGAAATGAACATTTATGATGAAAGCCTCCTAAATCTTTCCATGTGAAACCCTGAAGTCCCACAGCTGAGGGCCAGAACTCCTAAGAAGATGTTTGTCCCAGCCTGTGGGAGGAGAGGAGACTGCGAGCTTCTAAGCTGCCTCCTTTCTTTTTAGTCATATGGGGGAGGATGTCAACTCTACCACAAACGTATTTCTGCATTTGAATATATAAATGATAGAGTTCCTTACCTTTTTAAAGTCTCTCTCTGACAGGTAGGCTCAGAAAACATCTCTCCCTAAAACTGAAATGTTGATATAAATATCTGAAGAAAAATTCTAATCACAGTATAAGTTGAACAGGCTCACTGATCTTGTATACCTGGAAAAAGGTTTTCAAACAGACTTTGTCAGCTCAGCCTTGGCATTTCTTGTCAAACAAAAGCATGCCTAAAGACACATTTCAAAAGCAGATGATGCAGCGCTTGCTAACCTGCAGAAAATCGAAAAGAAACGCAGAGGCCAAGAACAAACAGAGCAGGAACCAATGAGAAATGGAGCACAGTTCTGAGAAACCATTTCAGAGAACCAAATATGTTTTAAAAAGGCCTCATCAATAATTAGACATCAGCAAGTCAAATTCTAATTTTTTGTTTGCTGCGATTGTCTTAAGATTTGTAATGAAGGAATGAAATGATCGATTCAGCCTCAGCTTAAAAAAGCTAGTACCATCTGGAGGGTAGGATGGGAAAAAAGAAGGTGGAAGAGGGGAAGAAATCTTATTTTTGGCTTGTACAAGTTGAGTTATCTTACATAATGTCAAAATTGAAAGGTTTCAATCAACTGTAGATTAGGGTCAAGTGGCCCTTAGCAGAATTACAGTCTAGTGGGAAGATAAATGCACACACAAAAGATTGCAGCACATTATTGCTGTGGCAGAGCTAGGTTAACTGGTTAGAAGGAGCATAAGAGCAGAAAGATCCAAGTTTGTTTGTGGGAGTCAAGGCCCATTGTCCAGAGAAGTTCCTGTTGGAGCTGAGACTTGAAGGAGGAGTAGGAGGTGTCCAAGTGGTCTGTTGACAGGGGGCTATCAGGCAGAGGTAAGAGAACATGCTAAGGTATAGGGAGGTGTAAGAACAAAATTACTAGAGAATCAACGGTCGGGTAGAGAATGGAGGGTGATGAGGTTGGTGGGTTGTCAGAAACCAACTCACAAGGGCTTTGAAGCACATGCAGAAAGTTTAGATTTTACCGCACAGCCCTTGCAGAATTTGCGCTTGTGAGCAAAATGAGATTCCTGTGATGGAAAATGTAACTTTGGTGGCAGTGTAGATACTAGACTAAAAAGGGGGTAATAACAACATATGCTATGGACCACCCATTCCAGAATCACCTTGCCAGGCTCCACCTAGACCACTAATCAGAACTCGGGGTGGATCTCACGAATCTGCATTTTTTACAAGATCCCCGTGATTATTATGCCCTGCAAAATGTGGGTACCACTGGGTTAGAGAACAAAGCAGTTAGGAGGCTATGATTACAGTTCACGAACGAGATGATTAACCATCTCCTTAATCCAGCAGTGGCAGTGGGAGAAGAGAGTAAAGTAAGTGTGTAAGAGAGATTGAGGAGGGGAAGAATAGGCAGGATTTGGTGATTTGTTGCATGAGACAGATGAGAAAAGTCTAACAACACCGGGCTAGGTGGTGGTGCCACTAACTTAAATAGGAAATTTAGCAGGAGGAATAATGTGGTGGAGGTGAGTGGGAGAGGGAGATGAGATCAGTATTAGAGTTCCCGAGTCTGAGGGGCCTGTGGAACACCCAGCGAAGCTATCTCACAGCGATTATATGTACAGTTCAGGAAAGTGGTTTGGGCTGGATATAGGAGATATAGGCAACTTCAGATAACACTTGTAACCATGGGTTTGGGTATATTAGGAAAGACAACAAAATCATTTTGTTAGGACCAGTGGAACATACCTGAATTCCTCATTAAATGTAGAGGTGCACTCTGGAAGCCAATTAGCCTTCAGCTTGGTAAAGCATCATGTATTAATGCATGAGAGTTTAATTGCTTCTCATCTTGAACTGCTCTTCGCCTCAGTGGCAATTTCACTCATTCAGAGGTAGGTAAGAGGATTAGTTAACTGTAACAAATCCCTGATTTTCAGTAGCTAAACACAGTAAAATCTATATCTCCTGAATGTAACAGTCCAATGCGATTGGCAGGAAGTTTCCTCCATGTGGTGATTCAGGGACACAGTTCCTTCCAACATCTGGCTCCACCATTCTCTAAAGTCTCAAAAGATCTGCATCCAGGTGCAGCTGGGAGGAGAGAGCATGGAGAAGCTACATCCACTTCTTAGTCACCTTGGCCCAGAAATGACCTTGGCTCACATTCCACTGGTAAACACTATTTATATGGTGAACACTATATTATAGGGTTATATGGCTTCGCTGAGGTGCAAGGAGGCTGGGAAATGTCATGCCTGACTGGGCAACTGCTTCTCAGTAACAACTTTATATAATGGAAGGGGGCACACAAATTTTTGGAGGATGGTTACTCTTTTCTAGCACAGTAGCCATACCATTAGATTAGAGAAGGTTCTGACCTGATATCTGGAGTAGATTAAAAAACACTCCATGAAAGTGTCTAAATATTGATTAACTAGAATTTGTGAAGCCCTGCTATACACTCAGCACTATTTTAGGCACTATAGGAATAGAATTAAAACATGAATGGACTGACCAATCAGAAGATTTATTTGCCACGTACTATGACTATAACATTACGTGGAAACTTAAGTTTAAATGATGACTCCTCTCCTTGAGGAAGAAAGAATGACTCCCATGAAGTGATCAGCAATCAGTACTAGAGAGAATATTCACCTTTAGCAGTAAGAAATATTGTACATATTGTTTTCAAGAATAAAATCCTGGAGGACTGAGGTATTTAGGACAGGCATATTTGAGGAGGTGGAGCTAGGACTAAGCCTTACAGAATGGGATTTGGATGGATGGAGTGGAGGGGGGGGACCGTGCCAAGAAGAGCAAAGCAGATGTGAAGGCACAGAGGCAGCATGAATGCAGGTGTTCATGGAACACGAACCCAGTCTGACAAGAGCAGAAGACATGTGTTGGACAACCAGCCATCTCAATAAAATTGCATTTATTTGTTACTGCAGCAGAAAAAAATAGTTTGATAGATTTGCACCAAATTTGGCTTCATGGAGAGATGGGCTGTTTTGTGGGAGTTGGTTGAATGGGTCATAGATCAAGAAAATGAATATTGTTTTTTAACCTCTAAAATGTAATTCACAAGGGCAGATGCTTTAAATTGCAGGTTGTACTGTTTCTCACGTTGGCAGCTCTGTGTAACTTGCTCACTCTTTGTAGTGGGCTCCAGGGTGAGCAGTAGCAGGGATTTATTTATTCAACAACAGTTAATGATTCTCCTGAGCCACGCAGGGTAAGACAGCTCGTGGAAAATAAGGCTATCTTGGTTGAATGGGGTCATCTTATAAAGGGCTTTGACAGTCACACGGCTGAGTTCAGACTTGATGTGGTAGGTACTGGGGAGCCATTGAAAGTTTCCAAATAGGTGAGTAACTTTTTGAGAGTAACTTTGAAAGAGTGTTAATGAAAATTCATCTTCCATCAATATGCAGGATGGCTGGAAGTGAGGGAGGCTGGTGGAAGGGAGTTATGGCAGACAATTTTAGAAATCCAGGTGTGTAGGGCTGAGGCTGGTATAGAGGGAATGGAGGAGAAGTTCAAGGGGAAATGGTAAATGTGAGGGAAGAGTCAAAATCCTAAGATTATGGGCCTGGGAGAATGGCAGTGCTGCCAAAGGGAATTAGCGGATGGCAGAGTGTGGGGAGGAGTAAGAAGATGATCGAGTGATTACAGCATGCCATGGGTTGACAGCATGGCTGGTAAAGAATGCTCGCTATTTCTTTAGTCTCATTAGTTATGGGAGTGCGTTTGCACTGCATCCGACCACTTGCTTCCTGCAGCTAGCAGGCTTAGTTTGGAGCCTCCTCAGGTGCCCGGCAGCCCTCTAATCTGAGGATAAAGGATTGCAAGCCAAGACTGAAGGCTTTGGAGTAGTCTGTAATTTTTATTGACAGCCCCAGAAAGTTCTAGATGCACTTAGCACCTCCAAAGAAGCGCTAAATGATTTAACATTTTCGGGACAAATTGGTTCTATTAGTCTCGAGTGCCAAATTCACCAAAAATAGCTCATTAGCTGTACATTGTGATTTCACTAGGGTGCCCTGCTCTTGGCTGGCTTCCAAAGAACACATTTGTATTAAAATGTCCCTATTATGGAGTGTGATACCTATTAATGGAACACTATATGCAGCAGAGCATCTCCCTTTGCCTCCTCCCTGTCTTTCAACCTGAAGTTTGTTTTTTCCATCCATTTTTGCCAAGTGACCTGCTTTGCGGGGGTTAAACTTTACCTAATGGGCTAAGGACTGAGATGTTGCAGCTATCAATCTCTCATCTGGGTTTAAGCATCTTGGTTTTCCCTTTCTCTGTGCTTACTGCCAATCCTGACCCTTTCATTCCATCCTAGCCTGGGGAAATAAAGGGGGGGGGGCAAAGTTGAGAGTGGGCTCCAAGCCCAGACCTACAGCTGTGCCTGATTGACCGACATTTCTGTTGTTAGCCACAAAAAAGGCCACTTTTAATGGCTAAAACAAGCATGACCAGCTGGTGTGACAGGCCTTGGGTTTTTGTCTAGTTGCATTAAAATTCATCAGTTCCGGTCCTTTTTCATCATGTGCATGATTTCAAGGGTGATATTTCCAGATTTATATTTTAGTGAAGTTCTGGCTATCAAATAGTACCTGCAAGTCTTTTTTTTTTTTTTTAAATGATATCCTCCATTTTGTAGGTGGCTTTAAACTTGCATTAAAAATGACTTAGAGCAAAAATAAATGAGGGATACATTTTATTCATCAGGAGAGACCTGTGGAGAGGTTCAATAATAATAGAAAATCAAGAGATCATACTAAATTCAAGAAAGTTCACTGAATTGATATAAACATTTGTCTGAAAAAGAGTGTTTTCTGAAGTTCTAGATATGAAGCCCATTAGGTGCCTTCCATGTTTAAATTGAGCATGATATCTTTGAATCTGAGATCTAGATTTTCTTCTTTGTCTGGACCTGGAGTAGAAGTGTTGAGAACGGCACCATAGGTTGGTCTGACGGGGAAAAGTATATGTCAATGAAAAACATCATTAGTACCAGGTGCATTTTTTCACAAATACATTTGTTTTTAAAGTAATGTATTAATTGAACATACAGTGAGCACCTACAATGGACCAGCACTGTGGGTGATGATGTAAAAACAAACAAGACACAATCTCTGACCTCAAGACGTTCACATAAAACACGTACACAAATAGTGTTTTTAAAAATCCAGAAGATGAAATATGCTAAAGTGATAAGCAAAGAAATAAGCAAACAGAAATAAAACAGGAGGTATGAGCAGAATACTTTAGTAATACGGCGGATGGCAAGATTGCCCATTGGAGATATCGAGGAGTAGACATTTTTTGCCTTTTCCCATGCATTGCCCTGGTTATGCTCTGGAGGGATATGAGCTGGGCTTGGAAGACCACTTAGGCAAGTTCTGGATCATTCATTTTAATTTTCAGAAATGCCACAACTCCACCCTTAAACCACAAGCTAGTTGTAATTCTTTGAAAAGCCTCAAGTTAAATTAAATTCATTTCTTTTTAAGAGCATGAAATTATGTGAAAGTTAATTTTTATCTCCCTTGGGTATATATTTCCAAATAGTAAATTATCTTGGGAATAACATGGGAGATCTTTAAAAAACATAATACAGAATGATGTTAAGCTTTATTGATAGATCAAAGAGGTCTGGATAAAAATCTCTATGTAGAGTTTCCTAATAATACATCCATAATTTTAAATTAATGGTTCTCAATTGAGAATCTCTAGGGCAGGATGCAGGATTCTGTTCTAGACACAAGTACTGAAGGTGATGCTGATGAGCATCCAGAGTTGAGACCACTGCATCACACCTAGAATTGGAACACCTGAAATTGCTCACTTGAAAAAAAAAAAGCACAGTCTGTGGATATCTCATTAATTACTGTTTTTATTCCAGGTATTATTAACTGGAAAAGAGAAATTTTTCTTCCTTAATATATTTCTGCAACCAAAAGAGAGTGATATCACACAAATATTAGGAGCATCTTAGAGAATCACAATCACAGGTAAGGTTATGCTACTTTCCTTCTTTAGAAATTAAAATGACCTCTCTTTTCTAGTATCACCAGTAAAGACAAGTTAGAGTCAACCAAGTAGCAAGTCCTTAGACTTCCTTGGAAGGTGTGTTGAGTGGATGGAGTTTTACTGTGGTGTGCAGGGTCGCAGGGTGCAATTTCATTTACAGGTTTGGATACATGCACTTTCACATACATTGTGCTGGTTATTCTGTTTGACCTTCCCCACCTCACCTGTGAGATTCATACTCTGGCCTTTTCTTCACTGCAGTGGATTCCAGGAAGCTGACCCCTTGGATTCTGCTGACATCCCCAACCCCTGCCCTCCCTGACTGGTAGAGCTGCGTCCTCCAAGGCTATAGCTCCTGTGGGCTGGCCTCTCATCTACGGCTCCAGCTCTCAACAAGCTACAGCAACACATCTCCTTCTTTTGCTCCTTCAGGCCCGTGGTGGCAATGGCTTCCCAATGTTTCTAGTCCTGGGCACCTCAATACCTCCTGTTAGATCCCCTGACCCTGCTCTGTGAATAGTACTTCCTTACATTGCTTCAGAATCCCATCTGGGTCTTCCGCCTCTCACCAGGACCTGACTGATATGTGAATCACATTGCAAAGAGCTCCCTGGATGTTCACACAGAATAGCCCAGAAGATTTGTCTCTTTAGAGACTGACCAGGGCAGCGTGAAATGGCCAAGTATAAGAATGGGAGCATCAGGAAGGAGGGACTGATGAACAGAGTTCTTGGGGGGAGAATTTTAATAGATTAAAGCAGAAAGGGAAGTAGGAAAGGTTTATGCTGACTGCATAAACAGAGAATGTCTAGGAACATTAAAGAAAGAAAACTGTTAGATTTAGCTTGCATTCATAAGAAAACATTTTGAAAATAGATCTTGCAAGCCAAATGATGAAGACTCAATCTTATCTCACAATATAGCCATGGCTCTGAACGGTATGAGGTGACAGCATATCAGAGAGAGAATAAATATAGTAACTACTAACCACAGGCAGGGCACCGTCCTTGCTCTAGTCGTCGATGTTTCTGGCGTCCGCTGCAGCATTTGTATGTCTCTGGGAAGGTGGGGAAGTGCCGATGACAGCTCTGCATGTTGGGAAAAGTTTTTGTGTGCTGTCAGACTTTCTCAGGCTTGTCAGGTTACCGGAAGGCAAAATTTGACTTTGCGTTATGTCTCATTTCTCAGTTGTATGTGGATACTTTCAAAGCTCCGTACTTTACATACCGATTTAGGGACACTAGGAATCTTCCTCTTGGTGTACGATTGTGTCAAGAAAAAGTCAACAAGTTTGTTCTCAGAGCTTAGCATACACTAGGCACTACATAAACCTCATGTGCTTAATTTAATATATATTTGTTGTATATATTTATGAACCAGCCACAGAGATAAGAGAAGTTGTTTCTGTTCCCGAGCACCTTATTCTAGGTGGAACTTCAACTTACCCTGAGCTCATCTTCAGCCCTCCGGGCTGGGAGAGATGAGAGCCCTCTCTATACATGTAAGAAAAGTGAGAGAGGTAGATGGGCAAGATACCATACCTATAAGGAAGTAAGGCAGGATCTTTTAGAGAAAGAAAAGTTCTGTTCATGTTCATCGCTAATAGCCAATAATAGCACTTAGCTTCAGTTAAGTGTTTGCACATGCCAGACACTATTCTAACCTTTTTTTATGAATTGGATTATTCTCACCAGCCCTTTGAGGTAGGTTGTATTATTGTCCCCATTTTACAGATGAGGAAATTGGGCACATGGAGTTCAAATAACTTTCCCAGGGTCCCACAGACAAGAACGTGTAGGGCCAGGATTAGATCCTAGGCAGCCAGACACCACAGTTGGAGGAAAAAGTCACATCTAGTAGAGGGAATCCAGACTCTGTGGAGGAGACTGCATTTGACAAGGGTCTGTGTAGACGGTTAAGGTGTTAATAATTTGAAATGGTGAATATGGCAGAGAGACGAGAGAGGGCATTCCAGTTGAAAAGAAAATGTAACCATCTAAAGTAGAAGTTTTCAGCCCTAACCATATCTTGTTAGGGGTTACTTTTCCATTTTCCCTATTACCACCTCATAATACAGGAAAATACCTCAACTCCTAAGTGACCACAAGAGTCTGGAAAACAGAAGGGTGAACTGACAGTGTCAGTGAACACAGCCCTTAATTAGTGACCAGTAAGAGCTGGCAATGAGAACTGAAAACATGGAACGTAAAACTCAAATTCCTACGTGTTTAGGGAGGTCTCACATCTCCTCCAGCCAGGAGGGTTTGTAGGTGAATTCAGAATAAGTTGAAGTTCTCTTTCCACATCAATGATTCATCTTTAAAAAAGCGAAGTTACTGAATAAAAGTGAAATTGGGTTTTCAAGTGCCTCTGGCCATTTTCGAGTCCTGCCTTCCGCCGGCTTCTTGCTGTGCCGGTGTTTCTTCTTCTCGGTGTGATTTCACCTTAAAGCAGGGTGTTTTTAGGCAGCAGCAAAGCCTTCAAGGAGAACCATGGAGAGTCCTTCTGGACATGGGCTGGGAGAGGAGACTTGGTCAGTTAATGAATCAACAGTATTTGTTGAGCACTTACTCTATGAGTCTAGAACTGTGCTAAGCACGTTTAATAGGAGGTAGATTTTCTTAAAGCATAAAAGCAACTATGGTTAGAGTTTGCCTTCTCCCATACTGAGCTATCTCAGAGACAAAGGTAGTTCCATTCCTCAATTCCAACCGGGAACTGACAATCCTGAGTGTTACATACCGTGAAGAGCTCTGTCGCGCCTCTGCGAGCATGGAGGCTGGCATCGCACTGTGCTGCTGGGGAAAGGCTGGCTCGAGGAGTGGCAGGTCTATTCAGAGAGCTCCACTGGGAAGAAATAATGAATGGAAATGAGGGAGGGGACATGATATAGAGACAGAACATGACTGTCTTCAGTTTGGACATCAGGATAGTGCTGCAGAAAGCTGTTCTGAAAGCCATCACTGATTCTCGGCAGAGCTAGAAGGAGGACGAGTTTTCTTTTGTCTTTTCCTTCCACACTCAGTTGTGCATTCCTGTTACTCTGTTTTAACAAGAGGATGTTTCTGTTTTCCAAACTTGAGTTCACAAGCAGATGCAAAATATTTCCATCTGGACACGAGCCAAGTGTGGGGCACCCTGCGTTGCATTGCAAATGGTTCCAATGAGCCTGGGGAATCCGGAAACACTGCCCACACGTTTACGGGCCTGGCTTCTCCCATCCTTGTGCAGCCTCATGGCTCTTTAAAGAAGGAGCACTCCTTAGTGACCTTTGGATTCTGATCCAGCGACTCTCTCAGACCCTCTCCCGGAGGGACAGCTGACTTCTCTCCACTCATAGAGAGAGCTGTGGGGTGCCAGGCCATGGTCAAGCTGGCAATCCCCTGATATCTCAACGCCTCCCCCACCTTTGTAGTGACTAGCAAGAACCGAGCTTGCTGGCACTGCTGCAGCATGAAGAGTGGAAGGAGTCTTTGTGACGGAGAAGGAAAGGGGGACAGGTGGTCAGACGGAATGAGAAGGCCCCCAGCCAGCTCTTTGAGAGAAGGGAGTGCATTTCATGTGCCCTAATGGCACCCCTGACTGAGGGGCCATATGGAGCCCTGGATGCTGCATAATTCCATCTTACTCCCCAGTTGAGACCACCTTTTCCTGCCGAAATCAGAGCATCAATTGGGTCAAGCAGTTGCCGCTGATATTTCCTACTGCTTTCATTCAGAGGGGAAAGTTAAAAATATAAGGTGCACCTTGGCATCTGATCCTAGCACATCTTTTATAGTTGGAGTCTGGCCAAACTTCAGCATTGTAGAGCCTTCTGGGAATGTATTATTTCAAATACCTGAATTTTAGAGATAGTCAAGGTTAACCCTTTAAGCCAGGGGACAGAAACTGGTAGGATAAAGGACTGAATCTGGCTGTAGATTCACCTGGAGAACTGTCACCTGCTCACACCACTCCCTGTGGCTGAACCCCCTGCTGATTCACACAGCTAAGTCGTATGCCTGGCCCCAAAGGCATTGGGTTTATAACCCCTGCTTAGGCACTGGCACTTCTAAGTGGCTTTTTGATGGAAATATTTCTGAAAGATATTGTGCTTCCCTGCTGTCTGAAGCAATATACAATGACATAATTTCCTTTCCTGTTCTCGTCATATGCTCTAGCTACGTCTCTAGTCATAGCTATAAATTCAGAGTTAGACAGTGTGGACAAAGAGCTGACTGGGACTGACCCTAGGGGGCCGTGGAACTTGCTCTGAAAAGGTCCCTGAGGCCAGGCTGCCCTTTGGTTGATTGTCTGGTGCTTGTAAAGGCCGGGTGAAGCTAGGTAGGGTAGGATGCCGAACTCTGAGTAGGGTGGGATGGCGGCTTCCTCCGACTAATTAATGAGAGAATCAGATGGAAGCTCTCTCAGCCTCTGGAATATCCTGTCTTCTGCATTGTTGCCACGTCCCTGGCCTTGGCTACTCTTTCCAAGAATGTAGAGGAACTTCCTGATGGACACAGTGGACCAACGCTGTGCAGAGTCCCACCAACTGAACACCTCTTTGTCCAATCTGCGGTTTCCTTAACCTTTGGGGTCCTAGTGGCTTGTGGTCTCTGATCCTGTGATGGGATTTTCCAATGAATGGTTCAAGTGACGTGGGCACATGCTGTCAGTGTGAGTGCTCAGTCCTAATTTTATATATATGTATGTATATATATAATTCCATATATTATATCATATAATATATATTTAATTATTATATAATATATAATTATAATATAATATCATATATAATATATATTATATATAATTAATTCCATATATATATAATTCCAATTCCTTAAAATAATACTCTCTCTTTGTGTATATATATTTATATTTGGTATCTGACTATGCTGGAGAGTGAGGAGGAGGCTGCAGTGGTTCCTGTGACATGGTAGATTCTAAAAGGCAATGCCCTCTGCATGCCCTGCTCCACAACACTTCCCGAATTCTCCCTTGCTTATAATACATTTTCTGCAGGAGACTCTATATCCCAAGCTCAAGGTACTGCCACTTAGCCCCAAACCCTCGTACTGCTACTTTCTGAATGGTAGTGCAAAGGCAGGAGCTGCCAGGGCAGCAGAATTCCAGAAGCTCAGAAGACAGTTCCAGTGCAGCTGAGGGATGGCACCTGCTTTCTTGCATCCTGGGGTGGTGAGCAGACACTGGGATCAAAGTCTTTTTTGTGGTTTTCAATGTCCTCCACATTGTTTGGATTCAGAAGATGGCATGTATGTATTCTGAGAATGTGTTTTTCAACCTATCCCTATTTATATTCCAATTAGTGTAACCTTCCCCTTGACTATGACCTGTGATTACCTGTCACATTGAGCTTCCAGGGCTGTTACCAGTTTTTGTCCTTTGTGAATCTCCTTGATTATTTTTATCAGAAGCTGAGGGGTGGGTGGACATTGCAGGCACTATTTTGTGCCACCATCTTGGTACAGAAGTCCCCTGGCCCCTGCTTTGAAGAGAGAACCAGCAAGAGCAGAGCAATACTCTGACCTTACTTTTTCTATTTTCCTAAGTGCTTTTGTTAAAATTCTGTCTTTTACTAGAAAAAACAATGTCATTTCCCTCTAACCTCCTCTCATCTGCTGTTTCAAATTTGAATTTTTGTTCTCATTTTCAGTTTTAAGCAGCAATCTCTTGCTGATAATTCCAAATCTTGTGCTGACAGGGTGATCAGGACACTGCTAAGCATCGGATTTGGAATCAGAAGGTGAAGAGCGGAATCCTCTTAGTTAATTGAGAGGGTTAATTAATTAATTAATTAATTGAAGTTAACTCTCTCTTCCTCAGTAGAGTAGATCAGGGACCATTTCCCATTTTTCTTCTTACCCCAATTATTCACATACTACCAACCACAAAGTGGTAGATCAACAAATGTGGAATAAATGCTCCCTTCCGGCCACTCTCTTTACAGGTGGTCTTTTTTTTTCTCCCCTGGAGATTTATCTCAGACTATTCTGTATTCCTGGAGCCACTGTGGCCCTGTTTAGTCTTCTGGAAACAGACTTCTATAAAATCTGCCTCTTCCTCTGGGGGGGTGGTGGGGGAAGAAGATAAAGGTGAGGAGACAAAAGGAAAAATATAGGAAGATGTGCATTCCTTTATACCAGAGTCTCTGCTTGATACATCTAAGCCAATGCTTTTAAAAAAATCATCCCCGTTTGTAACCATTAATAAGCGATGGCCATAATCTACAGTGCAGCTACAGTGCCAATAAGATTTCAGGAGCAAGACAGAAAACCATCTCGACAGAAAGTCAACTGCATCATTTTTAAGTGAGCACAGCTCCAAGCAATGGCAGATATTTAACAATTAATAGTGGGCTGATGAAACGCCTCGCTGCTCTGCCCCAGTATGACCTGGATACTTATCAGCAGAGATGCAAACCATTCGGGGGACTTATAAATTCTGGTCTTTGACCTACAGGTCTATAATGTATCAGCCCAACTTTTACATGGTGATGCATTTGTTTGTATAATACAGAGTGAGGTCAGGTGGGACCATCCCTTCCAGCTACTTAAAATGGCAAAGGCCAAATTCTGCGCTATGATGAGCAGTTTCCAGAACCCCTGACCCAGCCCGTCAATAGATTCTAGCCTCCTTCTATTTTTTTTAAAGCAACATACCATTGTTTATTGGCTGCACACTATTATTACATTTCAACCTCTTTGCTTTTCCATCTCCAGGTTTGGTCAATTATTGCGATAGCTTTTTGGTCTCTCTTAGAAAAGCCATTTACATTTTTTTCAAGGTTTCCACAGACAGGTAGTGATTAGAATATATTGTCAAATCTCTTAGTTTTTTTTGTCACATAGCTCACCTGACAACTCGTTCTTGTTAATTCAGCTCTTCTGGATCCTGCCCGTTTCTGCACTTAGTTGTGGGAAGATGAGGTGACTGAGACTGGATAGGAGATAGCAGCGGTAGCTGAAGCAAGATGAAAATGAACGATATTTTCAAATCCTAAGCAGGGTGGCAGAGGCTAATAATTACATTAAAAAGGCCCTCTGTAGGTAGGTGTAAATAGGCTAGTCTAAACAAGTGGCGCTGTTTTAATATGGGCTGTTGGAGAGATGTCATTACCTGACGAGACGGCCACCTTTCACCTCCAGCCACTGTGATCCGTTAGGTCTCACTAACGGGAGAGCGAGGAACTTGTTTGCAGGGGATTTGTCGTCTCACGCTCAGAGGCAGCTGAGAGACTTGCCAAATGACAGGAAGACGCTTACATTCACAAGGTGTGATTGCCTAAGTGTTTGTCTGTGTCTAATTAGTTTGCCTTTGCTGGTTGGTAGCTCCACAGCCAGGAGGCAGATTGAATCTGCAGGCTGTAAGCAAAGAGGGTTGATTGGTGTTGTTATCGTTTGTTTATTTAACCCTCCCTCGAACCAGGAAATGTTCTCTAAAGGAGAGCCTTTGCTGCTGCCTTTTAGAAAGGCATTAAAAAAAAAGACAACCCCAAAACAAAAGAAAGAAAAGAAAAAAAGGAAGAAAACAGCTCCCACCGTGGCTGTGACGCTGTCTCCTTTATCCTGTCCCTGAAACACGTAAGTCAGCCCGTCACAGATGCTCTTTGTTCAAGAGAACGCGCAGAACGTTTTGCTCAGCGACGATGGACCCAGTGCTCGAATCCTTCGGACTGAGGAGGAAAAGATTAATATGAGACCAATGCTACTTTTTCCCTCTTCAATTTTATAAACAACTGTGGAAAGAGAAGCAGTGCCCCCCCGCCATTGCTATGCACACCCTGTGAGAAGACGTGGTGAGAAGTTAATTTAAAGGGGGGATTTTGCTTGTGTCTTGGTGGCTGCCTTTCTGATGCGTGTCGGTGGCTCTGCCATAGCAACTACCATTGACAGACATTCCCTGGCCCTGGAGCTTTTGGGTTTGAGGGTGCCTTTTTAGGCCCGGCCCCAGAGAAACCATGTCCCCTTCCGCATCCTTGTGTTGTCCTCAAATTAGAGGCAGAGCTCAGGGGCTGTTACTTCAGGTAGGTTTTTACAAGCAATCAGCTTTCCCAAGGACACTACACAACATCAGTACATACTTTCAGATCTTTGTTTAGCTGGCAAAAATAAAAAAGATACAAGAATTTTTATAAGAATTGTTATTTCATTTTTATGGGTCTGCTTCTTCCAAAATGTTGCCAGATCGTTATTAAGGGATTCTGCCTTATTAACCTAACACAGTAACCAGCACTAAGTCGGCCCTGAATAAACATGTGCACGGGCTTATAGGAACCAACTTTCATATTCATTTGGACTTTATTTTTAAGCTCAATTTCTTCAAATGTTGCTTGTTACCCATTAAAGGACGTGCTCTGGATCCTGTCCACAAGGACAGATGACAATAATGGCTAACTTTTATTTAGTGTCTTCTACGTCCCAGGCACTACACTAACGGCTTCATATGCACCAAGTCATTTAATCCTCACAACAACCCTCTGGGATAGGTGCAGCATTATTTCCATTTTACAGAGGAGTAAACTAAGTCTCCCTGACTCTGAGTAACCTGCCCAAGGTCATGCAGCTGCTGAGTGGTGGACCCGGGACTTGAACTAGAACTGCCTGACTTGGAAGTGTGTGCTTGTAACAAGAGAGGATGCTGCCCGAGCGTCCCGCGTGCACTGAAAACCAAGCAGCAGTCACGGCAACCCAACCAGAAAGCAGGCCGAGCTCAAAGCTGGGAGAGAATGAGCTGTGTGCAAGGCAAAGGGACAAGCCAAGATTGTCATAGCCAGCAAGGGTCAAGCAGGTGAATGAAGCTCATGGTTTAGAGCAAGTGAGGAGAGTTTTGTGAGATGTATTCCTACCTCTGTGGGTTCTGAGCAGGGCACTACTTTTCTGTGGAGTCTGAGGTATCTCACTGGATCAAGGGAGGCTTCTCAAAGGTATCACATTATCATCACTGCTACCATATTTTTTTACTTCCTATTTGTAGGTTAGACTTTTTAATGGACGTATTTGGGAGAAGAAAAGCCAGCAGACAGAAAGCCCCAGGTCATAAACAGAGACAATAAGCCCCAAAGGAAGGGCGGACATGGAGTGTGGTGGGCAGAGGCAGTATGCAGAGTCCCTTCAAGGAATGAAGTGTTGCTATTGAAGGGGTGGGGGCAGAGGTGGAGGTAAATCAGCAGTATCGCGAAGGGCAGGAAGAAGGTATGTCAGGGCATTGAGGGAAAAAGATTTCTCAGATAATCATGAAAGCTAGAGTGTTCAGTTAGATTTTTCCCTCAGACCCAAGTCAGTGATTAAGCAGTGTCAGCAACTGCAGGATCAAAATGGTTTCGAAGTCCCTCTTCTATTAATATTGCAGCCAAGGGCCCAGGCCTTCTCTTCCCCTCTGGTGGCCATGCCCTTGTCACACCGAGGAATTCATATTTTACAGCAAGCCCAGTGTCTTCAGTCTTCACTTCTTGCAAGTGCCGTTTGCACAGATTGAAGAAATAAGTATAATTAAAAGAGAAAATAGATAACAAATATGCATACTAAACCTTGCCAAATCCACATCCCCACTGAGTGTATGTGACTACGATATGTTCAACCAGAAATAAAAGGAGAAATGGGAGAAAGTAGATTTGCTTGTAGCTCCTGCCTGTATTAGGCCTCTGCCAAGCTGCTGTGGCTCCTAGCATGCGCCTTCGTTGGTGAAAGCAGCAGGCTGCTCCCGGAAGGCTGGATCTCCTGGCAGGGGCCAAAGGGTCGGGGGGCTATTCTGCTTCTGCTACCACTGTCACCCTCAACTTTGGACAACTATGTCATGTCCTCTGCTCATTTGATAGTCTAAGAATTTCAGAAGTAGCTTCTTATATGGTGTCTAGGTCCTTCCCTAGATTCAAAGGCAAGCTTGGGAGAAGATTTCTCTGCAAGGACAGTGCCATGTATTTTGCGTGATTTTAGGTCACTTAAGTTTTGAAATAATTCATTTGATAGCCTTCACAGTATTGGCCCATGATAGAAAATAAAAAAGCAAAATCAAAGAACAAAAACTTTTCCTTTACCACAGATAGCTTGAGAAGCACTAGTGTAGAACACTCCTTAGTCTTGGCAGGATTGGAGAAAGGAAAAAAGTTCTCAGATCTTTTCTTGCATATCACTACATGTATATGTATTTTTTCCCCCTGTACTACTGCAGTCTGTGTTTTTCCCTCCTAGCTGCGTTCCTTTATTGCGCGCACACACACACACACACACAAACACACACACATACACACGCACACCATCAACATTCATGATCACCAGGCTCGTTAGTCTTAAGATTTGACTTTCATTTTCTCTAACAATATACCAAATGAAGCCATGGCTATACTAACATTTCTTTGTTTTTCTGTAATGCATTTCTTAGGAATGAATCAGTCTTTATTAAAAATTGTGTTAAAAATTGTGATCATTTTTATCTGGAAAGGAGCTTTTCTGGCATGCCTGTAACACTGGCAGGGTGCCTCAATAAACCAAGCTGCCCTGCACCTCTAATTGGATCAATGAACCATGAGTAAATCTCTGCAATTAACTGAGAACAGAAACCCAGTCCAGTTCCTGCCACCATAACCTGCGACTATAGTTTCCAAATCGAATGATATTCATTCATTTACTCAACAAACATTTATTAAGCAGCAAATCTAAGATGAGAAGTGAGTTTAAGCCCACTATCTCCACAGGCACTTCTAGACTTTATGGATGATTCTCTGAAAGTCTCTGTCTTCTTGGGAAGATACACCAAGGGCCCCCTTCCTATCTCAAGCTAAGACTGGCGGAATCCACAGCTGATTCCAGAGCTGCTGGAAGGTGCAGGTTTTTTTTTTTTTCTTTTTGAGGAAGATCGGCTCTGAGCTAACATCTGCCAATCCTCCTCTTTTTTTGCTGAGGAAGACTGGCCCTGGGCTAACATCCATGCCCAACTTCCTCCACTTTATATGGGATGCCCACAGCATGGCTTGCTAAGCAGTGCCTCGGTGTGTGCCCGGGGTCTGAACTGGCGAACCCTGGGCCGCTGCAGTGGAGCGCGAGCACTTAACCACTTGTGCCACCCGGCCGGCCCAGGTGCAGGGGTTTTAATGGGGGACTAAAGAACAATGCCGGTGGACTGCCCGTGGTCCACGAATGAATGGCTCATGAGTGGCTTAGGCAGGATCCAAGAGTTTCTTATGAATGATAGTTGACCGTGGGCCAAGCGTTAACCTTAGAATGTAGTTGGTAGCATGAGCTCTGGGTGGAAGAGGGGTTTAAGAGTTTAAGAAGGGGCAGTCTATTTTTCCTGTATACTTTGGTGAGGGTTTATTATGTGTCAGATCCTGGTCGAAATGCTTTATACACATTATGTCAGGCAATCCTCACCACTCAACAACACTATGAAGTAGGCACTACCATTCTACCTAGTTTACCGAGGAAGGAATGGAGACCTGGAGAGGTTACATAACTCGTCTAAGGTCATGTAGCCAAAGAGTGACGGAGCAGGATAAAAAGCCAGGCTGTCTGGCCCCCTGGGCCAGTGCTTTTCACTCATTAGCACACGTGAGAATCACTTGAGTATCAGTATGTCAGGGTGGGAGCCGAGATTTGGCATTTCTAACAAGCTCCCTGGTGATGCTGATGCTGCTGGTCCTTGGACCACGCTTGTAGTTATTGGCAGGCGCACAATCTTAACCACTAGGTATGAGGCTTTCTCTCACCTTCATCTCTTCACCTCCTCTCTTCACCTATTTCTCTTCCAGCAGAGAGGGAGACAAGCTTGCGTAGTTATTGGAGTTTGCCATCCCAAGTCTCATCCTGGTTGTTTCTCTAGTGAATCTAGCGGGTTAAAATTTTGCATTGCCTTTGTTTTTGTATGCGTTGGGAAAAAAGATGCAGAGGTGAAGCAGAACTCATTGCTTTGTGTTCCAAGTTATTGCTCCAAGTAAACACACTTTGTACCCTGCCCATTACCTTACAGAATGCAAAGCAGGGCAGCTAAGAACAGCCAAGGCTCCTGTGGGAACTGCGGCCCTGCTTTCTTGCCTGCCCACTGGACACGGGCTGCTATATACTAACAAGCAGTATGAACATTGGAAATTAACCTTAATACTATGTGCCCAGCAGTTCAGCAAGTTACTTAAAAACCACAACAACATCAAGTTAGGAAATTTGTTTTCCACACACACTCCTGTGTGTGGCTTAAGCATTGCTTTTAGCTTCTCACCACTGGAGACTTTGTGGATCCCCCTGAGAACATGTTAAGGTTCAGTTTCCATTCACTTTTTCTCCTGAAATAACCAGATTGAGTTGGCTTCTTGAAACTCGTCTCCTAGTCTTTCCCCACCCAGATGTCCGTGGAGGCTTTGGAAAGTGCTAACTTTCTCGAAGGAATGGATTCAGCAATCCTGGTTGGAGGAGAGGGTTCAGCACTGACTCAGCACGGCCTGCCTCTTGCCCTTCTGGGTTTGAAATCCCTCTCCTGCTAAGCCAGGATGATAATGCTGACCTCCCTTCCTAGAGGTGCCATCGGGATGGTAAACAAATGATTGCAGAGCACCTGGAAAACACCAAGTGCTGCCCAAGTGTGCGATAATGACCCTACATCATGCCACCACGGCTGCCCCCTGTGTCAGCTTTCACGAGGGAAAGGAAGGTGTAATGAACCATGCCATCACACACGGGAAGGTGTTCACGTCCCTCCAGCCCTTCTTTCTAGTGCATCTGGGTAAAGCCTTTCACAGACAGAGAAGGACAGTGTTTCCTTCTACAAAAGCAATGCAGAGAAGAGTAATTTCCATTTAATGTATAAAGAGCCTAACTAAAGTTCAGGAATGCTACTTGTCCAGTCTATGGATTTCATTACAATAAATGTGTCTAAGAGAAGATGTCCATCTGGTTCCTGTTGTGTAAAGAAGGGGGAGAGACAAGTGCAGAAACTCAAAGATTAGTTGCCTCCCCACCCCCTCCCTCCAATTTGCTGTTTGGTTAATTTTCTTGATGTAACTTTTACTTGGAAACATTTATTGAGCATTTATTTTGTGCCGAGCACTGGGTAGACCCTGGGAATTCAGGGATGAATACAACACAGCCTCTGCTCATGTAATTCTAGGTTACATGGGGCAGACAGACATGAAGAAAGAAAATAGACACCAGTGTTCTGACACCACTCCCTTCCCCCCCACCAACTCCACCTGGAGCCTCCCTGCTGGCTGGCTGAGGTTGAAATTTTCCTTCTTGGATCCTGAACCAGAAAATAGATTTATGTATGCTGGGCCTGTGATGACCTGCTATACAGAGATGCAAAATTTCCTAACTTGATGTTGTTGTGGTTTTTAAGTAACTTGCTGACCTGCTGGGCACATGCTCTGATCACTGGAGATGGCCTCTGACATAGTGCTGGGTATTTAAAATATATTTATTGTTGGCAAGGTCTTTTTAATGTGTGGGGACCCACTGAGGGTTTAGAAGGCCTGGAGAGGGGAAGAGAAGGTTGGGAAAATAAGAAGGGAAAAGGGTTGAGTGGGCATTGAGAATAAAAAGCCTGAAGAGTCAATGATGAGGTATGAATTTGGGGACTAAGGCATCCCTGCACCCATCATTTACTGCTTGAGTCACCTATTGTGAACATAGCTCCATGCTAAGGAAAATGGTCATCTCCTTAGGGTGGTAGGAAAAGACCTTCCCCTCCAATTTCCACTCCCATATGGTACAGGATACGAGGTCAGGTTCTGTCATTACCCTTGCGATACACATCAGTGTTTCTCAAGTATGATACTGGGGATCGCTTCTCCACTCCTATGTAACTGAATCCCCAGACTGATGCAAATACAGATTCTCAGGCCCACCCACTGCAAAACCATAGGTTAAGAATTTGGGGGCGGCTGGGACCTTGGAATCTGTGTCTTAATGAACACAAGGTGATTGTAACACATTAAAACTTGAGACCTACTGATGTGAAGTCTGCTTTTGAGATGTCCTGTGTGGTTCCATGCCACGATTTGGATCTCCCCCTCCTGTATGCATCAGATGAGACAACGTGTAAGGAAGCATTTTTTAGATGGTGAAGTGCAATACAAATAATAAGTATAATTACCTATATAACTATACAAATTTGTAAATGAATCATGAGGTGTTAACCATCCAAGGCAAAAGATCCTTATAAATACTAAAACATCAGCAAGTCTATAGTAATATAATTGTTCTAATTGGAATGTCTTTAAAGATGATTTCAGTGGACTTGTTAGGAAATTCTTTCCATCACAGTCATTGTTCTTCCAGTCCTGTATTGCTAGTAAAAGGCAATCCCATGATTTTTGCTGATAATATCTGTTTCTTTTCTAATTTCCTGTGGGTGGGACTGCATTGTGGGAAGATCTCAGACTTTAGAGACAGTCCAACCATGTCCTACCTCTGCAATTTATGAACTGTGGGATTAGACATGGAATTTTCCTCTCCATCCCTTAGTTTTCTCATCTGTAAAATGGAAACTGAAATGTCTACTTTATAAGGCTGCTGGGAGAATTGAGAGTTCAGCCGACAGTGTCTAGCACATAGGCACTCAACAAATGGTTATTACTAGTCTTTTAAATTGTATCTTTCCCCTAAATATGATAATTTAGTAGCAGGTTATTCTTTTATAATCTTGTCACAGTCCTGCCATGCAAAACCCCTTAATCTCAGCTTCACTAATTTGCCGTGTGTAATGACTGTGATGAAACAAATTGTAGTTACATTGGAAGATCCCTTAGAACATTCGCTCTGCTTCTGTTGCTCGTTCCTATGCTGTCTTACTTGCATGCTAATCTTTGGCACCTCCTTAGGTGACCAAGTCAAATGCTTAGGACCATGGTTACTAGTTTTGCAATGGCTAACATAAGCAGGAAACAGAGGAGTAGGTGACTGTTTAACCTAAAGGCAGTTATTTCTCCAAAAATTTTCCCCACTCCTTTAATTTTGTGATTGATTTTCAGTCCAGTGGGAAAATGTAAATAGTAGCCATGTATCACATACATATAAGCATGTCCTTGGCCAAAAGCAGGCAATTTATATTATTCGTTCTTTATGGTGGGAGTTTACAAAATTTCATCAGTTTATGGGAATTGTTACAAAATCTAGAGAATTAACAGGGAAACTGAAGTAGGTTTCTTCTATTGAGTATTGGTAAAATAGCAGTTAAAATGTACTTCTGGGTAAAATGAGTAATAAAAGTTGTCAAATCTAAAGTTGGTTGACTGAAATTTATTCTTAGTTTTACAATAGATCTTAATCAAAAGGTTATAGCTGAGAGGGCTTTCATGACAAAATATGTATATATTTAAGTTTCAGTGGCTACAGAATTACATCAGATCTAACTGATGTAGATGTAAATTTATGCAGTGGGAAAAAACTCCACTACCATAATGCATTCATTTGCATGTGCAATTCCAGTTCAGTCTTTCTCAGTTCTTTTTCCTTCCTTAACTCTCTCCTTCCAAATGCCGTCATTCAAGATAAAAATTGATAGCAGCAAAAACATTCTAATTGCGATTTTAAGCTGCATAAAAGATATAATTCTAGGCTCTGACTTGATTTCCTTACAAAAATGTCAATTTCTATGCTATATACCCGATAGGAACAAACTTATTATGGTGACGCTTAAATCCTTTTTCCTAGACTAATGGAAGGACGGGTTTTTCCATGTTATCAGAGCTTCAGTTTTATTCTAATTGAGATAGTTGCTTTGAGATTTGCCTCTTGCCTCTTTTCCTCTGATCCATCCCATTGCACATCCATTTTCAGGAAAATGTAAATAATGATTCTGAAAAAGATTTGAACCATTAGATTTTTAAAAGAACAATGCACCAAGTCGTGGTGGCCCAAGTTGCTCCAGGGCTGTGATTTCCCAGGGCAGGGTTAGGGCAAAGACTCAGTGTCCCTGGACTCCCTGGACAGAGGATGCTCTGTGTGTCTGCGTGTGCTGCTTCGCTTTCCAGGTCATGGGCATCTCAGTGGAATTTTGGGATCCTTTTTCAGAGCATGGGGTGGCATGGCAGGGGCTGTAGGCTTGAGTTGGGATTGGGAATTCTGGTAATGTCTTGGTGGTAATAAATCCTGTACTTCAAAGGGGAAGAACCGCTCCTGTGTCTGCCTATGTGCTTCTTGACCTATCCTTGCTACAAAGCAAGCTTTTGGGGGATCTGCAGGATGGGGTGTTGCTGTAGGATAGGGTCTACTGCTGTCAGGTCACAGTGATCCTGATCAGGTTCACTACATGCAGACACTTCTTCTACCATCCTCTTTGTAAGACCTCAGTTACAGTTGGCTGCCTGGTCCCTGGCTGGGGATCTTCTGGTTATTCCCTGCTTGACGGAGGCATTCTCCTGGAGTTAAAATGAGTGCTCCATCCTTCAGACACAAAGCCCTTGAAATCATGGGTCAGACACAATTGGTTCAGTTCATTCTCTCCATTGATAGGACTTCCTGGAGGACCAGCCACTGTGCTAAGAGTCAAGTTTTAAGCAGAAGAAGGAAGTAAACCTGTGATTAATATATATCCTAAGTTTGATGTAACATGTAAAAGTAAAAACATATCCTCCCCAAAAGAATTTCTCAATTCTAGAATGGGTTTCAGGAGTTAACCTCCCTGATTTAGCCACACTTTGAATGTTATACACCTACAATTATTTCTTTATGGCTGACTCTGGTTTTTATTGTTTCTTGTTCAACATATCTCAAGAGATTTGCTCAGTGAAAGACAATACACATAGCCTCAAAGCCTGGGTTAAGGCCTCTACTTTTGTACCTTTGTATCGCCTATGCTTACCTCTATCTGGAAATTTCCTTTTGTTTCTTACTCTCCTCTGGTAGATTGCATACTCCTCAAAGTGAAGGTGTCACTCATTTTCCTGGGAGTATTTCTGGCCTTAGCCAGGCCTGGATTTAGGAAGTGTGCTAACACTGATGAAGGAGTGAATGATTGAATAAATGAGGTTCCGTAATAATTATTAGCACTTTTGACTGTTCGGCATTCGGGGTGAAGTTCAGTGCCTAAATACTCTTTCTTTCTGGGGCACACTTGGGAACTTATATACATCAGGTGTGGAAGTTTAGCAGCTTTTATAGGTATGAAGGAAAGCCCCTGATACAACTCTCATAACCGCCCTCCAAATGAGGGGCTTCCATGGTAAGTGGGACTGGACTCCCCAACAAAGGTTCCTATTCTACCCTCCTACTCACCCTGAGGTATGGAGCAAACTCCAGGTCCATGTAGCCAACCACCACTGGCTGCTCAGGGATCTAGAACAGGTAGACTGCTGAGCAGCTCTGCCTTGGGTGCAATACCCAAAGAAACAGAAAACAGGGGATAGGCCACTGGGTGTGAGAGCAGGAAGGAGGCTGGGCTTCGCTATGGAGGAAAGAGGCTGGCCTTGGCCTGGCCCGAGAAGTGTGCGAGTGTAGGAAGAGAGTGCTCTCATCCTATGGATGTGAATCACCTTTCTCTGTCATGACTTTGTCTGCTACTAAAACGTGGCCCAGTGAGTGTCAGATTAGTACCTATGCTGGTGGGGAGACACTAACAAGAGGTTGATAGAGAAGCTGGAGGAAGATAATTTCATTCCTCTGTGGGCTGAGGCAGAAAAGTGGAAGACTCAGTGTAGGCGTTCCCTCCCTTTTGTAGATAAAACCCAGCATGACAGACTTCTGTGGTCTTCAGGGGTGACTCCAGCTGACTGGAAGGGTCAGCACTTCTACAATGAATACCACATTTTCTCATTTCGAAGACAGCTTAAATTATAAGGTCATTTAACGATAGCTTCCAAGGAAACAAAGAAACACTTCCAAGCAAGTATTAGTACCTGCTTACTGACTGATAATTGCGCCGCCCCACTCCCCTCTCCCTAGGGAAACTGGCAAACTTGGCAAAGCAAGCTCTGCCCAGGGAAATTCGGTAACACACCAGGAGGATGAGTGCGCTGGCGGATCTCCACCGAGGCAATCCTAGTCCTCCTTTATGCAGCAGCAGAACTGACAAGGTGCTCAGGCCTCAGAAAAGGAGCACATTACGGCACTTGTCCTTCAGCATATCCTCTTCCCTTATTTACATATTTCCCATAAAAGGTACATCTTCAGAGTTCAGCTCCTAAAAGCGTACATGCTAATTTTTCTACAGATCTATTATGTATGAATGAGAAGAGTCTATTCTCTTCTTGGTGTGTAGAGGATTTGTGTGTGTAACCCTCCATTAGTGTTAATGGCAGATCTATGCATAATTTCTCTAACTCCCAGAATCCAGGGCACCTAACTAAGCCACATGCAATTACTTACACACACAATGACAGGGAGCTACTGGGGCTAACGAAACTGGGTTTGGAGGCTGGATTTCGAGTTCTCACACTTTAGTAGCCTGTGTTCAAAAAAGGAGGGTACAAAGGATGTGGATAGAAGAGATTTGCTTATCTTAAAACAGCTGTAAAACATTTCATGGCATCTATGTGGAAGTCAGACACTGCATAGTTCTATGGGGTGCCTGGCTCAGAGAAGGTGCATAATGCATTTTTTTGGGGTGACTGAATGAATGAATTATAAAAAAAAATAAATCTTCTGTTAATAGGTTTGGTGATTCTCTGGATTTTGGGCTTAGCTTTGCCTCTGGTATTCTCAATTTTTGGATTGGGAGCCATCAGCTGCTACCACGTAACACCAATTTCCTAGATGCCAGGAACCTTACCTGTGTTGTTACAATGAATCCTCCCAACAACTTTATTATTTCAATTTGGAGATGAGTGAACTAAAGTTTGGAGAGCATAAGTTACTCATCTAAGTTCTCACAACCAGTAAGAATTAGAGCTACAGTCATGCGTCACTTAATGACAGGGAGACATTCTGAGAAATGCATTGTTAGGCAATTTCATCATTGTGCAAACATCATAGAATGTATTTATACAAACCTAGATGGTATAGCCTACTACACGCCTAGGCTATATGGTACTTGTCTTATGGGCTCACCGTTGTACATGTGTTCCCTCCTTGACCGAAATGTCGTTACCTGGGGTGTGACTGTAGAACTCGAACTTGGGTCTTTTGACCGTAAAGTTTATGTTCTTTCTTTTACAAGACAGTCTACTTCTCTGTTACATTATTCCATTCCCTCGTTGTTGACATACTTTCCCACTCTCTAGAACAGTTAGCAGTCCTACCCCCACACCCACTCATTTATACTCGCACCTATGTTGATCTAAATATAAAAACCTACATTTATGATCAGGTAAATATACTCTCTCCCTGACACATATTATTTATTTTTAAAATTATTTTATTGAGGGCACACTGGTTTATAACATGGTATAAATTTCAGGTATACATTATTATATATCAGTTTCTGTATAGACTGCATCATGTTCACCACCAACAGTCTAGTTTTTATCCATCACCATACACATGTGCCCCTTTACCCCTTTCACCATCCACCCACCCCCTTCCCCTCTGGTAACCACCAATCTGTTCTCCTTATCTATGTATTTGTTTGTCTATCTTTCATATATGAGTGAAATCATACGGTATTTGTCTTTTTCTGTCTGACATTTCGTTTAGCATAGTATCCTCAAGATCCATCCATGTTGTTGCAAATAGCATGATTTTGTCTTTTTTATGGCTGATTAGTATTCCATTGTATATATATACCACATCTTCCTTATCCATTCATCTGTTGATGGGCACTTGGGTTGCTTCCATGTCTTGGCTATTGTTGTCACATCTTATTTTAATAGAAAAACAAATTCCAGTGAGGTGATACTACCAATTTACCAAAAGCCATAGAACAGGTCCCACAAGGCCTCAGTGGCAGCAAATCCCCCAGATCTGGATCCCCCCAACTCATTCCTTAGTTCTCTAAACTACATAAAAAGTGTGACTTCTGTAGGAATAGGGTTAAAAAAAAAGAAAAAGGTGATTTAAAAGCTGTTGTTTCTCATTCTTGGACATAAGTTATAGCTATCTCTGGCACACTAAAAGTATGCTTTCCCCATTCCTTAATGGACTTTTAATTCCACAGACATGGATATATCAAATTCTTCTGTGGCAAAATTGTCACCTTAATCTTTTCCTTGGCCAAAATTGATATTTACATCATGATTTCAAGAGCAAAGGGCTTTTAGATGCAATTTGAATAACTATCTGTGCATTAGCTTTGCTTAACAATTTGCCATTTCCATAGTTCACATGGCACAATACTCTAATAAGTCAATTTAAATACAATCCTATAATAAACAAATAATAATTAGCATAATTAATAGATACTAACATTTGGTTTTACGTCATTGACAAATTACAACCCAGGACCCTTGGTACTTTCTGCACATGTGACATAGAGTTATAAGACTAACGGCCCGTTGAATAAGTTCTGCTGCTCTATGATAATTCACTATGGTTGTATTTCCAGGAGTTTAAATCTCTCAAGCTTTTCCCACTCTGCTAACAGATTCTACTCCATATATTGCAGAAACTCAAACCTTTAGCCCAGAGTCAGATGAAGTACTTGAAAACACTTGGTAAATTATGAAATATTCAAAGGATAGGCATAATCACTGTCATCACGAAATAGTTAGAACACATCAGAAAGGAAAGGTGAAACTTACTGATTTTTATTTTAGTAAGAGTTGGCTCTGATTGTTTTTTCAGGGCATGCTTGGTTTCTTAGTTTTTGTACGATCAAAAGCTGTGTGGTTCTAATCACCTTGTCAAGTCCAAGTCCAGTGTTTTACTTTATATGTGGTCATTGTTGTGAGGATTATAGCTTTTTCTTCAACATTTTTTGTTGCTTTTTGAGCCCAATATTGGGTCTCTAAAAATTATGTTTTATAAATAATTTAATTTAGGAAATTCACTGCCTTGGATAAATTTGATAGCTAATTTAGAAACTAATTATTTTTTTAAAAACCTAGTGATAATAACTATTAAGAGAGTAGAACCATCCATGGTAAGTGAGGAATTCTCTGGTAGTTAGCAAGGCATATTTTTTCGTATCTTATTTTACTAGAAAGATGTATTTTGGATGGGGGAATACAATATAATATTTAGAGACTGGCTGAAGGATGAGAAGGAAATATTTCATTTACAGATATGGAAGGCAAAGAATGTATAAGTTTCTTTGGAAACAATTTTTTTCTCAAGAAACTTTCCCTTGATGCTCAATTTTAACGTATACAAAGAATCTTACATAATACCAGAGACTTAAACAAGTACAAAAACTAAATTTTCTGGTATCTACGTCCACTTCCCTTCTCTTGCTTCAATTTCTGCTCATGTGAAATTGTTCTGGGTACCCTAGGAGGGAAAGGATGTACTGTATGATAAGCAATGCCTGAGACAGTTGTCCAGACACCATTAGAGATTTGCCCAAGTCAGCTGCTGGCAAGCCCCTGAGCTGCTGCCCATCAAAGCCAGTCCAAAAGGCAGTAGACTTGCTGACAGTCATACCTTCATGGTTTCATGATTGAATGATTAATGAATAGATACATTTTATGCAAAGCATTTCAAAGCTACAAGATAATCACTTAGGTAAGATTAGGATTTTATTTGACAGTATGGGTAGAATTAGAGCAAGAGCAAGAGTGAAAGCAAGACAGAGAGAGAGAGACATTCTTTGTTTGGAGAACCGGTTAGTCAGTTTACTAATTTACATCGACAATGATGTTAATTAACTTACTTTGGAGGAAAATCTACTATTTGATGTTGGTGCATTCATCATAATGTGTGAAAAAATCTGGACTGTTGTAGCTAGAAAAAGGAAAGCGTGTATACTGGAATGTGGGATGTCTGTCAGTCAAAGATTCTCAGGCAGCAAAGGATACTTCTTAGGATGTCTGACACCATCAGCCCATACGCATATATAAATGTCTGGAGATAAATGTTTGCTCGGGAATAGCCGGCTCGGGAATACTTTTGAACACATGTATAGTGAAGGGCAGAGATATAATCTGTGAATCACTATATATGAGAAGAATGAAGGCAAGCATATCTAAGCTTTTTGTTTCTCTGAGTTTCTGATCTAGTGAGCAGAAAAATAGTCCCTTCTCCCCAGTTACCTTGCTATCTTTCTGTTTCTACACCCATGTGTTTGGAAGCTTCTCAATTCCTCATGGTATTAGTTGGACTATACCCTTTAGCTACAATTTACTGTGTGCTGAATCATGACTGGTTGGGACAGAAGTCGACATTATGTCATATGTAGTGAGAAGAGGAGGTATCAGTCAAAATATAATGAAGAAAAGTGAAGACTGCCTCTTGTTCAACTCCGAAAAATCTTCTATATCCTTAACGATTTTCTGTTTACTTCTTCTGTCAATTACTGATAGAGGGATGTTGAACTCCCCAACTATAATTATAGATTCGTCTATTTCTCCTCTCAGTTCTCTCACTTTTGCTTCACGTATTTTGAAGCTCTGTTATCAAGTGCCTACATGTTTAGGATTGTTTTGTCCTCTTCATGAATTGACCTCTTCATCATTATGAAATTTCCCTTTTATTTCTCTATCTACTATGTCTGATACTAATATAGTTATTCTTCCTTCTTTCTTTCTTTCCCTCCTTCCTTCATTCCTCCCCGCCCCCACTGTTTGTGTTTAGATGGTATATCGTATCCTATCTTTCTATTTTTAACCTATTTATGTCTTTATATTGAAAGGTTTTTTATTGACAGGATATATTTGGGTCTTACTTTTTAACCCACTCTGACAATCTCTGCCTTTAATTGGAGTATAGACCATTTACATTTAACTTAATTATTGATATTGCCAAATTTAAACCTACCAACTTGCCATTTATTTTCTATTTGCCTTATCTTTTCTTTGTTCCCTTTTCCTTCCTTTTCTGCCATCTTTTGGATTGTGTGTTTTTTTAAAATTCTAATTTATCTCCATTATTGACTTAGTAGCTATACATTTTAGTTTTATTTATTTATTTTTAATGATTGTTCTGGGATTTACAGCATTTATTTTTAACTTATCATAATGTGCTTTAAATGATATCACGGCATTTTACATATAATGTAAGAAACTTATGACCAGTTAGTTTCATTTTTACTTCCTCATCTTTTGTGCAATTGTTACACATTTTTAATTTCTCATATGTTGTAAACCCCAAAATATATATTGTTATCATTCTTGCTTTAAACTATTATTTATCTTTTAAAGATGTAAAAATGAGAAAAATATCTTTTATATACTTACCTACTGCTATGGTCTGAATGTTTGTGTCCCTCCAAAATTCATATGTTGAAAATTAACCCCCAAGGTGATGGTATTAGGAGGCAGGACATTTGGGATGTGATTAGGTCATAAGGGTAGAGCCACAGGATTAGTGCTCTTATAAAAGAGACTCTAGAGAGCTCCCTTGCCCCTTCTGCCATGTGAGGACACAGTGAAAAGTCAACATCTATGAACCAGGAAATATGTTCTCACCAGATGCCAAACCCTGCTGGCCAAATCGCTCCAGAACTGTGAGAAATAAATATTTTTTGTTTATAAACCACCTAGTTTATGGTATTTTGTTCTAGCTGCAAACAGACTAAGACACCTACATATTTACCCTTTCTAGTTCTTTTCTTTCCTTTGTTTACATCCAAATTTCCACTTAGTATCATTTATCTTCTGCCTGAAAACTTACTTTAATATTTATTATAGTGCTGGTCTGTTGGCAACGAATTTTCTCAGATTTTGTTTGCCTGACAAAGTTTTTATTTTGCCTTCATTTTGAAAAGTTATTTTCTCTGGGTGTAGAATTCTTTGTTGACACTTTTTTCTCTCAGTGCTTTAAAGATATCAATCTATTGTCTTCTGACTTAAATAATTTCAGACAAAAAGCCTAATATTATTCTTATCTTTCTTCCTATGTTTGTAATGTACCTATTTTTTTTTCCTCTGGATGTTTGTAAGATTTTCTCTTATCACTGGTTTTAGGCAATATGATTATGTTTTATGTTAGTGTGCTTTTTTTTTATGGTTATTTATCTTGAAGTTGGTCGATCTCCTTGGATCTGTGGGTTTATAGTTATTATTAAATTTGGAAAAAGTTTTGCCATTATATCTTCAAATTTTTTTTTGTCCACCCCTCCCCCCCCTTCTGATATTCCAGTGACATGTCTGTTAGAATACTTGGTATTGTTCTGCAGGTCATTGGTGCTCTGTTTGTTTTTTAAGTCTTTTTTCTGTCTATGCTTCATTTAGGATTTCTATTGTAAGGTCTTCAAGTTCACTGATTATTCTTTTCTTTCTCAGTGTCTAATCTATCTGCTATTAATCCCATCCAATGTATTTTCATTTAAGACATTTTAGTTTTTATTGCTAAAAGATCCATTTTAGTCTTTAAAAAAAAATCTTCCATATATGTCCTTATCAAATCCATGTTTTCTTCCATATTCTTGAACCTGTGGAGCATATTTATAATATCTATTTCAATGTCTCTATTTGCTAATTTTATCATCTATCATTTTTGTGTCTAAATCTAGTAATTGATTTTTTTTTCTTGATTGAGTGTAATATTTTCCTGCTTATTTGCAATGTCTGGTAAATTTTGGTTAGATGCCAGGAATTGTGAATTTTATATTGTTGGGTGTTGACTTTGGTTGTATTTCTTTAAATACTCAGACTTTTTCTGGTATACATTTAAGTTACTTGGAATACATTGGATCCTTTTGGGACTTGCTTTGAGCTTGTTAGGGCAGGTCTAGCACAGCCTTTGATTTGTGGGTAATTTAATATGGCTACTAAGGTCATACTTTCTGATGATTCTACCTGGTGCCCTATGTATTATGAGGTTTGTCCACTCTGTCTGATGGGAACATTAAATGAGCTTTGGGAATTGTTTGACCTTTCACTTTCCAGAAAGTTTCCCCTGGGCTTTGGGAAATTTACTCTAATGCACATGCAGATCAGTCCTCAGACAAAGACTTGAGGGGACCCCTCTGCATTTCTACAAAGCTCTCTTTCTCTCTCTCTCTTTCTCTTTGTCTCTGTGCAGTCCCTCCCTCCCTGACTTTCTATAGAAGAGAGGCTTTCTTCTAAAGTAATTCCTCTTTGAAGGGTTGACCTCTGTATTTCCTCACGAATTTTGAATTCCATGATACTATTGTGTAACATCTCATAACTAAATAGTGCTGGTTAGAGCTAAAGTAGAGATTGGTTCTTGTGACTCCCAGGTTAGTGACATGTCTATGACTAATCTTTAAAATTGCCTCTTCAATTTTAACTGACCTATCCGTGAAAATGGTTATGGAAGAGATTAAAACTTAAAAGATTGAGTGATAGAATATTTTCTAAGTGTAGAACTTAATTTTGTCCTAAGTGTGTCTACTTAGACAATTTTTTCCTCTTTGAATGTGTAAATATCCTAGCCATGATAAGATCAGTGATTTTACTGAAAGGGTGGAAGAAGACTGAACGGCCTAAAGATTTTTCCCAAGCATTGCTTTTACAACACTCCAGTGAGACACTAGGAGATAAAGTAACTGAGTTCCTAAAAAGCAAACCAGACCCTAAAGGTGGGTTTTCTTTTAAAAATTATATGGAGTTGAGAGAAAAGATAAAAAATAAGATGGGGGGGGGGATATGTTGCAAAATATTGGCTGGATTTGTTGAATCTCCAGATTGCTTGAGCTATTTGAGAAAATCTCCTAGGAACACATGACTGGTCTCCAAAGTTATCCACTTAAAGAGAACTGACTCAAAAGAAACACCAAAAGGCCATTTGAGTTCCAGGAGCTTGTTCTTCAGCCTTTGTCTTTAATTTGCCTAAGGAAGACTTTGGAAAACTGTGATAAGACAGATGGAAATTTCACAAGTCCGCATGCTGGATCTTAGAACCCATCTTTTCCAGCTTTTTGATGCTAAACTAGGAGACTGAGGCCCTAGGACATGGCCTGATCTAGACCACAAGCTAGTTATAGGGAGAGCTAAGACTACTCTCTCATTTAACAAATATTAACTAAGTACCTAGAGTGTGCATTGCCTCTAGCTCAGTGCTCTTCACACTGCCACAAGCCTGCCTTCATGGATTATAATAAGAAAAGAGTTTATCAGGATTTATAATTTTTTTTTTTACTCTATCTTTAAAAAGAAGCCTCTCTGAACCTATCATTGAGATATGTTCAAGGAAATTCCGCAGCTGTGGTGACAGGAAAGAGTCCTAGTCAGAATCAGCAGTGAGTGGCCATATGCCAGAGCATGATATGCTTCTACTGAGAGGGAGATTTCCATGCAAAAGTGGAACCAGAGGTCAGAGACCAAATACAATGGTCAAATGTGAATTAAGAACAATTTAATGAGTCTGGACACAAATTAATTGAGCTCTTACCCGATAAACAGTCAGGTCATGCTGACACTTGAATTCAATATTACAACAACAGGAAAAGAGAGGGCGTTGAATTGGTTATATTATTATTCAAAAGAGAAGAGACGCTGATGTTGTCAAGTACAAACTCTTGTCAGATGCCTTTATCTGCTCAGATCTCCAGTTACTGTTCAAAGTTCAACTTTCACTAGATATGAGTTGCACAATTATGTCAGCTTCTCGGGTTCAATTGAAACAACATCAGAGAAAAAGAAACCATGTTCAGTAGAAATAAGCAAAAGCTGTTGGCTCTTCTGGAGTGGAGGAGAAACAACGACGTGCCGATGTGGGACAAGACAGGGGATGCTACCTAGAAAAACTACCTTCTGATATGCCTGTATCAGGGAAGTTTGGTTTTCTCTTTCAACTTAAATTTTTCCAAAATTCTAAGCAAGAGAGACAGCAGTTTAATATGCTCTATTAAGGTTCTCACTGTTGTTCCCAAAAAAACAGTCCAACCTTTGTTGGACTGAGTCACGCTTGTCTGGCCTTGAAACAGAGACTTCTTTTGTACATGTGGTGTCTTTGGGCAAATTAGGAAAAGATGCCTTGCATGAGAGACATCTCCTTTGAGTGAACAAATTAGGAGAAAGTATTGCTTACTCTAGGCTGCAGTCTAGCATGGGGGCTCAGGTCTTGGAGACCAGAGTGTGGGCTGGATTTAAGCCCCAGCCTGACCCTTTGGCTGGGTACCTTGAGCAGGGCATGGTTTTACCTAGAGGTCCTCCCTTGAAACCTTATGATTTTCTAAACTTCTGTCCTGGTCACTATAAGCTGACGTGGACCTCTTGCCAGGCCTAGGGTTTGTTGCAAAGATATAAGATAGTGTAACCTAAGACTTCTGGATGGAGCAGGGGGATTTCCAAAAAGACAATGTCCATGGACAAAGATGCTGCTGAGGACCAGAGGGTCCAAATGAATGCCAGATCCAAAGGAACTGGGCAGACAGGCAGAAACTGGATTTGACCAGAGATAGCAAGGTGGGAAAGGCAGGTTCTGGAGGGAAGACAGCAGGTAGGCCTGGATGATTCCTGAAGGGGCAGGTCCTCGCAGCATGCTGAGCTGGATAGGACAGGCATCAGCTATGGTATCAGCAGAGCTCTGGGGGAGGAAGGCAGCTACCACGGTGATGAAGTACTGACTAGCTCTGAAGCAACACTGCCCGGGTTCAGATCCTAATAGAGCTCAGGCTAAAAACTCAGAATAATTCTCGACTTCTTTCTTCCTCTCAGACCCCACATCCAATCCACCAGCAAATCCTGTTGGCTCTACTTTCTCAATGCATTTTCACCATTGCCACTACTCTTGTCTGGGCCACTGAGATAGTCTCCTAACCCGTCTCTTGGCTTTTGCCCTTAGCTTGTTTCACACCCTGAGTTTATTCCCATCACACATACTTTGTAAAGGATCTTGCTGTTCCTCTACTCAAAGCCTTCCTGTGGCTTCTCATCTTGCTCATAGCTAAACTCCAGGTCCCTACAATGACTTACAATAACTATATGATCTGAACCCCCATCCCCTTGGACCTCATCGCCTCCACTCCCCCTGAACACATCACTCAAGCCACATTGACCTGCTGCTACTTAAGAAAGAGAAGCATGCTCCCACCTTAAGGTGTTTGACTTTCTGATCCCTCTGCCTGGCGCACCCTCCCCTCAGTTAATCACTTCCTTCAAGTTTCTTCCTCAAATGCCACCCAGAAGAGGACTTTTCGGACCATCCTATGTAAAATGGAAACCAACTATCCCCGGCACTCCCCATTTCCTCTCTCTGATTTACTTTTCTTCTTAATCATTCTCAACTTCTGATGTAATATATATTTAATTTTATTGAGGTACAATTTTTGTGAAGTGAACAAATTTTAAGTGCATTAGGAGTTTGTTTGTTTTTATTGCAGAGTAGTATCAATTGTACAAACATGTCACAATGTGCTACCTGTTCATCTTTTGGTAGACGTTGGGTTGTTTCCAGTTTAGGACTGCTATGAATAAGAATGTTATGAACATTGTTCTACAAGACTTTTTGTAGATGTGTATTTTAATTTGGGAGCCAACCCTGGTGGTCTAGTGGTTAAGATTCAGTGCTCTCACCACTGTGGGCTGCAGCATGGGTTTGTTTGCCAGTCAGGGAACCACAACACCCGTCTGTCAGTTGTCAAACTGTGGCAGCTGTGTGTTGCTGTGATGCTGAAAGCTATGCCACCAGTATTTCAAATACCAGCAGGTCACTCGTGGTGGACAGGTTTTAGTGGAGCTTCCAGACTAAGACAGACTAGGATGAAGGACCTGGCCACCCACTTCCAAAAAAATTGGCCACGAAAACCCTATGAATAGCAGCGGTATGTTGTTTGATACGACACTGGAAGATGAAAGGATGGTGCAAAAAGACCTGGCAGGGTTCTGCTCTGCTGTACAGGGTCTCTAGGAGTTGGAATCTACTTGATGGCACTAATAATAACAATTTTTAATTTATCTTGGATAAATACCTAAAAGTGGAATTAATGGGACACATGGGAAGTGTATGTTTAACTATAAAAAAAACTACAAAAAGTTTTCCAAAGTAGTTCAACTTAACACTCCCACCAGCAATGTGTGAAATTTAGTTTTATCTGTCTTTCTAACTTTTGCCATTTTGTTGGGTATGTAAAGATATCACATTATGATTTTAATTTGAATTTCCCTGATAATTAATGGTGTTGAGCATCTTTTCATTGAGTTTTGGCCACTCATATATCTTGTTTTGTAAGAGTTTGTTCAAATCTTTTGGTTATATTTTCATTGAGTCATCTTCTAACTTGATTAGTGGGAGTTCTTCATATATTCTGATCATAATTCCTTTGTTAGATGTATGTGACATAAATATTTTCCCCACATTTGCTTTGCTTATTCATTTTCTTTGTTGTTTGAATAAACAGAGCTTTACATTTTGGTAAGGTTCAGTGTGTCATTTTAAAATTTTTCTGGTTAATGCTCTTTTTTTTTTTTTTTTTTTTAAAGATTTTATTTATTCATTTTTTTCCCCCCAAAGCCCCAGCAGATAGTTGCATGTCATAGGTTCACATCCCTCTAGTTGCTGTACGTGGGACTCGGCCTCGCGTTGGACGGAGAAGTGGTGCCTTGGGGTGCGCCCGGGATCCGAACCCGGGCCGCCAGCATCAGAGCGCACGCACTTACTGGTTAATGCTCTTTAAGTCTTGTGTAGGGCTGGCCCCGTGGCTTAGCGGTTAAGTGCGTGCGCTCCGCTACTGGCAGCCCGGGTTCGGATCCTGGGCGCACACCAACGCACCGCTTCTCTGGCCATGCTGAGGCTGCGTCCCACATACAGCAACTAGAAGGATGTGCAACTATGACGTACAACTATCTACTGGGGCTTTGGGGAAAAAAAAAAAAGTCTTGTGTAAGAAATTTTGGCCCACCTCAGGATCATGAAAATATTCTTTTATTGTCTTCTTCTAGAGGCTTATAGTTTTTACTTTTGTGATTGTGTCTATGATACATCTCAGATTAGTTTTTGTTTATGGTATGAGTTAGGAGTTGAAATTAATTTTTTTTCATATAGTTATCTAATTGTTCCAGAATCATCTGTTGAAAAGATTCCTTTTCCCATTGGATTGCTTGGTACCTTTTTAAACAATCAATTGATAGTACATATGTGGATATATTCATGTATTCTCTATTCTGTTCCTTTGATCTATTTGTCTATCCTATTCCTCATTGCCTAGATTACAGTGGCTTTATTATGTCTTCAAGTCAAGTAGTGTAAATCTTCTATGTTCTTTTTCAAGATTATTTTGGTGCTTCATATGAATTACTCATTTGTTATATTTCTGTATAAATGTTAGAATCAACTTAGTTTCTACAAAAATGCCTACTTGGATTTTGATTACAATAGCATTGCATCTATAGATAACTTACTGAGAATTGAAATCTTTTTGCTGGGGCTACCATGATGAAATAGCACAGACTGTGTGGCTTAAACAATAGACATTTATGTTCTCACAGTTCTGGAGACTTGAAGTCCAAGATCAAGGTGTCAGCAAGTTTGGTTTATTTTGAGGCCTCTCTCCTTGGCTTGCAGATGGCCACCTTCCTGCTGTGTCCTCCCATGGTTGCCTCTGGACTGGTGTCCTAATTTCTTCTTCTTATAAGGACACCAGTCGTATTAGATTAAAGGCCCACTCATATGACTTTATTTTACCTTAATTACCTCCTTAAAGGTACAGTATCCAAATACAGTCATATTCTGAGGTACAGGGGGTTAGGACTTCAATATATGAATTGGGGAATAGGGGACACAATTCAACCCATAACAACATCTTAACAATATTAAAACTTTCAATTCTTGAACATGGTATATCTTTCCATTAATTTAGGTTATCTTTAATTTCCCTCAGTATTTTGTAGTTTTCAATGTACAAGTCTTGCACATATTTTGGCAATTTATATGTAAATATTTGTATTTAATGTTTTGGATGCTATTATTAATAGCATTTTTTCCAAATTCAGTTGTTAATTGCTAGCATATAGAAATTCAATAAATTTTTGCACGTTGACTTTGTAAACTAAACTCACTTATTCTTGTAACTTTTTTTAGTTTATGTATTCTTTAGGATTTTCTATATACATAATCATATTGTTTGTGAATAAATACTCTCATGTCTTTGTTTACATCTGTATGCTTTTATTTCTTTTTCTTGCCTTGCTGCACTTGCTAGGACCTCTTGTAGAATGTGAAATAGTAGTGAGGAGAACAGACATTCTTGTCTTGTTGCTGATCTTAGAGAGAAACTATCCAATTTTTCACCACTAAATAGCTGTACGTTATTCATAGATGCCCTCTATCAGATTGAAGAATCTCTGTTCTATTATTACCTTGCTGAGTTGAATTATGTTAGCTGATGTTGAATTATGTCAAATTAATTTTTTTGTATCTATTGAGATGATCATTTTGTTTTTCCCCTTTATTCTCTCAATGTGATGAATTGACTTGATTGTTAAACCAACTACATTCCTGGGACAAACCCCACTTGATCATGTGGCATTACTCTTTTCAAATATTACTGGATTTCATTTACTAATATTTTGTTAAAATTATTGGTCTGTAATTTCTTTTTCTTGTAATGTCTTTGTGAGCCTATAAGGCCAGAGTTGTGCTGACTTTATTAAACAAGCTGAGAAGTGCTCCTTCATTCCTATTTTCTGAAAGATTTTCTGTAAAATTGGTAATGTTTATTTTAAAAATATTTGATAGAATATGCAGGTAAAGCCATCTGGGAATGTTTCAAATTACAGGTCACAGTTTTTTATATTTATATATTTAAATATATTTATATTTTATATATTTAGATAGAAGGTTATTTATATTTTCTATTTCTTCTTATTTCAGCTTCAGTACATTGTATCTTTCAAGGAATTTGTCCATTTTATGTATGCTGTCAAATTTAGCAGCATGAAGTTTTCATAATATTCCCTTATTATCTTTTAAATATGTGTAAAACCTGTAGTGATAGCTCTTCCTTTTTTCCTAATATTGGTTGTTTTATCTTTCCTTTTTTTTTTTTTTTAAAAATAGACTTTATTTACTTTTTGAGCAGTTTTAGGTTTACTAAAAAATTGAGTGGCAAGTACAGAGTTCCCAAATACCCCTCTCCCCAGTTTCCCCCATTATTAACATCTTGAATTAGTGTCATTCGTTTGTTACAATGATCAGCCAATATTGACACACGATTGTTAACTAAAGTCTATCGTTTACATTAGGGTTCACTCTATGTGTTGTACATTCTATGGGTTTTGACAAATGTGTAATGATATATATCCATCCTTACAGCATCATACAAACCAGCTTCACTGCCCTAAAAATCGCCTGTGCTCCACCTATTCATCTCTCCTACCCTCCCTCCCAACCCCTGGCAACTGCTGACCTTTCTACTGTTTCTATAGTTTTGCCTTTTCCAGAATGTCATGTAGTTGGAATCATACAGTATGTAGCCTTTTCAGATTGGTTTCTTTCACTTAGTAATATGCATTTACATGACTTTTTGTAGCTTGATAGCTCATTTGTTTCCTTTTCTAAAAAAAGTGTCTTTCTAAGAGTTTATCAATTTTATTAATCTTTTCAAAGAGAAAATTGCGATGTTTCTTTGCTTTATATTTCACTATGATCAGAAAGCACAGTGAGCATAATTTTTTTTCTTTGAAACAAGATTGCAGCGACTTGATTTGGTTCATACGGCTCATTTTGGTGAATGTTCTATGTGTACTTGAAAGAATGTGTATTCCTCTCTGGTTGTGTGACGGGTCTGTTAATGTCACATAAGTCAAGTTGATTGATAGTGTTACTTGAGTTTTCAACATTCTTAATGCTTTTTTGTCTGCTTGGTCTATCAGTTATTGAGAGAAGAGTGCTGAAATCTCCAACTATAATCATGTATTTATCTATTTCTCCTTTTAGTTCAATCAGGTTTTTCTCCATGTATTTTGAAGCTTTGTTGTTAGATAACTTCTCATTGAATATTGTTATAGCTTTTAATGAATTGACTCGTTTGTTATTGTCAAATGTCTTCTTTTATTTCCAGTAATATCTCTTGTTTTGAATTTCATTCTATCTGATATTAATACAGCCACACCAGCTTTTGAATGTTTACGTTTGCATGGTATATCTTCTTCCATCTTTTACCTTCAACCATCTGTATCTTTATATTTCAACTGTGTCTCTTGTAGTTGTATCTTGTTTTTCCTTTTATCCAGTTTGACAATCTCTGATTTTTACTTATTGTGTGTATCCGTTTACATTTAATGCAATTATTCTTACTGTTGAGTTTAAATCTACCATTTTTGCTATTTATTTTCTATTTCTTCCCTCTGTTCTTTGTTCCTGTGTTTCTAGGTTCTTTTGGATTAATCAATATTTTTACTATTCTATTTTTTCTCGTCTATTAACTTGTAGCTATCCTAGTTTGTTTTTTTAATTTATTTTTTGGTCGTTGCTCTAGGCATTACAGTCTGTCTCCTTAACCTCTCATAGTCTATCTTAAATTGATATTACACCACTTCAGATTTAATGTAAGAAGCTTATTACATTATATGTCCATTTACCTCCCTCCCTTCCTTTGTGCAACTGTTGTTGAATATATGACATGTATTATTAGTACGTTACTAACCCCACAATATCGTATTATTTTTATCTTTTAAAGAAATTAAAGAAAGAAAATAGTATATTTCCCTACAATTTTATCATTTCCTATGTTCTTCATTTCCTCCTGTAGATCTCTCTTTCTGTCTAGTATTATTTCCCTTCAGCCTGAAGAACTTTCTTTAATATTTCTTATAGTGTGGATCTGCTGGCTATGAATTTTTGTTTATCTGAATGCATCTTTATTTCTTCTTTAGTTTTGAAATATATTTTCACTGGGTATAGAATTCTAAGTTCATAGGCTTTTATTTTCTCTCAGCAATTTAATGATGTAGTTCATTGTCTTCTGGCTTGGACTATTTCTGATCAGAAGTCAGAAATCATTCTTGTTGTTCTCCTGCAACCTATCTTTTCTGGATTTCTTTTTTTTTCTGAGGAAGATTCACCCTGAGCTAACATCCTTTGCCAATCTTCCTCTTTTTGCTTGAGGAAGATTCGCCCTGAGCTGACATCTGTGCCAGTCTCCCTCTATTTTGTATGTGGGTTACTGCAACAGCATGGCTGCCAACGAGTGGCGTAGGTCCGCACCCAGGAACCGAACCTGGGCCACCGAAGTGGAGCGCGCTGAACTTAACCACTAGGCCATGGGGCCAGCCCCCTCTCTGGATGTTTTTAAGATTTAATTTTTATCTTTGTTATTCCTGCAATTTGACTATAAAATGTCTTGGCATCATTTTCTTTGTGTTTTCCTGCTTGGGCTTGGTTGAGTTTCTTCTGGCACCTGTGGGTTGATTATTTTCATCAAACTTGTAAGAAATGCAGTTATCATCTTTTTTTGGTAATTTTTCTGCCCCTTCTCCCTCTCTTCTTATTTTCAAACTCTAATTATAGATATGCCTTTCTTGACACATTTAGTTATGTATCATGGAAATAGGTATTTATTTACATGTCTATTTCTTCTGCTAGAATAGGAGCTTTTTGAAAGATCAGCATTTTATCTTATTTTTCTGTATCCTCATAACTTCAGATAACTTAACTTATACAAGGGAAAAGCTCAAAATTTGTCTGTAGAATTAATGAATAAATAAAGGGTAGTAACGACCGTTTATTGCCTACTTATCATGTTCCACCTAACTATTTTAGGTACTTTCATATGAATTACTCATTCCTACCTCACAACAATCTTGAGAGATAGATAGTACATATCCTGATTTTACAGAGAAGATAAACCGAGGCCCAGAGCTCAACAAGCTTGCTCAAGTTTACATAGTTCACCAGTGGGGAGCTGGCATTGAAATCATCTCTTCGTGGTTAATGGAGAAGGAGAACGTGCACAATATTGTCCTATCCTACTAGGCTTGATTCTGCCTCTCATCCTGTATCATCATTCATTAATGAGGGTAAAATAAATTGTGGGCAACACCAGGAATTGAGGAAACAGATGGCAAGATGGCCTTAAGCTGAATGGGACTGGGTATACCCAGCAGGGGTGTGCTCCAACTGAGATGGGCAGAGAGAGGGCAAGGCTGGGGGCAGGTGCCCCATTTGCACCTACTCATGCAGTTTAAGAAGATGGCAACAAACAGCCATCCCAGTGACACCAGGAAGCTTGTTAGCTGCTGTTTCTTACCTCTTTTGGTTTCTGCAAAATTGATCAATTTTGGCCTCCACCGGGAGCGACTTGTAAGGGCTTAGAAAGAAAGAACATTGCATGTGAGTTCTCAGAGAAAGCACTTCCAGGCACATCATCAAGGCAAACACAAGAACAGCATTTTGGGTTTATTTTCTATTCTGTGCTTCTTGTGATCCTGGTAGTTTCTGCTGGAGAAAGGCGTTACCTCTTGCCTTAAGAAGAAAATGATGATTAGCTAATTATTTTTTTATGTCTATTTCATGCTATTATTGATCTGTCTAAAATCTATCTTTATTTATATCCCCATATCTTCTATTTATTCATTGATCTAGTTATCTATCTAGCATCTGTCTGCCTTTGTTGCTTCTAAAATTTATTCTGCTTTGTCAAAATCTCCAGTATCCCTGTTCCAATTTATGGAATTTTTAATATACCTTGTTAGTGTATATTTTGGACAATATTAACATAATTTCAGGTATGGAGGACAAGTGAGGAAGCTGCTTATGTCCTTAGGAGAAGTTAAAAAGATTATTAACAATCTGAGTCCATAAAACACATCTGTTCCAGTCATGCTGGTGATTTTTTATTAGTCCTTCCAATCCGTAACAAAGATCTCTAGAGCAAGACAAATGTTCTAGTGGAGTGCAATTTCCAATTCTTAGCTAACCTGATTTTGTTGATGCATACATATGGATGCTTTAATGCTGTTCCTGAATAGGAAAAAAAAAAAAAAAAGAAGAAGAAGAGGAAAGAAAAATTCTTTGGGGCTCTACTTCCTTTTTATGTTATTTATATTCCTTGAAATGTCCTTGAAATTTCATTTGCTAAGGGAAGCTAAACAAATAATTGCATACTAAAAGGGAAATGGGACTAGCAAGCCAGATAATTTGTAACATCAAATATTCTTTTTCCACGGTTAACATTTTCTCTGTGACGAAACGTGAGGAGTAAAGAGACCAATGCATCTTAAATGCAATAACTAATAACAATGCCAAATGCATGAAGCGAAAATGCCTCAGGATACACTTTCACAGTTCTGCTCCGCCATAGCTGAATGCAATATGCTATACCAGTAATAGGAGTCACACTTGTGCTAGTTCCCCTGATCTCTAAAGAAGGGTGCCAATGCAATAGTAATGCCCCGTGCTTCTCTTTCTGGTTATCAACATTCTTTTTTTTTGTTATTGGGGCCTATTACATACTTTGAAAAGTTTCCTCTGAAAAAAAACTTGACAGTATTCTGAGGCCAATGTAACGAGGCAGACCACTAGCACTTAGTTTGAAATCAATCATGGCCACAAATGGAAAAAGCGTGTAAACATATCAGACATTATCTGGGATTCACAGCATCGTTCTACATGGGAAGGCAGAAAGACAGTGTGGGGACGAAACTTAATTTCTCTGACGTGACACTCAATGCTTCAACTCCACCATCAGAAGAGTTCACGTGGTAAGACATACTTCTCATTGACCACACACTGAGAAGTGTCTTGAAAATGAAGTACATCATAATTTAAATGAGCAGGTTTGAGATAGGGAACAGCTTGGTGTCCAATTTCAGCTTAGTGGACTGTCTGTATTTCTGTTTCCAAATAGATTTCTCCTCAGAAGTGACTATATTTTAACACTCAAACTTCATAGTAAGATTGAGATTCTGAGTGCTAAAAGAACATTAAGGAAGGAGTCAATCTACTTCTTGGTATTGAGCCTCTGGTCCTAAATTCCTACTCTGATCACCAAGATAGAAGAGTTTTAGAGGTAGAAGAAATGGAAGAAACTGGGGCGGAGAAAGAAGAGGTGGGAGAGGAACGAGATTCTCAGGCTACTCTGCCTCCAGGCTCCTTCCCAGGGCCGAACTATTTTTCCGATAGGATCTGGGAACTTGGCTGCTTTATTCTCTTAGTTAATTCTATCACCCAACATGTATATATTGTATACGTTCTTCCATAAATCACACCTCTGGTTGATTATTTTCACACTCACCTCCACGTACTCATCGGACAATTTTCCCTAGCTACTCCTTCCTTTTGCGTCATCAGAGATAAGCTCACACATTCCTTACATTTTAAGGGCTCTACTGCTTCTTCTTGCTGGGTACCGTGGACATAACATGACCGTAATAGAGGAGTGTACCCAGAGGAATTTAAAGGACCAGGGGGCAATGGGAAGGAGGAAGAGGATTTTATAGAAAAGAGTAGACCTCTAGGGAAACAAAGTAAATTATCTTCCACCACTCCTGCAGAACTGGAAAGGGTTCCTTATCGTGGAACCACGGGTCAAAGAAAAGCCAGAGGAGCAGCTTTTGATGCTTGGTCCAAGGTTCAGGAGAAGGCAAGCACAGGCACAGATCGCAGTGTGATCATGGGAGAGGTTTGCACAGCAGTACTGGCCACTCTGTGAAGATATCTGAATGAATGAGCGCAGGGTAGATCTGGCATATGCAGAAACTAAGCTCCAAAGAGGCACACGTCTCCAAGTTTGTTGTGCAAGTGAAGTGAATAAGGCTTGCAGACTGAATTCTCGCTCTATGAGCACTCTAGGCAACTAATGTGGAATACATGTGTCACATATTATGTTTTAGTCACCAAAGTCATTCGCACATCCCTGTAATAAGAGTGTCTCATCGGTGTGTGAGAGGTGGTGGAGTTAGTGGTCAAGGGCTTGCACTTGAGCCAGACTGCCCGCATTTGAACCTGGCTCTGCCTCAGAGTACCTGTGATCTTAGATGTGTCCTCATCTAAAAAATGGGACTAACAATGGAACTCACCAGAAAGGATTAAATTAATATATGTCTGTCACTTAGAACAGTGCCTGGCACAATGTAAGCACCACATCGACATTTGCCGTTATTATTACTCTTTTGAAAGCTGTCCTCTAGACTTCTGGGGAAGGGAGGGCTGTTGCCGCTTGGACTCCATTATTCAGTTCCTTCTATATCATAGGTCAGGCCATCTTCAGTGGCTGGACTCCTGCCATGATCCTGGCTTGGGTTTCAAATTGTTCTTGGTCACCCCAATCTATGTTAGGTTTTATTTTGTTGAGCAGCTTATTTAGATCTTTCCTGCAGGCTCTGGTAGACCCTAAATACATGAAATAATTTCCAAAAATGAGGTTAAAGCAAAAGGTGAGCAAAAGGTTGCAGGTCCATTACAGGCTCTTATAATCGTGGACCTTGGTCTGTAGTTCCTGCCTCCCTTCAAAGACACTGACTGGAAGCCCCCACTGAGCTGCTGCTGGCCACTTTTATTTTGGGGAGTAGAGTGTATCAGCCCCCTATTCCCATCTCACACAGGCTGTGGGAAAGGGCGATTGGACTAGCCCTTCCTTATGGCCCCTTTTCCCACCACAGATCTTGAATAAGTCATTGAGGCAGAGCAGACTTGCGGGGTTATTCCGTTGGCACTCTGTCTTCTGCAGGAAAAATTTCCATGAGAATATGTCACATAAATGCCTGGACAATTGGTTAACTATTTGAAGAAAAAACATATATGAAGTAACCAGCACAGTGCCGGGCACAAAACACAGCTCTTAATCAATGATTCTTCTACCCACTGTGTTTCACAAAAAAAGATCACCTGGCGTTTTCTCAAAAGACTAATGAGATTATAACGTATGTAAATTAGCAAACAATGTCTGACATTTGGTAGACACTCAATCAATATTTACCTAATTCAACTATATCTCTTTCTTTGTCCCAAATCAAATGACTATGTCAGGGCAGACCTGGGACTCTGGGCACCCAATTAAATGGTCTTTACACATTTCTTTTCTAGAAACTTCGATTTCAGAATTTCAAAATCACTTGTGAAAATAAAACTACTTTTAAGCAGAGAAAGGTTTTTAAAGGAAGAGTAGATGTTCTGTTCAAATGCATTACAAATTAGAGAAGCATTGAATGGATTTAGTTGTATTTATTCAACAGATATGTAATTATTTGTGGGAGACCAAAAATACATTTCGGTCTCTGCTTGCAAAGAATTTACAACCTATTTGGGGAATTAATGTCTACCCTAAAAATCCCATGGAGTTATTGTCAGAATAATGTGAATTTGTAAGTAAAAATGCTTTATAAATTAAAATTAAAGGCAAGTTATATAGACATGAAACATTAAATCATGTAGATATTATTAGAAGATATTAACACGGGTTAATTGACTAATTCACTAATTCTTCAGCTATGTCTAATCTGCATTTTTAAAAAGCTTAACAAGTGTTTATTTAATGAAAGTATTACTGACCACACAGATTATTCCCGTGCTTTTCTTTGTAGAAATTACCACAACAAGCATGCCTATGACAGATTTTTTCTTGTGTTAATTTATTTCCATATAATAAAGTCCTAAGATTGGAATTGCTGTGTGTCTAATCTGCTTTTTAACCCATTCATTAAATTTCTAATTGTATTCACTGTGCTTTTAATTTCTGGAAGTTCTATTTCCTTCTTTTTCTAATCTGTCTGCCTGGTCATTCTTCATAGTCACTTATTTCTTAGTCATGCCTTTATTCATTTCTTTTATTTATTGAAAAATGTTAAACATGTACTTATTTCATACTCTGTATCTGGTCATTTGTATTTCTGCCATCTTTCCAGATCTAATTGCCTGATTTTTGTTTCTATGAATAATTGTTCATCGTTGCTTGATTTCTCAAATGTGTGTGTGTATGTACACATGTGTGTATACATGTATGAAAGAGAAAGAGCTCGTGATCCTTGGAACTTTTTTCTGCAGTATGATTCTCCAGAGAGGATTTGTGTGTGATTTTGCCAGATGCCTGGGAACATGTTAAACCAAATTCATGACTTAGGTATTTGGGGCCATACAATCATGTGAATTCTAGCCCCAAACCCATGTGAAGACTTGCTTGTGGTTACAAATTCTCATGGAGGCTTTTCTCTGCTCCCCTACAAGCCAAGGCAGAGATTAGAAATTTTTATTAATCACCTTCTTATGGGTGGTGGCCCAAAATTTTCATGTTTGCCATCAGAATAGTTGCCTTTTGTTGCCAGCATTGAGAATGACCATTAAGAAGGACTTTTGACAAATAGATTGATAGACAACGGCATTTAATTGTTTAATTTAAATTTCTTTTATTACAAGAAATGCTGTCTAATTTTCTTTATATTGTTTATTTATACTGTTTGTATATATTCTTTGCCCATTTTTTTATTGGTGCACTGGTGTTTTTCTTTTTGATCTGCTATACAGAGCTTCTTGATGCCATAATGATGACAACATTTTTTCATATTTGCTACATGTATTTTTCCTTAGTTTGATCTCTGCCTTTCAATTGTCTTTATGGTGGTGTGGTGGATATTGCTGTTTTCCACCTAAATTTGTTCTCTCCTTTTCCATAGTCTAGTATAGCTGGTCATGTGGCTTCCTAGCTAGGGACTACATGTTCTAACCCTCCTTGCCATTAAATGGAGCCATGTGGCTAACTCCTCACCAGTGGGATGTGAGCAGAAGTAATGGTTACCATTGTCTGACCAGGCCTTTAAGACAGTGAGCGAGCTTCCTTCATATTCTTCCCTCTGCTTACCATGAATGAAACCCAGGTGTGGCACAGGCCCAGCTTTAACCATACAGGCAACAATAGTGCCATAGAAGAAGGCAGAGCAAGGAAGTGGAAAAAACCTGGGTGTACCTGAATGGTACACCTTGGATTTTATGTGAGAGCACATAAAATGCTTTGCTCTTTAAGCCATTATATTGTTGACTCTTTGTTACGGTAATTTACCCTTACTCTGATGTCTTTTGCCATACAGAAGCTAATTTTTTAAACCAATAAACTATTTGCTTATGACCTTTCTCATTGCTTTTATGTAGAAATTTTTTTCTCATTCCAACATCTTATAAGTATTTAATAATTTTTCTAGCTTTTTATGGTATAATTTAAAAAGCTTAGTACTTTAATCCATTTGTAATTTGTTTTGATGTAACATGAGTTATATTTGAACACACTTAAAAAAATTTATCTACTTATTTCAGTACCAATTATTGAATAATCTCTCTTTTATCCATTGCTTTATGGTTCCATCTCAATATACTTATAGAGATTGTTGTTTTTGGAATATCTACTCTGTTTCATGTATTGTCCTTCTCCATTATTGTGAAAGTAATGTAATGTTTTAATTATTATAACTTTCTAGTGTATCTTTGTGGGGTGAGTCTTTTTTCTTTGAAATTGTTTTTCAAAATTTTCTTTGCTATTTTTTTGCATATTTTCTTATATAAATTCAGAATCATTTCTCAAGTCCTTGCCTTCTATACTCCACACCAAACAAAAGTTCCACTAGAATTTAGATTATTATTGCATTTAAGCTTCCACATTAATTTGTGAATAATCGATATTTTAAAACAGTGAATTTTCTATCCAATAAAATAACATGATATTCCATTTATTTGTTATAACTAAAGCTCTGTAGTTTTCTTCATACAACCCCGTAAATCAATTTGTTGTTAATAGAAACAAATATATTAAGTAACAAACATAATTAAATATTATGGTTTATAACATGAATGGAATCTTTTCCTATTGTATTTTCTAAATAATTATTCCGATATGTTAGAAACTTTGCTTATTGAATATTTACCTTGCAGGTGGCCTGTTTAATAACTTCACTTAGATCTCAGTAGATTTTCAGCTGATTCTCTGTATACATTTCCTCTGTGTTATGATAATGCCTCTCAGATGAATTCTTTACGACACTGACATTTTATTCACTGACAGTTCTGCTCTTTACTGCTTCTAATGCAGATCTTAACTCTTCTATTTCATTTTTAGTATCTTTATAATCTTTACTCATCCCAGCCAGATCCTTTTCCTGCCAGTCTATTAGGGTTATAATTATCCTTCTCAGCTCATTTGCTGAAAACAGTGTTTGGGGTTTTTTTTTTAGAAGTTTAAAAAGAAAGATGATTGTACAAGATTTTTATCAGCCTATCTTGTAATACTCACAGTGACTGGAATCATAGGCTTCCTAAGGATAGGAAACCCATATTATTGGTGTGGTTTAATTGCTACAATTTAGTGCTTTTTATGTATCTTAAGTCTGACAAGACTTTTTTCTCGGCCTATGTTTATTTTTATGACTGTTTAATAAATAGCATATTATTTTATTTTCACCTTCTGGGTAGGCTAAACTTCATTCTGCCAACTGTATCAGTCAGGGTCCCAGCAGAAAACAGATAGTAGACTCTAACTGGGTAATTTCAAGAGACTCTAATAAGGAGACTATTTACAAGGATATGAGTGAGGAGCAGGGAAAACCCACAAGGGATAGCGCCAAACTCCAGAGCTAGTGAACTCCAGGCCTGAATGACCAAGAGGAGGCGTGATTACCAGAACCCAGGAAGGAGAGCTGTGTGGAGAGTGTCTCCTGACTGAGGCTGTGCCCTTGGTTGAGGGCCACTCCTGGATAGCAGAAAGCAAGTTTGGGGAATAAATAACCAGCCTCACTCCTATCCCTAGATCTCCTCCTGGTGCTCCCCAAAGGTCAAACTCAACTGGAAGTCAGAAGGCAGGGGGTTCCATTAATCAGGACATACAAATCAGCCCCCAGGAGCCTAGACCAGGGTGGAGAAAAGTAAATCTGGAAGGGCAGGCAAAAGATACCAATCAAAGAGTCTTTGTCTTTTCATTGGTTCAAACATTACTCTCAGTTCACTGGCCAACTCTCCTTTTGGTGAGTACTCTGGATGGAAACTATTCAAGGTCAAGGGGTGCATTTCCTGAGGAAAAGAAGGGAAAGATAGCCCAGAAGGGTAATTAACAGGAGGTAGCTGAATGGAACAAAATATCATAATATGGATCTACCCTCTGGGCAGGCTTAGAAAACTTCTGCAATGCGTCATAGTTAAAGAATTATGGTGCCAAAAAAAAATTCAAATCTTCTCTTGTGTATCTCAATCATTTAAGGAGGTTCAAGCATGTGGACCAAAGCAAAGTATGGTAACATCACCCATTGTCTTCCATTGTTTTGCCCAAGGAAATTTGCAGGAATTTTGTATTCAGTCCAAAAAAGTACTCAACTATTGTCCCTACATTTGTCTTTATATCACCTCTTCTTCAGACTCCCTCTCTTGTACAATACCTCCTTATATGTCACATTTCCCTCATTTCACACAGCCCCTTGGGGCATTTGGTTTTTCTTTTATTCTTACTGATTTTCTCTGTAGAACCTTCCAGTATGACTTTTACCCTTACCTTTTCAGAGCAGTAGGGAATGGAGATCAGGTAAGCAAGCAAGACCCAAAACCTCTGTGTCAGGCAGAGGGAGTGGAAAACTGTGGACAAGTTAATAACTTTCTCATGTCTTCTCTTCTTTCTGTCTTCCTCCTTTCTCCTTTCTAAGAAGGGAGAGGATGGATTTATGAAACGGCTGCTGGAATCTGCCCACCATTCTGAATTACTGTGCCAGATTTGCCCCATGGTGGGTACAGCACTTTGGAATTCCACAGAGGGAAGAGCATTTGCAGGAAAGCTGCTGTGACTATTGTATTTGCATGGTGGAGCTTGACATCCTCAGAGAATAGGTTTACAAAGCTATGTGAGTTTTTCCACAGAAAGTTCTTTAAGCCTAATTATTCCTTTTGAGTGAGGTATGTACATCTGGAGATTTTCTTTGTCAGGAAAAACAAGCAGTCAGTGTGAGGGGCCACAGTCTTGACTGGAGTGGGTAGGTGGTTGTACCTGTAGCCCATGATGTCTTATGAACCCCCAGGAACCCCATCTTGGGGTGTTCCCAAGTGTTACTGTGGGGATTGTGAATATGCTGTTTCCTGCGGTTTTTCAAGGGATATGTGTGGTGGCAGCATTATGTCTTTCCTGGCCTGCCAACCTGATTTCACGGAGTTTTTGAAAAACAGTCCCCTCAGGGAAGTCCATGGTTGTTTTGACATTTGGGATAGAAAATATTTGCTATGTAACCTTTACATTAAAGGACTCATAGCTAGGGACAAACAAAGCGTATTTATTTGCCTCCATGTGAGCATTTGGGATGGTGCTCAAAGTCAATCCTTTAAATGAAGAAAGGACAAGCAGGAATGTAGGAGAAGAGATAAGGAGAGAAAAGAAGTTATAAACGAGAATGTGCACATGAAGACATCCATCTGCTCATATATATTTCCAGCTTTGAATTTGGGGCCTGGGCAATAGTAATTAAATATGAGGATATGAATTACCATTGGCCTAGAGAGTTTATTCTTCAAGATCTCTGCTGAGGCTAGAGAGTTGAGGAGGGAAGTTGGAATGGGAACATGGTAGATTGTAGGGGCAACACTGACCTGTTCACCATTTAGTTGTGCTCCCTTTGAACATCTCCGTGCAGAACCTCCATGAGATTAGCAGTATTTGATACTGAAGAGATGAGGTTGGGGAATAGTAGGAGGCCCTCTCATCTCTAGTAGACTTGTAAGATGGGACAGAGCCTTTGAAAGGGCATGTGATGTGACAGCTACTCTCTTATCCGCTTCCCCACTAGCATATCAGTTCCTTGAGCATAAAGACTATTTTGTTGATCTTTGTATCCCCCACACAATCTTAAGCATCTTTAGGAAGAAAGTTCTTAAGGAACCTTTGTTGAGTAAAAGAGTCTACAAAAGACACATGGCAAATCATGATAGAAAACAAGACAACTCCCTCATGGCTCCTTGGTCACTCCATATTTTGGCAGAAGGACCCAGAAAAGCAGGAAATGGAGACCATAATCTTCATCTCCGGCCACTCCCTATTTACATCGGGGCTTTCTTCCATGTGTGTTCTCAGAGTTTATCTGGGTTTACAGGAAAAGGGTGAAGATGAGAAAGGGAACTCTGACTCCTCTACCCCTCATTTATATGGAGTAATTCCACTTTAACTGTTTTTTCATAGTTCTGCATAATATTTGCACAAACAACAATACCTGCCCCCCTTTCCTCTGCGACTTCTGTTTAGAAGTGGCAGATTGACCACATGTATTTCTCTCCTCTCCCACTTGAATTTTCCGTTAAAATAATATTCAGACAACAAAACCAAAATTATATAAACCCACAGGGACAAAGAAGCAGGAAAGGAGACAACAGCAGACAAGAGAGGCGAAGACATTTTTGGAAGATAGGAAGGAGATGGAGAGTGGTGAGTGATTCAGCAGAGCAGAGGAAGTTAAAATACAAGTACTTGCAGAGGATAATACCAATAAGAAATGAGCAGATTCACCAACAAAACCCTGTAGAAAAACCAGGGTTGGAGACCAGGTACCACATAATGTGCAATGGAAATCAGGAGATGGAGCAGAAATTAGGAGAATTAGTAGAAAGTTAGGGTATGGGGCATTTGGAATTCCAGGCCCACTGCCCAGTCCAGAACAACCAGGAGTCTACTCTCCTCCCACAATCCAATGCCCTTCCCCACATTTACCACAGAAAGCAGAGATTTCATCTCTGGAAAAACTGAACCAGGGAGACTCTGGTTTGGGGAACACAACCACATTGGAGGGCAAGTGATGAGGTGCAGAGGCAAAAAATGGGGGCATTAAGTGATAGTTTGCATGTTTACTACTAGGGACCTTGGCATCCTTTCCCTGCCCAGGTCACAGAATAGATGAGCCCTGTCATATACAGTGCCTAGGCGGGAGTCCGGAGGAGTCTTCTCTTAAGAAACTGAAGAATCCCAGAGAAAAGGCTTATAGATGTTGACATCTGAGGATCCTTCAACTAAAAATTCGGCTCATTCTTACTTACCTACAGTAAAGCCCAACAGTTGCAAAGAAATTTTCCATAATCCATGCAAGGTCCATGCAAAGGAAATTTCCATAATCATTTCAGTACCTCATTCTTAAGCATGAGCAGAGGGTCTAGGATTCCCACACATCTGATGAAAGCCTCCAACATAAAAGAGAGACTAGTATGTGGAAAACAGAAGATAGAAGTTACGGCCTTTAGAGTATGGGGCTAAGGGGATGGGTGGAGCAGAGGAATAGCTGTTTTTTATTGTAGTACAAATGGATACCTTAAACCAGTGGTTCTCAACCTTGGCTGCACCAGAATCACCTGGGAGCTTTAAAAATGCTGATGTCTGGGTCCTGCCCCCAGAGATTCTGATTTAATTAGTCTAGGGTGAGGCCTGGGTATTGGATTTTTAAAAGCTCCTCAAGTGGTTCTGATATACACCCAAGGTTAGAACTGCTGCTTTAAATTATGGACGTATTTCACTTAGATTAAAAAATAAAAGTTAATTTTTATTAAAATGTTATCCTGCTTAAGAAAAAAGGAAAAAAAGAAATTGGGCCACAGGATCAAATAAGAACTCTTTAGCCTAGCGCTCAAGGCCCTCCTTCTTCCCCAGTTCAACTTTCTAACTTCATCTCCTACACTTGAGCATTCATGCCATGCCCACACCACACCTCTACCATCGCCATGCATCTCGGCTCTCCTTCCTTTGCTTTTTGTTCATATTTTTCATCCCACATTGAGTATTCTCGTATTTAATTACTCTTCACTGCCTATTGGTGTTGAAATTGTTCTTAAATGTCCTATCCCCCCTGCCGTGATCACTCAGCAAAAAGCAAGGTCTTCCTTCACTCATCTTTACCATTACTTGCTCTCTGTCTCATTTATTTCACAATGAATATCTTCATTGCTATGGACATCCAAAAATAGCTAGTAAGTCATGTGGCCATTCAGGTTTGTTTAAACTCCCCAAACTTGAGATTCTCTGAACATACCACATTTTTGGTAGTTTACCATCTACTACTAACATTATTATCTCCTTTAATCTTCACGGCAACTATGTGAGGTGAAGTATCAACATCTCTACATGGTGTATGAGGAAACCGAGTCTCAAAGAGATTAAGTAATAAGCTGGTGTTGTCCAGGAAGCAAATAGCAGAGCTGGGACTTAACCTCATGCGTTTTAGGCTTGATCTAGTTCCAGAACAACACCTCTGCCCTTGTTTTGAGATTTAAGTGGGCAGATGTTCTTGTTTTCCCAGTAAATTGGTAATACCTTGAGAATGAGAAGCATGCATTACGTTGAGAATGACAACAATATATTATACTTTAAAAATCTGATAATTGGTACAAATTCAGTGCCTCGCACATTGTAGGCACTCTAAAGATAATTGCTCATTTGATTGTGGTCACAACAGTAGGGAATATTTATTGTGCTAGGTCTTCATAGGAATTATCTCATTTAATCATCACAAGAAGTATGTGAGTTGGTACAATTATTAATCTTATTTTAAAAATCAATAACCAGAGCTTGAAAATATAAATGGACGTGTACAAGGTCACACAACCTGTCAGGGTGGATCTGAGACTGAAACCCCACACTGTCAGAGTCCAGAGCTCGAATATCCTTGCCTTATTTCTTCTCCATATGAAGTCACTAAGAGCAGCTCTCATTCTGAAGGTTTCTCAATCCAGATTCATAATCATCATTCTTTAGATTTCCCCAAGACACAGTGGGAGTGAAGGCAGGACAAAATGTTGCTAATCTGGTGGATGGGTTCACCATGGCAGACTTGGAGGACTATTTGAATGCAGACCCATACAAATTAACAAACCCATGCATCAACCTTTGTCTGGCAGTCCATTCTTGCCTCCTAAAAAGAGCTCAAGTTCAAGAAAAGCTAATGTATTTGTCATTTGGAACTTTAAATCTTGTGAAAAGAGAAAAAATAATCTGCAAACAACATTTGAACCTCGGCCTCCAAGTTTTAGAAAATAAACACACACACACAAACACACATACACACTATTTTTTTGTCACGTGGCAGTGGTTGCGAAGTAAATATATCCCACTGCACTGATCTTACATCTTGTCACATTAATGTTTCAGAGCACTCAATATAAATATTAAAACTAATAGCTTCACTCTTCTACTATTACTCCTCCATCCCCTGAAATCATCATAAAACTTTCAAAGCCTTTTAGAACATTTACACACTTGAATCTGATGGTGGGGAAAGGAGATTCACACAACGCAGCCCATAAGCTTAAATAATAGTGAAGAGCTGTTTATGGAATATGCTTTATTTATTCATCATTTCAAGTAAAGTTTCCGTTTTGATGGAGGGGAAAAAAATCAAAGTATGGCTGTCAAGGGAGAAGGCTGAAGTATTGCTTTTCTATACTGAGGACTTGCAAAAAAAAAGAAGTCCATGAGAATCTCAGTCCAAGGTCAATCAATGCTAAGACTGTGAGTACGTAAACAGCTAATGGATTGTAAAGACACATACCAGTGTTATGAATTTTTAAAGAGCATCTCTTCAGCACAGAACCCCATAAATCAATGATGACTTATTGGCTGGATCAATTATGCAAACTTTTAAAACATTTAATGACAGGTAATGAACAGGTCTCTGGAGGACACCAGTCAACAGTGTTTCTGCAGTTGTTGTTACATCTGCTTAAGTGAGTTGGGTAGAGGCAGTCATTCCTAGGAAGTAATTAAAAGTTAAATCTAAGTCTGCCTCAAGTGAAAGAGAGTAATCACTTTAGTCTTCACACATACCTTCAGTAGCTAGGGAAATTGATTGCCTCCTAATGTATTCATAGGTAATCCAGATTGGTTTTGGATTGGGTGTGCCATTCTCAGGGAGCTTCTACTTGTAAGCATTTATTTGGAGGTGTTTTGCAAAGTGATCTGAGCAGTAAGGAGAAAGATAATTTTTGAAAGAAGAAAAAGTATAGCATGGGTGATGACACACATCTGTTCTTGTAATTATTTATTTTGAAGTTAACTTTAAGTATCAATTGGAGGAACAGACAGACGAGTGGAGATGGGGTGATGCTGCAAGGTTCTGCTCAAGCTGGAAGCAAAGGACAGAAAGCTAAATATGGGTTGACTAATGCCACAGAAAGTCTCATCATCGCTTCCTCATACTGCCACATCAATGCTTGCAGCATTACTGCGCTTTAATCACTTAGTAAAATAGCGACCCGCTGAAAGAGAAAGACTTTGTGGGGTAGATTTCTGAACTTAATAGTCCTTTAGAGTTTAAACATTGGTTTTCTTATTGTGTAACTTCAGGTAAGTCTTTAGATTATGAAAAAGACGGAAGTTAGACATGCCATTCGATCCTAAGCAGGGTTCTTTAAGTCTAAGCCACTGACATTGAGGCTGTATTTCTGTGTTAACATAGTTAAAACATCGCTCAGATCAGATAAATCCTTCTGACTGAATCTGAAAACATTAAAAATTCCGATATTCCTGTATCGCTCTCACTCATTTTACTGCTCAGCAGAAGGTTTGTAAAAATGAAAAGTATAAAGTAAGTTGGTTGTGAAGTGTCTGAAATCAAGGGTCTCTGGCTTGGGATTGTTTTCTGTGTCAGAGAAGCTTCCTTAAAATTCTTGCTGGGTTTTCAAAATAACTTTGGTTAAGTGGGAAAAAAGGAAATATCTTAAAAACATTACCGATTTTTGGATTTTTCATGTTCTCAGGAGGCCTTTGCTAACAACCAAACTCACGTAAGAAGCTTGAGCACTTTGTGTGTGTTTGGTAGAGACAGACTTCCCCGCTAATGAAGATCACAAGAGAATTTGGCACCATCTCTACCCCAAACCCTGTGATATGTCTTTACCGTCATATTCAAATTCATGGCTCCGTAAAACTACTCAAGTACTCTAGTATCTAGATTCTTTGTTAAAATGTGTATAGGCTACTTTGTGTTGATAAATAAATAAGAGCTTAGGGTTAAGAGGTCAACAGAGATGGGTTCAAATCCTGGATCTGACTTTTACTGGCTGTACAACTACAGGCATGTTTCCTAACTTCTCTTGCTTTATATCCTCATCTGTAAAAGGGGTAGCATAATTTCTACCTTGAAAAAACCACCTAGCATGTAGGTACTTAATAATGGCAGTGGTTATTATCTGCCAAATCTGAAATATCTCTGGGAGCAATAATTATGTAATAATATCAGGGCAAGAGCTGTTGCTAAATTCAAGGAGGTAAACGTCCTTTCACTGAAGGGCGTCACCTTTTAGACTAGTAATAGCTGTTAACACTGAGGTATTTATTATGTATCCGGTGCTTTACTTGCACTAGCTCATCCAAGTTTGTCAACTCTTTGACACAAGTACTATTATTTCTGTTTTACAGATGGGGTCACTGAATGTCAGAGAAACTAAAAAACCTGCCCAAAGCCACTCAGGTATAAAATGGCAGAATTGGTATCCAAAAGTCAATCAAACTGTGTTTAACCAGAATCCTCTCTGTCATGATGCTGAGCTTGTAACTGGCTAAACTAATAACAGGAGACTAAAAATACTATACCAATAATTTTCTCTGTTGATATTAATATTTCTTGTAGAAATAAAAAGGGACAAGTTTCACGAGAGTGGATGTCTTCCAATTGTCTGGAAAAGCAAATAAGGATTGCAATACTGGTCATGAGGTTGAAATTTATCCAAAGTATGAAGGAACAAGAGGTGACAGTAGGCAGCTTAGTGCACAGGTTTGTGTATATGACTTACCGAGTAATTCTATCAGACAGGAGTCATGCTGTGAGTAATAAATGGTCTGTTTCTCTGACCCAGGGGTCTTGTGTCTTCTGTCAGTTTATGTATATAAAACTATGGCAGGCTAACTTGTTAGCTTCCAAGTAGGGTAAAATCTCAGACCCTTCACAGTTTCTGACTTAACACTGAAGAAGAGAGGTCATAACTGTCGCACCTCCACATGGAAGGAAGCATCAGAATTGTCCCCTGATACATAAGGTCTCAGAGTTTCCCAGCAGAATAAGGAGTGTGGAGTGGGATAGTGGAGACAAAACTTTCAGAATATTTTGTGCTTGGTCCTATAGTCTTATAAAGATAAGAGATGGGGAGAGAGAAAAATTAAAACACAGTAAAGTGTTGCATCAGAACGGCAAATATGAAAATGTCAGACATGCCAAGTGATGAGAGAAGGAAGGGCAATGGGGACATACACTGCTGGTGGGAGTGTAAATTGGGGCAATTTACACTTTAGACAACAATTTGGTAATACTAATAAAGTTGAAGATGCCAACCCAGTGTTCTAGAAATTCTACTCCTAGGTGTATACCCTGGAGAAACTCTTGCACAAGTCACATATGTAAAAATGTTCAGAGTAACATTGTTTGTAAGAAAATTTTAAAAAATCTTAATATTCACAAAGAAGAGAATGAATAAATAAATTGAGATGAATTCATACTATCCAGCAGCTTCAGTGAATAAACAAAAATGACATATCAATATGGATAAATGGCAAACACATAATATTAAACTAATAAGAGCAAATTGGTGACATATACTTAGAGTATGATATCATTTGTATAACGTTTTAGAACACATAAAACAACGGTATATATTTTAGGAGTACAGTCACATGTAGTAAGGGTATAAGAACATGCACAGGATGAGTGTTTGATGGAGTGGAGAAGGAAGAGAATGGAACAAGGAAGGTACACAGAGGTTCTTCAGTTGTAGTTGTGATGTTTTATGTCTGAAGCCTGCTGGTAAGTACTGCAGTATTTGTTGTATTTCCTTCTGTATTTTTTGTCTGAAATATTTCATGAAAATCTCTTTTAAAGAGTATTTATCATTTTTATTGAAAAAGAACAGATAAGGTTTGGGGAAACATATCAGAATAACTTAATTAATGGTAGAGTGATTTCTACCTCAGAAGGTTTAGAATTCTTGTAATGTAAAAGTGGATTAATCAGATCATCAGTTGGACAACGCATTTCTGAAATCATCAATCATTTCTATACTAGTGGATGCAATTCTAGAAAACTCATCCCTATTGATCTGCTTGTCTTTTTAGTCATCTCTGAAGTTTTACAATTATTAGACCACACATTATTAACTAATAATAATGTACATAACCAATAATTAATAACAAACATTAATTTATAGTTAATAATACATGTTAATAATAAAGTTAATTAACTGTCATTATTAATGGCACTTAGGTCAGGAAGTAATGCCCTAAAGCTTAACTTGGCAACAAATGGACCCACACACCTACACTGAAGGATGTCTTTAAGGAGGAAAGATTATTCAAATTATTATTCGTTTTTTTTCTTTATTTTTGGTGAGGAAGATTGGCCCTGAGCTAACATCTGTTGCCAATTTTCCTCTTTTTGCTTCAGGAAGATTGGCCTGAGCTAACATCCATGACAATCTTCCTCTATTTTGTATGTGGGATACTGCCATAGCATGGCTTGATGAATGGTGTGTAGGTCCGCACCTGGGATCTGAATCCATGAACTCCAGGCTGCTGAAGCAGAGCATGTGAACTCAACCACTATGCCACCAGGCCGGCCCCCAAATTATTATTCTTTTATAACTGTCAAGTGAATTTTTAAAAATCCTGGTTTCTGGTGGATAGCTTTGAATTTCTTTAAAATGGATATTTAAATAAAAAGCAAACCATAGTTCTCTCATGAGAGGAAGTGTTCTCAAATATCTCATTAACTTCTTTCTGAATTTCTGAGACTGAAATTTTGTGGCCTCAGTGTCTCCATCTTAAAGACCATTTGAGGAATCAAAATATAGATTCCTTCCTATAGTATGGTCATTTTTTAGGGAAAAAGTAAGATGATTATGTGACTTGGTGGCGTTCACTTACAATCTGAAACATATTCTCATTTTAAATCACAGAACTTAACATTACGATCATTTCTAAGATGTATATTGGGATTTAGTGACCTGTCATCATTATTTGCAGGATATATTTTACTCCCTATATTCTAACTTTTACCTCCTCTGTGAAACTTCAAAATGTATTCCATAACCCACAGAAAATGGCCCCAGTGTCCTCTTCCCTTGAGCTTGTTAGTAACATTTACAAGCTGTCACTAAATGGGTATGATCTGCTTCTGGTATAGAGACAAAGATAAGATTTTCTGCTTCAATTGTTTGCTGAATTTGAGGGTTAAAAAGCTAGGGAAAAGGGCTATGAGGGATGATGTGTAAAAGCTATAACGGAGCCATCTGCAAGCCACCCCTAGCTCTGCAAAGAGAAGAAGTTCCAGACTATTCCAGGTTTCAAACTTCACCTAGATTTCCTTCTTGGACAGACCACCACCAATTCAGAAGAACAACTGCTGCTTGAAATTGAAGTGGTGAAGCCACCAACTCACTGGAAGTACTCTGACTTCCAAAATACTGACCATTTACTGACTTTAAAGACAGTCATTAGCATCACTAGACAAATTAAGTGCACCAATTCATACTCGGTAGACATGGTACAGTAGACAAAAACAAAACAAAACTAAACATAATGTCTACCGAGACTCCTCTTTAACTCACAGATTGTTAAAGCTGAGAGGTATCTAGAAAACAATCCCCTTTCTTCCTATTTTATAATAGAGGAAAGAGAGGCTCAGAAAAGTTGTATAACCTGCCAAGGCCATGGAGCCAGTTAACGGGAGAGCTAAGACTGAAACTAGAGTCTTTGGACAAGTAATTCAGTGTTTCTTCCTCCACTTCGTTCAATTCTGAGACTCATAATCGAGTTTACTTATCAGTGGTATCATTAGAGTGATATTCTAGAAGTAATTTTCACGGCACAAGAAAGAAAGAACACAGAGAGAGCTAAAAGAGTCCACCATGGTTAAATGATTGTGGTAAGATATGTGTTATAGGAGTTTAAAAGACTAAGGGAATTACTTTGGGTGGAGGAGAAAAAGAGTGGAGAGAAACAGAATGTGTTTTTATAAGAAGGGTCCGCTTGTTCTCCTTTTCCATGAAGGATAGATTTATTCCATAGATAATTTAGCAGGAAAGATTTTATTTGAACATAAAGAACCTTTGGATAGTATTTTAAGTACTGTTAACGATTACTGACAAATATCTCGGTCTTCAGGTTTTTGAAATCAAAATGGTAACAAACCCTCAGTTGTGTGATCCAGTTAGGTCCGTTGGCTGCTTAACTGACTGCTCTTCAACTTCAGGAATTCAAGATTTATTATTATTCTCATGTTACTAGTGGTAAAGATGACTCAGAGAAACTAAGTGACTTTTCTAGAGAGAAAGAATTCATATTACAGTTCCTATTAGATCTAAAGGAAATCAGGTTCCTTCGGTCTCTTGACCAGGTTTGCTCTGTCTCCACTGTGTAAGGGGCTTGTGGGCCGATTCAGCCAGAGCCTTTCTTAACTGACATGAGCACAGTTGACTGATACTGTACAGGATGGTTTCCGAGTCATCACGTGTGTGGTATGGATTTTGCCAGGCGTTTTATATTTTGTATAGTTAAATTTGATAAACATTCATTGAGGACCCATCTGTGTGGGTCACGCACCCATCACACACCCACCTGTGTCAGATGCAGAGCCAAGTACTAAGGATTATGCTTTTAAATGAGAAAGACAGTCCTCAGCATCATGTAGCTTCAGTCTAGTGGAACACACAGGCATCAAGCAAGCAATCTCAAATGTGATGAATATCCTCAGAGGGAACTAGATGGGGAGGAAAACCTAGGCAAAGTCAATGTGGCTCTTATTTTAGCCTGGATAAGGCGATTTCTGTCTCATGAGTTAAAGTAACATTGTAAATCCATTGCTTCCTGGGAAATAGCTATTCATTCACTTTTATAGGTAAGTATTTAGGAAAACACATTTCGTTGGCCTAATTTCTTGTATCAATGCAAAAGAAGAATATAAATTACTAAAGCACAGTTAAAAATTTGTGGAGTGGTTCATTTTATATACCTAACTATAGAATCCTTTATACACTCCCTGTATGGATGTAGACTAAGGCATTACATTCCTTCATTTTATTTGTCATCTTGATCAAACCTGAACCTTGTCAAAATACTCATTTAAAAAGGTGATAGGGATGGTTTAGTCACACCATGGCTTGGCTTTTGCCTGAGTTTCCCCAAAGAGCAGACCCTGTGACAAAGGCTTGCATGCAGGTGATTTCTTTAGAGAAGTTGTACCAGACACAAAAGTGGGGAGCTGAGGAGTGAAACATGGAAAGAAGACGAATCCAGGGATGTGTTATTGAGCTGATTACCACTGTGGGAAACTGGGGTTCCTTCCTCTCGGGTACAGCCTAGGAAACCTTGTGAATGCACCTTAAAATTGTCAGCGAGCTGCATCGCTCCAGGGAGTATTGGCTTCTCCAGCGTGTCCTGGGATGGCTGAGGGGGCTCCAGCAGGTGTCGCAGTCTCTGGTGGCAGAGAAGGCCGGGACAGAAAGCAAACTTACATGGAGTAACTGAGGCGGGGCGCTGTGAGGCTCCACCTGGTTGTGGCAATGTCTAGAATAATGGGGAGATAGATGGGACATCAGACATCCCTTACAAGGGACTATTCAAAATAGTTTCTGTCTTGGCCTTGGCCAAGGAGGGCCAAGAGGGCCTTGGCCCTCTCCTTTATTGAGTTCTCATTCACAAGGATCACAGTTAGTGGTGTGAGCCTAAATCCTGGGACCCTGAGCACTACGTTGCCACCTTCCTTTCCCTGGCCCACGTGGGTTCTTGCATTGGTGTGCTCTGGCTTTATTCATTCTCATGTCTGCATTGACTTCTGAAAACTCTTGAAAGGATCCTATTTTGTGGCCAAAGAGTGGATGTCACAGCATCTACAACATAACCTAGTTCAATTGGAAATGCAGAATTTCTTTTCAGAGAGGTCTTCTGAAACTGTCCTTGATTCATGAGTCTATGAATTCAGGGTACCAAATGGACCCAAAGATGTTGCTTAGGAGTTTAGTGAGTATTTCTTAGCCAGAGCTTTAGAGAAGGAGGGGGAAGTCCCTTCAAAATGCTGATGTCTGTGGACTGAACTGACACCAAGATTAATTCATGTACCTATTAGACCCATGTGCTCAAGCACCTTCTATGTGCCACACTCAAGCTAGACACTGGGGATAGGAGGCTAAATAAGATGTGGTTCTATTCCTCAAGGAAGGCTCAGTCAGTGGTCGAGAAAAGTAAACAGATAAATGACTCCACAATAAATTCTGAGCCATGACACAGATTTGAAGAGAGAGAGAAGAGCACAACCAGCTCTTCCTGAGGTGTTGTGAAGGATTCACAGAAAAGGGGATTTGGGGTCCAGGATGAATGCTACCTTTTACAGTAACCATATGCTTTTGTTTACCCCTATACATGGTTGTAACTTGTTGGATATATACCAAAACACAAGAATTAATGTCTTAATGATTTGTATTGTGATGTGGCACTAATATATGTGAAGTCAATCCTGTCTTCCGACAGTTCACATTTCAGTTTTCTGAACAGAATGGATAGATTCCATCAAGCTTCTTAGTCGCTAAGAACTTCACAAATTCCTCTCTGTAATTGACTTGCTTTCAGATGATAATTGTTAACTGATAAATAGGAGAATTGTCAGGTGTGGAATCAGTGGTGATAGAAAGATAGTTTCTCTGTTGCACTTACGAAGAGTGGCCGATAAGACCTCTGATCCCATTAAGGATATAAACTCTTCAGATGGAGTTGATGACAGCCCCATGGGCTGCCTGAGTCCTCACCAGCTTGGCTGTTCTCAGCACATGTTCAGCCAAAGGGGGATAAAATCAATGCAAGAATTTCATGGCCTCCAAGAAAATTACTGTTGAGAGATGACCCAGTTCTTTGATTGGTGTCACCAGAAGACAGGCCTCCTTGAGAAATGAATGTAATGACATCCACCAGCTGCTTAAATTCTTTCTATTATATGCATTTGCTTTCAAAGGGCTTTAGCATTTTAGCGTAAACTACCACTTGCTTTCCTCCCAGATTTGGGCTCTTGGTGTCTTTAAAGCAGTAGACAGAAGCAGGCCTGGCAAAAGCAGCGTGCCACCCTGCATCTCACAGGATGGAGGAAAGCATTTTTTCTTGGATCCCTTAATGATTAAGGGCTAAGAAAGCGGCATGAGTGCATTAGTGATTCCAAACTGAATTCCTCCCTCTCCTTTATTGAGTTCTCATTCACAAGGATCACAGTTAGTGGTGTGAGCCTAAATCCTGGGACCCTGAGCACTACGTTGCCACCTTCCTTTCCCTGGCCCACGTGGGTTCTTGCATTGGTGTGCTCTGGCTTTATTCATTCTCATGTCTGCATTGACTTCTGAAAACTCTTGAAAGGATCCTATTTTGTCCCTTCGAAAGATCTAGATGTATGTGAAGAGAGAAAGTGGGTTGTGGGAATTGAAAAGCTAGAGCAGAAGCTTCCGTAACTTTTGCAAATGAATGAAATTCCATGAGGTTCTTTCCCATCTGCCCCCGTGCAATACCCTAAAGCCTCCTCCCAATCCCCCAACTATTATCTTTACCCTGCTCCCTCACACCCCCAACTCACTCTCCATCCCCCGCCAGGATACAGGGAAAGATGGTGGATAAGACATTGCAAAGATGTAATAGCAATAACAACAGCAATCTTTTGAATTGAACTCTTTACTGAGTACTTACTATGTGCCAGGCACTATTCTAAGTGCTTTTCACATATGAGCTCATTTAATCCTCACAACAACTCTATGCAGACGTGCTATTATTCCTCCCTTTCAGGTGAGGGACTGAGGCACTGAGATCTAAAGTAACTTGCCTAAGGTTATACAACTAAAGGTGTCCCCCCCTTTTTTTTTTGTGGAGGAAGTTTCACCCAGAGCTAACATCTGCTGCCAATCTTCCTCTTTTTGTATGCGAGCCGCCACCATAGCATTGCTACTGACAGACGAGTGGTATATGTCTGCGCCCAGGAACCAAACCTGGGCCGCCAAAGCAGAGCACATGAAGCTTAACCACTAGGCCACTGGGGCTGGCCCATAAAGGTGTTGCTTTCTCACCCCTCTTCTGCTTGGAATACCTGTGAAGGATCAAATAAGGAACCTATATAAGGGATTAACATTAATTCCTATTATTTTTTTGCCCAATGGAAAAGTGGGTATTGGGAAGTGTTGGAGGAAGAACATCTTACACCTCTTCTAAGGGAAAGGAATTATGATCTTTATCATCTCTGGCCTCATATTCTTTTGGAACCTGTGAGACCCTGGGCCTTCCCCAGGGAGCTCCATGTCGACAGGTCACACTAAATACTCTACCATCTCAACCCTAGTGCATGGCAACATGAATACTATGAACACTATCTTTAAGACAACTGAGAACAGTAAGATCCCACCACACATCTTCTACCGGGGCCCACGTATGACCACACTCATGCATGTGTACTGGTGTGTTACCGCTTGCTGCAGGCAGGAGGGTCAGATAAGGTATAATTTCTAACCAGCCCTGGAGTTTCATTCTAACCCAAGACATTTGGGAGAGAGCAAGTTTGTGGTTTCTAGCATGTCTTTGGCTCAAAGGAAAAAGTTCAGGAATTAAGATTTTCTGGGACCTTGTGTTCCTATATTCCCACACAGAGATGTACTCTTCGTGAGGAACCTGTGAATTGGCTGTCATCTGCAAGGGCTGCCTTGAAGGAGCTCCTGGGCCTTTATTATTTTTGATACGCACCCCTGAAGACCAGGGTACAAATAAGGCAGAGATGGAAGATTTCCCACTGTTCAGTCTGACTCAGACTGTGGGCTTAGGTTGGGTTCGCCAAATGGCTTACTTGTTTTATAGTAGCCAATAGTTGAGTGTAACATGGTGGAGCATTGGGTGATCTCCCTAAGATGCATGCAAACAGCTGGCCTCCTTGGGTTCCTTTGGAGGACTCCATGGAGGGAGTGACTGAGCTTAGCTGGCACTCACTGAGGGGTTGGCAGTGAGGTTTGGGCATCGGTGCCTGCCTGCTGGCCAGCAGCATGAAGAGGAAACGGTGTGAGTCCATGCTCTGTGCCTGTATGCCTCATGTGTGTGCTTCACGCATTTGGGAAGAGGCAGCTCCACATCGTAAAACCTCCCTGAAAGCCACTGAGGTACCTCTCTAAAAAACGTAATGGACTGTGCTGAAAGCCTAGCTTTGACTGATGTGAGGTTTGGGACTCTACCCAGGTAAGAATCCATGCAGCAAGGAGACCAGAGAAGGCAGATGACCCAGAGTAGGGCCAAACTGTTTACCAGCAGATGTGTTTTTGAAAATCTTCCTTAACTGGTCATGGCAGCGGAAAATATCCTGCTGTTAAACGCATCTGCAATCCACTGCTCTCCCAGTCCACCTACAAAATTTTTGACCTTTAAAGAAATGATGGAGAAGCTGGTGATTTTTTCTGTGGCATTGAAGCTCAGTCTATTTTAGGCTCCAAGGCAATTGCAGCCCTCTTTGCTCCCTATTTCGCATCGCTTTTAAGTCTTGTCCTGGCCACTATGAACCCTTCAGCACTTCTCCCTGTGCAATCACTCGAGTCAAGATATGTGATTTGCAGATGACATGTACATTTCTTGGCTGATGGTTGCTGAAGCAGTTTGCAAACCTAAGGCAGTTAAGGGGGGTGGTGGTAGAAGAGCAGATTACACTTGAAAAACTGTAATCCCTCCCTATATTTCTATTTTCATGCAAATGTATAACTGCTTTCTCATTATTTTGATTGAAGGGGAGGTAGCTCAGTATTCCTGTTATTGTGAATTACCATATTCATGTTTTTGATGACCAAACAATTGGCTGATTTCTATTGTTTGTCACTTCTATGAGGGTGCAGTACTTTAGAAACCCAGGTGAAGGGAAGGTGTTACTAAAAATACCCGCTCCCCCCGAAAAATGTCCAAACAAAATGATGAAATCTGAGGTTCCTTTCATCATGACAATCTGTTACAAGGATGCATCAATTGACATTCAGCTTCCTGAGATTTAGAACAAGGATGGCTGCATTTTGGATTGTCTTTCATTTGAATATCTACAAAATATGTAAATTACCGAATCTATGAGAAGTTATTTCAGTGTCATTTATTGAAATATTCACTCATTTAAAAAAGATCATCTTAACGAAAAGAAAGGCTTATTTGATTTTAAGCAGGCACGATATGTATATAAATGTAATGTGATCTGAAACACACGTTAATGAGATTTACATCAGAAGGATTACCAAGGTTCTGTGTTCAGACACCGAGAAAAGCCAAATGGGTGTATCAAGCCCCCACTCCTAATCTTCAGAAGCAAATTTATTGAAGTCTCTCAGTTTTGCCATGCACCCTCACATCTGCATATGGGCCCAGATTCCTTATCTTGTCACACTGAAAGGCTGCAGATTAAGAGAATGTATAAACAATGCTTCTGTCACTACACATAAATATAGACTGCTAAATCAAGTTTGGGCTTTGTAACACAAAGATTCCTTATCTTAAGCAGATTTTGCACTCAACATTGATCAAATCCTGAAAAAATAAAAAATAAAAAAAACAGTGATAGCCTCTGATATTTTTTCCCTTTATCTAATTTAAAGGAATTTCTCCGTAAGTAGAAGCTACCAGATAAATGTTTCCAAAACAAACATGAAGTAAAGAAAAGGAATTAACACACAAAGAACACTCTACCATGTGTCAGACATTGTGTTAGATGCTTAACATACATTATTCTAGTTAATAAGAAATCAATAAAATAAGTATTCATTGAGATTTCACAACATTTCAGTGTTCCATACTGAAACTATATTTCTTCAACAGTTTCTATGTATTTTTCCCTCTACCCATTTATTATTGTTTCTTTTTAAACATTATATTAGATATGAGAATGTTTGTGAGGGAGTCCCTGAGACCTTTGCAAATCCCCAAATCCATAAAACTTCTACAAGGAAACAAGCAGAGAATAAAGTTATGGTGTCTAGTTAAATGACTCACTCCTGCCTCCCAGTGTGGGTGGTTCAGATTCATGCCTCAGCAAAATTACAAATTACTACATGTGATGGGCTTTCAGGGTCATTTAAGAACATTCAAAACCATGAATGTTAAATCCACAATTGCCAAGGGCTTATTGTACTACCCGTGTCAGCATGGTACTCAATTGTTATTTTCAGTGACAATCAAATAGCTTCCATTTAAATTATCCACCACCAGCTTTTACAGGATTTCGAATTTCTGACTACTCTATATTTCGTTTTGCCTTTTGAGTTCCATTTACTCATAGTCAATATAAGGTAAAGCCTAGGTGTTATGATGGTTCCTCAGAGAAATTGGAGAAAAATCATTAGAGACAAAACATTCACGAAGCATTGGGGAAAGGTTGAGGTATGTCTCCTTGCAACTTTCCAAAATAAGAAAAAAGTATAATTGTAGAAAATATGATTGAATTTTCAGAAGTATATAAATCAGCCATTTAAGTCGTGAAATGTAAGTCACAATTTTATTGATTTTATTACTGGGTGAAAAATCACAAATTTTCCATCACTATAGAAAATAAATGCACAGAAAACTATGATCACTTTGGGCTGCCTCTACCATTGATGGCATGTCTATCTGGCTTGGGTCATGTTTGCTTTCCTGCAGGAACTTTTGTGTTCGTGTCAATATTTGTTGAATTTGCAATTGCTCCAAACACTGATTTTAAAATTCTAATTTAATTCTCTTAGTCTATGATTGGGTTCTATTTTTGGTAACAGTGATAACTTAAACATATATCAAAATAAAAGCCTTTTTTTTTTTTGGTATCTTTGGAGACTACCTCTTCGACAGCCCTGTCTATATTTCCTCTTCTGCATGCACCCACCTCCTCCCTCCTGCCCCCATCACTTTTTCCGTCACGCGGTTCTGAATTCCCAGGAGAGGCCTGAAAGTGATCCTAAATGTTTCAGGGCTAGGAAAACCAACCAAGTACAGTGTTTTAGGATCAATGACAGTGACTCGTGGGCCCTCATCAAAGCCTATTATGTCAGTTGCTACATCAATGCTCAATATCTTTTATCCCAAAACTCAACAACGTACCCAGAGTGGAATGCAAAAAGAGTTCACATTTCCTGTTTATAAGGCCCAAGGTGGGGAGGGTCTTGTATACTTGCCCCAGTCACTTCATCTGCTACTGTAACTGAAACAGGGCTGCTCTGCCCTCTATGTTTGGTTGGATAGTGGGTTGAGATGATCTGGAATGGTATAGGCTTGGGAGTAGAATGGTTTAAAACAGCAGAAATGTCCCCTGGGACAGAAACACCAGCATCAGCTCTGAACACAGATCTGATCCTGGCAAGATTCTCACGGGTAGAAGTTACACCAATACAGCAATTTACTTGTTGTCCATAAGAGTTAACATAAGCCGCTTCCAGTGGTGTTCAAAGTGCTCAACCAAGCGGCCCAGGCTTTCGGGAATTGGGGAGTTCTCCTCTTCATGTGTTCTTATGTGTATATCATTTGCTATAAAAGTCAGAGTTCAAGCTGGTCACTTTTACATGAATGAGTTCATGTGTCTAATTTCTAAATCTCACACATCCTTCTTTTTTTTTTTTCTGGCCCCGATAGGGTAAACAGAAGCTCAGAGAAGTAAAGAGGTTAACCCTGAGTGCAAAGGAGTTGAAAGATTGCAAGTCCCAGGTACCCTGGTTTCCTAGGCCAGAGAAACAAGCACAGTCTTGCAGACAGAATATCTTCAGCCTTTAGAAAAATAACGCTAACAGGGAAACGTGTCATTGTCCTCCTTTATATAAACCCATATCATAGCCATATATTAAGAGAACGCATTTCACAAAAAATTTAATCAAATCTATGAAAGGGATTTTCATAGGCAGGGAGGACTAAATAAATTACTACCTGGTTGTATCTTCCGTTGTCATTCTAAGTTCCTTTGAACATCAAGCTTGTGAGTGTGGACTCATTTGCATGACTATCTTAACTAATTTATCTGATTTTAAGGTCTACATCTACAGAAAATTAGATCAGAACTATTCTTGATTTCAAATTGCATTTTCCTCTGGAAATAATGAATCACAGAAGAGTTTACACAAGTTAAACAAATGTAACCAAATATACTCATACTTCTTGAAACTGTGAATGATCTGGTGATACTAAGGAAGCAACTACGATCTTAATTGGCATCAACTGGTAGGAAATTAGTTTCATGGTAAATATTCATTCTCTCTGTTATCAAATCTATGATTTGCTCTAGAGATGTGACATTTGGCCTTGTAGAAGGAACCCAATTTCATTTGTTTTTCTAAAGCATTTTATTTGAGAATTAAGGATCAATCTTTTGTGAAGATTGCAGAAAAATTTTGCTGTTCTGTTCAGATAACACCAAAACAAATGTCAAGCATCACCTACCTTTAATGTTAAAGTCCCCTGAATAAAAATTAGTCTCAGTTATTTAAGTGCCATTTGAGTGAGATACCAAAAAAAGAAAAAAAACCAAGTTCAGTGAAAAATTTGGTACAATCTTTTGAAGGGAGTGTTAGGTTATCAATTGCTGCATAATTAACATTCTAAAACTTAGTCACTTGAAATCACCATTTATTATTTATTATCTCTGTGAGTTCATTGGGCTCAGCTGGGTAGTTTTCACTTGGAATTTTGCACAAGTTTGCAGCTGGGGCTGGAGTCATCTGCAGCACTTACTGAGTTGGATGTCTAAGATGGATTCTTCACTCCCATGTGTCAGTTGGGATGGATAGAACAGGTGGGAGTTGGCTGGGCATCTCTCTCTCCACATGGCTAACCTGGGTTTTCTCATAGCATGGAGGTTTCTGGGCAGTCAGATTCTTACACGGAAGCTGGCTTCTACTAGAGCAAGCATTCCAAGAGCCAGGCAGAAATTGTAAGTTATCTTATGCCCTAGTCTAGGAGTCCATGCAGCATCACTTCTAATGTATCCTACCAGCCAAAGCAGTCATGTGCTGGCCCAGATTCAGTAGAGTGGAGGAATGAACTTCAAATCTAGATGGAGGAATGGCATGTACATATAGAGAGGAAAAGAGTTGTTGGTGATCATCTTAGAGACAAACTATCACAAAGAAAGTAAACTATATTCATACTTATAATGCATCTATCAGATTACTTTGGAGGATATTCCCACTTATTTCCATATAAAACATGTGGATATAGAAACATGCAGATATATTAGTCAAGGCCAAATGTTGGGGGAAAATTCTGTAGTCTGCAAGAGACTACAGAGTCTCTGTAGTCTCTGTAGACTGCAGAGAGGTCATAACATTTCCACTCCTCTCTCCAGGAGGGAAAAATAAGGAGGAGAACATTTTCAGCCTTTCATCACAAACTCATGCAACCCTCCCCTTAGGAAGAGGAGTGACTTATCTGAGGAGTATGTTTGGAAGAAGTAGCTGGGCTGGGGATACTCAGTTTTTGTTGGTTTTTCTTTTCATTCCCCTCTTTAGAGGTGGCCTGCAGTGCTGCTTGGTCAGGGACGATAGGGCAAGTCTCTTAATTCAGGGCTGGGGTGTTGGGAAGTCCATTGGGTCCTCACATCTACTACATGTTCTTCAGTCCAGAGACCAGCTGACTCTGATATCTAATTTCTTCATTGGTTCACATCTTGTGGGTTATTCGTAGTCCCCAGCTCCAAAAGTAAGATTCTCAAACACTCTTTCCTTCTTAAAACAATTTCTGAAGATAAAATTTTGGTTGAAGGGCACTCTTTTTCTCTCTACTGCCATTTCTTGGGTGTTTATTTTGTCAGGCACTGTTCAGTGTTTCACTTTTCTTAGGTGGTTTAATCTTCACAGCAACTCTGTGTAACAGACATTGTTTCCCCACTTTCAGGTAAGGCCCTGTGTCACACAGTGGCCATGTGGTGACACCAGGTTTTGAGCACAAGTAGACGACCTTCAAATCCTGTGTTCTTAACCACCATGCTACTTTGCATTATAAACCAGCTCCATACATGCTTTCATTCATGCATATTTTTTGACTGATGATGTTTTCATGTGATTTCTTTGTTTCAGAAAGGTTTTTATACCAAAGAATGATAATGATAACAATAATTAACATATGTAGAGCACTTACTATGTGTCAAGCACTGCTCTACAGCTTTTCAAGGATGAACTCATTTAATCTTCACAATAATCCTGTGAGTTAGGTACTATTATTTTCTTGTTTTCAAAAGTAAGGAAACTAGGCACAGCAGGTCCAAGGTCATTCTGTAGGATGCTGGGTAGAATGGTTTCTGGGATACTGGGAAAGTTCTTTTGGACCCCAATGCCTTCTCTACTTGTTTGTTGGTGTCTGATATTCCTTCATCGGAAAACACAGCATAGAAAGAAAGCTCAATACTTATATATATACTGAGAGGTAAGGCATTGACTTAACACCTCACTACAGGAGTCAGGAATGCAGTCTCAAGAGTAGGTTCTGATAGGGTGATAGACAGGAGGAGATACCCCGAGGCAGGGGACATCATAAAGGGAGAGGAGAAAGTAAGACATAAATGAGGAGATGCTGATCCCCCTCCACTCCACATCTTTCCAAAGAAAGCCCTTTTTCTATTACATTCTTACCCAGTAACTCATCCTTTCCCTAGAGTTCTTGAAAGCAGGAAATATTGAGAAAGTAGCCCAACTGAAAGTATATTTCCTGTTGTTTATCTGCTTCCAGAACTGGCTGAAGTTTACTTTTTGGTACTCCAGAGACCTAGCTTCTTCTTGCCTTCTTCCAATGTGGTCTATTTAATCTCCTGTCGTGTGGGAAATTATGTTCAAAATCTCCGTGATCCTCTGTCCATAGTAAGTTATGCATGTAGTGACAAGTACATGCCACAAGGTCTTGAGATTATATCTGCAATGTGTTGCTGCCGACTGTTGATCAAGATAGGCTGGAAGAAAAACATTATTTTCAGGTGTGAAAAACCGTCACCTTTATCAAATAATTTTTCTTGCATTTTTCCCAAGATGTTGTAGCCTATTTAAACTTGGGAGGTTAAGTTTGTAGCATTCATTATGACTGAAAATTTAGTTCACACAATCATGATGCTCTCTTTATTAGGTGTTACTGTTAAACAATATTAAAATAAACACAATGTGGCTGGCCTTTTGTAAGCTATATGGCATGTTTACTTCTTTGCTTGGTTTCTTAATTGCATTTATTCAGCTTTCCGAATACTGGCGCCACTGCCACCCACAATATTTTCTATTTTGAGGTGTGTAGTTTACACTGTATATTGTCCAATGACAGCAATCAATGGGGAGCATCTTATTTGAGTGGTTTGTAGTGGTTTATAGTGTGTTGTGGTTTGAATTCTTAGCTGGCAGTTTGCCACAATCCAGCTCTTGTCTCTGCATTCTACCTTTGTAAATAGAGGATGATAGTTCTAAAAACATCTCAATTAAGAATCCCGTAATGGCGGAGAAGCAAGACCATGGAAATACCAAAGCACACCTCTCAGCTTTTGTAAATCATTCAGAGGATTGTGAAAATGGTTGAAAGCAACAGTATCCAAAGAAGCAACCCATGTGATTAAAGAACTATGCCCAGCCATTTAAAAAAATTGAGAAAGGGAACCTTCCTCACCCATCTTGTTCAAAAAATTGGAGCAGATCGAGTCATCCAGACCCAGTTTCAGGAGAAATGTCAAAAACTGATAGAGGCATACTTGGTATCTTTAAGAATTTTTTTTTGGAAAAACATAAAAGCAATATGGAGGACAAATTTGAATACAAGAAAATTACGCATAATACCAATACCCTAACACCCATTTTTTGCTCATTTATCATCTTTGTCCCTACACAGACCTAGTTTTCTTTCATAGTTACAGTCATAGAATGTATTCTATTCTCTAAGCTTTTATTCTTTAACATTATAGGGAACATGTTGTTCCATGTTTCTACATAGGCATCTGTATCAAAATTTGTTTAAGTTCCATATTATTGTTTTCGCAGGAAGAAATACGCACATGTATCTCACTTGTTTTTTACTGTTGATTAATACCCTTAGAATGAATTTTCATAGGTGAGGTTGTTGGTTCAAAAAGGTACGAACATTTTAGTAGTCCTTAATAACTTGCCATATTGCTTTCCAAAGAGGTGGCAGGAATTGTCCTTGCCACTCCAACAGTATGAGAGGAGTAATTGAACTTCAATCTAATAGTGGGTGCTACCGTTGTTATTATATTTTCCATTGTAATGAAAACCTTTACAGATTTAAACCAAAGTAGATTGTCTTCCAGAAGCTGCTGCTGAATCAACACCTTGGTATCTTTGTTCTTGGGGGGAATGAGCTAAGGAGGAAGAACCAGCTGAAAAGACAACTAGATGATTCATGCTCACTGGATCCACTGGGTGAAAGTCTTTTGAGAGTGGCTCATGGAATTTTCTGGCAAGGGGTAAACCATAGAAGTGCTACTTCAGGCCTCAGGCTGGGAAGACAGGTACAGCCTTGTCCGTGTCAAGGAAGAACATGGGTAGCAGGAGACCTAAGAGTGAATGAAAATTGAATTATCTTTACTTCTAGGACTTGTCTATTGAGAAACAGCAGCGCTGGCAACCATTTACTACCAACAAGAGGCAGTTCCAAGAGAAGAATATAAAACATGCTCTGCTCAACCCCACGAAACTCAGAGCGTCTCACAATGGCCAATTTATTATTTTTACCCTGTCCAGTGACATGGAAGGATGCATCAGGGAGCTGCTAGCCTCTGCGATGAATAACTTAAGTCAGGCTGCAACATGTGAAATAATTCAGCTAACCAGGATTTATAACACTAGCTGGATTTTTTGCTTTCTTTGGGGTTCATGAAGCATGGTGTTGCAAGATACCACAGGAGTCCCGTGATGAAGTTACATATCTATTTCTCTTCCTTATTTTTATTTTTTGGTATTTTAATATTATTTTATTGCCTAATTCAGATGTCTTTCTAAGCAGGGTCCAGTCTCCTAGGGGACTCGTCTCTTCTGACTTGGAAAATTAGAACCACAGACAGATCAGACTCCTAAATACTCTGTTTTTATACTCCCTTCTTCATGTATCTAGTCCCAGATGGTTTTGACTGCTGGTACTGTGTGGGCTGTGTTGGGCTGCAATTTATTTTGCTCAATTATTTATATGCACTTGCCCAAATAAGAGGGGTGGCAATGCAGCACACGCTTACGATTCAGCCCATCTCATTCTCCCGGTCATATGTCAGTTCTCAGGATGGCTGGCTAGATTTGCACACGGGGGCAGGGGAGGAGGGGGGTGTTCCATCTGCTGCCATTGGAAAACATGGCTTTAGGGTGCTACCTGTGGCTGGACTCTTCTCTTTCCAGGTGAGCTCCAGGCACAATTCCATGGCACTAAAAAGAGTCTGAATCTTTGTGCTCGAGGTGACTCTGAAGACTAGGACACTGGGCAATCACATATCCTGATCTTTGTACACTACAGAGATGTTAGAGCTGGAGGGGACCTCAGAAGACCTCATCTGGTCAAATTCTCCACCTTCTTATCCTCATTTTTCAAAAGGCCAATGATTTGCCACGTCCGTTTTTTTTGTGTTGTCAACTATGTTAAAAGTCATCCTTTCCTAAGCCCTTCCAATTCCTGTTTTGACTGGGAAGTTTTAACAAGATCCTTCAAGCAATTAAAAAAGGAGAGAAAAACACTCATGGAAGTGGAATTTGGAGAGTAGCTATGGTTTTCTCTGTGGAAAAACCCCCTTTTGACTCTTTAACATCACTGAATCAAGTGCCTGTGTCTTGAGAGGTTACTGCCTGACCACGGGTTAAATATTTTAATATTCTCTGATTGGGGGAAAGTACCATGAGCAACTAATGCAAGATCCTTGAATGCTGAGGGCATTAGTGGCTCCATAAAATGTAAATGCATTCTTAATTATCTCAAGTCACTGCACGCCCAAGTTGTTCTTTTACAAGAAAAACACAGCGTACTGATAATGAGCACGAAAATTACCAAGAGATTGGTGGGTAAATCTCTTAAACCTCTTTTTTTTTTTTTTTTTCCCTCTCCAAATTTTGATGTGACTTTGCTAATTCACATATGCTTCCCTTTCTAGATAAACGTACAGATAAATGTAGAGACTCACAAGGGATTTGGGGGTTGGAATTTCAGCAGTTTCTACCTTGGAGGCTAGCTCTAAAGATTATTATTATTATCAACATGATTTGTTTTATTGGATCTATGAAGCTTATGGGGTCTTAAGAAAACCAGGTTACACCTAGTAGTTGCACAGTGATTTTATTTTTAAGTATACATTTTTTCTGCTATCTCATTTTGTGGCCACAGCATCCCCATGAGGCAGGTACTTTATTGCCATTTTCAACGGGAAAACAGAAACACAGCAGAACAAATGACTTATCTTTGGCCATCTCTATGGTCCTCTGGCCTTCAGCCCTGTGCTCTCTCCTTCACAAACCATCCTGATTTCTTTAAGCCAGGTAATGGGAGTGATTTGAAAGCTGCATTCTCAGGCTATCGGAAAGTGGTTCACTAGAGGTGTTTCTTCACCGCTCTCATTCTTTAATGTCACCTGACACCAAAGGCCTCATTATGGGAAACATTGAACGTGGATTTGACTAGTCTGCTGACAACATCCTGGCATGCATCAGAAAATTACCCAGGCCGATCCCTCGGATACGAAGCATTTGGTGGTGGCAGACGGGCCTTAATGGAAGTCCTTTCAACCCCCCCATGCACTGAGGCGTGGCTAGTCAGTGATCCTCATTGACATTTGGGGATGGGTGTAGAATTAAGAGCATTCACTGTGAGTGCTGAGACTTGAGACGACGCACCAAGTCAGGCAGAAGTAGGATGCTTCACACCATCCACAATGCAGCCTATTCTTGCAGGTTGAAGGCCCGAGACCCCTCTGCCATCACATTGCCCCTAAGTGTCCATGACTTCAGCAGGAGTGAGCAGCAGTCACCTACCTGCTTCTTGACCGTCTTTACAAAGATGGACAGGGAGAGCAGTCACTGGGCTGACTGGCCTGAGGCTACCCAGGAAGTTAGAGGCAGAGCCACCGCTGAGGCCGGCTCTCTCGGTGCTCTTTCTACTGCACCACCATCTTCAAACCACCTCCTGAGGACAGGAACAAGGTCTACCTCATAACTGGGCGTGGCAGCTGTGGTGTCTCTCTCCGACACCTTTTCTCCTCCTTTGCTTTGGCCATAGGGACAGTGATATCAACCTTTTGCCCTACTAGTGTTCCTGCATTGCCTGCACGAAGCACCTCTCAAAAGCTTGGGGAAAAACAACAGATAATGGAGCTTGTCTTTGACCTAAGACTAGTGTTTCAGCTATGGCATCAAAACAAAATTCTGTTTCAGTCAAAGGAAAGGAATGTCACAAGTAGATTATTATTACCAATCATTAAATTAGTAGTGTTTGTGAATGATTTATCCTCATACTCACACAACTATGCATGTGAGGGTGATTGACGTCCTGAGAACATCCTTCTCACTGGGATTATGATGTGCGTTCTGCTGTGGGAACTGGGCATAATACAGAGTACCCCCTTGGGAGGGTGTCTGCACGTGATGTCATCTGTTTGTGAAGAAGACTGGTTGAGAACTGAGGATATATTAGGCATTTACCCCTCCAGACTATCCAAGATTTATGTTAAGTCAGCTCAGAAGAAAGCCACCTATTCGTGTGGCATCGCTCTAACCCCTTAAATTGAATTGTTTATACAGAATTATAATTTCACGTTATGGCCAGATTACTTACTGAGAGCTCGTTTAAGACACCTTCAGCACTAGTAAAACAGCTTTGCACTTTGAGCAGCATTGGTATTAAAGAACTTGTATATTATGTCATTCAAGGACCTCATATCTAGATCCTTTTGGCAAATTTCTCCCGAAGTTGAGACCTGTGGTCAAGTTTGTTTCTCCTGGTGACATGGTAGACATTGGGAACTGCCTAACCCACGGCATTTCCTTCACTCTTTTAGTTGCTAGGAAGCAAGGATGCTCAGGTCCAGGTTTTCTTGTTTTCAACTGCTCATTCCTTTATTTATATTTTAATAAATGTGTTTCCCTTTACTTCTCGGGCTTTTTCTTTTAATTAATTTAAAAGGTGCAGAGACATGCAAAGATGAATATAATAAGCACCTATATTCCCAAATCTCACAGTTAACATCTGTTAAGATTTTATTGTATTTGTTTTCAGTAATTATTTTTAAAGAAATAAAGCATTACTACTTAGCTAATGTCCCACTCTTACCACCCCAGTCCCTCGCTCCTTCAGTGTCCCCGGGGCCAATCACTAAGATGAATTTGTTGTGTATTTTGGAGTCCATTTTCTATACTTTTGCACGCAAATATGTACATTTATAAAAACGTATTTTTATGTGATTTAAACATTTACACAAATGATATAGTGTCCATACAGTTAAGCTTTTTGCATTTAATATTTTTTGAGATCTGTTCATGTTGATGCCTATAGATCTAGTTCATTCTTTCAATTGCTATGTGTTAATCGATCATATGAATATATGATTTTTTTATTCTTTTACTCAGTAAAGAACATTGAGGTTATTTCTGATGTTTTCCTTTTTCAAACAATGGTACTATGAACACGCTTTAATATGTTCTTTTTTACACATGCGCAAGGATTTCTCTAGGGTGTAGATGTGTTCCGTCATACACATATGTAATAATTTCTCCGGAGTATAAAGCAACTAGCAAAGTAACTAGCAAAGGAGTTTGAGTTACTGTCTCTCTTTACTACATGTGTCTTTTATTCTACGTTAATAGATTTTGCCTCTCTGATATCTCTGAATTTATTATAAGCCATTTCACGTCCTTTTCAGAATTAAGTTTGTCAAAATCAAAAGGACTAGGTAGGTCATTAAATGTTTTAACAATTTGTGAAATATACATACGGCGAAGGATTAAAACAAACGTGTCCATCACTGTCTCCTTTCTGCAGAGTCAGTGGGCAGATGCTTGGGAAAGAGAAAATGCTTTATTCTTGGCCAAAGCTTACTATTTGGAAGGAAACCCAAAAGAAAAAAGGAAAGAAAATCAGTTTCAAAACAGAGAATTTCATCTTTAAAATTTCAAAAGAAATAGCAAAGGAATAGTTAGAAGAGCTAGAAATTACTATGAGCTCCACAGGCAGTGGCTCTCTTTTTTTTTTTTTTTTTCCATATTCTTTTGTCTTACTTTTCTTAAGCATCCTGGAAATGCTGTGGGACTGTCCATGGGAGCCCCTTCTGTCACCAATATTGGACCAATGTGCTGGCAAGCACTTTTCTCTTGCTTCCCTCCTCACCAGAGGTCTTCCCCTGCTCTTCTCCCCTTTTCCAGGGTATCAAGGAACTTTCCCATAGCCTCACCCCATCCCCAGCAGCCAGAACAAGGGCTTGTATCAATGAGACCTTCAACTGCAAGTAAGAGAAGAATCCAACTCATTTGGATTAAACCGTAAGGAACATTTATTATTTCGCAGAAGTTCTAAGGTAGGGAAATTCCAGGGTTGGTTATTTAGTGAAACACACATAGGATCAGTGGCATCATCAACGACCACTTTCTTTCCATCTTTTTGTTCGGTCATCTTCAATGTGTTTCCCTTTCACATTTCAGACTTCCTCCTCTTATGGCTGCAAGTTGGCTGCAGGGCTTCCAGCATAGTGTCCAGACATGATAACGTCCAGTGAAATAAGAGGGCCTATTTATTTCTGTATGTTTTTTCAATCAGAGAGGGAAATCTTTCCCAGAAATCCACCAGCAATGCTCCCCTTAAGTCCCATTGATTAGAAATACATCACATGATTACGCTAAACTGCTCGTTGGCGAAGAGAGCGAAACCACAATGTTTCTCAATCAAGATGTTAGCAAATGTGTAGGGATTTTTTTTTTGTCACAATGACTGGAGAGTGTACTGTTATTAAGTGGGTGAGGTCCAGAGATGCTAAACCAGCTTTAATGTATGGGACAGTCCCACACAACAAAGAATGTTCCCACCGGAATGCCAGTAGCACACATATTTGGATTGGCTTAGAGCAAATCATGATTCATCTCCTGGGGATAGACATGGAGCGGGAACCTAATTCTCTTGAAGCATATGGCCTTATAGGGGAGGGTGACTTCCTTTACAATACTGAGGTATCTATTGTAAAGCAGGAGAGGAAATCATCCCTTCCTCATGAGGCTCCAGCTTTGTACAAAGGGTGCCTGCTGCCCTAGAAAGAAGTTAGAGGCCTGCACAGAGGGTCACTCACAGAGTGTGCGTCTGGGTCTCCCATGTCCTGATCCTTAAACCAGGGAGAACTGGGCACCACCCAAACTCAGTCACATCTGGGGAGGGACTACTCGCCCCTTAACCTGATCCCATGCAACTACACCTGTGATATTGTGATATAATAAGAAATATGTATTTTGTCTTTGTCCCTGGTTCCTGGAGAGCTCCTAAAGCCTTCACAATTTTCTAAACGATAAAGGTGCTAAGAGCATCTTTCATTCTAATATTTAGTCCTTGACTCCAATTCCTGACACAGAACTCCTAAACCCCTTGGAATTTCCTGGGTGATGGGAGCATCTTTGTTCTAATGAGACAACTCTTAGTACAATCCTGGATAGCTTCAGGATGGGGGCTGATCACCAGAAAGAACAAGCCGTGATTAGAAGCTTGGAACTCAGCCCCCACCCCCAACTTCCGGGAAGGGGAGAGGGGTTGGAGGTTGAGTTAATAATTGATCATGACTAAGTGATGAACCCTCTGTAAAAATCTCTGCACTATGGGGTTTGGAGACCTTCTGGGTTGGTAAACACATCCATGTACAAGCAGGGTGGTACACCCCAACTCCGTGAGAACAGAAACTCTTACACTTAGGACTCTTCCAGACCATGCTCTATGTATATTTTCATCTGGCTGTTCATCTACATCCTCTACCATATCGTTTATTATGTAATAAACTGGTAAACACAAGTGTTTCCCTGAATCCTGTGAACTAGTGTAGCAAATTATTGAACTGAAGGAGAGAGTCATGGAAACCCTGATTTATAGTCGTTTGGTCAGAAGTACAAACAACAACCTGGGACTTGCGATTGGCATCTAAAGTGGGGAGAAGAGGGGGAGTCTTGTGGAACTGACCCCTTAACCTATGGGATCTGACTCTAACTCTGGGTAGATAGTGTCAGAACTGAATTGAACTCAGAACCAGCTGGTGTCTGAGAATTTTTCAGTGTGAGAAAAAACCCACACACTTGGAGTACAATAGTATTCAGTGAAACAGGAGTGTTTTTCCCTTACAAATCCCTAAAAGGCTTTGGGTAAATGATGACATATAGCTTCTTATTCTCCAGGTTGTCGAAGCATTAGCATGGCTGTGGTTCTATGACGTACAGAACTGGAGTTGATAGAACTCATCTAAGGGCTGAACCATTGTTCATAGGAGAAAGAACACTGAGCTCAGAGTCCCACAAACACAGTTTGTGCTACATATTGTGCTACAGTCTACAATACGACCTTAACGTCTTTGAGCTTCAGTTTCTTATTGGTAAAATAGAAGCAGTATTATAGGTCCTTCCTTTTCTCCAGGGTTTGGACACAGCTGAGAAGGTGGAGTAAGCCCCTGTTGATATTTGAATTCCTGCTGGCAAAAATCTTACACACAAGGCATTAAATATTTTCAATATTAAATATGCAGATACCATAAGTTCAGTAACTCTGCAATATATATCCTGAGTCTGCCTTGGGGGATGTTTACAATCTTGGTATGAACTCTTAGTTGATCTCTTTTTAGAGAATAAAACTTACACCTATGTAATGGTCAGCCAGCCCAGTTACAAGAGTGTACTTTGAAAATTCATTCATTTACTTATTCAACAAATATTTATTGAGCACCCACATATTTATTGTGCCCAGATGATCTGTCTTCCCCCTGCACAAGTGGGGAAACGGTGGTGGCATTGACAGGACAGTGCAGTTGGAAGAAAGAGCTGACTTTGGCATGAAGATGAAAAGTATTACTTTGGGTTTATTAACTCAGAGGTAACATCATGGTAAAAAATTCCATATCCAAACCACTTCACAAATTCTCAAAGGAAAGTAACAAAGTTGAATAACAGTTGAGTGCCCCAAATAGGTAATAGATTAGAAAGGCCTGAGGCTAGAGTATGGAGTCAAATGGGGGTGCAGATAACCTGGGAGAATAGAGTGAAGAGCAACTGCTCAGATGGAGTTGAATCAAAGGTGGAGGACGGGTTTGACACGTGTTTATGAGCACAGACCTGGTTAGATTTAAAGAGTTAAACTAGAAAGACAGGTTTAGTAGTGATTTTCATATGAGTCTTAATTTGGGGAAAGAAGATAGGTGGGGGACAAAGATCTATGACTGAGTTGGTCTATTCTCTGAGTGGAGGAGGGAGTTTTAGCTTTTATAATTTGGTGAATATAGCCTAGCAAATTCCCTAGTTTGGGAGAATCACAAAGAGCAGGCAGTGTAGTTTGGGCAAATGGCTGGAGTGACATCAGAGGTCGGTTCTGTGACTCCAGCACCAGGTTGTTCTTACATCAAAGAGCTGAAACTGTGTGTCAGATGCTCTTTGCAGTAGTATCAATGTTATCAATGCTATCACCACCATATGTCCTCGAACCTTCAAAATCATGATGCGAAGACCAAGACATGGACGTCTAGTTGATGTTCCTTGGATACAATGTCTCAGAAGGCTAGGAAAGACAGAGTGACGTGCAATATAAGCATACATAAAGCCCCATTGCAAGTTGCTTTCATCAAGTTGGAAAGTCTAATAGAAGAAGCAAGAGAGCTTTCCTAAAAGCTTTGAAACTTGAAGTACTTCTCAGGATTCCTACTGCCATGTTAATGCTATTACCCAAGTTCTTTTTCCTGAACATAGCTGAATTTCTAAGCCATTTTTGCAAGTGACTGTAGCTGTATAAAACCATAGTTATAGGAAAATGCAATCTGTTGATCTCTTCATGGCGGAGTCTATATATCATTTACACTTCACTTCTCTGTGGGTGGAAAAGGTTTTTTCATGGTTTATTTAGCAGGAAGTCATTTTGATCAGGAAGATGAGTAATACTTTACAGCTGTTTGCAATTACTGCCTCTGCTCTGCCAGGAGTTTTAACTATTATACAAACTGAAACACCAAATGAGTTGAGGCAAGATGGGGAGAGGAGAAATGCATATTTCACAGGTCCATTCATGTCATGAGAAATTATCCATCACTTTTTCTTCAATTCTAGGTTTCTAAAGTCGCATCTCAAGGTAATTTCTAATTACCTTTCTAATTCCCAAGGTTTTTTTTAATCAATGAAGGAAAGTACAGTCAGAACACTAGGTTTCTATGACTATTGGGAAGTCACCATAGCTTAAATTCCACATAGGTATGAAGCCAGTTTGGCTAGAAAAAAGAACATTGGCCTTAATCTTTAAAACACCCCTTGTGAAAGTACAATGATCAAAATATTACAATTATCAGGAGAATAAAATAACAAATATTTTTTCTCTTCTTATCTAACATAAACTTGATTTAATAAATCCACATCATGGTGAACTTAGGACCCCTTTGTAAATTATCAGTTAGACTGACAGGTAACCAATTTATGGAGAGTAAGAGCAGGGTGCTAGAGAAGAACAGATCTAGGTTCAAATCCTGACTCTCTCACTTCCTGTCTGTGTGACTTTGGGCAAGTTGCTTAATGTGCAAAATGTGGATAATAATAATACAATTTACCTTATGGAGTTATTGTGAGAAAAAAATGAGATGATCCATGTAAAGTGCTTAACACAGTGTCTAGCACAAATTAGAGTCCTCCACAAATGGTAACAAAGATATTTCTAGAAATAATTCTTCATGGCTTTAAGGTCCAGGGATCATGCTCCTATTAAGGCAAATATGCCTCCCTCGTAATCCTACTAACCTGGACCCACATAAACCGTGTCCTGCCTAAGACCCCGCCCCCCAACATTCAGATGAGGGAAGGAGCCCAGGGGAAAAAGTCTTGGGATTAGTTCTGATTGTCTGTGATTGGGTCACATGAACATTCTGCACCAGAGGGATGCCACACTCTGATTGGCTAGACCTGAGTCACACATCCACCTTTGGGGACAGAGGATGAATCAACTTAATTGATCCACTTGGGCTGAGCTCAGGTAGATCTCCCAGCAAAATATGGGTGCTGTTTCCAGAAAAAAAGATGGAATAGAATTAGAAGGAACAAAAATATAAAATCTCTACTATAGGCATTCCTCTTCCCTGGGCAATCGACCAGAGGGTACACGGGATAAACTGATTTGGATTGCAAGGATTTATCAAGAAACGCCATGCCTATTCAAATCGTCATATTCAAACTGACAATAATTTATAAAACTTGACTATATCCAAAAGCCAGCACTCTAGTGAAAGGGTAATGCAATGTATTATTAATACATATTAATAATTAATAACTACTCTTAGGGATACCCTGCTCTTCGCTTAGTAGAAGATGTTAGATGATAGACAAGCAATTGATCAAAAGGTCAAAGGGTCACAGGCATTCTTATGATGTAGCAAGCACTGGAGAACTGCTGTGAATATCTCAGGAATTTTCTGTATGTATCAATAAAGCAAGATTTTGGTTCCTAAACACTGACCTGAGTTCTACTTTGGCGAACTTTGTATTTTCCATTCACATTTAGCTTCCAGTATTTTCAAATGGAGGTTAATGCAAGGAGATGACCCAAAGGATAAGGATGGGAAAGAGAATTTTTTTACCACACACCTTGTGATGCACACATAATACAAATACAAGGATGGAAAGAATGCTGATAAAAGTAAAGTCCTATTAACTTATGAGGCTAAAGGAAGAACTTATACAGGAAGGTCAGGATCTGGTTTCAGATTTAATGTGCTCTTACATAGATATCCCAGGGAATTCCCAAAATTCAGATTCAGAGCCAACCAAGCTGAGCATCTGCTACACGCCAGGCACTGTGTCCATTCCTTTCCCAAACGTGGTCTCATTTAATCCTCACCAGTATTCTGGGAGATGGGTAATATTCTCTCCCTTCTAAAGATGAGGAAATTGAGGTCAGAAAGATCAAGACCACAGAACTTCTCAGTAGTGAAGCTGGGAAGTGGAGCCACGTCTTCTAACTCTAACTCTCTCAGCTATATCCCTCTCTTTCCAAGACAAAAGCATACCTTCAACCCAGCTGGATTTTTTAAAAATTATTTTAGACAATGAGGTTTTATTTATTTATTTTTTTTTTCAAATTTTTGAAAAACAAGCATGGCTTTACTTAACTGGAGCAAAAATTCTGAGCCCTGACCTTTCCCCTTCCCAGGAAGTCAGGCCACAAAGGCACAAAGACTTTAGAATCTGGAAGATGGCGACTTCTCTACAATTGGGGTTAATGGCTAATGCTTGCTGCTCATAACCCAGGTGTTTTGACCACTGTTCAGTGCTCCAGGAGTGTAAATTAGGGATTAAGTCAAAAGGAACTGGTAAACAGCATGGGCTTTGAGTCACAATGACCTAGGTTTGAAGACAGGCATAAACAATTATAACTGGTATAACTTTGGATTGCCTACTCAACCTTATTGAGCTTCATCTGTGGAATAAAAATAATATCTACCACATAGCATTATTGTGCAAAGTAATTAGGGTGATACACGTAAAGCGCTTAGCACAAGGCCTGGCCAGTGGTAAGGATATCATAAATGATAGCAATTGCATTAGTAATGGTAACAGTATCAAGACTATCAGTATTCCTTAAGACTGATCAGTGGTAAATGCCTTTCGTTGGAGGAAGAAAATATATTAATTTAGTTCCTAGGAATAAGATGTGTAAGTCAGTGAATTCATGGGAGGCAGTGGGTGCAACAGATAAGGCAATGAGGAGGAGACAGCAGTGTGTTTGCATCACTGGGACCACAAGAGTGAGATGAGTCAAGGGCAGAGCTGGTATCCAAAATGGAGCTGCCTCAGATACATGGAGTGGTGGTGGTAGTGAATCTCATATGTCAGTAAAGTCATAACGAGAAAAGACTTTTGTAAATACAGTAAACAGAAATTAAGGAAATTAGGGGAGAGTTAGGTCCAATTTAGGGGAACATCTGGTGAAGAATTTGGTTGTGCAGTGAATGAAGGATGAAATTACAAGGGGGACAGTCTTGAATTATTTAAATAAATGGTATTTACTGAACCTATAACCGCAGGAATTTCCTGGGTCATAGTAAAAGCAAACCAGGTGTTCGTGGATCCACATAGGCTTCACCTGCATGGCCGCTGCTCATGGCCTCCTCTGCACGGAGGAGACCTGATTTGAGGTGGCTGTTGTTTATCAGCTGCCTCCATTTCCTTCCTGCTCCTTGTCACCAAGGAGGACCAAACTCACCTAGAGATTAGGATAGGCAGAAGACCCAACAGTTTGCATTAGTGTCTGGGCTCCCTTGCCAGTTTTGACCCATTCAATAAGTAATTGTTCGGGGAAGGAACACACAACCCTGCTGTTGTGGGAAAGAAGGATCCGCAGGGTTGGGGAGAAGTTTTAATGTTTTATCTGAGGATAGATTTATGTTGCCTTTAGATGGTGCTATTTTAGGGAGATGGGGGACTCCAAGTCCTGAGAAAGAGGGATTGTGCCTCACAAATAGCAGTACACACTACAGGGTCAGGAGAAAGGAAGGAGGGAAGGAAAGAGGAAGGAAGGAGGGAGGAAGGGAGGGAGGGAGGGAGGAAGGAAGAGAGAAAGAGAAACAAAGTTAGATCTTTGACTTTAAGCTTGATTATTTCAGCTGTAAAAAGAGCTGATGTCACGGATTACATTGGGGGTGGGGGGTAGGGGGGTGCATGTAGACATCTGCTGATAAGGTCTTCTGAGTTGAAAGTGCCCTGGATGGCCAGGAGGGGTACTAGGCAGGGGAAACAGAAAGAGGGCAGCCCTCCAGGGTAGGAGGGTGAAGCAGTCTTTGCTCACTGCAGGCAGGGACTGGGGCGTCTTCTTCATTGACCTGAGTGCTCCCTGTGGATGCTGAGACACTGTGGAGCCCTGTAGGATTTTGGGTGCCTGGGCTTCTTCACCTGCTACAGACACATCCCTTCACAATTTCTTCACATGATTCCTTTGTAATAATCTGATTTGGAAGTGAGAAGACCTGGGTTTAGATGTGACATTTCTGTGGTCTTGAGGAAAATTACTTATCTCTCTGAGCTTTTGTTTCCTCACCTATAAAAGGAAGACAAGGCAGCTTTTAGAAGGCAGTTGTTGGGATTCAATGAGAATTTTCACACGAAAACACTTACTATAGTCATATAGCTGTTTGAAAAATCTTGGTTGCTAGAAGACGGAGACTTGGGCAATGGAAGGAACTGAGACTTTGGAATCAGAGACTCCAAAGTTTTGAATCTAGGATATTCTATTCCTAGCTTATTACTTTGGGCAAGTTATCGCAAATCTCTGATCCTACATCGTTATCTTTAAAATCAAGGTAGTAATAATACCTACTTTCCAGTGTTCTGGTGTGAATAATTGAGATAATTAGTAGATATTGTTATAATTGATCCAACACACATATATTGGGCAAACTAATATATGCCAGACAACTCGAAATTCAAAAAAACAGAATAGAGTTTCTGATCTCAATAAAGTCATCATTTAATGGAAGAGACAAGATTATATACAAATAAATACAACGAGGCTGGGAAGTGCCAGTAGAGGTAGGTACAACTTGCTAGGGAGCATAGGAGAGCGTTGTTATGGGGACGAGCGGGAGTCCTCTAGGTAGAGGAGACGGGAGATCACTCCACGCAGAGGGAAGAGCAGTGAAGGGCGTGGTGTGGTGCAGCAGCGTGTCTCACTGGGCGGCTGGGAGGAGGTCAGCCAAGTGGGACTCAGGGTGGGATGAGAGGTGACAAGAATGTGCTCTAGGGTCAGATCACATTCACCCGTATTAAATTACAAAATTCAACAGAGTATATTTTAAAGATCTTATTGGCTTTATTCAACAACTCATGAATCGGGCAGCACCCAATCTAGCAGATAGAAAGGAGCTCCGAGGAGCTATACAAAATGAAAGACTATTTTTATAGGCAAAAGGAGGCAGGAGCAAGGAAGTTACACTAGGTGAAAAAGGCAGATTGGTCATTGCAAGTTTACTTCCCTTATAGGGCATGGAGCGGTCTATCAGGCAGATTATCTACCTAGTGCTGATCAGGCGATTCCTGACTGACTGGTTTAAGATTCCATTTATGGGAAAGCCAAAACTGTAATTAAGTCTCAGTTTGGTGATGTGGGGCTTAGCGTAAGCGACTCCATTTGGGGCCTGTTGTCTTGTTTTCAACACCTGCTAAGAAATTTTAATTTTTATTGCAATTTTTCTCTCTCTCTCTTTTTTTTCCTTTTGTGAGGAAGATCAGCTCTCAGCTAACATCCATGCCAATCCTCCTCTTCTTGCCAAGGAAGACTGGCCCTGGGCTAACATCTGTGCCCATCTTCCTCCACTTTATACAGGACGCCACCACGGCATGGCCTGACAAGCAGTGCGTCGCTGCTCACCCGGGATCCGAACCCGGGCCACCAGCAGCCGAGCGCACGCACTTAACCGCTACGCCACGGGGCCAGCCCCGCAATTTTTCTCTTAACTTGAGCTCTTTCTGATATAACATGATCAATTGATTTGCAAAATGAGAACTTTGTGTTATCCAACTGAATTTTTCTGGTGGAGAGATATTTCCAGATTTCCAGAGAATGGGAATTTGCTGGTAAAGTAACTGTTCTCCCCCGTAGTGTCAGCATCCCTGACACAGAAATCCACAAGGAATAACATCTAGAATTTTCTGCATAGCCTATTTATAGAACAAAGCCAGAGAGGTTATAGGTGCCCTGTTATTCACCCAGGATGACACCCCAATTCATTCATTCACTCATCCTGCAAAGGCTGCCTGGCCCTGCTGGGGCTGCCGGGTGGGGCTACCATACGTCCTCCCCCAGATGTCGAGCTGCTTCATAATCACCAAGCAGTGCCACCTCACACTGTCCCATTACAGACGCATGTGCAGCCCACTTGTTGGGCATGTTGATGCAAGCTTGGGAAGGAAAACATAATTCACTTTCGCCAGTGACAGAAATGTTAACACTTCCTTGAAATAGCTGATAATCTGACACAGGAGAGTTGAAGGATTACTGTATTTCATTTGGCTAATAAGAAAAGCTGTTTAAAAGCTATATTAAAAAGACTTAATATATGGTGACTGAGCATTGCTTTAATGTATTCTGTGTCATCAACTATTAGAATGCTTCTTCCCCTCTGATTTTGTTACCATAGATTTCTGCCTCTTTTCTGTGGGAAGAGATAATAGAAAGCAACATCCATTCTCAGAGATTGTCCAAAGAAACATTCATCCAATAAATACTTCTTGAGCACCTACTGTGTGCTAGGCACTAAGGCATGCAGTGGGGAGTCAAGGACAAAAGAGACATGGTCCCTTACCTCTGACCAGTGGCATGTGTTTGGAAAGAATTGGTTGGAGAAGACAGCAGACAAAAGATATAGAAAAAAAATAATGTTGAAATTTAGTTGATATATGAAATATTCTTATTCAACTCTTATTTAATAGATGAGGAAACTGAGACCTAGAAAGGTAAGCGACTTGCTGAGGGCACATATGCTAATGAGGGGGAAATGTGGGTCTGAGTCCCTGATCTTTTGCTTCTCATTTCATTGCTGAGGCACTATTTCCTGTAGTCCCATTTTCCCTGTGGGCCAGGCTGAGTGCTCTGTGTTTACAACCCTCTCACGATGGCATATTTGTCCCTCCCCAAGAACTCCACCTACATGAAGAGGAGAAAGGTTGGCAGTGATTGTATGTGATTGGACTCCGTAACCATGTAGTGCAGTTAAACCCGAGGGGTGGCTACTGGCTCTCCTGACCAGATCAGCCTGCGCCTCTCAGGGGAGGCCCTGAGCTGCTGAGGAACAGCCAGAACTTGGCCCCAGGGAGCAGCTCCCCACTGTGGTGCTGGATACCTGCTCTCTTCAGGCTTCTCTGCCTTCCTCCACCACACCTCTCACCCCTGCTAGTCTGTGAACCACACTGCATTCTCTTTGGAAGTCACCCATGGTATCCTTGTGAGACAAGACACGGTAAATGCTGACATCTGGAAAGCGTGTGTAGCCTCTTCTGCTAAGAAGGCTTCTAAAGTTGTGCAGCACTGTAATGGTACAACATCACTCTAAACTTGATAGGGTGAGACCAGCACACTCAAATTTTTCAGGTGAGGGCATCAGAACAGGTGCAAATAAGGCACAGATTTCGCCAGAGGTAAGCATTATGATAAAACCCAGGCACCTGGACTCCCAGCCTGTGCTTTCTCACTCGATTCTCATCCCAGATCCCATACTCTGTGTGGTCACTGACTTACCATGAGTGATAAAATCGCTCTTGCAGTAGGAGTTCAGACATACCAAGGAGAAGTCTTTCTCACTGCAATTAACAGGAAATTCAATGTCACTAATTTAGACTCAACAGCAAAAATGCCGTCTGAATTAGAGGACATTAAAACATAAAGTATAGATATATTTTAAGCAAGAAAAATAGACTGTGAGGTCCAGTGGGGTAGAGACCACGTCTGTTTTGCTCATTACCATATACCCAGCCCCTAGGACATTCCTCATACACAGTGAATGCTGGATACTTGTCAAGCGAATGGAACAGTGAGTCAGTGAACGTACTAAGACAACTATTTCTACTCTTAGATGAATCTAGTCAGGGCTGGCTACATAAACCGTGGCGCTTGGTGCAAAATTAAAATATGGAGCCCCTGTTCAAACATGAGGATAAAAATGCTGTTAAAAGTACTAAAATATAAAGGTTTTTTCTCTCTTTTGCATTCTATCTCAGATTGTCATGGTGCTTTTTATTTGCTATTTAATGTCAAAGTAAAGAAAAAATTAAAAATTAAAATCATTAGCATGAATTTTATTGCTCATCATTATATTGTGCAATGTCCTTTTAAAATGCAAATATAAGAGCATTTCACATGTTTGCAGAATCACTGAAATTACTCAATTTGTATTTTATAGCTCATACTTGCATATGTATTTTGTTCTTACCAGAACAGTGGACAAAATTGACTTTTTTTTTCACTTTTGAAAAAAATTCAACTTTTTTTTTTATACGCACACATTGTACCAATACTTTCTACCTTTGGCTTCTTGATAAGTAAGGAAGAACTGAAAGGAAAAGCAATTATGGGTTACCATATTTCCCTTTCCTTCTATGCCATCATTTTCAGTGTAAATATTGGCTCATACAGGGAAGTAAGAAGGGATATGACAGGCTTTCTTGGTCATTTGCATTTCTTAGAATGCCATTGCCTTCTTTCTGTCTTTGAAACAACTTCTGTTTTAACTCAGTCATAGAAAAACACACTTATCTTGTGCTCGCTTTGAGTCTCTCTGAACTCCCACACATCATGGGTCCATGGGAATTTTGTGTTCGTGGGGCGTCACGTATGCCTTATGCGAATGGAGTGACATGGAAAGGAAAACATACATATTGAGCATATGCTCCATTGTTCTATTGGGCTTGACTTACAAAACGCAAGATCAAAGATAAAATTATTAAGAATTTCGATACAGTGACAGTAAGGCATTAAACCAAGCACAGTGCAACTGTACAGGACACACACCTATGAGGCCAGCTTTGCAAGCTAACGGCCAGGGTCACCAGCTAGAGTTCTGATCCAGCTCCTTCTAATATACAGCAGAAGGAGTATTTACTCAAAATTGACAGTAGTCATTTCCAAAGACTCTAAGAAGAATATAGTTTAAGCAACAATGTTCATTCAATAAATATTTATTGACTGCCTATGTTGGAACAGAATTGTGCCTTCTCCGGGCTTATTTATAATATAAATTTATTGACATTTTCTTCATCACTTGGTTAGTACAAAAGTAAATTTCAGACAACTCATGTAATTATTATAAATTCCAAATGAGTAGAGTCTGGATAAATGATATTTTCCTACTTAGTAGAACCTCCTCAACTTGGGCCTTCAGATTTGGAAAACCCTTGTGGTGAGGGAATTCACTTTTGAGGAAATGAAGACCTTAAGAGAGAATATAGAATTATTAAGATAAAACTATAAAACATTTCTGAAAGAAATTGAAGAAGACACAAAGAAATGGAAAGATATTCCGTGCTCTTGGATTGGAAGAATTAACATAGTTAAGATGTCCATACTTCCTAAAGCCATCTATAGATTCAATGCAATCCCTATCCAAGTTCCAACAACATTTTTCACAGAAATAGAACAAAGAATCCTAAAATTTATATGGAACAACAAAAGACCCTGAATAGCTAAAGGAATCCTGAGAAAAAAGAACAAAGCTGGAGGTATCACACTCCCTGATTTCAAAATATACTACAAAGCTATAGTAACCAAAACAGCATGGTACTGGCACAAAAACAGACACACAGATCAATGGAATAGAATCGAAAGCCCAGAAATAAACCCACACGTCTATGGACAGCTAATCTTTGACAAAAAAGCCAAGAACATACAATGGGGAAAAGAAAGTCTCTTCAACAAATGGTGTTGGGAAAACTGGATAGCCACATGCAAAAAAATGAAAGTAGACCCTTACCTTACACCATACACAAAAATTAACTCCAAATGGATTAAAGACTTGAATGTAAGACCTGAAACTATGAAACTTCTAGAAGAAAACATAGGCAGTACGCTCTTCCACATCGGTCTTAGCAACATCTTTTCAAACACCATGTCTGACCGGGCAAGAGAAACAATAGAAAAAATAAACAAATGGGACTACATCAAACTAAAAAGCTTCTGCACAGCAAAGGAAACCATCAACAAAACGAAAAGACAACCTAACAATTGGGAGAAGATATTTGCAAACCATACATCTGATAAGGGCTTAATCTACAAAATATATAAAGAACTCATGCATCTCAACAACAACAAAACTAACAACCCAATTAAAAAATGGGCAAAAGACCTGAACAGACATTTCTCCAAAGAAGATATACAGATGGCCAACAGACACATGAAAAGATGTTCAAAATCACTAGCTATCAGGGAAATGCAAATCAAAACTACAATGAGATATCACCTGACCTGAATGGCTATAATTAACAAGACAGGAAACAACATGTGTTGGAGAGGATGTGGAGAGAAGGGAACTCTCATACACTGCTGGTGGGAGTGCAAACTGGTCCAGCCACTATGGAAAACAGTATGGAGATTCCTCAAAAAATCAAGGATAGAACTACCATATGATCCAGCTATTCCACTGTTGGGTATTTATCCAAAGAACTTGAAAACACCAATTTGCAAAGGTACATGCACCCCTGTGTTCATTGCAGTGTTATTCACAATAGCCAAGACTTGGAAGCAACCTAAGTGCCCATCAAGGGATGAATGGATAAAGAAGCTGTGGTATATATACACAATGGAATATTACTCAGCCATAAGAAATGATGAAATCCAGCCATTTGTGACAACATGGATGGACATTGAGGGTATAATGCAAAGTGAAATAAGTCAGAGGGAGAAGGTCAAATACCGTATGATTTCCTTCATTAAGTAGTAGATAATAACAACAATAAACAGACACATAGGGACAGAGATTGGATTGGTGGTTACCAGAGGGGAAGGGGGGAGGGAGGAGGGTGAAAGGGATAATTCGGTACATGTGTGTGGTGATGGGTTGTAATTAGTATTTTGGTGGTGAACATCATGTAATCTATGCAGAAATAGAAGTACAATGATGTACACCTGAAACTTTTACAATGTTATAAACCAATGTTACTGCAATAAACAAAAAATTAAAAAATAAAAGTCAGAAATATTTGTACAAAGGCTCTTAAAATGCCTTTGTGTTAAAAATATTAAACCATAAAAATAAACACTAAATATAGCCAATCAATGACTTTTCCCCACTAAATTGGTAATAATGCACGGTACATTTATTTCCCTTTACCATATTTAACTTGACTGAAACTTTTCAGGATCTCTCTTCCCCACCATTTCAATAGGACGGTTGTGAATATGCTTCGTTAAAGGTATTACGCACGCTGACAAGCATTTCTATGTCTTTCTCATCCTCCAGCCAAATGTTCCATGCCTTTCTCCTTTTGCGGCTGGGAGCCCTCTTTTCTGATGTCACCTCCAGTCGTGCAGTGGAGTCAGAAGGACTCAGCTGCCAGAGACGGAAAACGCATTGAAGAGCCTCAACTTTGCTCTGGCTAGGAGGTATTCAGCGCTCCCTGAATGACCTTGGGATTAGATTGCTTAGATCTGCGCACGTTAACTTTTCTCCTAGGCTGGCTGCTGTCTGTCCCTCCTCCTCCCTCCTCAGAGAGAGGTACAGTTATTTCCCTTTATCTTTCCTTAGCTTTCCCAAGGCTGTGGGGCAAAACCTTTTCCTTTTTCTTTGCCATCTGTTTTACCTTCCATTTCTATTCCCAAACCCCAGTTCTCTCTTTTTAAAATTATTCCCAATAGGATTGGCTTGCCATTCATGTGTACTGGAACCAAGTTGCTTAAAAGGTTTATGGAAGTAAATTTGTGTACAATTGAATTATTCTTAAGGGAAATTTGCAATTACTGGAGATAACTATGTTTCTTCTTTGTGTGGAAAGAGCATGGGTTTGGATAGATAGATTAACTTTCAAATTTTAGCTCTGCTCCCTTAGTAGCAAAATAACTAACCTTGGGAAAATATACACAACCTCTCTGACCTTGGATTTCTCAACTCCTCAAAAATGGAAATGATAATATCTGCCTTGCAGACACCACGACGTGTTGTTGAATTCAAGAGGCAGATTGCAAAATGCATAAGCAGTATGATGCCACTTATGCAGATTTGTGTGTGTGTGCCTGTGTGCGCATGTGTATAGAAAGAGAAAGGTGTGGAAGAATTTTCAACAAAATGTCGATGGTGGCTGGCTTTGAGAGACATTTGCTTTTTCCCTTTTGTCTTCCTGTAATGTTTGCATTTTTTACTAAGTACTATATTAGCCGAGGAAATTAGAAAAACTTTTCAATCTTAAACAGCAAGATTGTTATGGCCTTAAAAAATATATATATATCTAGGGGGCCAGCCTGGTGGCGCAAGCGGTTAAGTCTGCGCGTTCTGCTGTGGCGGCCTGGGGTTCGCCGGTTCAGATCCCCGGCGCACACCAGTGCACCGCTTGGAAGGCCATGCTGTGGCGGCGTCCCATATAAAGTGGAGGAAGATGAGGCATGGATGTTAGCCCAGGGCCAGTCTTCCTCAGCAAAAAAAAAAAAAAAAAAAAGAGGAGGATTGGGAGATGTTAACACAGGGCTGATCTTCCTCACACACACAAAAATATATATATAGATATCTATATATGCACACATATATGTGGATGAGTGTGGGTAAATACTTATATACATATAAATGTGTGTGTGTGTACATATATATATACATGTCTATATATAACCTGATATAAATAGCTACAATTTATTAAATTTCTGCCAAATGCCAGATATTGTGCTATGCTCTTTGTGCCCATTGTTTAATTTAATCCTTACAACATCTTAAAAGGTTGATGTTACTCTTATCATAGCATGATGCCTCATTCACAGTAAGTATCTGGGAAATGCTGGTTTTCCTTCTTCTATGCTATGTGATTGCTTGGGTTTTTTATTATTATATTCATATCACCAGATACAGAAGCAATAGCTCATATATTTTCAGAGCTTTTGAGCACTGACTATTGCATTAAACATTTTTGGGGAGTGATGATGTGTTCCAGGCAAATATTTCACATATAGTTTTTGGGAAAAGGGCTTCTCTACTTTAATATAGACTTCAACTCTGATGTCTCCCTGTAAAGATTTAGTTAGCTTTCTAGTTTTCTAATGACTACTCTAGTTGGCTTTGTAGTAAGACAAAATATGAGATTTGCTTAAAACTGATGCACATTATCAATTGTTATCTTTGTCTATATAAATATTAACCAGGTTGTTTTCTCTTTAAAACAAACGTAGAGTAGCAAGTACTTAAAATGTGATGGAATAGATTTGGAGACACAGAAATAATTTACTTTCTTCTAAAATGTGTCTTTTGCACTCTTCCAAGCATTAATTACCCAACTTTCAGACCCCACAGATCAATAATTATTCATGACTGGGACCCCTCAGCAGCTAGGAAGTGCTTTGTGCAATTTTCAGGTCACTTTTGTAGTTGCAGATTTTCCATTCTGTCACATGGAAATCCTTTTCTGCAGAGCGTAAGTGAATGCTTCTCAGCTGTGCTCCATGGGGGAGCAGCAATTCCAAGAAGGGCAGAGAGAGAGATGGAACAGGGGAGTTTCAACCTTTACGGATGAGAATGTGTATTTATTCTTTCAAACAAAGTAAACCTTTGAAAAAAATATTTACAAAGAAAGAAAGTGTGTACAGTAGCTCCCAACAGCTGAGGGCGGCTGAAGGGTCCTGGGTGACCGGGGCAGACATAATGGGAGGTAAGATTTCCATTGCCGCTGAAGGGCAGAGCGGACCTAAAATGCCAGTGCAACTTTTGCATTTCTCTGACATGCCTATTTCCAACAATCCAAGCGCTGAATTGCTCTAAACTTAATGTGGCTTGCTTTAGAAGACCAGACAGAGAGCCCAAGGGGAGATGTAGCAATTCTTATTGCTGCTGAATTGTTCTGTATTGATTACACATAAAAGCTGTTTGGCGGCTCTCCTCTTTTCTCGGCCCAACCCACCCTTCAGCCTCTCACATCCTCAGATGACCCAGTGGCCACCGCGACAGAAACTTCCTGGGCGTCTTAATTAAACTTCATTGTAATATCACGGCCCTCAGTCAGGGATGCCACTGAAAGGATTTCTGACAGGGTGGGAAGATGAGCTGAACGACCTCTACTGCTAAGGTCCCTTCCAACTCTGATTTTTTTGTTAAAGTATTAAAGATGCAGACTCATGCTTCATATGTATGACCTAATTAATAAATGCTGACAACCTACCCATTTAGGAAATGCTTCCTCCAAATTACAAAAGAAGGCCAGTTTGTGGGTCTGCATGCTCAGAGACGAGCGCATGCGGGCGCGCGCGCACACACGCTTGCGTGTGAAGATTCTGAAATTGCGGTTTGATAAAGAATTTTCATATCTGTTTTGCAAATATAAAATCTAATCTGCAAATAAATTCTGAATCTGAAGGTTGGCACTGTTTTAGAACCAGCAGACTGGATAAACATCTATTGCAGGTCCCACAATCAGTTTTTCATCTCAGATTGAGTTCTTTCCATTGGCGTCTTTCACTGCTGCCTTAGAAGGAGCCCAGGTCAATGTCAGGAGTGCAGTGGGAGTGAGGAGACAGAGGGAAGGCTGCTCAGTGGGATGAAAACACCAAGGATGACTTAAATTTGTTTTTTATTGAGGCATGACATAAATACAGAGAAGTGCCTAATCCTGTGTCCAGCTCGATAAAATTTCACATGTGTGTACATGCTCATGACCCCCACCCACTTCAAGATATAGAATATTTCAAGCACCCCAGCGGTTTCCCTCCTACACTTTCTCACTCAATACCAGTTTCCCAGAGGTAACCGCTATTCTGACTTCTATCACCATAGATTAGTTTGGCCTGTTGTTGAACTTCAGATAAATGGAGTCATACAATATATACTCTTATTTTTCTGGCTTCACTTACTCTACGTTATATCTGTGAGATTCGTTTGTTTTATTGCTTACGAGATGTGAATTTTTTAAAAACTCCCAGAAATTACATATTCAAATGCATATTTGCCTTTGAAACGGTCACCTTGGGAGGCTGCACACTTATGCTGAGAATGTGGCAGTGGTTTAGCATGTCTGAAAACCCCCTCTAGAATCTTCTTTGCAGCCAGTGGGCAAGACAGTCAAGCATACCTGTATGAGCATTTTAGAGCCACACTTAGTTTTTGACTTCACCGTAAACTGGATCATCCTCTTTTCTTCATCAAATTTGTTTCTAAGTAACTCTCGCAGAATAAAATTTGCTCTCAAAAGACAATAATAATAACTAATATGTGCCGCAGCGTGCTCTACATGAATAATCTCATTTAATCCTCACAACGCTCCTATTATTTATCCCCAATATGAAAATACATAAACTGAGGCTCAGAGAGAGTAAATCACTTGCCCAAGATTATACAATCAGTAAGTCATGGAGCTGGGATTTTAACCCAGAGTCATTGAGTTTATAGAGCTGGTGTCTTCTGTGGATTCTGAGGACAAATCTCCTGGAATGTTCTCAGTGATGGCAGTAGTTGGCCAAAATGGAAAGAAGTGAATGGAATCCAAAAGGATTCGTCATTCTGCATTATGGCTGCACTCACTATGAGCCAAAACTCCATCATTACTCTCTGTGTCGGGCCTGAGCGTTAGCAACAGGGCCTGCAGTGGTGAGACAGGCAGATTGGATGATATTAGCACACAATGTCGTGGGACAGGAGGATGAAGGAGGCAGGGGTACTTGAACAAGGTGAAAATACTGGCTCTCTTACTAGCTATTGTAATTTGGAAACAAGTATTTCACTTTTCTAAAACCTTTGTCCCATCATCTGTAAAATGGGAAATAATAATATGCATCTTATAGAGTTTTGTCAGTATTAAATGATTTGCGTAAATTTAACACAATAACTTAGTTATCAATAATTGTTATCTCAGAAACTCTCTTACATTTTATATAAGCAAATGCCCCCTCTTGAGTAGAACATTGAGAATAGAACTTTATCAAAGTGACATAACAACAAGGGAGAGTGTTAAACTGGGTTGTTGGGAATGTTTATGAAAGTGAAAAAAGAATTGCATTGGCAGGCTAATATTGGCCACTCATTTAATCAATTCATTTACTTCTCACAGCCAAAACACAACCATTAAAAGGGTTTACTTGGATGCTTCCCTCTGTCTATATTGATTCCTTTTCAGTGAAAATATTGATAAGTTTGTATAGATCGGGACCTTAAAGTTACTTAATTATTGATTGAAAACAGTTGCTCAGGCTGAGCAGGTGGGTTTTTTACTTTGTTTACATCTAGAAGAAACAAGTAGGGTTTCTGCAGGATGAAGCTGGCACCAAAGCCCCTCCTGAGTGGGCTAACCCTTGTCAGCTCTAAGCCTCAGCCTTGCGAGCTGCAGCATCTCTCTCCCAAGATGACCGTCCACATGCTTGATGTTTATCAGCAAGTGGGAGTAAATTAGAGAAAGCAATATCACCTGTAGTGATCAGACCTGACTCTGGGCCAGGCTGGAAAATGAATATGGTTTTGAAGTCATTTTTTGAGTGTGTTTTTCAAGCCATTCCTCACCTCTGTCAGTGCAGAAGCAATCCAGCAATGCCCACCAGCACCTGAGGTGCCCTGGAGGACACAAAGATCAATAAAATATGGCCCCTGACCTCAAAGAGTTGAAACAATAGTTAGGAGTATGAGGTTAGCTTGTAAGTCATCATAATAAAGGGTAGGGAGAGGTTAAAATACTATTAAAATATAGTGTTATGAATGTTCAAAAGAGGAAAAATTTTATTAAGTCAGGGAAAAAAATGCCTTCCCGGAAAAGCTTCATTAGTTCATTGAACGTGTGCAAAACATCAAACTAAATATTGTGTTTTGTTTGTACAGCTTCCTTTTGCCATGAGGCTCATTGCTCCACTGTCCTTCCCAGGCCCAAACCATTCACACATTAGTGTTACCAGCCTGGTTGTTGTAGATTTTTGAGTTGGCAAATGCCTGCTGGAATTCACTTCTTCAAAGAGCTTATGGCCGAGTGTGTGGAGTGGGAAGCAACGTGGAGAAGGAGGGGTGTAACAGTTATGATTTGGCTGTGAGAGACAGAGACCACAAAGTAATGGCTTGAGCAGGAGGGATGTTTATTTTCTCTTAGGTAAATACAGTCAGGAGGTAATCAGTCCAGGCCTGGACTTGTCTGGTGACTCTTTCCATCTAGTTACTCCACTGTTTTCAACACATGGCTTTCTTCTCACGGTCTAATACGTCTGCTTAAGCCTCCACCGTCATAACTGCATTCCAGAGAGAGGGAAAGATGAAGGAGAAAAGGAACACAGGCATTCCCTTTAAGGATATTTCCTGGAGGTTGCCTATGAAACTCCTGCTTATATCACATGGGCAGAACTTAGTCATGTGGCCACACCCCTAGCTAAAAGAGAGGCTTGGAAATCTTGTCTTTATTCTAGCACCTATGTACTCAGCCAAAGATTGGGGATTTTACCTCTAAGGAGGAAGCAAAGATGAGATATGGGGAGAGAGGTAGCAGTCTCTGTTACAGAGAGTGTTGCAAACACATAAACCTCTATAAACGTCTCCCTGTAGTATCTGGTAGGATGCCTTAGGGCTGTAGCAGAGGCATGATCAAGTGCCGTGGGAGAACATAGGGAACGGTGGGGGTCATGGAGGAGCTGGCATTTTAGTAGGGAGAAATGGGGAGCAGACCATTCTAAGTAGAGGGAATGACCTTCAATAAATTAAATCATGGAGACATAGAAGTTCATTGTCAGTTTAAGAAAGACAAGTGGTCCATTGTTGCTGATCTCAAAATATATAGAGAGCCAGGGAAGTAGCAGAAGATAAGGCTGGACATGTATATCAGAGCCAAATCTCGGTCTTGATTATCAGTTAAAAAATTTAAGCCTTATTTTGTAGGTAATAGCGAGCCACAGAACGTGTAGCAGAAACCTCTAATTGTCCTCTCATATGTAACTCACTCCTCATCCTGAACACGACTGGATTATGACAGACACCTGGCATCCAGCTCTCGTTGCCCTGTCCCTCAGCCTTGGCCGGCTGCGATGATCCCTCAAGGTGTTCTTCAACTTGATCCTGAGCCTCATGACTCATTCTCATTCCAGGAAGTCATTACCAACCATTGAATTCAGAATGAGAGCTAAAACCTGTTTTTCACCTGAATTACATGAACTTCCCAGTTATTCCCTGCTATAAAATGCAAACAATCTATAATTCTCTAAGAGGATATTAAAAGGAATGTTTTCTGACTCAGTTTCAGCTGAAGACCCGGGAATAGAGGCTGAGTACAAAGCAGTAGGTGCCAAGAATGCCCCCACACCAAAGGCAGGGGCTGGACCACACATGCAGCCTGCCAGAAAACTAGTTCACAAACCTCAGCTTGTTGCACACCTTGACGGTATGAAAGGGCTGAAGGGGAAGAGACTAGGAGAAAAAGTCTGTCTGGAGAAAGCGTTGGATGCTGGAGTGGTGGAGGCCACGTGGAGAGCTTGTTGTATGTCTCTGGAGTTTGGGGACACCGTGGACTGCTCTTTGGCAAACCAACCCCTGAATGTGTTTAAAGTAGCTACGGGGATAAAGTAGTTTTCTGCTTTGATCTTATTGAGTCCTGCTTATTCAATATAATGCTTCCAATTCTATGAATATTCTTTCATTCTACATTTATTTGTCTCCTCTCCGCCCCCAATATCCAAGACGGCAGAGATTTTCTATGTTTCATTCAAAATGTGAAAATAAATATTTGTTGGATGAATGAAAGATTTCCACAAGCAATCATTGTTAAAAAGTAATTCAGTTTTGACAGTGAAAGGATCTGGGCAATGGCAAATATAGGTGAGTAGGGGGACAATTTAGTTCTTTTTAAATTGACTTCAGTGGGAGGTCCCTTTAAGAAGGTAGAGAGAGCTGTGAGGAGTGGAAGCCCATACTAAGAGCAACTTTTTGCCCCCACTTAGAGCATGTGCATGAGGTTTGAAGTCAAGAATAATCCGTATGGACATTGTTAACTGTAAAATAGCAAAATAGCTTGTTTTAATACCCTATCACAACCTTGGTTATTTTCCGAACTTGACCAGACTTAAAGACTCTGAAGATGTTTGAGAGCATTGTAGCTTTCCTTGAGCTTCCCAGATAAAGACAGTTTCACATTCTTTCATAACATGTACATGGCTGGAAGCCCCCCAGATTGAGAGAGAAGAGGTGGGAGGCCTCTAGATTATTTATTTCAATAACATAACAAAACTAGAGAGTCTTTAAAACGTTTTAGTATTACAAAGTACTAGATGCCCAATGTTTGAATAGCAGTGGAATCAAACAGTGGACAAATATTTCAGTACCAGCTCTTTGTTACAAATTTCAAAAAATGTTAAGACTGAAACAGCACCACTTGGCACGAGCAACGAAGGGATTCCCCTCCTAATCTTTTGTTTCACGTCCCAAGGGTTATTAATAGTAATCAGCCTGATTCCTCACTGCTCTCTTCCCACCATTTAAATTATTTTTAATGGCTTTGTTGAGTTATAATTGATATAAAATAAACTTTACGTATTTAAAGTGTATAATTTGATAAGTTTTGACAGAGGTATACACCTGTGAGACCATCACCAGAATCGAGATAATGAACCTGTTCATCACCCCCAACTGTTTACTTATTTCCCTTTATGATCCTCCCTCCTACTCCTTCTCACCCTACCCTGGTCCCCCAGGCAACCACTGACCTGCTTTCTGTCACTGTAGATTAGTTTGTATTTTCTAGAATTTTACATAAATAGAATCATACAGAATGTACTCTTTTTTGTCTGGCTTCTTTCGCTCGGTATAATTTTAAGTAGACATTCATACATGTTGCATATATCAATAGTTCACTCCTTTTTATTGCTGGGTAGTATTCCATTATATGGGTATAATATCATCTGTTTATTCATTGGCCTGCTGATAGACATTTAGATTGTATCCACTTTTTGGCTATTGCAAATAAAGCTGCTATGCACATTTGTGTACAAGTTTGTGTGTGGACATATGATTTGATATCTCTTGGGTATATATCTAGGAACATAATGGCTGGATCATATGGTAGGTGTATGTTTAACTTTTTAAGAAACTGCCAAACTGTTTCCCAATGTTGTTGTACTATTTTATATTCCCATGAGCAATATCTGAAGTTTCCAGTTTCTCCACAGCCCTGGCCAACACTTGGTATGGTCATTTTTAGTCATCCTAATAGATGTGTAGTAGTATCTCACTGTGGTTTTAAGTTGTACTTCCCTGGTGACTAATAATATTGAACATCTTTTCTCATGCTCATTTGCCAACCATATATCTCTGGAGAAGTGAAGTTGTCTGTTCAAATCTTTTGCCCATTTTTCAGTTTTCTTACTATTGAATTAAGAGTTATTTATACGTTCTGGTTATAAGTCTTTTGTCAAACATATGATTTGCAGATATTTTCCCCCAGTCTGTGGCTTGTTTTTTCATTCTCTTAGCAGGATCTTTCAGAGAGCAAAAGCTTATAATCTTAACAACCTATTTATCAATTTGTTCTTTTATGAATCATGCTTTTTGGTATTGCATTCTTTCCCTTGGGAGCTCCAATTACATATATATTAGACTACTAGAAGTTGTCTCACAGATTACTGATCTTTTTAGCCTTTTTTCTCTGGATGTTTCATTTTGGATAGCTACTATTGGCATGTCTTCAAGTTCACTCATTTTTAAAAATAATGTCTAATTTGTTGTTAACTCCATCTAGGATATTTTTCACTTCAGATATGGTAGTTTTCATCTCTTGAAGTTCAATTTTGGTGATAGATAGATAGCAGAAAGGGTTAGAATGGATGGCCTGAAAAATACCTAGAATCATGAGGCCTCAAACTTGAGGCCTTTAAGAATCATCTAGAGAACCCATTAAACTGTAAATTTCTACGGACCACACACAGAGCTATCTTAATGGAGAGAGCTGGCGACGGCCCAGGAGTCTGCATCTTAACAGGCATCTCAAATAATTCTGTTGCAGGAGGTCCACAGCCATTGTGGAAACACTGGTCTTGACCTATCATTTGGGCAGGTGCTGTGAAAACTCTTATGAGAAAGAAGTTTGTTATAGTCTAAGCCAATAATAAAGATTTGGCACAATTGTCAATTTGAACCTGGGCATGTTTCTGACCCATTTTTGCTGAATAAAAAAATGAAAAAATGAATGAATAAATTGATTTAAATTCTGCTTTCTGTGTTCATAAGTTGATGAGACTTATTTATAATAGCCATATTAATTATTGATCTAAATATAATTAGTTCCATCATTCTTTATATTGGTATTTCAAAGCATATTAACTTATAGCCCAATAATCTATTTACACTATAAAACAACTTAGGGAATTTTTTTAAAATGGTATAAATGCAAATTATAGCCCAATACCAGCAACATACTCATAGATTTGAGGTTAGGAATGTAGAAAATATTGAAGCTGCCTTAGGTTTCTGAATGTGTTAACAAGAAAAAAAAAATCACCAGTTAAAGAAAAATTTAACACCTATGGTCAGTTGTAAATGGTTACTCTTTATGATATGTCTTATTTCCTCAAGCACTTATTTTTGATGTGTAACAAATAATACACAAGTGACAGAATATAAATATGTTAAAGATGTTCAGTTTATATTGACTGTTTGATGTATCACGGCAAATAAAATCTAAGTAGAGAAATATTTCTTGGTTACAGATAGATTTTCCTTCTTTCCACAGCTTGAGATAGTCAATAAATTAATAATTAATTTAGTACTGTAAAAAATTCTTTCATTATCATATCTATTTCACCAAGAAACCACTCTGTCTTCTGACAACTCATTTCAGCCTGTCAGTAAATGAGAGCATGGATTTGAATTTCATAAATGAGTCACATAAAAGAGTTGTGAATTAATTCAATCCTATAAATAAAGGCAAAAGATTTTAAATTAACAAATGCTTATTTTTTACCATTGAGATGCCTAAACAGAACTCTCATTCAGAAATACGATGCCTGTTTCTCTCAGACGTTAAAATTAAGAACTTTTAAATTTATAGCCACCTCTCTCACACATAGACACGGGCACACACATCAGTGACAGTATGTCATGAGCTAAGACAGAATGATTGAATATGGTCAAAGGCAAAGCAGGTTACCCATACATCTGGAATGTTTGCCGTGTTTCTATGGAAGAGCCTCTCCATTGGTAAGAGTATTCTTTTTTGTGTGTGAGGAAGATCAGCCCTGAGCTAACATCCGATGCCAATCCTCCTCTTGTTTGCCGAGGAAGATTGGCCCTGGGCTAACATCCATGCCCATCTTCCTCTACTTTATATGGGATGCCGCCACAGCATGGCTTGCCAAGCAGGGTGTCTGTGGGCGCCCGGGATCCGAACCTGCAAACCCCGAAGTGCAGGCTGCCGAAATGGAGTGTGCGCACTTAACCGCTGCTCCATTGGCTGGCCCCAGTGAGAGTATTCCTCTCCTTGCTCTCAATGCTGAGCCAATGAGTCATTTCCAAGACCCAGAAAAGAGAGAGAAAGAGAGTGCTTAATTCCCAATGAATGTCTCTATCACTTTTTTCAGTAACATTCTCTCCCTGAGACACATCAATCCAGTTTGGTTACTGGATAACACCTCTATAAATATGTGCTTTTACAAATTTCTCTATTTTTGATTCTTTCCCCCACTTCTTCATTTGACAAACTCCTTTTTATCCCTAAAGAAGCATCTTCTCCTCATTGAAGCTTACCTTCTCTAGCCTTCCCAGGCAGATAATGGCTCCTCTTCTGCTATTATTGATGTTATTGTTTGCATCCCTAGTAGACTGGATACCCCTTACTGAAATGACTTATTATGCTTCATCTCTGGATTCACGGCACTGTGCATAGGGCCAAGCATGCCTTCACACATACACACACACACATACATTCAATAAATGGTGCTAAGACAATGTATATTCGTACATACACAAATAATGTGTGTCTATGTATACACACATAATCATTAGTTCCAGATAAAGCAAGGACTTAAAAATAAAACATATAACCTTGAAATCTTTAGAAGAAAATATAAGAACACAAACATATTCACACACACATACATATTTACCTCATAAAAGGAAGTGGTTCCTTTTTTCCTATTTACTGAATAATTCATGTACGATTGGAATCTGGTGGTGTAGTGGTTGTTTGCAGGCTCTGCTTTGGTGGCCCAGGGTTTGCAGGTTCGGATCCCAGGCGTGGACCTACACACTGCTTATCAAGCCATGCTGTGGCAGGCGTTCCATGTATAAAGTAGAGGAAGATGGGCATGGATGTTACCATAAGGCCAATCTTCCTCAGCAAAAAGAGGAGAATTGGCAATAGATGTTAGCTCAGGGCTAATCTTCCTCACCAAAAAAAAAAAAAAAGAATCATCTGTTCCCTGAACATTTGGTAGAACTTACTTGGAAATCCTTTTGAGCATAGAGTTTTCTTTGTAGGGAAAATGTTTAGGTACTGATTCAATATTTTTGTAGTACCATTTGGATTTCTTCTTTCTTGTTTATTCAGTTACAGCAATTTCCTCCAAGTTTCATGATAGCTGCATCTTACTAAGTTTGAAATGTAGCATTTAAAAAACTGTTTAGTAATATCATCAGATTTCCATTTTAGTTCCTTCTTTCACTCATGAGGTAAATAGAAGTGGAATTTTTAATTTTCAGGAATTTGTATTATCTCTATAACAATATCTGATCTAATTGTTTTATGTTTACATGGGCTGTATGGTACCAGTTGTTATTTTAATTTTTTGTGATTCACATTAGGTGTAGCCAATTTTTATAAATATTTCTGTGTACTTGAAAAGAAAACACATTCTTTTGCTGTTGGAAGCAGTGTTTTATATATGTGGTTAAACGTGTTGCTTATGTTGTTTGAACACTCTATATCATTACTGATTTCTTGACTGATCTATCAATGGTGACAAACTGCCCACCAAGATGATAGATTTATCAATTTCTCCTCATAGTTCTATCAATTTTTACTTTAAACATTTTGAAGTGCCTTATTAGGTGCATAGAAGTTAGAATTGTTGTATTTTCCCTGTAAATCTAAACTTTTAACAATATATACTGACCACTCATCTCAAGTATGCTTTTTGCCTTATGGTCTGTTTTGTCTGGTATTAATACGGCTACATTGACTTTCTTTTGATTATCTGTATTCATTTTTAAATTTTCTAGTTTTTTGTTTCTTTGTGTTGTAATGTGTTCCTTATATATAGCATATACACAGTTTGGATTTTTATGTTTTATCTATTTTGATAAACTTTAAACTGACAATTCTAGTCTATTTACACATATCATGATTACTCATATATTTGTATTTATTTTACCACTTTATTTTGTAATTTATTTTGTCTTGCCCTGATTTTTTTTAATTCTCCCTTGTTTTCTCCATTCTTTTGGATTTAGATTTCCCCCCTCATTTAATTTTTCCCTCCATTAGTTTGGAAGTTATATATTTTATTTTTATTCTTTTATTCATTACCCTAAAATTTTAATGTACTTATATGTCTTAATAAATTATAATTTCAATCAGTAGCTTTATCTTTGTCCCAAACAATATAAAACATTTGGAATGTTTATACTCCAATGATTTCCATTCCCCATTTATATGCTACTGTTGTCTAGAAGTTTTGTTCAATCTTATTTCTCTAACTCCCTAAATTAGACATTATTGTTATTGTTTTATATATTGCTAACTTTTTTAATGTTCTCACCATTTCTTCTTGCATTCCAGGCTTTCTTTCTGGGATCATTTTTCTTCTTCCAAAAGTACAGCCTTTGAGAATTCCTCTAGTGAGGATCTACCATAGTACATTCTTTCAGTTCTTGTTTGGCTTCTACCTCCTAAGCCATTAATTGGATTTCCTGGGGTGGGAGAGAAGGGCTCGATGAAGGAGAAGCTTGAGAGCTCCAAGTTTCTCCATCGCTGCTACAGATGGCTGGCGACAGGAGCCCTGGCTGGCGTCAAGAGCTCCTTGTTGTTCTCCAGGCGGTGACAAGGTCCTGATGCTTTTATAGGATGATGCTTTTATAAACTTGGCCAAAGCTCTCTATGGCAGGGTTTCTCAACCTCGGCACTGTTGACATTTTTACATTTTGGACCAAATAATTCTTTGTTAAGGTGGGCTATCCTATATATTGTAGGATGTTTAGCAGCATCTTGGACCTCCATTCATGAGATGCCTCCCATGTGCAATAACTAAAAATGTCTCCAGATTTGGGCAAACGTCTTCTGGGGAGCAAAATTTCCATGGTTGAGAACCACTCCTTTAGGGCTACATTAGGTAGGCAAGTTCAGGTAACACTCTCTACTGTCTCCTCTCAGTTGCACCCTAAGTCAGTTGAGGATCTGCACATTTTCTCATTGGTAACAGAGCCAACATCATCTGCATCAAAGAAATTAAGCTCAGATTTTATATGTATATATTTATATACAAATATATCACATACCATATATACACACACATATATACGTACATATACACAAATATATATGTATATGTACATACATGTGTATACATATATATATATATATATAGAGAGAGAGTCATATTTTCAAAGGTTTATTAAAGTAAGGTAAATGAGAAGCAAGGGGACCGGGTGCGATAAGTTGGTGCTCGTACCTTAAGTGAACGGTAATAATTGCGGTGAACTGAGAGCTTGTACCCCTCTAATAATAGTGACTCCTACTTTCCTCTAACTTATTGTTGCCATGTGAGTATTTGAGCCTAGCATTGCCAAATATTCTAATTTTTCAGGGGAAGCCACAAGATCCTTGTGTGTGTATGTGTGTGTGTATGATGTATGTGCAATGTTTCTAATTTTAAATATAGATTTATGATTTATTAAAACACAGAGAAAACCCCACATCTGTGGGCCCTGTGTGGCCAGGAGGCCTCCACATGGCAACCTCTGACTTCCACCAGGCACATAATTGTCGCTCGATAAATGTTAGTTCTCCACTCCACCCCCTATGCTCTGGAGGCTCAAGGGCACCCACTCAATTTGGGTCCCAGAAACTTCTGGAGTTATCTCAGCATTCCTTAAGGTGCTGGGGAAAACTTAACTCAAACAACGTTCCTGGATTCTATCTGCCTTTCCACCTAGAGAAATAGTTTCTTTGCTGAAGCGCAATCAGTGTTGAATTGATCTTTAGATCACTCAATACGCATACCCTTTAGGTACTGCCTAAGGAAGGATTAATTTTCAGCCCCAGGAAAGATTTAAAATGGGAAATTCTGGGGCTAACGTGACTAAGGCTTTACCTTAGAAGTAGCAAACCTGGAGAATTAAAAATGAACCCCATTTTGGCAAAAAAAAAAGCACGAATGTGCTGTTTCTAAATAGTAGAAATTTTTAAAAGAAAAAGGAAGAAATCCAGTGTATTATGTAAGATTGAACAATACAGATGGTAATTTAGAGTACAAAGTTGGGAGTGGAGGTGAAGAGGAGTGTGAACAAGGCAAAAAAGAATTGGGACTCCAAACTACAAAAGGAAAACATATAGTTATGCAAGTTTGAGTGAAATTAGGAAAAAACGAGAAAGAGGAAGAAAGCAAACATTTAGTGAGTAAGTGCCTGTTGCTGTATGATAGGCACAGTGCTAGGTGCTTTAAGTACATGAGCTCAGAATCCTAATGCTCCCAACCAACTGCAAGCAGATCTGTTTCCAAAGGGAGTCAGAAAGGTTAAGCAACTTGTTGTGGTCAGATAGCTAGCAGGTGGCTGAGCCGAGAGGGTTAAAGCACAAAAGTATTCACATCAGAGCAAAAACTGGCCATACAATAGGCCTAGAGGGGGATTCCCAACTTGGAAACAGCCCCCTATGCTCCCTCCACTACCCTGAAACTGAAGGCAAAATGTTGCATTTATGAGCTCCATCATTGTCCTGGGATAGGGTTCATAGCTTAAATCAGGTTTAAAAAAAAAAGGAAAAGAAGAGAAAAAAAAGATTGAGACCCTTTACCCTAAAGATGTGAGGAGTTTTAGTCCAAAAGGCTGTCTCCACAGTTCTGTAATGGTACAGAAATACATACTACAGATCTACTTGGACATTCAAAAAGTAATTTTTGCTCATTAACAAGTACTTTCCAAAGTGTAATTCATGACAAGTTAATAGCAAATCGTTTTCTTTCCTTTAGCCAAATACATGAAGTGAGAAGCCACAAAGACTATTGAGTTGGGCTGGGTAAGAGTGAAGAGATTTAGGCTCTTGTGTAGTCTGTGAATTCCTGGAATTGTGAGCTTGGATAATACAATTTGCCTCCATTGCCTTATCTTTTAATTGTTCTTCTGAAGGCTGACTCAAGGAGAAGTAGAGTGGTAGAATTTCAGAGTGAGAAGTGCCTTTCCTGAGTATCTGGCCCAACCACTTCGTTTAAAACGGTTGGGTTTGGGCCGGCCCCATGGCTTAGCGGTTAAGTGCGCGGGCTCCGCTACTGGCGGCCCGGGTTCGGATCCCGGGCGCACACCGACGCACTGCTTCTCCGGCCATGCTGAGGCCGCATCCCACATACAGCAACTAGAAGGATGTGCAGCTATGACATACAACTATCTACTGGGGCTTTGGGGAAAAAAAAGGAGGAGGATTGGCAATAGATGTTAGCTCAGAGCCGGTCTTCCTCAGCAAAAAGAGGAGGATTAGCACGGATGTTAGCTCAGGGCTGATCTTCCTTACCAAAAAACAAACAAAACGGGGGGGTTGGGTCACTTCCTAGGGCCACTGAGACCAAAATCCAGGTTTCCTAACCTGTGTACAATGCTGTTTCCATGACACCGTCTGTGTCCTATGGCAACATTGGAAAGATGCTTATGTGAAATTGATTTCAGCTGCATTCATTCATGCCATCAGCCATCAATCCCCCATTATTGAAGATGACTTGAGCTCCTTCATCCCAGGTAAACTGAAAGAGATTTAATGCAGATCTTCCATGTGCCCAAATTGTTCTAATTGAAATGTAGAACTCAGCTTCATAGTTCCACCTCACAAGAGTCTTCTCTTATCATTTATTGAGTTCCTACTGAATGAAGAAACACAAAAGAATGGGAAGAAAGAGTTAAAAAAAACACATGCAAATCATAGTCTCTACCCATATGGAGTATAAAATTGACTATGGAAAGAACTATATGTAGGAAGACATATATCCATGTCCTAACCAAAACAGGGGTTAGGCCAAATACCACATTAGGACTTCTCTACAAATCACCTCCAAGAAAGGAATTCCATGGAACTCTGCTCTGTGTTAGAGATCATCCATGATGTCATCTGCTAAATTCTGTAAAAGTAGACCCTAAGAAAGAACAGTCTTCTTGGATGTCCCGGGATGTCATTTAAAAATAATCCCTCCCTCTATCCCATTCTTCATGCCCAGAATATGACAGGTGACTTTGACCCTGTTGCTAGCACAGGATTTAAAATCATCTTACTCTGCATCAAAAAGAACCAGGAGGGTGCTTATTTCCAATTATTGCCCACACTCAGCCTCTACCTCCTCAGACACTTCCATGTCCTTTATTTGGGTCCACGCAGGTCTCCTTCACTAGATTGTAAGCTCCCTTGAGGGCAGGAACTCTGTCTTACCCATCTAGGTATCCCCAGCATTTTGCACAATGCCTGGAACTGTGGAAAGGTCCCACACCTCTTTAGCAAACTGAACTGAATTGTAAATGCTGAAGGAACGAGCAGAGTGACAAAGAAAAAAAAATCCAGAAAACATAAGATTATTTTTCAAGTAGAAAAACAGAGGTATAGAGAGATAAAATATTAGTCCAAAGTTGCCTGGTATGAGAACAGATAAAATGCCAAAGTCTACAAAACTAAGTCTGTACACTTAGACTACAATAGACTTCTGATCAACACTGAAAACCAGTCATTTGGTTTTAGGGTAAAAAGTCTTCTTTTTGAGTTTTTAAATAGAAACTAACTATAAATATAAAATTCTTGATGAGAAAGAGATTGAGACAAAATAATTGATGAAAACCGTATACTAGAATAGTAATCAACTATGTGTCAATTTCAGCTCTCCCAATGACAGCCCAATCAATGAATCTGTCTTGGCAGATAATTACTTGCTGCATCCTTAGTCCATAAAATGATCAATAAAGTCAAATGTCCAGTTTAATATTTTACATTTAATGATTATACAATAACAGGCAGCAGAATATATGTTGAGGGAGATTAATGGAAGGATTAGATGTGGCGCCAGTACTTTTTTCCTTTTAATTAGTGAAGCCCTAATGCAAAATTCAGAATATGCTGAATTGAAGCCTCTCTTAGCACTCTTCCAAGCAGCTAAAATTATGTTCAGAGATTTGGTTATTGAGTTTCTAATTATCTAGCAATTCAAATGCTTTTTGAAATGCTTTAAGAGTCTCACCCATCCTTCTGGCTGGGGAACTGGCTTGGTAGGCCCAAGTGGCTGTGCTATTTCAGTGGGAGACAGCTTTCATCCCCCCCAAACCCTGGGAGGAAAACGAGCCTTGTGCAGGTCCTCTGGCCTGGCTGTGCTGTTGGCCAGGTGGTGATATTCCTAGGGGAACTGTGGGCTGACCGTTCTTGTGGTCAGGTTCCTCTGAGACTTGCCTGCCCTTGCTCACTTGCCATGAACTTGGCTTCACTAAAAATTCACCACAAATCAATTTTGTCCATTTCTATTATTTCACTGTTCACCAAGGAGTAACCCAGGCAGGCGTTGAATAATTCATTATGGTGGTGGTGTTGGTCCTATTTTCTGGGTGGGAAAAACCTAAAGTCCCAGAAGTCCTGAGTCTGTGAGTCAGTCCCCAGGCATTGGAGTGCCTGCTTAGCACATGCTACCGGGCAGGGTATGTTTAATGCCTGTGCCACTAGGAAACCCACTTCTCTCACTGGTCCCCGTGTGAGCCACTTAGATATCAGTAGGTGTCAAAGAGGAGAGTTGCCAGGTTTGACTTGCTATAACATATATAGACCTAAAAAGATAAGAATTGTATGGTAACAGTCTTAATTGGCAAAGTCAGAGCAGAATCAGATTCTGAGTCTCTATGTGTTAGGAAGTAGGTGAGAACAGGAAAAGACACAGAAATAAGGAAATATATCATATTGTTATATATGATATATGCATGTGCATGTTAGACATAATGTTGGCTGTCAGGCAACCCAGAATAGAAAAGAACTATAACTATGAGAAAGAATTCGCAAATTGTGAATAAGCAAGCCGGAGACTGTCAGTTACTGTCTCAAAGGCAGATTTCTCTGTTTTTAGCATAAAAGATATAGGCTGCAGTGCTCCCACAGAGCCAAGATTCTACATTATCTTCTCAGTTAAAGCCAAAAAGCCAAGACAAGCCCTGGCCTTCAGCTGGCAGCTCCAGACCCTGTCTCTTCAGGGCATTCAGAAAAGAGTGAGCACAATGGGGATTCAAGCTCTACTCCCAGGGGGCTGCCACATAACTCATGCCAGTATGGTTATTTACAATGAGACTCATAACTGCCAAGGGACCCGGATCACTCAGGTCTGTGGGAAAATTCTCCGGTGGAAAGCTCACCTGAGGGGCCAACTAAAATCAGAAAGCTGCATGGTGAAAATCAGCAAATGGGATTATAGCAACTAAAACGCTTCTGCTCAGCAAAAGAAACCATCAACAAAATGAAAAACCTACCTACAGATTGGGAGAAAATATTTGCAAACCATATATCTGATAAGAGGTTAATATCCAAAATACGTAACAAACTCATACAACTCAGTAGCAAAAAAGACAACCAACCTGATTAAAAAATGGGCAAAGGACCTGAATAGACATTTTTTCTGAAGAAGACAGACAAATAGCTGACAGGTATATGAAAAAGTGCTCAACATCACTAATCATCGGGGAAATGCAAACAAAAACCACAATGAGATATCATCTCACACCTGTTTGGATGGCTATTAACAAAAAAATAAAATGTAACAAGTGTTGATGAGGATGTGAAGAAAAGGGAATGCTTGTGCAGTGTTGGTGGGCATGCAAAGGGTACAGCCACTATAGAAACAATATGAAGGTTTCTAAAAAAACTAAAATAGACTTACCGTATGATCCAGCAATCCCTCTTCTGGGTGTATAACCAAAGGAAATGAAATCAGTATCTCGAGGAGATATCTGCACTCTCATGCTCATTGCAACATTATGTGCAATAGCTGCAATATGGAAACAACTTGAGTGTCCATCCATGGATGAATGGACAAAGCAATTGTGGTATGTATATATATATAGTGGAATATTCTTCAACCTTAGAAAACAAGGAAGTCCTGCCATTTGTGACAACATGGATGAAGCTGGAGGGCGTTATTCTAAGTGAAGTAAGCCAGACACAGAAAGAAAAAAAACTGATCTCACTTATATGGGGAGTCTAAAAAAGTCGAATCCATAGAAGTAGAGAATAGAACGGTGGTGATCAGAGGTGGGGAGGTGAGAGAAATGGGGAGTTGCTAGTTAACGGGTACAAAATTGCAGTTATGTTGGGTCACTAAGTCTAGAGATCTAATGTACAGCATGTTGACTATAGTTAATAATACTGTATTGAATATTGGAAATTTGCTAGGAGAATAGATTTCAGGTGCTCTCTTCATGCACAAAAAATGATAACTAAGTGAGGTGATGATATGTTAATTCTCTTGACTGTTGTAATCATTTCACTAAATATATATATGTCAAATCATGTTGTACACCTAAAATATATACAATTTTTATTAAGAAAATAAAGCAGGGACAGGGGAAAAAAGAAAAGCTGTGTGGTGAGCACAGATTGAGAGCAAAGAGAGTGGGGCGGTTTGAGGGGCAGTTCACCAAGTCTCTGGGAAAACCTGATAATATATCCCCGTTCTAATCAAGTACATTTTTTCCTCTGTGTCTGGATAGCTATGAATAAACACTAATAAAACGTGTGACTTCCTCCCTTTTTTTTCAACTTTTTTTATTGTAGTAAAATACACATAACACAAAATTTGCTATCTTAACCGTTTTTAAGTGTATGGTTCAATAGCATTAGGTATGTTTATATTGTTGTGCAACCATCACCACCAGCCATCTCCAGAACTCTTTTCAGCTCACAAAACTGAAACTCTGTTCTCATTAAACAATAACTCTCCATTCCCCCTTCCCCCATAGCCCCTGGAAATCACCATTCTACTTTTTGTCTCTATGAATCTGACTACTCTAGGTACCTCATATAAGTGGACTCCTACAGTGTTTGTCTTTTGTGACTGGCTTGTTTCACTTAGCTTGATGTCCTTGAGATTCATTCATGTTTTGTAACATATGTCAGAATTTCCTTCCTTTTCATAGCTGAATAATATTCCATTGTATGTATATACCCCATTCTGCTTATCCATTCACCCGTCAATGGACACTTGGGTTGCTTCCACCTTTTGGCTATTTTAAATAGTGCTTCTATGAACATGGGTGTACAAACATCTCTTTGAGGCATTGATTTCCATTCTTTTGGGTACATACCCACAAGTAGAATTGCTGGATCATATAGTATTGTATTTTAAATTTTTGAGGAACCACCAGACTGTTTTCCACAGTAGCTGTTACTATTTTACATCCCCACCAACAATGCCCAAGGGTTCTGATTACTCCATATCGTTACCAACACTTGTTATTTTCTGTTTTTTTCTTGATACTAGTCATCTTAATGGGTATGAAGTGGTATCTCATTGTAGTTTTACTTTGCATCTCTCTAATGATTAATGATGTTGAGCAAATTTTCTGTGCTTGTTGGCTATTTGTATATTTTCTTTTGACAAATGTCTGTTCAAGTCCTTTGCCCATTTTTGAATTGAGTTATCGTTTTCTGTTGCTGAGTTTTAGGAGATCTCTATATATTCTGGACATTAATCCTTTATTAGGTATATGATTTGTAATATTTTCTCCCATTTTCAGGGTTGCATTTTTACTCTGTTGATAGCGTTTTTTGTTTGGTTTGGTTTTGTTATTTTTTGTGAGGAAGATTGTCCCTGAGCTAACATCTGTGCCAGTCTTCCTCTATTTTGTATATGGGAAGCCGCCACAGCGTGGCTTGATGAGTGGTGTGTATCTCTGCGCCCGGGATCTGAACCCGCAAACCCTGGTCTTCTGAAGTGGAGCATGCGAACTTAACCACTATACCACCTGACCAGCCTCTTTGATAGTGTTTTTTGATGCACAAAATTTAAAAATATTTGTGAAGTCCAATTTGTCTATTTTTCTTTTGTTGCCTGTGACTTTGGTGTCATGTCCAAGATCATTGGCATATCCAATGTTGTTCCCCCTTTTCAATAAACTTTTTATTCTGAGATAATTGTAGGCTTATATACAGTTGTAAGAAATAGTATAGAGAAATCCAGTTTTCCCCTAATGATAATATCTTGCAAAACTATAGAGAAATACACATCCAGGATATTGACATTGAAACAGCAAAGATACAGAGCTTTCTACCATCAAAAATATCTTCACTGTTGCCCTTTTATAACCACATCCATTTCCTTCACTTCCTCCCACCCCTCCCTAACCTCTGGCAACCACTAATTTGTTCTCCATTTCTATAATTTTTTCCTTTCAAGAATATTATATAAATGGAATCATACAGCGTATAAGTTTTGGGATTGGCTTTTTACACTCAGCACATTCCTCTGAAGACCTATCCAGGTTGTTGCATGTATGATTGGCTTGTTCCTTATTGTTGCTCAATAGTATTCTGTGGTATGGATGTGCTAGGGTTTGTTTAACCATTCACCCACCAAAGGACATCTGAGTTATTTCCAGTTTTTGGCTATGATGAACATCGCTGTATAAACATTCATGTGCAGCTTTGTGTGAAGCCAAGTTTTCATTTCTCTGGGATAAATGCCAAGGAATATAATTGTTGAATCATATGCTAGTTGCATGTTTAGCTTTTTTAGAAACTGTCAAATTATTTTCCAGAGATCTGTACCATTTTACATTCCCACCAACAATGTATGAGTAATACAGTTTCTCTGTATATAGGGTTTTCACCAACATTTGATGTTGTCACCACTTTTTTTGTGTGTGTAACCATTTAGATGGGTGTGTAGCGATACCTCGTTGTGATTTTAACTTGCATTTACCAAATGGCTAATGATGCTTAACATCTTTTTATGTGCTTATTTGCCATCTATACATCATCTTCAGTGAAATGTCTGTGCATATTTTTTGTCCATTTTCTGTTCGGATTTTTTTTAACTTTTGAATTTTGAGAGTACTAGGTTAGATACTAGTATAGGCTAGATACCAGTCTTTTGTTGGATATGTGGTTTGCAAATGTTTTCTCCTTGTGTGTAGTTTGTCTTTTCATCCTTTTAACAGGGTCTCCTACAGAGCGAAAGTTTTTGATTTTGTTGAAGTCAAATTTATCATTTCCTTTTATGGATCATGCTTTTGATGTCAAGTCTAAGAATTCTTTTCGTAGCCTTAGATCCTGAAGATTTTCTCCTTTTTTTTTTTCTCTAAAAGTATTCTAGTTTAAAATTTTACATTTAGGTCTGTGATCCATTTTGAACTAATTTTTGTATAGGGTGTGAGACCGCTTGGTTAGGAAATACTCAGTAGATGGGAGGCTCGTTTTTTTCTTTCCTATAGGTGTCTATTTGCTCCAGTACAATTTTTTGAAGACTATCCTTCCTCCATTGAATTGCTTTTGTACCTTTGTCAAATATCAGCGGGCATATTTTTGTGGGTAGTTCTATTTTAGGTTCTCTCTTCTGTTCCATCGATCTGTGTCTATCTCTCTGCCAAAACCATAGAGTTGATTTCAAAAGATATATAATAAGTCTTGTCATTGAGTAGACTGATTCCTTACATTTTATTCTTTTTCAAAATTGTTTTAGATATTCTAGTTTCATTGCCTTTCTAAATACATTTTAGAATAATCTTATTTATAACTGGAAAAAATCTTGCTGAGATTTGGATAGAATTTAGTTAAACTTGTACATAATTTTGGGAAGAATTGACATCTTTACCATGTTGAGTCTTTCAATTCATGAAAACAGTATATCCGTCCATTTATTTAGATCTCTGATTTCTTTCATCAGCATTTTATAGTTTTAAGCATACAAACTCTGTAAATGTTTAATTTATACCTAAATATTTCATTTTTTTGAGTGATTGTAAATGGTATTGTATATTTAATTTTGTTGTTTACATGTTCATAGCTAGTACATGGAAGCACAATTGATTTTGTGTGCTTATTTTGTATCCTGAAACTGATGAACTTATTAGTTCTAGTAGCTTTTTTTGTTTGTAGATTCCTTGGGGTTTTCTATGAAGACAGTCATGTCATCTGCAAATAAGAACAGTTTTATTTCTTCCCTTTTGATATGTATGCCTTTCATTTCCTTTTCTTGCCTTATTGCAGTGGTTAGAACTTCAGCACTATGTTGAATAAGAGCAGTGAGATAGACGTCCTTTCCTTGTGCCTGATCTTAGGGGAAAAAATGTAGTCTTTCACCCTTAAGTATGTTCGTTGTAGCTTTTTTGTAGGTATTCTTTGCAGGTTGAGGAAGTTCTCCTGTATTCCTATTTTTCTCAGAGTTTTTATCATGAAAGTCTGTGGAATTTTGTCAAGCGCTTTTTCTGTATCAGTTGATATTGTCATATGACTTTTTTAATGCCTGTTAATATAATAGATTACATTGATTGTTTTTTAAATATTGAACTAGCCTCGAACCCCTAGAATAAGCTCCATTGGTCATGGTTTATAATTCTTTTTATATATTGTTGAATTTTATTTGCTAATATTTTGTTCAGGATGTTTTAGTCTATATTCATGAGGGATATTGATCTGTAGTTTCCTTATTTTGTACTATATTTTTCTGGTTTTTGTATGAGGGTAATACTAGCTTCATAAAATGATTCGTGAACTGTTCCCTCATCTTTATTTTATGGAAGAGATTATGTAGAATTGTTAATCTTCCCTTAAATATTTGGGAGAATTACCCAGTGAAACTATCTGGGCTTGGACATTCTTTTTTTGGGAGTTTTAAAATTGTGAATTCAATGTTCTTAATAGCTACAGGGCTATTCAAAGATCTATTTCATATTGGGTGAGCTGTGTTTGTGTCAGTTTTAGGAGAAATTGGTCCATTTCATCTATGTTGTCAAATTTATACCTGTAGAATTGTTCATTGTATTGCCTTATTATCCTTCTGAAGTCTGTAGGATCTATAGTGATATTCCCTGTTTCATTCCTGATATTGCTATTTTTTGTCTTCACTTCCTTTTTCATCAGTCTTGCTAGAGGTTTGTCAGTTTCACTGATCTTTTCTAAGAACCAGCTCTTTGTTTCATTCATTATCTTTACTGTTTTTCTGTTTCTAATTTCACTGATTTCTGCTCTTATCTATATTATTTCCTTCCTTCTACTTGTTTACATTCATTTTGTTCTTCTTTTTCTAGATACTTGAGGTGAGAGCTTAAATCACTTGAGATTTTTTCCTTTTTTCTTGTGTATGTATTTTAGTGCTATAAATTTCCCTCTCAGCACTGCTTTAGCTGTATCCCATAAATATTAATATGTTGTATTTTCATATAATCAGTCTAATGTATTTTTATTTCCCATGGGAGCTTCATCTTTGGCCCATGGATTATTTAGAAGAAAGTTGTTTCATTTTAAAGTGTTTGGAAGTGTTTCTATTGTCTCTCCGTTATTAATTTGTAGTTGATTTCATTGTGTTAGAGAACATACTCTGTATAATTTCAATTCTCTTAAATTTGTTAAGGTTCTTTTAAGGCCCAGCATATTGTGGTATCTTGGCATATCATCCACAAGCACTTGAAAAGGACATTTATTCTGCTGTTGGTGGTGGAGTGTTCTATAAATGTAGAGTAAATCCTATTGGTTGATGATGATGTTGATTTCTTCTATATCCTTCCTTATTTTCTCTCTAGTTGTTCTATTAATCCTTGGGAGAGGAGTTTTGAAGTCTCCAGCTTTAAATGTACATTCATCTATATATCCTTTCAGTTCTATCAGTTTTTATTGTACGGCTTTGTACATAAACATTTAGCATGTCTATGTCTTCTTGGTGGATTGACTCTTTTTCATTATATAATGTGCCTATGTCTCTGGCAATTTTCTTTGCTCTAAAGTCTATTTTATTTGATGTTACTGTAACCACTCCTGCTTTCCTTTGATTAATGTTTGCATGATATCTTTTCCTATCCTTTAACTTTCAACCTGACTATACTGTTATACTTGATGTGTATTTCTTGTTGACAGCGTATAGTTGGGTCATGATTTTTAATCCACTCTGTCAATCTTTGTTTTTTAATTAGTATATTTAGACCATTTACATTTAATATAATTATGGATATATTAGGGCTTAGATCTGGCAGTTTATTTTTTGTTTTGTATTTTTTCTCTGTTTTTTGTTTCTCTGTTTTCTTTTTCCTGCCTTCTGGTGAGTTTTTGGTACATTTATTTAGAATTCCATTTTGATTCATCTATAGTGTTTTTCAGTGTATCTCTTTGAGTAGCTTTTTCAGTAGTTGCTCTAGGTATACATTATGTATACACAACTTATCACAGTCTATTGGTGTCATCCCTTTACCAGTTCTAGTAAAGTATACAAAGTTTATCTCTCTATGTCCCTTTACCTCTCCACTGGTTTATAACATAATTGTCTTAAATATTTCCTCTATATTTATTTAGAACCACATCAGACAGTATTATAATTTTTGCTTCAACTATCTAACATAATTTAGAAAACTCGAAAAGAGAAGGAATTTACCCCTATTTTTGCTTATTGTTGAATTCCTTCCTTCCTGATATCCCAAGATTCCTTCTTTTGTCATTTCCTTTCTGTTTAAAGAACTTCCTTTAACCATTCTTTTAATGTAGATCTGCTGGAGACTAATTTTCTTAGTTTCCTTCATGTGAGAATGTCTTGATTTCCCTTTAATTCCTGAAGGATATTTTACTGGATATAGGATTCTGATTCCTTATATTTAAACACTTGAGAAATGTTATGACACTTCCTTCTGGTCTCCATGGTTTCAAATGAGAATCTGCTATCATTCTTATTTTTAGTCTCTCATAGATATGGTTTATTTCTCAACACTTTCAAGAGTTTTCTTTGTCTTTAGTTTCCAGAAATTTGACTATGATGTGTCTTACTGTAGATTTCTTTAGGTTTATCCTATTTGGAATTAATTTAGCTTCTTGAATCTGTAGGTTTACATCTTTTACAAATTTGGGAAGTTTCTAGTCATTGTTTATTCAATTATTTGTCTTTCTTTTTTGCTTCTGCAACTCTGATGACACAAATATTAGATCTTTTGTTGTTGTCTCACATGTTCCTGAAGTTCTATTCATTTGTTTTCTATCTATTTTCTCTCTGTAGTAGAGATTGGGTAATTTCCATTGTTCTATCTTCCAGTTCACTGATTCTTTTCTCCATCCCCTCCATTCTTCTGTTAAGCCCATTTATTAAGTTTTTAATTTCATTTATTGTATTAGTTCCTCTCTATATATTCTATTTCTTTTCATTCAGTTTCATGTCTTCCTGATTCTTGGTATGACAAGAGATTTTTAACTGAAACTTGGACATTTTTTATTATGTTATGAGATTTTAGATCTTACTTAAACCTCTGTTATAGTCTGCTTCTTCTGACACCAATCTGGCAAACTGAAAGAAGTCTAATGCACACCTACCATATGCCAAAAGTAATTGAAATTTAAAACTTAGCTTCATGGAAACATGAAAGCTCATTATTGCCAGATACAGGGAGGTCCAGGTTCCCTACTTGGCCTCCACTGACACCTGAGACAGGGGATGGGCTCCTTTTTACTGCTGGTTAAGTGTGAGAATTCTCACTTCTCACCAGGCCTTCACTGATAATTCCCTTGTGGCTCCCCTTTTTCTAGTCTCAACACAGACTTTTTTCCCTCTTGTTTCCATATTTTTATTTCACATATATCAACACCATTGATTAGACTATAACTTTTTTTCATGCTTAGTTATGCCTTGGTTAGAATTTTGGAATCTGCACTGCCTGCTTTGACTCCAAAATATTCTGTTCTCTGCATACAGGAATTTTTGACTACAAAATTTAGATTTTTGGATTTTTCTAGCTCCTAACTCTAATAAGGCCATGTTATCCCTGGAAGGTCTTAAATAGCTTACTCTGCCCCCTCTATGTGCCAAATACAGTCTTCTTTCTTGGGATACTCTGTTGGCCTCTTCCCTTCTTTTAAAAATCATTTTTTAAAGAGAAAACTAAGAATCATTTATCCAGTTCTAAGGTGAAGTGTCATAGTCATTCCATGCTCAAAGTCTCAAAGTATCCATAAGATGCTGCCCAAGAAAAGCTAAGAGTAAAAATAAAATGCTTAGGGATGCAATTCTATATCCCAGATATAAATGGAATCACTGCTACAGAGTCTTCATCTGCAAGGAGCACAAAGTGCTGTGTTGCATGTGGGGCAATATCCTTCCAGCCATGGGTGCTGACAGTCAAGGAGAACCTGAGTTGTCTCTGACTCCTTAGCACTTAGCACATTACTTAGCACACAGAAGCTTGGTTAATACTGTTTGCATTCACTGCCAAGGATCATAACCTTAGTGAGGGTGAGGATGGGGCAGGGAGAGCAGCGGGAGTGAAATGTTGGAATGTATAATTGTTATTATCTGTTAATTTCCTCTGTACTTCACTCACTCATTCTTTTACCAAATATTAATGGTATACCTACTATGCACTGGGCACTGTGCTAGGGTCTGGGGTGTCTTGAGTTTGGTTCCCTGGGAAACAGAGTTTGAGATGGAGATGTGTGCAGGAGATTTTCAGGGAGGGCTCTCAGGAATGACATCTGTGAGGGAGTGGGGGAAGAAGGGCAGAAGAGCTGGGCAGAAGTTGAGCTGTGATGCAGTTGCAAATAAAGACTTGGCTAATAGCATAGATATTGGGGGTATTGGGACCTTTTAGAGCTATTCTGAATTGAGGCAATGAGGCCAGGCCTTTGTGTATTCACATTGCCCAGCTATTGGATGAAGGTGAATGCTTGGGCAAGCCAGCTGTATTGAGCTGTGTGCAATTCCAGAAAAGAGACTCAGCTGAGAGCTGATAGCTGACAGCTATCCCTGAAGCTAGGGGGATGGGAGCCTTGTCCTGAGAGGACTCTGGATGGCACACCATAGCATCCTCAATGTGAAGTTACAAAGAGATGGATAGGACAGAATTTTTGCTCTCTTGGATTTGGCAGTTGGAATAGGTGAGACAGACATGTAAACAAATAACTATGATCAGCCATGATAAGTTTAAGGAGAGAAATAAGTTAAAAATGCCATAGAAACTCACATCAGGGAGCAACGAACTCCTCTGAGTGGGTCAGGGAAGACTTTTCTTCAGCAATGTACTTGCTTTGCTCTTTCGAGTTTTGAAGAGAAAATTCCATGCCATCACATCTCATGGAGTAGGTAATGAATTACAAAAGCTTGAATTTGCTTTGAAAGATGGGGCCTGTACTTTGCCAAGTAAAGAGAAGTAAATCATGCATTAATGGAGCCGATATTTTCAGTGAGTTAGCGCCACAGGCACCCTGAGCGCAGATCCAGCAAAGAGATAGGAAAGGTGAGCGTGTGGGTTATGTGTAATGTGGAAAATAACCTTTTAAACTTTTATGCCCCTCTCTAGGGCAAGAATGCTATTCTTTAAAAGGTTAGTCTACTACCAAAAAAAAAAAAAAAAAGACTACTTCATGTTTCATTCCAGAATCAATTTTTCTATTAAAAATAAATTGCACTTTAAGTAACCTGTGATATGTTCAGCTAGAGCTAGTGGCTAGATAAAACTTTTATGTCTGCAGTCCTGGTGATTTGGAAGGACTGTTGAACTACTCAGAACAGAATGTAAATGTCTCTGATCTTCTGAAACTTGGATTGCCCCATCTAACCTTAATCCTAGTGGAATTTCACTGCTGTTTGATGGGCCTTAGGCCCCCAGTGGTTGCTTTGTGTCCAACGGTGTGTGATCATTAGGAAAATCCAGAGCTCTTCTCCTTTTTATCTCCATTGACAGAGGTTCACTGCCCTTTAGGAGTTTATAGTTCAGTTAGAGAGTCACAGAAACATGAAACAACTGAAGAATGATTCACAGGGAATATGTAAGCAAGTGTGGGTGTACTACAGAGAGTCCTTGAGGAGCTTAGAAGAATATAAGAAACAAGGAAGTTCTCTTAGAGGAGGCCAGCATGGAGCCAGATTTTGAAGGAGGTGATGGATTGGTAGAGAGAGGATGTTGGGGCATTCAAAAGGGGTGGGGTAGCTGACCATAAGCCTAAAGGAGGAAATGACTAAGATATCTGCAGGATCCAGAGAAGCCATGTCACACCTCCTTTTGGAAAGCAATTTTCTTTGAGAAGGAACCAAATGGGGTAATGAGAGTAGTCAAACCCAGGGATGCTTTTTACTCAAAATAACAAAGAAATCTTGGACTCTTTTATCTATTTGCTCACTTCCTTGAGAAATTATAAAGAGATCAAATATGTGTTCTGATAAGAAGATTCTTGACCTTTTGAAATGCCAAATTACCAGAAGGATGCTTTCTGGTTGAAAGGGACCTTAATGGCATGTGGTCCAAACATCCATCTGATACTTGAATCTCCTTAGCAATGAATACCCTAACCAACTCTTCATTTAGCTAATGCTTGAATAACCCTAATGTTACAAAGTTCACTATCTTCTTTGATTGTTGAAATAAGGATAAAATGCTAAAATCTGTTACCTTGTGCCAGATCTGGTGGTCTGCCTAATCAAGAAACACTGAATGGACTGTGACCCTCATTCTAGGCTACGGGCCATGTGTCTACATATCTGGCAAATTTACATCCATTTTTTTTGGTAGAAATATCACAATATGAACTAAATTGAATTTAGTTTCAAATAAAAAGTCTAAGGTTTCTTTTGTTTGTCTTGTTTTGTTTCTTTCTCAGAGTCTGATCCTCATGCATCTGGGGTTTGTTTGGAGTCAAATGAAGGACCTTACACTTGTTCCTATTATATTCTATCATGTTAGAGTCTGTTCATTTTGACTGTGGAGATTTTTTGGTTCAAATCATTTCTTTGAATGTGTTTGCCATTTCTCTTGGCTTGATGTAATTTGCAGATTTGATGAACAGTTCCCATGAGTTAATCAATACAATTAATAATCAGGGTATGGTCAAGGAAAGGGACTTCAAGGTAGAAGGAAGAGAAAGAATGTTACCTTACTCATTTACCTAATCCTAAAGCTACAGGTGGGCCAAAGGCTAATCCAGTAGATATTCCCCAAAGAGGGAGGTTACCGGAAGGGGTGGGAGAATTGTGGGGAGGTATGTTCTTTTGTCACAGCTCCAAGACTTCTCAGCAAGGATGTAAGCAGAATAGGATGGCTGCCACTTACTGGGCATTTACTATGTGCCGGGACAGAGCTAAGTGCATTGCATACATTATGAGGTTAGTATTGTCACCACTATCTTACATGTGGGGAAATGACAGCATAGAGAGCTTAAATCACCTGTCTGTTGTCCCAAAGTGAAAGGGGTAGGGACAAGATTCACACTCAAGTTGGACTCCAAAACATGCGCTCCTAATTACTGAATTACTGGAAGTTACAGACAGTCATACGGAGCCATAGCCAGAGAACTCCTGGGGGCTCCCAGGGAATGTGAGGAGCCTTGATCTGTTCATTGTGGGTGTTCTGAGGTGTGTAGAAGGATAGAGAAGGATCTCTGTCGCTTTGTTTTGGCCTCTATTTGGCTTGTGCTTTTGCTAATTAGCTTTTATTAGTAAAATTTCTCTGCCTCTCACTGGAAGTCCTAATTGTGTGATTAGGAATAACTCTAAATCAACTAATTGTGATGATACAGAGGATCATTTCACAGGAAAAGTCCTAACGGCAACCAAATTAATCCCAAGTATCCCAAGAAATGACATAGAAACATGAACCACGGGGAAGTTGGGTCCCCGACCTGGTTTCCACCCAAGTGAAGGGTTTGAAAAGAGCAGAGTGTCCCAGGGCCTCCTTGGTGCCTGTGTCTCCTCACTTGGTCAGGTCATGTCTCAGTGTAGGTACTGACACTGGGGCTTCCGTCTTGGCTTGACTTTCTTTTCTAGGTCTTATCAGGGTGTTTTTTGTTGAGACAAATATCATCTCTTCTGTTTCTGAAGGCTGAGTTCACTCTCTCTTCGGATTTTAAGCTCACATCCTTTGATTGACTGTGTAGAGAGAAAACCTTGACTGTATGTGGGTGACACCTGCAGAAGCAGTACAGCGGTCTGCCTCATGTCATTTTCCCAGCACACCAACCCTTCAGGAAAGGCCAGCTCCCAGCTGCCTTTTCTCCCTTCCTCACTCTTTTGTCTCAGAACTCTACCCTATAATTTCTTACCAGAGACAGATAAATTGAAAGATAGGAAAACTTAGGTTTGAATTCTGCTTCCATCACTTACTGTTTGTGAGATCTTGGATAAATTATTTAATCTCTGAGCCTGTTTCAGAACAACAAAAAAGAACAATAATCTCTATCTCTCTGAGCTTGTGGAACTAAATGAGAATAAGGTAGAGCATTATATAAGAGAAAAGGGTGAGTGGGAATGTGAAATCAGTGACTATTCAAAGCAGGTCGGGTTAGGAGAGGAGAAGGAAAAACTACTGCTGCTCTGGCTACTGATGCTGCTGATCCTGACAACAATGATGGAGAACATGGTGATAATGATGATAGCTAAGATTTACTGAATGCCTAACTATGTGCCAGGCATTGGGGCTAAGCTCTCTCTATATAGAGTCATTTAATCTACACATCAGTCATCTGAGATAAATATTATTTTTATACCCAATTTATAGGTGAGGAAATGGAAGTTTTAAAGACATTCAGTAACTTTGACCAGATAAATCAGCTATTAAATTGCTAAGTCAGAAATCAATTTGATTCCTGGCTTTTGCTCAGTCCAAGAGAATCCTTGGTCTCTTCCTCAGCTGAAATCATCAGTGAGCAACAGAAACTTCACCCCAAAGCCAGTGTTTGTCCTCTGTGTCCCCCAAACCCTACTACTGATCTCTGAGCCCTGTGACCTAGAGAAGGGAGTCTATACAATTTATCACAACTTCTGTACTTTAGTCTTCCGTCTTGAGAACATTATTTACATTCCTGAAAATATTTGAAACACTGAAAATGTATAATTTACGTTTAGGAAACTTAGGTCCTATTCCCTGCTTTTCCATTAACTAGCTGTGTGGCCTTAGGCAAGTCAACCTCTTTGAGCCTCAGTTTCTCATTTGCAAAATTAAAACCAAATAGCCTCTAGGATCCCTTTCCAGGATCCTTTAGTTCTTTGATTCTACTCTTGCAGTCACGAACACTTAGCCTTAGTGTGTGAAATGACATGGAAATGTCTGAACCAAAGTATACCGTCCAGGAAACAAATTTTGCTATTTCCATCTTTATTTACAAACATAAATGACTGTTGCCTTCCACTATCATTTTAGACATCTATACCCTGTTTGGGTGACCACATAATTTGTTACCCAAATCAGCACATGTGTGGGAGTGAAAGCAGGTTCTGTGAGTAATTGCACCAGGACAGCTGTAACCAAGACTTCACCTTTCCCATGAACAACCTGGCCATTGCTCTCTTTGTGGCTGCTCCTCCCCTTCCTCCTCCTCTCTCCTCCCCTTCTCTTCCTGGGGCTTCAACAGGAGTGAAAGGCGCCACAGACAGAGGTGTGAGCTCCCTCAGCCCCTTAATGGAGTGTTAAGTTCAAAGCCAAGGTGTGACCATTTAAATGCTAACACTTTAAAGCAAGTTTGTCTCCAACAGAAACACCCTGTGTAAGGCTTATTTCCCCCCTAGTTTAAAAAAACATTTTGCATTGTTAATTTCCACGCCATTCAGTCAGTCACTTGCTTCTTATTTCTGCATTGCTTCATTTAAAACAATTATTTGATTTTGTAATTGGCTTGGGGGACACCAAAAGGACCCCAGCCTTGGACCCCAACAAGGAACAAGGCCTTTAGGAATTTCCTTGGGTCATTTTCCTGTGTACTGCCTCAGTGGTTCCTGGATGCTCTGGGAAGTGCTGGGGGTCAGCAAGTGGGGCTCATGGTAATCAGTGAGCAACTCAAAGTGATTCCGTTGACAAATACAGTTTATGTGAACATTTTGTTGTTTTGGAGAAAATGTTGCTGAGCTCAGTGTCATGTACCCGCCTCTTTCTACTGATCATCAAATTGGCCCTCTTTCTGTGGCCACCAGAATCCACAGGCCTGATTCCTACTCCAAAACTATTGTTAAAAATAGAACATGGAGCCAGTTAAATTCTTGACTTTTTAAAAAATGTTACTATTATCAAATATTGTATCTAAGTGCCTCGTAGTAACTATAACACACTTTGGTTGAACTGAATTACCTTTTAAACCAATTCTATATAGAACTTGGCCATTTTATTTTAGGTGATGAATGATCAAAATTTTAGCAATGGAGTAAACGTTATGACTTTTTGCTATTACAGTAGTTTAATGAATACAATGCTTGGTGACTCAGGTAAAAAAATCTTAAAGAATCATTTTGCATTGCCTAATTAAAAGCCTCTCATTTAATGACATTTAATGTCATTAAAATCCTCCCTACATGACTGCTATTTTTAAAAACAATGATTTATCATCAGGGTTTGAATGAACCATAAAACTGCCTTTGAGATTAATGATATTTTTGCAATTGTGAACGCAAGATTGTCTGCGAGCTGATGGGTCTTTTTTTTAAAACATTTTCTTGTGAAATTGTGGGAATGTGTACTTGTTAAAATGCCGTTTTAGCCAACTGCCAAAGGGCCAGGTGGAGCAGGAGTTGATACAGGATAAAATTAATAGCATTAAAAAGGCTTAACACTCAAATCTCCTTTTTCTTCTGTAAGTTGTTTATCTCCACTGTCCTCCCTGAGAGACTTTGTGGGTGGGGTGCGCCGGGGAAAGGTGGAGCCTGATGAGTAATCTACAGATTCCTACAGATTTCTGCAGATTTCTATGGATCACAGTAACCTCAGGCCCTGGTCTGAGTCCCTTACCTGAGTCACAGCACTTGCTTCCCTCGCCTTGCACCTCACCTGTCTGACGTATGGCACTACTTCAGTCTCAAAAGGGAAAAATGTTGAAAAAAATAACAGTTTGAAAGCTTTATTTTGTTAAAGCACTGACTGAACTCCCTCATATTATTTTTTTAACTGTGAGACTGATTTAAGAAGGAAAGATGAGCAAAGGCTTCTCCATAAGAGCAGACGTTCATTAACTGCCAGGGGAGGGAGTGGTGTGGATGGATTAACAATGAGACCCCATCTGTAGTGCCCGTACAGAAATAGTGTCACCTCAGGAGGCTGGGAGTCACTAGAGCAGGGTACCTGGGCAGGGTTGAGGGGTGGTCATGAGGTCTGGTCTTCGGCTTTGTGTGTCTAGAAATTCTGAAGCATCTTTGTCCCTAGACGTGATTGGTCTCTTGAGGCTGCTCCCCACTCACCAGACACTCCAGAAGTTGCTGTCCACATCAGAATGCAAAATGAGTAGTTTGCATTGAGAATTATACTCCTACTGGTGGGTCTACATAACATGCCCAATTATGACCAGGAAGTTGGGACAAGCAAGGAAAGTGAGAGCTTAATAGCTAAGAAGTCAGGGTTCAAATTCCAATTCCCTTACTGCCTAGCTGTGTGACCTTGAGAGGTGACGTGATCTTTCTGGGACCAAGTCTATCCATCTATAGAATGGGTAAATTCATAGGGATAGAGTGAGAAGGAAATGATATTTTGTAAAAATACCTAGGAAAATGCCTATAGTATGGTAGGTACTTAAACTGTTGACTGAAATGAATTGGAATTGAATAGGAATCATTTGGAGTTTTATTCAGGACAGTGACTTCAGGAATAAAGGATTAATTCATCTCTCTCACCTGGCATCATTAAATTTGACCAGTACTAACACAATTCACAACCCCCACAAGAACACAAATCACTCACAGTGTTAATTTATAAAAGTCGAGCCCAAGTTTTCTGGCTCTGCTGCCGCTGTCAGTGATGGCATTTTAACAGACAGAGAGCTAATGCTGTTGAGAGCAAATGGGGAATAGTCTGCTCCTGGTGTTTCCTCCCAACCTCTTCTCGTTTCCTAGCAGTTATCTTCACAAATTAGGCCCATGTAAGAAAGTCTTGGTTTCTTTTTCATGCTTGATTTCACACATGTTCACAAATCTGCCCTGAGAGTTAGGCTTTTTATTCAGTGGCTACAAGACCTCAGAGCTGGGCTCATTACCACGACATGCAGAGCCTGACATTATCCAGTGAGGACCAGGAGGGTGTGCGTATAAGCAAAAGTCAGTGAGAGGAGCATGCATTGTCTGGTGCCGCTAATCATTCACACTCTCATTTCTTCAACAAATATTTATTGGACACTTACTGTGTATCAGGCTTTGTTCTAGGAGTTGAGGATTCAGTAGTCAACAAGGGGATGTTGCATTCTGATGAGGGAGACAAGAAAGCAAGAGAGAGAGGAAGACAGAAAGAAAAGAGAGAGAAATAAATCAGAGCATATAAGAGCTACACAGATAATTAAAATAAGATGATGGGAGGCAGAGAATTAAAATAAAGGGGTGGGATGTAGAGTAACTACTTCCATCGAGGCAGTCAAGGGAGGCCTCTCTGTGAGGTGATATCTAAGTTGAGCTCTGAATCAAAAGAAAGACATGGACATGCAGTGATGAGTGAGTGACATTCCAGGCAGAGGGTACCACGAATGCAGAGGCTCCCAGGTGGGCACGTGCTTGGTGACCATGAGGACCAGACCAAAGGCCAGGAAGGCTGGCCACAGTGTAGGAGAGGGTATGGAAGAGGTAGTCAGGGTCAGGTCAGTGAAGGCTTATAGTCAGAGTAAGCAGTTTGGAATGTTTGCTAAATGTGATGGGAAGCCACTGGAGGGTTTTAAGTGGAGAAGTGGCATGACTGAATTTATATTTAATTTACAAAATCACTCTGGGTGCTATGTGCAGAAGGATTATAGAAAACAAGGTGGGAAACAGGGAGACTATTACAGTATCTCAGGGAGGAGATGCTGGTCGCCTGGGTAAGGATAGTGGTGGTGGAGGGACATAGTCGGATTTGGAATCTATTTGGAGGCAGGGTCCTTAGGACTTACTGATGAGCTGGATGAAGAAAGAGATAAATCAAGGGTGACTCCTGTCTTCTTGGCTTGCTCAACTGCGTGGAAGGTGTCTTTTCCTGAGATAAAGAAGACAAGAGGAGGAACAGGTTTATGGGGAAACGTATCAAGAGCCCTGGGAGCACTCTGGTAGATCACCCATGCGTCCTGTGGGTGAATGTGCTGTTGCCACCTCTCCTCGTGTGTGCACTCGCTCACACACTCTGCCTCCTTTTACCTTGAAGCCAAAATGAAACAGAAGACACTCCCCTAAATAGAAAACCCTCAGCTGTATTTAGCCTTTAAGAAGAAATTTTTTAAAAATCATAAAATGAAAAGTTATTATAAAAAGCCAATTTCCATTCTTAGTGTTGGCTCAGATGCAGTTCAAGGCATGATTTGAATCAGTCAGCTCTAAAATTGTATGTGTATATATGTGTAAATGTATACATTTATGACAGAAAATAATATATGTGCACACATACATATCAACCAATACCATATCATCTATTCTTTTTCATTAACTTTCATTAATATTATCAATTCCCTTCCTTGACCTTTTGATGAATTTAGCCAAACTATGAACAATGGAGGGCAAAATTAGAGGGGCCGAGGCCTTTGCTTCTTTCCTTGATCAATCTTTAAGTGGTGAGATTATGGGTGATTTTTACCTTATTTGTGTTTTTCAATATTTTTAATAAATATTTCTTAATCACACAAATACAGCCATTCACACTTGCACAAAGATATAGACCATTAAGCAAAGAACTACAGAATTTAGGATTAGAAGAACTCTTAACGGGGAGGAATCTCTTCTCCAGTATCGCTGCTGAGATCTTCTAATAAAGGGGTACCCACAACTTCCCTAGGACGGCCATTCCACAGTTGGGCAGTGCCGCCTGTTAGGAAGTTCTTTCTTAATGTTGAACAGAAAGCAGACATCTTTCACTATTGCTTCCCACTGTGCTTTTGGCAGAAACAAAAGCAAGTTGACTTCCTCTTTTAAGTAATAATTCTTCACATATTTGAAGACGTATCTCTCCTTGTTTTTTTTTCTTTCTTTCTTTCCTCTTCTTTTTTTTTTTTTAACCAAATTAGATCCAATTCTTTTAACATTTCCTTCTGTAATATGCTTTCTTGACATTTTACCACCTGAAAGTATGATCCCTTTCAATGTTTTGTGTTTAAACAAAGATTTTAGCTTTAAGTAAAAAAGCCATGGTCCCATGTAGGTAGATTGCAGAAATCAGTCAGTTGATGCTGCTGCTGAGAGTGGGAAGCACAGTGGGGGTCAGGGAGTTACAGTAGGGCTTTCTTAACATCTCTGCAATTACACAATGGGACTGCAAATCCCGGGTCCCAGCTTCCAGTTCTGGATCAATTGCCGACTTCGGGCATAGCTGTCTAGAAAGAGAATTACAGCATCAGAAAATCTCAATGTTAGAAGGAAACACATTGCTCACCTTCCACTTACTGCAGAATTCTCACAACAGAGGCAGAAGAGTAAGTGGCTCAGCACACAGGCTCCGGAGCTGGACTACCTAGATTTGATTTCAGGACTTACTTGGGCCTCAGTTTCCTCACCTATAAAATGACGATGGTAGTAGTACCCTCTTCACAGAGTATTGTACAGTGCCTGCTATACAGAAAGAATCTTATAAATGTTAGCCACCGTAATTTTTGTTGTTATTATTATTTATACAGTCTCCGCTGACAGATGATCCTGTGGCCTTACTTCCAAGGTGATTCCTTCCCAGTGTTCAACAACCACGGTACTAAAATGTCCTTATTTAAATTGAGTAGAAATCTATGTCCTGGTAACTGCCATTCATGGAGCCCAATTCTGTCCTCTAAATATGAGTTTAGCCTCTCTCTAGTGAGATAGTTCTTTATATATCTGAAGGCAACTATCCTATATACCAGCATTTACTAAATACCTATTAGACAAACGAGACTCTAAGATTCATGGGGCCAAACATCCTATGGGTTTGCTCATCACTGCAAAGCCAGCACCTAGTGCAGTATCTGGCGTATAATGGGTGTTCAAGTTGAAAAACTGAGAAATGAATGACGTTTTTGCCAGTCCTTAGGACAATAGCAAGACTTTCCTCAAAGTTAAGATTGTGCTTTGGCGTTAAAGGAGGTTTGTGACAAGTCAGGTGTAGAGCAATAACTCAATTCAGTATAAACATTTACTAAGGGCCTTCCATGTGCTGGATCCTATACTAGGTTTTGGAGATACAAAGAACGGGATGTGGTTCCTCCATCAGTGATCTATTAATGCAGCTTACAACCAGGCCATTCCAAGGAGAAGTGCTCCAGGGGTGTCTGTCTGAGAAAATGCTCTATCTGGAAGGAGAATGCTTAGTCAAAGTCCGGAAAATAGAACAGATGGGACCCCAGAGCTCACACCTCTGCTCATTATAGGGCAGAGCAGGAGAAAAGCAAGAGAGATGTAGTAGGAATTAGAAAGGGGTGAGTTAGAGACAAAAATAAGAGGTGGATATATTGAAAAGAATTCAGTGAACCCAGGGTGTCTGCTAGGTTGTTACTTGCATGCATGGCTTGGGAGTCTTTGATGGGACAAGGGCTGTGACATCTAAATTACCTTAGCCTGACCAGAATGTGTACTGCAGATTGTTTATTATATAGCATAACCTCACCAGTCTAAAAATGCAAAAAAGGACACATAGCATTGTTGATGAACTTCACTGACTTATTAGCATCCCTCTGCATAATAACAGGATTTCAACCTTCCAGATATTTTTACTCTGTAGGGAGAGTCCCACATGTGATTAGGGACATGTGTGCTCATGGCCTTCTGCCTGTCTTCTTTGTAGGCCTTTTGAAGAAACATCTCTCCACCACAGCTGCTACGACTCTCCGGGGGAAACTCACATTCCTGACTCGCTGCTGGACATAGCAGGCACTGTGGCCACGTGTTGCTGCTCCATGGGTCCTCTCCCAAATGGGGTGAAAGTCTCTCCAACTCTGAGTAACGCTTTATCATGTGGGCCTGGAAGCAACACTGTTTGTGTCCAAAGTCTCACAAAGTCCAGTTTGAAAAGAATCCCTCAGCTTTAGCCCATGGACTCTTTCTTTACAGAGAGTCAGATCTAATTCTTTGGCCTGAACTAAGAGTAGACATCACAGTGCTCTTTCTGAACCCAGCAGAACACCCACACGTACACACACCTTACTGTCTCCCAACAACCGGTTCATCAACATCATTCCTCCTAGCTTATGCCAAAATAACCAAGGGCCTCATGCATATTTAGTAGTACAAATTGTTGTAGCCAGCCTCCAAGATGTCCCCCAATGAATCCTGCCTCCTGGTGTTCATTCCCTTGTGTAGTCATTTTCCACATTGTACCGGGGACAGTCTGTGTGAGCAAGCACATACAGCAGACGTGATAGTATGCCCTGCCAGGATTCTGTTATAAAAGACACCTTGTTTCTGTCTTGGGCTCTCTCTCACTCTCTTTTTCTTAGATCACTTGCTCTGGGAAAAACTAGCTGCCATGTCCCAAGCCTTGCAAAGAGGTGCAGGTGATGAAGAACTAAGGTTTCCAGCCAACATCCAGTGAGGAACTGAGGACTGTAGTCAACAGCCATGCGAGTGAGCCTTCTTGAAAGCAGATGCTCCAGCCTCAGTCAAACCTTCATGTGATGCAGCCCTGGCTCACTGCTTGATTGCAGCATCATAAGAGACTCTGTTCCAGAACCACCCTGCTAAGCCATTGTCAGATTCCAGACACTCAGAGACTGTGAGATAATAAATTTTCATTGTTTTAAACTGCTACATTTTGGGAAAATTTGTTGTACAGTGATAGATAACCGATACAAAACTAGAGGAGAGGCGGGGGGTCAATTGTAGACCCTGTACACCTCTCCTTCCATGTGTTCAGCAAGGACCAGCCTGTCACAGTGGTATAAAGCATTTGTGGTTGCTTATTTCATGGAAGATTGGTAATGTATTGGGGAGAAGGAAGGCAAAATGGCTGAAATACATTGCTTTCAATAAGAATGTTCTTGCTACTTAACTATGATCATAGTGATAACAAATTGCTCATCAGGACCTCAGAATGCCCTGTTGTATGATGGACTAACTATTGCACACTTCCAACAATTTCTGAAGGTTAATACAAAAACCTCACAGTATAACATGGATGGCTTCTCCAAGGATGCTGTATAAATCCAGTGTGCTATTATTTTCCATTTTTAATGTGACTTGACAAGGGCCACTTTAGCCTGTTAGCACTTCTTTTCTGAAGAAGAACCCTGACAATCTTTTAGTGCCCTCAGCAGCAAATGACTTATGCCAGAGCCTATTGGTCTTCTTTAGACGGAAGCCCTGCTGACACCTGTTATGTTGTCTACTAGATGGAGAAGATTTTATAGGATGTGGGTGAAATGGGAGCTTTGCCAACAGGAAGAAATGCAGGCCGTAGCCCTTCCTCTTGGCAGCCAAAGAAAAATAGTTGGTGTTCAGGAAAACAGTTTTGAATGCCTGTTCTCTCCTAGAGAAAGGTGTCTGTGCCCACTGAAATGCAGGTTACCTTTTCCTTGTTCTCAGCCCTGCAGATACAACTTCATTAGTACCGGGGCTATTTTCTGAAGCCTTTTTATACCTGCAGGTTGTCATTCTGACTTAGTGACTAATCCTGGTCACATATTAAGGGCTTTGATTAAGCAATTTGCTTTTTTCCTTCCTCTCTTCCATCTCATTGAAAGATTACAGAGTTTGAGCATGAGGTTAAAGGATTACATCTGAATCCTGAGAGCCCCGACACCGTTCCAGCTGCCTGTCATTTCCTGGAGTGGTTACTTATCTGTCAATATTTCTTTCCTTTTTTCCCAACTCTCAGGCCTACTTGATCTTGTCCGTTTGGCTCGGCTGGTGGAGGACTAACAAGGGTCTTCCCATCATGCAACATTCTGGGATACATCATGACAGAGAAATCTCAAAGCCCAGGTCAATTATAACAGAAGATGCGCACCACCTCTGCCCCTGAATGTCTTCTGGGGCTGCAGTTGTTTAAAACTAAGTCACCCGAAAAATGCAAGGAAATGTGTGTCTGGTTCCTGCCTGGCTTTCTGCTTGTTTAGCAGGAGACAAATAGCAGACAACTAATACTCTGTGTGTGTGGTTTGTGGTCGGGAAGAGGGAATAAAGTTGGCAGCTACCTCACTGTGCAGTAATTACTTTTTAATTAGAATTCATTGAATACAGATGGATTCTTCCTGTTCTTTCGCCCACTGATGTTTTTAATATTCCCACATCAGATATTATGAGGCAGTAGCCAGCAGTGAATCACATAGAATAACCCTGTAGCTGGTAGTGACTTACAGAAAGTAACCAACTTAACCATTTGTCTTAGATGAAAAATGATCTTATACCTTTTTGTGGATTCTATTGCTGGTTTGTTGATATAGTGTTTGTGTACTCTCGTTCCTGCAGGAAAAAAATATCGTAGTTCTTGTATCAAATTACTGTAACTGACTGGAACATTTTTATTTCAAATAATGTACCATCATATTTTTTTTCATGGTGACACTGATAAATTTGCAGGATTTCTCATTTTTTCCCCTCCTACCAATGAATAAATTGAACCCAAACGTGAATGGAATGTATAATTTCATGCTGTTATAAAAAATCATTGCTCATCACATTCTAATTGTAACTAAGTTTGAACCTGAATAGCTATTTGCAGTATTTTGATAGAAATACGAAGTAATTTCCATTTTTTTGCTCCAGGGTCTCTCTACATGAACTGACATATGATGCATTTTTGAAGTCACACTTAATAATTCCCTTTTCATCATAAACAACCGCACCCTTGTTGAATAGCAGACCTAAAATTAGGCTTATACAGGCCTCTGTAATATGCCTAAAAAACATGATTTATTCTAATGTAATAATGGCATAGATTTATAAAGCTTGACTACTCCAATGCTCCTCGTTATGGCTGTAAAATATTTGTGGCCGCTGTGGGATTTTCTAGATCATTATTTTAAAAAAGGAGAAACCCATTTTGACAGATGAACTGGGGCCATTCTGAGCAAATCACAGATACTTCATATAACAAGGCCTCCAAAGAGGGGAGCATACACTTATTACTATGGCAACCCGGATCAAAACACTATTTTAGTGGAGAGTTTCCAGTTTTACAATGCAATGATGATTGTTTATAGTACCATTGAAACCAGATTCAGCAAAGGTTTAAGAAATGAGCTGACAAGAAGAAAATCATTATAGATAAACTGGGGATACCTGAATGGGATAGCATGGAATCTGCCATTATTTGATCAAATACTGAAATTTATTGCCCAGGACAATAGAAATAATGGAAGAGGAGCCAGATGATTAGAGACATCCTGAAGTTTCTTCTGTTACAATGGTTTGGACTAATATCAGTCCTAGCTTAAAACTTTGAAAGCAAAGAGTTTTTTTTTTTTTTTTTTTTAAAGTGCATATCTCTTGTTTTTCTATCTGCAAAATACCTACTTGTAACTTTAAAGTTGTGGGCGAATGCTTCTTTTCCTAACATATTTCATTTGACAGAGTGTAACGCGACACAGCTCAAGAACTCTGCCTATCACACTGGGCTTTGTGCTTGCACATGTCTACACGAAGTGACAGCTGGTTGCAGCCCTGCTCAGTTATTTTTATATAAATGGAATTTTTACACAGAAAGAGAAAAATTGTCTGCGTCGTGAATTGTCCATTTTGCTGAATCTGTCTCAAAGTATCTAAAGACATTACTGGGTGGACAAAGTGCATTGAAGCAAAGAGTTGAATAATCATTTATTTGTTTAGTAAGTCTTTATTGAGCATCTCAATAACCAGATGAGAATGGAGTTTGGATCCATTCCAATACTTATTAACCTGAATAGTCTTCCAGTCTTTGAAGGGAAAAAGGAGAACCACCTTTAGAGAATGTCTACTTTATGCAAAGCTTTGTACTAGGAGATACATACAATTATCTCATTTAACATCCCAAGAAATTGCAGATACTATTAAGTTTATTTTGCAGATAAATAAACTAAGACTCAGAAAGTTTAAATAAAAACTCTCAAGTGTACTGAACAAATATGTAGGTAGCACTTATTACAGGCCAGGCACTGTTATAAGCACTTTACAAATATTAACTCGTTTAATCCTTGTAATAACCATGTAAGGCAGTACTATTGTTACTCCCATTTTACAGTTAAGAAAAACAAAGCACAGAGAGGTTGAATAACTTGCTTCAGGTCACACAGCTAGTAAATGGCAGAGGCAAGATGTGAGCCCAGGAAGTGTGCACTGCTACCACAATGCAGTGGAGACACGTGTTGTACGTAATGAACAGCTGTAACCTTTTGTCTGTAATCAACAACCTGTAATCTATAAGCAATCAACAACATGGCTGTGATCTAAGCCAGGTCTGCTGACTTACCACATGCTTCCTTTGTTCTCAATCGTTTGCCTACATAGTCAGATATGCACTATAACTACCAAATATTTTAAGTATCAAATATACATTGCATTTATTTTATCCACATAAAAGTTATTCCTTGTCAAGAATAAAATAATACCTCAAAATCATTTCAAAGATTTCACTTAGCATAACAAAGAGATCACAAAATTATAGTTTTGTTTTGAGCAAGTGATTAAATCTGTAAATAATTTCACAATGTAAGAAAGTTTTGCAAACTTTAAGTAGCCTTGTGTTGTGTGAAGTAAATGGTCTGATTGTAAACTATACCAGCTTTTATTTAACTGAATGTGTGCATGTTTATAGATTAATTGGTGGTTTCAAAGAGAGGAGCATCTGTCTAGACTGATGAGGCATTACTGGAAATGTGGAATGAATGGCCACTGTTTTGTGCCACCAGCATCTATTTTCCCCCTGCTCTGACAGCGGTACCCTGAATTTCCTTTGAGGAAAGACCTTCATCCCTCCATCACTTTTCATGTTGATGTGTTGAGAACGGATCCAAGGCGCTGTGGTATCTCCCATGACGAGAACCTTTCTCTTTGTCTTTGGACTTGTTGATGTGGGACTACTGACTGTGGCCTTGCCACCACTTGGGGGTTCTGAGAATGAAGCCATTGTAGAGGGAAGCAGAACCAAGAACTGGGAAAAGGTGGGATTCTTTAACATCGTTTCAGCCCCCAGAAAAAGTGGCACCTGAATTTATATGTACCTCTGGACTTTTCAGTTAAAGGAGCAAATGCTTTTCCTCTTTTGTCTAAGCCAGTTGGAGTTAGAATTTGTGTCAGTTGCAACCTGAAGAGTCCTGATTAATAAAGGATGACAAAACTATTCTAATAATGTCTTGTCAATCCTTCCTCCTCATCACCTCCTCACTCACTCTCTGTATCTAAGGCATCATGATGCCTTGTCTATTTTCTCTCTTAAATATATCTCAAATCCTTCCACTTCTCTGCTTCACTATCATCACCTTAGTCCAAGCAGCCATCACCTCTTACCTAGACCATCTGAGGTAACCTTGTCTCTGATCTCCTGATATCTAATCTACCCCTCTTCTAATTCATTCCCCACACTATAGCTAGAACAACTTTCCAAAATGTAAATTTGATTATGTTACTCCTCTTTCCTACCATCCTCTCCTTCCCCTAAGATCAGTAGTGGCTTTCTATCCATGAAAAGGTTTTGGTTTCAAACTTCAGCTTTAAAATTTCGCCTTCAATTTTTAATGATTCCCCATATTTCCCTTCACTTTTTTCCTTATGAGTCCAACTTCATTTTCTTGGATATTATTCTCCATTTTTTTCTACTCACTCACAACTTACAGTGTTGACCTTTTCTTATATAACTCAGGTGGGAAGTTTTCTGCAGATTCTTTGTCACCTTAGTGGAGTCATTGGAATGTGATTGTAAGGAATTCTTGGAAGCACGTCCACCTCCCCACCTCCCCATGGTGGCGTGTGCTGGGAAATGCAACAGAGAAATTAAGCATATTTGGAGTATCTATTAGCTTTTCCAGAATCTCTTCTCCAAAGGAAAAATGCATTTCAAAGCAGTGTACAAATGATTTGGTCATTATCTTCTCTTTACAATTTTCTTCTCTCTTGGGGAATACCAATGATTGACTCCATATTTACTATTTTTGGACCCTTTTGACTGCTCCGTTTTTTTTCTTCTTTAGAGTGACCCTTGGTTTTGTTCAGCTCCTCCTTTGCTCCAGAATGTCTGCTCTGCACACTCATCTCCTCTATTGATTTCACTTGCTGCTGTTTTGCTTGGATCACAGCCTCTTTTTCTGATTTTTCCTTTGGAGTTTTCTTTCCTTCCCCATCCTTCCTTTCCAGCTGGTTTGTTCACATAAGAGAGGAACACATGGTCTCACAGCAACTCTGCTGAAGGCTTGGCCAAAGTACCAAATCAAGCTTCTTGTGATGTTACATTTTTTCTTATATTTTTATTTTTTTTCAATTACTTTATTGAAGTCATAATGGTTTATAACATTGTGTAATTTCAGGTGCACATTATTATTTATCAGTTTCTCTACAGACTGCTTGGTGTTCACCACCAATGTGACATTACATTTTTATTCTATTTTGCAGGACACAGGAATGGCAAGTTAGGTTCCTATTTCAAAATCAACACCTCTTGCAGCCAGCCCTTACCCAGGAGTAGGAAATTTAGTCATGTTAATCAGGAAAGTATTTAAATAGGTGAGGACTGATGTATTTAAACAGGTGAGGACTGCTTTTATGACAAAGCAAAGTGTATTCTTTGCAGTATAAAAAATGCTGAAGGCTGGATAATATATTTTAACACATAGATAAATTATAAATATCTGCCTAGACTTTTGTCTTAAACATTTGGGGACAGGAAGCATCATGCTTGAGTTCAATCCCAGCTTTGCCAGTATTAGTTGTGTACCTCCATTTTGATCTGTAAAACAGAGAAAAATAACACCTTCTTATAAAAAAGATATATAAAGCATAAAGTACATTGCCTGGCATATGCTAAGTGTTCATTAAATATAATTTCCATTTTCTCTTTTCTAATTTGCGTAACTCATCTAACTTCTCTGGGCCTCAGTAGCTAAATCTGAGTCCTAACAGTTTTGGTCATTTCTGAGACTCAGTTAAACCAAAATTCCATCCAGTTTGGTAAAGTAAGTTAATGAATTCTCTTATTTTCTTAAGCTGTTTCAAGTTGAGTTCTGTCACTTACAACCAAAAGAGAGCTGATTCTTCAAGACATTGCTTGCCTTTGCTCCTCTCAATAAATCGGATTCCTTCTCTCCAAGTGGAGTTCCCAATGAGATGAGACCCACGGCCACAGGCAACTCCTACCTGCCTAGTTTATTGCAACTCTACCACCAGACAGAAAGTTGCTTTCTTTCCTTAGTTTCCATGGGGACAAGCCTGGAGAAGAGCTCTGACTGGCCTATCTTGGGTCATGTGCCCTTCTGTGGCCAGGGGGGTGGGGTTCTACGGTTAGAAACCCTCCTAGAACCTTAAGATTGGGTACCAGGCATGTTCTATAGTATAAAGGAGAAACTTTCCCCAAAAAAGGGCAAGGAGTGCTGGGCAGACAATATAATTGGTGTCTACCAAACCTATACTTGCCCATTTACATTTTTTTTTTTTTTTGAGGGACATTAGCCCTGAGCTAACATCTGTTGCTAATCCTTCTCTCTCTCTCTCTCTTTTTTTTTTTTTTGCTGAGGAAGACTGGCCCTGGGCTAACATCCGTGCCCATCTTTTTCTACTTTATAATAGGATGCTGCCACAGCATGGCTTGATAAGTGGTGCGTAGGTCTGCGCCCGGAATCCGAACCTGCGAACCCTGGGCCGCTGAAGGGGAGCAGGCAAACTTAACGCTATGCTACCAGGCCAGGCCCCTTGCCCATTTACTTTTTTTTAAAGATTTTATTTATTTATTTTTTCCCCGCAAAGCCCCAGTAGATAGCTGTGTGTCATAGCTGCACATCCTTCTAGTTGCTGTATGTGGGACGCGGCCTCAGAATGGCCAGAGAAGCAGCGCGTCGGTGCGAGCCCGGGATCCGAACCCGGGTCGCCAGCAGTGGAGCGCGCTCACTCAACCACCAAGCCACGGGGCCGGCCCCTAGCCCATTTACTTTTGAGGGTCATTGAAAGATAATACATGTGAAATACTTGGAAAATACAGTAATGTAAAATCTTATTATAATTTAATTTGTCACAAATTGGGACTATATAGATGATAGGTACCAAAATGTATTGACATAATATTTTCTCCTGAATGTTTTTTTTTCAGACCAGAATATTGGTCAAGAAATAATATTTTTACTACTCCATTGTCCCCACAGAGAAGATCTCTATTATAGCAGAAAACTAGAATTACTCCAATACTCAAATCAACCACAGAGAAATTCTCTTATTAATCACTTAGGCTCTGCTAAATGCCAAAATCTTCCTTTCCCACTCAGTTCACTTTCTCTAGCCTCACCCAGTAGGACATTAAGTTGATTTTAATGACCTCATGTTCCCAAGGCCAGTAAGTAGCAACTACCGTCTTTGAGAACAACTCGAGAAGCACAGATGTCTCACTCTGGGCTGTGTGATACACTCTTGGCCCCTACCTAGGAGCCTTTAGTTAGGCTTGAAGAAAGGGGCACAGCTCATTCTTCATTCAACAAATGTCTATGGAACATTTACTTACTTAGACATATTGGAGTGTTCAGAGAGAAAATGTATAGTCCTTGCACCTTGCAAGGCTCATAGTCTGGTAGGGAATATTAACAAACAAGCACACAATTCAAATTGTATGTAATTATTGCTATATTAGAGTGTATGAGTACTGTGGAACCTTGCAGAAGGGGCAGTGTCTTGGTCAGCTTGTGCCGCCATAACAAATACCATAGACTGGGTGGCTTAAACAACAGAAATTTATTTTTTCAGAGTTCTAAAGGCTGGGAAGTCCAAGATCAAGGTGCTGGTACAAGCTTCTTTCCCTGGCTTGCAGATGGCTGCCTTTTTGCTGTGTCCTTACCCGGTGGAGAAAGAGCACCCTCTCTGGTATCTCTTTTATTTTTTCTTATTTTTATTTTTTTCCTTTTTTAATTTTTTTTTGTTTGTTTATTGCAGTGACATTGGTTTATAACATTGTATGTTCCAGGTGTACATCATTATACTTCTATTTCTGCATAGATTACATCACGTTCACCACCCAAATACTAATTACAACCCATCACCACACACATGTGCCGAATTATCCCTTTCGCCCTCCTCTCTCCCCCCTTCCCCTCTGGTAACCACCAATCCAATCTCTGTCTCTATGTGTTTGTTTGTTGTTGTTATTATTATCTACTACTTAATGAATGAGATCGTATGGTATTTGACCTTCTCCCTCTGACTTATTTCACTTTGCGTAATACCCTCAATGTCCATCCATGTTGTCACAAATGGCTGGATTTCATCGTTTCTTGTGGCTGAGTAGTATTCCATTGTGTATATATACCACATCTTCTTTATCCATTCGTCCCTTGATGGGCACTTAGGTTGCTTCCAAGTCTTGGCTATTGTGAATAACGCTGCAATGAACACAGGAGTGCATGTATCTTTACGCATTGGCATGTTCAAGTTCTTTGGATAAATACCCAGCAGTGGAATAGCTGGATCGTATGGTAGTTCTATGCTTAATTTTCTGAGGAATCTCCATACTGTTTTCCAAAGTGGCTGCACCAGTTTGCACTCCCACCAGCAGTGTACGAGAGTTGCCTTCTCTCCACATCCTCTCCAACACTTGTTGTTTCCTGTCTTGTTAATTATAGCCATTCTGATGGGCATGAGGTGATATCTCATTGTAGTTTTGATTTGCATTTCCATGATAGTTAATGATGTTGAACATCTTTTCATGTGTCTGTTGGCCATCTGTATATCTCCTTTGGAGAAATGTCTGTTCAGGTCTTTTGCCCATTTTTTAATTGGGTTGGTAGTTTTTTTGTTGTTGAGATGCATCAGTTCTTTACATATTTTGGAGATTAAGCCCTTGTCAGATGTATGGTTTGCAAATATCTTCTCCCAATTGTTAGGATGTTTTTTCATTTTGTTGATGGTTTCCTTTGCTGTGCAAAAGATTTTTAGTTTGATGTAGTCCCATTTGTTTATTGTTTCTATTGTTTCTCTTCCCCCGTCAGACATGGTGCTTGAAAATATGTTGCTAAGACCGATGTCGAAGAGCGTACTGCCTATGTTTTCTTCTAGAAGTTTCATAGTTTCAGGTCTTACATTCAAGTCTTTAATCCATTTTGAGTTAATTTTTGTGTATGGTGTAAGGTAAGGGTCTACTTTCATTTTTTTGCATGTGACTGTCCAGTTTTCCCAACACCATTTGTTGAAGAAACTTTCTTTTCTCCATTGTATGTTCTTGGCTCCTTTGTCAAAGATTAGCTGTCCATAGATGTGTGGGTTTATTTCTGGGCTTTCGATTCTATTCCATTGATCTGTATGTCTGTTTTGTGCCAGTACCATGCTGTTTTGGTTACTGAAGCTTCGTAGTATATTTTGAAATCAGGGAGTGTGATACCTCCAGCTTTGTTCTTTTTTCTCAAGATTCCTTTAGCTATTTGGGGTCTTTTGTTGTTCCATATAAATTTTAGGATTCTTTGTTCTATTTCTGTGAAAAATGTTGTTGGAACTTTGATAGGGATTGCATTGAATCTATAGATTGCTTTAGGAAGTATGGACATCTTAACTATGTTAAGTCTTCCAATCCAAGAGCACAGAATACCTTTCCATTTCTTTGTGTCTTCTTCAATTTCTTTCAGCAATGTTTTATAGTTTTCAGTGTACAGATCTTTCACCTCTTTGGTTAAATTTGTTCCTAGGTATCTTATTCTTTTTATTACAATTGTAAATGGGATTGTATTCTTAATTTCTCTTTCTGCTACTTCGTTGTTAGTGTATAGAAATGCAACTGATTTTTGTATGTTGATTTTGTGTCCTGCAACTTTACCGTATTCGTTTATTACTTCTAAAAGTTTTCTGGTGGATTCTTTAGGGTTTTCTGTATATAAAATCGTGTCATCTGCAAATAGTGAGAGTTTCACTTCTTCCTGTCCAGTTTGGATCCCTTTTATTTCTTTTTCTTGCCTGATTGCTCTGGCTAGGACTTCCAGTACTATGTTAAATAGGAGTGGTGAGAGTGGGCATCCTTGTCTGGTTCCTGTTCTTAGAGGGATAGCTTTCAGTTTTTCACCATTGAGAATGGTATTAGCTGTGGGTTTGTCATATATGGCCTTGATTATGTTGAGGTACTTTCCTTCTCTACCCATTTTATTCAGAGTTTTTATCATAAATGGATGCTGTATCTTATCAAATGCTTTCTCTGCATCTATTGAGATGATCATGTGATTTTTATTCTTCATTTTATTAATGTGGTGTATTACGTTGATTGATTTGCGAATGTTGAACCATCCCTGCATACCTGGAATAAACCCCGCTTGATCATGGTGTATAATCTTTTTAATGTATTGTTGTATGAGATTTGTCAGTATTTTGTTCAGGATTTTTGCATCGATGTTCATCAGTAATATTGGCCTGTAATTTTCTTTTTTTGTGTTGTCCTTGTCTGGTTTTGGTATCAGGGTACTGTTGGCTTTGTAGAATGAGTTAGGAAGCTTCCCCTCTTCCTCAATTTTTTGGAAGAGTTTGAGAAGGATAGATATTAAGTCATCTTTGAATGTTTGGTAGAATTCACCAGGGAAGCCATCTGGTCCTGGACTTTTATTTTGGGGGAGGTTTGTGATTACTGCTTCGATCTCCTTACTGGTGATTTGTCTATTCAAATTCTCTATTTCTTCTTGATCCAGTTTTGGAAGGTTGTATGATTCTAATTTACCCATTTCTTCCAGATTGTTGAATTTGTTGGCATATAGCTTTTCATAGTATTCTCTTATAATCTTTTGTATTTATGAGGTGTCTGTTGTAATTTCTCCTCTTTCATTTCTGATTTTACTTATTTGAGCCTTCTCTCTTTTTTCTTGATGAGTCTAGCTAAAGGTTTATCAATTTTGTTTATCGTTTCAAAGAACCAGCTCTTGGTTTTATTAATTTTTTCTACTTTTTTAAGTCTCTATTTCATTTATTCCTGCTCTGATTTTTATTATTTCCCTTCTTCTACTGATTTGGGGCTTTGTTCCTTCTGTTTCCAGTTCCTTTAGGTGCATTGTTAGATTATTTCTTTGAGATTTTTCTTGTTTGTTGAGATAGGCCTGTATTGCTATAAACTTCTCTCTTAGAACCACTTTTGCTGTATCCCATAAATTCTGGCATGTCGTATTTTCATTTTCATTTGTCTCCAGGTATTTTTTGATTTCTCCTTTGATTACTTCATTGACCCAATCATTGTTCAGTAGCATTTTGCTTAATCTCCATGTATTTGTGGCTTTTCCGATTTTCTTCCTATAGTTGATTTCTAGTTTCATACCATTGTGGTCAGAAAAGATGCTTGGTATTATTTCAGTCTTCTTAAATATATGGAGACTTGTTTTGTGGCCTAATATGTGATCAATCCTGGAGAAAGTTCCATGTGCATTTGAAAAGAACGTGTATTCTTCGGTTTTTGGATGGAATGTTCTGTATATATCTACTAGGTCCATCTGTTCTATTGTGTCGTTTAAGGCCAGTGTTTCCTTATTGATCTTCTGTTTGGATGATCTATCCGTTGGTGTAAGTGGAGTGTTAAAGACCCCTATTATTATTGTGTTACTGTCTATTTCTCTTTTTATGTCTGTTAATAATTGTTTTATATATTTAGGTGCTCCTACGTTGGGTGCGTAGATATTTACAAGTGTTATATCCTCTTGTTGGATTGTTCCCTTGATCATTATGTAATGCCCTTCTTTGTCTCTTTTCACAGTTTTTGTTTTAAAGTCTATTTTGTCTGATATGAGTACTGCTACCCCTGCTTTCTTTTCATTGCCATTTGCGTGGAGTATCTTTTTCCATCCCTTCACTTTCAGTTTGTGAGTGTCTTTAGGTCTGAAGTGTGTCTCTTGTATGCAGCATATATATGGGTGTTGTTGTTTTATCCAATCAGCCACCCTATGCCTTTTAATTGGAGCATTTAGTCCATTGATGTTTAAAGTAGCTATTGATAAGTATGTACTTACTGCCATTTTTTAACTTTTTTTTTCCTCAGTGTTTTAGTAGTCCTTCTCTGTTCCTTTCTTCTTCTGTACAGAATTGATGGTCTCTTTAGTTTGACCTCTGTCTGAAAGCTCTACTCTTTAACTCCCCTCCTCCCTCATTTTATGTTTTTGGTATAATATCTAACCTCTTTTTTGTGCATTTGTATCCATTACCCACTTATCATGGAAATAGATCATTTTTCCTATTTGTGGTCTTCTCTTTTCCCCTTAAATCAGTCCCTTTAACATTTCTTGTAGTACTGGTTTCTTGGTGACAAACTCCTTTGATTTTTGCTTGTCTGGGAAACTTTTTATCTCTCCTTCCATTTTGAATGATAACCCTGCTGGGTAGAGTACTCTTGGCTGTAAGTTTTTTCCCTTTAGCACTTTAAATATATCGTGCCACTCTCTTCTAGCCTGTAAGGTTTCTGCTGAGAAGTCAACTGATAGCCTTATGGGGTGTCCTTTGTATGTAACTTGTCTTTCTCTTGCAACTTTTAGGATTCTCTCTTTATCTTTAATTCTGGACATTTTGATTATGATGTGTCTTGGTGTGGGCCTCTTTGGGTATATCATGTTTGGTGCTGTCTGTGCTTCCTGTACCTGGATGTCTGTTTCCTTCCTTAGGTTAGGGAAGTTTTCATCTATTATTTCTTGAAATAGATTCTCTGCCCCTTTGTCTTGCTCTTCTCCTTCCGGGACACCTATGACATGGATGTTAGTGCACTTGATGTTGTCCCAGAGGTCCCTTAGACTGTCCGCACTCTTTTTCATTCTTTTCTCTTTTACCTGTTCAGCTTGGGTGATTTCTTCTAGTATTTCGTCCAGCTCGCAGATATGTTCTTCAGTATCCTTTACTCTGCTTTTGAGTCCCTCTAGTGAATTTTTCATTTCCAGTATTGTATTCTTCATTTCTGATTGGTTCTTTTTTATATCTTCCATTTCTTTGTTGACATTCTCACTGAGTTCATCTATTCTTCTCCCCAGATCAGTGAGCATTCTTAACACTCTTTGTTTGAACTCTCTGTTGGGTAGATTGCTCATTTCTGTTTCACTTAGTTCCTTTTCTGGGGTTTTGTCCTGTTCCCTTACTTGGAATGTATTCTTTTCCCCCCTCATTTTGCCTCTTTCCCTGTGCTTTTGTCTAGGTATTAGGTAGGTCAGCTACGTCTCCTGCTCTTGGATAGGTGACCTTATGTAAGTGATGCCTTATGAGGCCCACAGTGTGCTTCCCTCAGTTCTCAATGTTCCAGGAGTGACCCCTATGTGGACTATGTGTGTCCTTCTGTTGTGGCGTGTTTGCTCTCCCTGTAGGTGCCCAGGGAGGGTGAGTTATGCTCCTGGCCAGCTGTTTTAATGCTCAGCTGCTTGTAGTTGTTGTGGGCCCTTCAGTCTCTATCGGGTGTGGGGAGCCCCAGCATAGTTGGCTGCAAGATCTAATAGCACATTTGTGTTGCAGTATTTCTTTTAAGTGAGTAGGCCCCGAGTGTGGCAGGTTGTTAGGCTCAGGGCCTTACAATTGCTGTAAGCCTCCAGCCTTTAGGTCTCTTTTCAGCTGTCTGATGATTGCAGCTGGGGGGCTGGCCTCAGGCACGGGAGCACCCAATTGTTTCAGGCTTTGGAAGGCGGGGCAAACCCCCTATGTGGGTCTTTGAGAAGCACAAGTCTTCTGCATCTGACAAGCCCCGCCGCCCACAGGTCCACACACATAGTCAACACAGTCCTGCCCCGTGTGCTTGCCCCGACCTCCTGAAGTGGACCCACTGTCTCCATGGCGGGAGCCACACACACTCCACCACTGTCCCACACTCTCCACCCGCTCCTTGTGCATGCCCTGCCCCACTGAAGTGAGCTCAGTTGCCAGGCTGCAGAGAATCCAGTCACCAATCTATGCAGGCCCACAAGTTGCCTGAGGGCTTGTTGTTGGGTGGGGCCCATCCCTAGGGTGGGCTGCCTGCCCTGGCTGAGCTGGATTAAATCGGAGCTCTAGTGGGTGGGGCAGACCTGGGCTAGCAGGCCCCAGGGAGAACTCCAATGGCATCTGTGTCAGCACGCCCTCACCAGGCCACAACAATGGCCACTGCCAATGTCCCAGTCCCTGGAGAGGTCTCACCTCTCACTGTGATGCACTCAGAGCCTTTCAGTTGAGTCTCTTTTCACCACAGCACTGTGCACCTTTCTTTCTGGTGATTTTAGGTTGCTTTCTGAAACGGGTGAGTTTGTGTGTGGGACCTTTAAGAGCCAGTTTTAATTTCTTTGTGAACCAGCATTTCTGGGGGTACTTCCCAATGTTTTAGTAGTAGGCAAAGTCAGATACTATGCCACTTGTCTCAATTGTGCTGGGGCCACAAAATGCCTACTGCTGGGGCGCTCCCCGGCTCAGGGCCCTGTGCCTCCAGGGAGGGCTGCATACCTTTGGGTTGCTCCGGGGCGGCCGTGAAGCTGGCGGCTTATGAAGGCGGCATTTTTCCTCTCCTGAAGGGGATTTCTGCCTCTTCCACCTCAATTAGGATTGTCGTTTATTGCAGGAGTTCCTCTTATCCAGTTTTCAGTTCTGTCTCAGGGGTAATTTTTCCACAAGTAGTTGTAAATTGGCTGTGTCTGCGGGAGGAGGTGAGTTCCGAGTCTGCCTACACCGCCATCTTGACTTCTCCCACTGGTATCTTTTTTAATAAGGGCACTAATCACATCACGAGGGCCCCACCTTCATGACCTCATCTAACCCTATTATCTCCCAAAGGACACATTGGGGTTTAGGACTTCAACATATGAATGGGGGATGGGTATATTTCAGTACATAGCAAGCAGCAATTCCTATTATACATTTCTGCAGGAGAGGATTTTTTAGGATAACATCTAATAAGCATAATATATCAGAACCATAGGGCCAACCATTGCTAAAAATCTATCCAAAGTTGTTGATTCCAGGTGTGTGGGTTGTGCACTCTCCAACACTAGGGGGTGCCATTAAGGTTGATTGACATAAATTTGTGTTTATTTATTTATTTATTTTTTATTATATATATATTTTTTCCCCAAAGCCCCAGTAGATAGTTGTATGTCATAGTTGCACATCCTTCTAGTTGCTGTATGTGGGACGCGGCCTCAGCATGGCTGGAGAAGCGGTGCGTTGGTGCGCACCCGGGATCCAAACCCGGGCCACCAGTAGCGGAGTGCACACACTTAACCACTAAGCCACGGGGCTGGCCCCATAAATTTGTGTTTTTAATCTGGTTATTTTTTTAATGGAAGTAAATTGTTTTCAGCAAGGAGTACATTTTTCAACTTTGCACATTTAGCTGGTGGCAGGACTGAACATATTCATATTCAAGGTGGGTAATAATTTTACTCCTTATAATTGCCAACATTTTTTGTATGCTTACTATGTGCTGGGGACTATATGAGATGCTTTATGTATTTTATTGCATTTGTTCCACAGTACATGAGATTGTATATCCTCATTTTACAGCTAAAGAAACTGAGGCTTAACAGAACTTGGCACACAGCTACTAAGTACTGGCTGAGTGGGAGTTTGCATGCGATGGGCCCGTCTCTGTGATGGAACTCTTAGCCACTCTGCTTTACTGCCAGTGCCTCTCTTAACCTCTCATCCATCTCTGAAGTGGGCGCCAAGTCAGAAACACAGACCTGCGTCCCCTTCCCTCCTGCTAGCCCAAATTTTCTACTCCACATGGTAAATCTCTGGCCTATTGTATACTAGTCTGAGGCTGAGTGTGGTGGGAGCTGTCAACATGCCAGGAAACATTTAGCAGGGGGAAAGCAAGGGAAAAAAGTACACTGTATGTGTGTTGCCAGTTATTTAAAATAGGCCAATTACCTCAAACTGTAAAAACATGCTCAAGTTTAAATACCTACGAATAGCTTTAACAAATTTAGTAACAGAAAATTCTCACTCCTTGCTCCATTTGTGCTGTATTAAATGCAGCTTGTTTGAGAAGCGTGTGGTTGACTGACTGAGGGTTATACTAGCAGTCTTTTCTCTCCCTTACTCACATACTCATAAGTTCTGCAAATAGACAAACGCAGTTAAGTTTGTGCAACTCAAATGCTGCTATCTTGTGAAGACTGAAAATAAACCACCTAGTTTCCTGACCCCCTTTTCAACATGTTTTTGGGGTGGTATTTTTGTTCATGGTTTGGGATTTGGCCCTGAGTGCCCTATGGGAGGCCTGTAGGTGCAGAAGAGAGATTGTCACTGAATCCACAGGGGCTGCAATGTCATAGGTCAGGGAAGTGGCCTGACATCAGGCCACAGTGACTCCTCGGCAGCTAGGAGCCAGTCATGAAGACGAATGGAGGACCACATGGCAAAGACCATGCAGAGGTCAAGGAGAGAGGGGCCAACCTACAGCAGACAGCTCCTCTCTATTGTAGCCTGACAGGAGTCAGTGAGAAGGAAGGATGAGCTTCAAAACAATTATGCTGTGTTCATTCTAGAGCAATTATTCCATCTGGGGGTTAATTGCCATAGTGTGAACCCAGACACTGTCTAATTAGGAATACGCTTGTACTCGGGAACAATTACCCAGCTAATTGGTCTAGTGCATGTAGCGCTCTGAAGACCGAGTGGTGGGAAACAATGGTGAGAGACGAGAGTCCTCCCAAGCCTGGGGTGTGTCACCAAAAGTGCACAGAATGTCAGAGTTGGAAGAAACCTTAGGGGTCATTTGAGCCACAGGTTCATTTTGTAAATAAGGCCCAGTCTCACAGAAGTTTGGAGGCAGAGCAGCACTAGAATGTAGTTCCCCCCTGTCTCTCAGCCCACTGTTGATTGACTGATAACCACACTGTGTTTAACTGAAAGAATCCAAATAATTGGAAAGAGTGGCACCAGCTGGAAGTTGGGATCCAGGCCCTGACCACAAGGAGGGTCCTGAGGAGGGAAGATGGGCTGTATGTTGGTGCACTACCCACCCTGTCCATTGGATTCCAAGTTCTCGGGAAGACGTAAATGAGAAGGGGCCCCCAGTCTTCCTAGCACTTCTAGTTTCTTATTTATTTAACAAAACCATTCATGCTCTGAATGAACATTTACTGAGCCTCTGTTATGTGTCAGGCACTGGGCTAGGTGCTAGAGACCCAAACCTAAATAAGACATAGTCCCTACTCTCATCTGCAGAGACAGGGGTTACACTGGAAGCCTCTAGCACAGCTGGCTTCCATGATACATGGTGAAAGGGACAGATCGCCTGGACTATTTTCAGGAGAGAATGTTGTTCTTCTGTCCATATGTCCTCTATTACTCAGGATCTTTAGCAAAATCCTTTGTAGAGAAAAAAAGTGCGCATGTATCCACATACAGAAGTTAGGGATAATGCAGAAAAATATTAATAATTAGAGAAAAAAATCACCTGCCTCAGAGAAAGCCAGTGCAGTTCCTTATATTTTCAAAACATGTTCAATAACATCTTCCCACAATATAAGTATTTTATTTCAGCTTGCCTGAATGAAGAGCAAACAGAATCAAAGCTATGATGGGTCCTTTTAAGTCCCTAGGCCATTTTGAGACAAGCTCTTCTTTATTGGAAAGAAGATATTTAAGAGAATTGTTTGTTTTTTCTATGGAAACTAACAGTTACAAAGGGACTTTTCTCCTAGGAACTAAACCTTACATACCAACTGCATGCGTAATAAAAGCAGTGTCAAAATTATGTGTCTGCTGGGAGATGGGGTAAGGGAAGATGTGTGGAGGGTGCCTGGGAGTAGTGCACCACAGAGTGGAAAGTGAGAGTTGATTAGCTTTACAAAAAGCTACTTGCTCAGCATGATAAACAACACACACCAAAATGTAGCCTTCAGATGTTGGTTCACGTGTCTATTCATTACACATTTATTCATTCAACAAATTTTTGTTGAGTCCTTAAATGTGCCAGGCTCTTTGCTAGACACTGACGAAAAAGCATAAAATGAAACAAATGGAATCTCTGATTTCATGAGATGGACAGTGTAGTGGGGAGATAAATGTCAAGTAAGCCCATGTATCGGTCAATCTAGGCCAAGTTATGCTGCAGTAACAAACAACCTCCAAATCCTGGTGAGTTACTGCAATGAAGCTTTATTTGTTGCTCATGTTAAGTTCATTGCAGCTCTGCTTCCTGCTCTCTCTATTTTGGACCAAGGCTGAAGGAGCAGCCCCTATCTGACACATGCCTCTTTGTCCCAGAGGAAAAGAGTGATGGCAGAGGCACTGCAATGGCTCTAGTATTTTTTTCTCAGAGCACATTTCCTTGTCCAAAGCCAGTCACATGGCCAAACTTCATGTCAACAGGGTGGGGAAGGTTAACCCCAACAGACAGGGACCTGGTAGAAAGGACAGCAAATACCTGTGAATAAGTAATATAAAGAAACCAAAACTTACAAATAAAAATTTATGTTAATAAATGATAAGAAAAGCTATGGGGAAAATAACAGAGGGCTATGATGGAGAATAACAGTGGAGAGTGAGTTAGACCAATGGTAGTAGTGTTGGCAGCTCTGGAAAGGTTTCTCTGAAGAAGTTACATCTCAGCTCAAACCTAAATGATGAAAAGAAGTTATTCGGTAGAAGGGTTGGGAGAAAAGTATAATAGACAGAGGAACAGCATGTGCAAAAGTCCTGAGGCAGGGAAGAGCTTGATGTGCTTGAAATGTTGGAAAGAGGCAGCACCATGGAATGGTCAAGAGTGGAGGACCTGGAGCTGGACATCTGGATATAAATCCTAGATCTATCCCTTACTAGCCGTATCTTACTTCTCTGTGCCTCAGTTTCCTCATGCGTAAAACAAAGACAACAGTTCTGACCTCAAAGGGTTGTTGTGAAGATCGAATGTGCTTGGCTCATGTTAGTTGTTATTATTAACAGAAAGAAGACCCCAGTGGCTGGGATGTGGTGAGTGAAAGAAGTGAGGCTGGAAGGTAGCCTAGCTGATGGCCAGGGCTTTGAAAGGCTTGGTTAGACTTTGGGCTTTAATCCTGAACATGGCATACTTTAAACAGGGGAGTAACTTAGTTCAATTCATACTTTATAAAAGTCTCTGGTCATAATCTGGGAAGTAAGATATTCTCCATCTAGACGACTATCCATTGTTGAAACAAAATGAAATCCTAGAGAGATCCTGAGAAAGGAAGGACAGAGGGAGGGGGTGGGGAGAAGGAGAGAGAAATGAGTTTCAGACTAGGAAAGATAATTGGGAGAGGGGTGAGAATGGGAGGAGAGAGCTGTCCCCTCCCTAGTTTGCCCAATACTAGAAAGAAGGCGTTTGTTTTAATAAGCGTGGGGAGAAGACAGAAGGGAGGCGAGGGCTGTTCTTGTTAAGATCTCAGCAGCCGAGCTGCAGGCACAATGAAAGGCAGGCGATTGAGTGGGTTGAGCTGCAGCCTGACTCAAAGAGGGTTCCTCTGACCTCTGGAGCAGTGGGTGGGAGGAGGGGGGCTCACCACTGCCCTAATGACACCAGTATGGAAATGGCTTTCACATATAAGGAGATTCTTACGGAAAGTGGCCCAATCCTTTAGCTTCCTCTAATCTAGTGCATCCTCAAACAGCCACCTCTGGTCCTCCCTTGCCTCCCTCCACCTGGGAGCCTTGGGAGCTGCTGGGGCACAGAGGTGAAGGGTTGGATAAGGCTCCAGGTAGTCTTCTGACACGATGCTTTTGGGAAGATGGCAACGCTTCATCAGCTGGATGACAAAACACTGTTAATGGCACCAATAAAGAAGTGTGAATGTAATTTTCTCCTCCTTGTTATTTCCTCAGTATTTGGCATATTATTTAACAGATCAACTGGCCAGCCATGATCCCTTCTGAAGCCAAGACTTTCTTTTTGTGCTGGAAGATTCCTAAAATGCAGCATAGCTCAGATAGAAGCTCATCCGTCGGAAACAGGTCATATAAATCAGCAGCACATGAGAGACACCAAATGAAAAAGAGATTGAGTTCACTCCACGTTTTGAAAGCTTTCGGGAAGGCCGGTTGCAGCCTTTGAAGTACTGGTGCTTTGGAGGAAAGAGTAGCTAGGGAGAAAACGCATAACCTTATTTCTTACTCCACGTTAAAATATAGATGTATGTTAAGTTGGAGGAGATGTAAAGCTGAAAATACATGTGATCAGAATAAAGGCAATATTTTGGAGCTTTAGAGGGAGTAGATCTGGCTATGATCATAGCTACCATTTATTGAGGGATTACTCTGAACCAGGCACTGTGTGGACACTTTGCTATATTAACTCACTTAATCCTCACAACAGTCACAGGAGGTAGGATTTATTATCACTCCACTTTATAGGTGACGTAACTAAGTCAGGTAATTTACTCAGAGTCATACAGCTTATAAACTTGGGCAATCTGGCTTCAACATCTGATTACTGTACCAGCACATACTTGGCCCATCTGATATACATACGATGAAGAGAGGCAACTCAGACCCAGGCACTCACATTTGACAGTACCCCCTAAATACAAGGGGGTAGGAAGGATATACACATATAATCTTATATAGGCATGGACATTTTCTGGAAGGAAAAACAAAAAACTCATCTTTGCAAAGCAGTACTGGGTGGGGATTGCGGAGGTGGACTTTTCACCTTACATCTCTGTCCAGTTATAATTTTTGACCATGGCCATGTTTTACAACTGTGATTAAACATATTTGGGGTTTTTTTTAGACAGATCTAATTTTTTTCTTATACATTTATTAAGCCATAAATAACTGGAGGGTTGTTGATTAATTTTCAACAGAAAAAAAGCCCAAACTTGAAAAGATATGCTGATACATCATTTTCATGCGTGCTCATTTTTAAACAACCAAGATGGAGGTTGTAATTCCCAAAGCAGGGTATTACAGCTTTGATGTTTCAGGGTTGTCTGTTCATTAATTTCTCAGGGAGCAGGAGAAAGAAGATATTCAGGCATAAGGTCTCAAAGCTTTAGGATATTGTCCCCCTTTGCTTCTCCTGCATTCCGTATCAAACTGTTTGGCTCTAGTCTTATCAGTACAATGTTTTTATTTTTAAAAAATTCAAAATTATCTGAAGCTAATTTAGGGGTAAATCTAATGGAAAGAATTATGTTTGACAACTTTATGAGCAATATTAAAAATAATGATTCATGTATAATCAAATACCCTGAAAAACAAATCCATCCAGAATCACTTTCTGAAAACACCAGAAAAAGGCATATGAAAATGGACTTTGTAGAAACATACTGTCATCCATGTTGCCAAATATAATTTCACTCAGCGCACTGTTAGGTCTCTTTTGTCCGCATCTTCCCTTTACCTTTGAGATCAGTCCCTGCCTCCCCACTTGTGATCCACAAGATGGAGACCAGAGCAATTAGCCTGCTTAATTTGACAGTTATTTTAAAAATTGGCTCTTAAGTGATGAGACAGTTCTGACTAGGCATGTGGTGACTTCGCCAGGGAATTTTCCCCAAGTGTTTACTTGTCTATGTGAATTCCTGCTGTGAAACTAGTTGTTGCAATGCTGAGTTGGGCCAGATACGAAGTCAGATTTGTTTTGTGTGAGGAAAATTGCTGCTAGATTTGGATCATCCTAAGCCAATCTCTGAGTTAAATGCACAAATTACCACCTAATTGTTCCAATCTGAAAAAAATTGACAAATTCACCCCCTTGTTCCCAATTAGGAAGCCAGGTCCATTGACAGTATCAAATATTACTATGAGTTCTTGAAACTAAATACGTAATTTTAAATTTTCTATCCCTAATCTATATATTCATTTATAGCTACAAGCATTTATGGTGCCCCCGTAATGTGGCAGACCAAGTCACAGGTACTGGGTCTTCAAGAGCGAGTAAGACGTGAAACTGTGCGTGACTCTGAGACTGTGCAGCAAGTGTGGGGTGTGGGGTACGAAAGAGAGAGCAACTAACATCCGAGAGTCACTTTCCTCAGCAGGGTGCTCTGCTAGGAGCTTTAAACAGACTCTCTCATTTAATCCTCCCACAGCTCTGCTAAGTGGGTATTACCTCCCAATTTTATACACACTCAGAGAGTAAGTAACTTTCCCAAGAGCACACAGCTGGAGCCAGGGTTTGAACGCAGTACTGCCTGGCCCCCAGCCCTCTAGCTTCTCACTATTCCATGATCCCTCTAAAGAGAAACAGTCCCTTTTTCTTCTAGTAATTTTAAGACATTTCAAGCTCAGAATCTCATTTGTTTCTCATGATATCCTCGGGAGGCCTTCCACTCTACCTCCCATGAAGCTGGGCCTCGGAGAGGCTGAGCAACGACCTCAAGGCCCCACGGCCTGTTGGGAGGGGAGCTGGGACCAGGAGGAGGAATTTAGGTTTCTTCATGAAGGCTTTCCTCAGCACACAGACCTCGATATTACGCTGAGTTGAGCATGGATTTGAGTTCCAAGAAAGCAAAAATAAAAACACACAACCCTGAACTGAGAAACACCCATAGGGAGTAAGAGTTAACAGCACTCTTATTAGCTAAAAGCCACTGCTTGTAAGTGATATACTGAATTGCAGTGGCATTTCTAGTGTGCGTTACACATTTATTCAGCTGAAAAGGAGGTGAGGCAGCGGATGATCAGAGGTCAGGGAGAAGGACTAAGAGCCAAAAACCACTGGGCCGAGTGCCTTATGCCCCTGTGTAAAGGACTTGACCTCCTGTCCCTCTGTGTGACCTTGAACAATCCCTTAACTTCTTTATCCATCTCAGCGAGGAAATGTGTTTGTGGGGAATGTGTGTATGTGTTTGTGCGTGTGTGTATCAGGGTGTGGGGGAGATGTCACCATACATCAAATGCTGTGGCTGAAGTGAGCTCCTTGGGGAAAACGTATCGCAGTCTCCTTGCCCCCACCGGAAAGATTTTCTCGCGGTGTGGCGAAAGGTGCCACTTTTTAATAACATCATCGGAATATCAGCTTCTTGCAAGATACAGTGGGACAATCCACCGTGTACCATCTTGTGACATGATAAAAGAAGAGGGTCCGGTGTGAGCTCCCAGGCAAAGCCCCTTCAGGAAGGAGGGCCTGGTCCTTCTGGGGTCACGTGAGGAGGTGCAGGCAAACTGGTGAAGGAGTAGAGACGGGAAGTTTGTCATATTGAGACTCACACACAGACCTCTCCCAGTATGAAATGCCTTCACTTTCCATACCTTGGGGTGAGTTTTTACTCTTTCTCTTTGAATTATCCCAGTGGTCATCAGAAAGGTGGGGGAGCACGCCTAGGAGCTTTTGGAGCCAGCCAGCTCCTTTCCTAGCTCAGAGCACTGCCACTGCAATTCAGACAGAGAGGCATCCCCAAATGGAGGAGGGCGAGGGCTCTGTTTACTCGTCCTCTTTCCCGTGGGGCAACAGCAGTATCTGACATCTGGGTAGATAGGTGTACATTGTTACCCAGGCGACCACGGACAGTTACAGCCTATGTGCCAGCTACCCACAGAGACCCAGGGGCGTGAGCTGGGCAGGGAGAAGGGAGTGGGTGGCACGGTCTCTGGAGCATCTGCTCCTGATGGCCCCAAAATAAAACCCCATATTCTTGTGGGCAGTGTAGTATGGGAGGAAAAGAGCATGGAACCTGATACAAAGGCCTGGTTTTCTCTTTACACTGGACCACCAGGGTTGGCTTGGCTCAAGTGGTGTGCAGGTAAATGCCCCTTCCTTCCTCTTGGCAGCAGCTGCCTCCTCAAGGAGACAGACTGGGCATACGAGGAGGACTTTCCTAATCAAGGAGGACCACTCTGGAATCCAGAAGCACTTTGTCTCCTAGAACCCTGGAACTCCTAACCTAACTCTTAGGCTCTGTTTGTAGTGATTCTGGCTCGGCCACTATGGGATCTTGGATGCTTCACTTGGTCTCTGAGCCTCAGTTTCCTCATTGTAAGATAAAGAGAAGGCCGCTTGTCCTATCCAGCTGTAGTAAAAGGATCATTTGAGATGATGTGTGTGACAATGCCTGACAAACTCGAAAGCGGTGTGCAAATGTAAGGGATTCTTGTTATGTTTTTAATAGGTGAGGAAGTGGAAGGGAATGGAGGTTCCTGCAAACCAGTTGCTATTTCTGCCCTTGGCTGAGTCCTCTAGCGGCATTCCCTGGCCTGTGCTGGAGTCCTTGGGGCCCTGTACAGATCTCAGCACTTCCAAAGCTCCCACTTCTCTGTCTATTGGATGATGAGTAAGTGCCTTAGAATCACAGGCAATTCAACTTGCAAGGGACTTCAAAGGTCACCTGGAACAAGTCCTCTTTGATGCTTCAGTCTGCTCTGGAACAAGTCAAAAAACATGTATATCCTTCACTCCCCACAGAATCTAGCATGGAGCTCAGCAACATGCCAATTATAGAATAGTTATTTCTTGAATGAATGAATGGTTCAATGAATGAATTAATGTAATATAGTAGAGAGTAATGCTGGCCAGAAATTCTTTATACATACACATAGAACATTTGGCTATACAGGAAGAGAGCTGTGCTGATAAATGATAGTGCTAACAACAATAATGATGACAATCATTTTAAACATTGAGTGTATATGATGTCCTAAGAACCATGCTAAGAGCTTTACATAAAGATCTCATTTAATTGTCAGCAGACCCCATTGAGGTAAACACTATTATTGTCCTCTGCAGCTGAGGAAACTGAGGCATAAGGAAGTTAAGAAGTTTGTTCAAAGCTGGTAAGTAGAGAGGCCAAGATTAAAATCTAAGGCTGGCACCTGTGCTCTTTCTAGGGGTCGTCTTGCACTAAAACTTCCTGTAATGTCCCTTTAAGACATTAAAACTTTTCTTTCTTGGTTCCTGGTTCATTTGAGTAAACTGCAGCTTGTGGTTTGTTGCCTGGAGAGCACAGAGGAGAGGAGAGGCCCTCACTTGTTCAATTGGTGAGAATTTTTGCTGAACGGATCCTTGGTTACGTGGTCAATTATGAATTTGATAGAAATGTCCAAATTGTCACAGCTTTGATTATGCAGGCAAAGACAAGTGTGATAATTCAGAAAAAAAAGCTGTCATAGTCAAGAAGGAGTGGGCATTGGGACTTGAAGGAGCTCATGCTCTTCAATGTCACCTTTTCTAAAACCTTCCCTAACCCCCGGTATAAAATAGCACATGGCGTCCTTCCCTCTCCGTCCCCTTCTCCTGCTTCATCTTCCTTCATGGCACATTCCCCACCTGAGAGAGACACATTCTCTGCTTTGTGTGATACCTGTGGTTCCCTTGAGAAGATGGGCCCCATCGGAGCAAGAGCTCTGTTTTGTCCAATGCTACATCCCTTATGTCTAGAACAGCACTGGCACTTAAGGGACACTCAGTAAATGCTTGTTGAATGCATGTACTGAACTGTTTTCAAGAAATATATAAACACCTAGAGTAACGACTCTCCTCTTTATGGATGGATTGTGAAATAATTGAAACAAAGCTTCTTTTGGCTCTTTATGTTTACTGGGTGCCTGATGACTGGGTTTTCTTTTTGCACAGCCGTCAAAACCAACTTCACTCTAAGTTTCCTCACACTCCGGTTTGTCTCAACATGTGCAGTGCCCCATGATACCCAAAATTTGACATTTAGATTATTTCTTGCAAATAGTTTGAAGCAGCATCACACATCATGGAGTGACATGACGTTCCCCAGAGTAGCTGGAATATGGGAGATACAGTCAGAAAATGCTCATTTGATCAGCTACATGTTCCCCAGTCCTTGAGATGTACCATCACGCACCTGGAACTGGTCATATGAAGGTTTACACCCCACATGTAGGCACAAGGCCATGCAAAGACAGGACTGGTGTTCACACGTGCCTCCAATGGAAGAAATTGCCTTAGGTTAAGTTAAGAGTTACGCGTGCTTTGCCTGAGAAGCTGGAAACAAGGATTTTACTGCCCACAGTCACATCTCCCCATAAATGAATTGGTGATGTTAATCTGAAGGCTCATTAATGAGATACAAATATAAAATAACTGTAGCTTCTCTACCAGTTACTGTCTCATATCACTTGGACCTAATTATAGAGTCTCGTTAAAATAACTTAAAAACCTTAGAAAGCTAATAGTCAGATAATCAATTAAATAGATTACTTTAAGGCACAATGGAAAATGTAATGTGTTTCATCCCAAAGCTGAATGAGTCCCACATTCCTATGCTCTGGTCACTACTGACAACACCTCTTCCAAAAACCAATTTGTGCCTCTTCAGATCCAATGATATATATAGAATGGTTTTCTCTAAAATAAAACATACAAAAAACACTCAAGTATTGTTTTCTATACTTATCTCATCATTATCTTCCCTTTTCTCCCTCAGTTGGATAGACAGCAAGCTGTCTTTTTAATTGAAACTAATAGTGAGATTGTAGCATTTACAGAAATCAACAGACCCTTTTGGATTCACATGTTTTCTATCACTCCCACCTAAAATCTCTTAGCTCTGCAAACAGGCAGATCACCACAAAAAAATAAAAGGGATCATGTCTTTCGTCTGGGTAAAAAACTAACCTAAGAAAATAGGCTATTGTGTCCTAAATCAATCACTTAGTCAACAAGTACTGTCAGAGTGCCCAGTACCAGGCCAGATGCTGCTGACGATACAGAGGAGGGATGATGCATGGCCCCTGCTTTCAGTCTAGTCAAGTGATTATTAGTCACCCTTCCAGAGCTAAGCTGTGTAGTACTAACAAGACAATTAGTTAAAAGCTCATGGAACTGTGGAACTGTGACCCAGAAGAGGCTCAAAATAATAAAGACACTTAAAAAAAAGAAAGAAGTTCTTGCAAATTGTAGCTCATGGTTGCCTAGTGCTTACTTAAAAATACCCATAAGCAAAAATCCTTAAAGATTCAGTGAGGTTGTATGGTTTTCAGCTTCCCCATCAGCTTGGATTTCCAGGGATCCCACAGAGGGTTGCAGGAGGAGCAGCCACGGAATAAACAGAAGCCTTTGCTATCACATGGCAAGTAAGTGTCGCATCTCTTGAGCATCCCATGTATCTGGGGCAGCCCCCTGACAATGGATGAAATGATATCACATCCAGCCAGAAAACAACCCAGCAGAAACAGTGAGATGACACATAAACCCACAATCTCAGCTTATAATGTGAAGCAACAATACATGAGCACACTGTACTTCCACAGCCACTCTAGAGGAAGAAAGAGAGTAAAATGTGTGAGAAAGCCACAGTTGAATTACTCACTATTAGCCCCTATAGTGTGCTTCCAACCCATGTGGACATATATACATATATATACACACATATACATACACACAAACACATACACACACAGGGGTAGAGAACGTCACAGTTAAATTTTTTACTAGTATAATGAGGAAAGAGATCAACAGAAGGAGCTCCCTGGGCTAATTTTCTAGCCAGCAGCCACTGCAATGTTCCCACCAGGAGAGTGAGAAAGAGTGAGAGCAAAGTATAATAAATAATGACTGGCTCTGCTGGTCAGAAATTATCACCATGCTTGATGGATTTAAGTATATGCTGATCCAGGAAACATATCAGGGGTGGAGACTGAGGAGAGGGAGAAAAGAAAATCCAGAATGGTTTGGACATATCTCTAGAATATATTCATTTAAATTAAAAAAAAATTAAAAACAAATATCATCACCAAAAGTTACATGTGGCTAAACCTAAAAGTTGCCAAACACCCTAATTCCCCCAAATTTAAATTGTTTTTTAACTTGTGGCTTTATATGGCTTTGTAGGGGGAAGCCAAGCTATTTTACATTTCTCATGGGCAGCTGCTCCAATCCAGTATATTTCTTTTGTGTCCGCTTCTATGTCTTAGCACAGCAAAAGACTCAGAATCCTTACTCTATTCTGTGTAGAAGAGAAATAGGACCTAGAAAATTCAGGGAAATGCAGAGGCAAAACATTACCCAGCTCAGGAAAGTCTGTTTTGCCAATGCTTCAGGGCTAAAATTTACTTTGATGTGTCCCAAGCAAATAACTCATCATCAAACCAAGGTGGGCTTGAATGTTCATAGGATAAAAGGAAAGGCTAGGCATTATTCATCTTATATAACTTTAATAGAAAATGAAGGAAACAAAACCTATAGGTTGAAGGTTTTTTTTTTTTTTAACCTAATTGATAGTCTGTGCCCAGTGTGTGACCACATGTCTTGCATATAAAGAGACTCAGACAGACCAGTAATATATTCTTCAACAGCCATAGGAGTAACAGGGTCTGGGTTTACATTCCTGCCTTAAACAACTAAAAAAATAAAATAAAAATAAACAAGAAAAATAAACAAGACAACAAGATATTGGACATCAAGCAAGAAAGGGGGTGATACTTAGAGATGAGAAACAAGTGAGATGAGTCCTATGATTGACTCAGATTAGAAGTTGGAAGGGTTTCCTGGCTACAGTGCAGTGAGAGGGGGGTATCCCAGGTGGAGCCTGATGGTCTCCTTGAGATGAAGATACAAAGCTGGGAGTGCAGGGAGGCCAAGGAAGCTATTGCTTGCAGAGTAGAGCACAGAGAAGAGAGCTGTGCAAAAAAAAAAAAAAAAAAAAAAAAGCCCAGGAAATCTTTAGAAGCTCTCTCTCCAGCATTCAGCTGAGTAATGACCAATGCATGCGTGTCAGGAAACTACTAAGAAAAAGTCAACAGAAAATATTAGAAAAACTAATATCTGTAGTTCATACAGGCAGGAAGAGTGCCTATTACCAACAACCAGAAAGGAAAATCTCATAATTTGGGGCACTGGATAGAATAATCAGAAGGGTTTTGCTTCAGTAGTGAGGTAAAAAATTAACCCTAGACTGGTCCTGCCTAAGTGTTTAAAAGCAACATATGAAAAGATCAAATTGTCTCCAAATGACTTAGCCACATTCTAAAAAATGTTCAAGAAGATTTATAAGAATACAAAATATCTGGCACCCGACAAGATAAAATTCATGCCTGACCTCCAATCAAAAATAACCAGGCATGCAAAAAGCAGGAAAATAAGACACATAATAAGAAAAAGCAATGAATCAAAACTGACCCAGAAATGACACAAATGAAAAAATTAGCATACAAGAGATTAAAATGATTACTATATCTGTGTTCCATTTGTTCAAGAAGCTAGAAAAATGATTGAACACAATAAATACAGATGTGGAAGATTCAAAAAAGTCTCATATCAAACTTCTAGTGGTTAAAAAAGTATATCATGTCTGACATGAAAAATATACTGGATGGGATTAACAATGGAATAGACGTTGCATAAGATTAAGGAACTTGAATGCATAGCAATAGAAACTGTCCAAAATAAAACACAGAGAGAAAAGAGACTAAAAAATATAAAATAAGCAGAGATTCAGTGAACTGTAGTACAGCCCCATTATATTTGAGTCTTTAAAGGAGAGGAGAGAGAAGAGTGACAGAAATTAAAGAAATTAAAAGAAATAATCAAAAATCTTCCAAATTTGATGAAAACTGGAAACCTACAGTTCCAAGAAGCTCGAGTCCCAAGCACAAGAAATGTAAAGAAACCACATAAAGGCACAGCATAATCAAATTGCTTAAAACAAATGATAAAGAGAAAACCTTAATAACAGCCAAAGAAAAAAGACATTGTGTATGGAGGAACAAAGACAATGATGACAGAGCACGTCTCATCAGAAACAATTCAAAACAGAAGACAGTGGAGGAATATCTTTAAAGTGATGAAAGAAAAAATCCTCAACCTACAAGTCTTTACTTACTAAAAATATCTTTCAAAAATGAATGTGAAAGTTGTTAGTGTTTCTGGAAATTTGAATTGTACAGAGATGAATAATGAATAAACAAAGTTTGTTAGAGAAAAAAATTAATGTGAAAGAAAAACTTTTTGAGACATACAAAAGCTAAAAGAATTTGTACCAGTAGACCTGCACTACAAGAAATGTTAAAGGAAGTCCTTCAAGTAGAATAAAAATGATGCCAGATGTAAATTTCTGTCTACACAAAGGAATGATGAGCACCAGAAAATGTCCTATGTGGGTAAAGTCTTATTATTAAATCTCCTTAAAATAAAATCAACTGTTTAAAGCAAAAAATAAGAACAATCTTTTGTGTGGCTTATAACATGTGTAGAAGTAAAATGTATAACAACAATAGTTTAAAGGCCTGGAGTGGAGAAATGGGAGTATACTGTAGTAGTTTTTAATTATATGTAAAGTGGTATAATATCACTTGAAAATAAGTTGTGAAATGTTAAAGATGTATACTCTAACCATGAAAGCATTCACTAAAATAATCCAACCAAGTTACAACTAACTTTCCAAAAAAAGAAATAAAATGGAATCATAAAAAAATTAATTAATCCAAAAGAAAGGAGAAAATGTGGGGAAAAAAACAAAGCACAGATGAACAAATAGAAAACAAATAGAAAAATGGTAGTTTTAACTTAACCATATCAATAATTCATATTAAATGTAAATGATCTAAACACCTCTATTAATGTCAGAGATCGTCAGATTGAATAAAAGAAGCAAGACCAAACTATATACCACCTACAAGAAACCCACTTTAAATATAAAGACATAAATAGGTTAAAAGGAAAAGAATAGAGAAAGAAATACTGTGATAATACGAAAAGAAAGCTGGAGTGTCTAGAACGATATCAGACAAAGCAGATTTCTGAGCAAAAAAAAATTACCAGAGATGAACAGTTTTTTTTTAATAATAAAAAGAGGGTTGATTCATGAAGAGTTCATAACAATCCTAAATGTTTATGCACCTAAAAAAAATGGAGCAAAAACTGATAAAACAGAAAAGAGAAATAGATAAATCCACAATGAATTGTCTATTTCAACACTCTTCTTTCAGTAATTATTAGAACAAGTAGACAGAAAATCAGCAAGCATACCAAAGACTTGAACAATGCTATCAACAAATTGGACCTAAGTGACATTTATAGAAAATTCCACTGAATAAAGTAAATACATAGTATTTTCAAATGTACACATAATTTACCAAGATAGACTAGATTCTGAGCCATAAAATAAGTCTGGATATACCTAAAAGCATTCAAGTAATGCAGAGTATGTTTTCTGACTGAAGTGAAATTAGTAATCAATAATGGAAAAATATTTGGAAAAAATCTTCCAAATATTTGGAAATGAAACAACACAGTTCTAAACAAGCCATAGGTCAAAGAATAAATCAAAAGGTAAATTAGGAAGTACTTTGAATTAAATGAGAATGAAAACACAAAATATCAAAATTTGTGGGATGCAGCTAAAGTAGTAACTAGAGCAAAATTTATAGCACTAAAATATTTATAGTAGAAAATAAGACAGGCATCAAATGAATGGTCTCAGCCTCCACCTTAACAAACTAAAAAGTTAGTTAAAATAACCCCCAAAGCAAGCAGAATAAATAAAATAATAAATATCAAAGCAGAAATCAATGAAATAGGAAAGAGAAAACAATAAAATCAAAAACTTGTTCTTTTAGAAGATCAATAAAATTAATAAATTTCTATCCGGACTGATCAGGAAATAAAAGAGAGAAGATACAAATTACCAGTATTCAGAGCAAGAGAGATGACACCACTACAGAGTCTACAGACATGAAAATGGTAATGTTATGAACAACACTTTGCCAATAGGTTCTACAACTTACAAGAAATGGACAAATTCCATGAAAGATGCAAACTACCAAGTAGAAGCAAACTACCAAAAAGAACTAGAAAATATGAATATTCTTCTATTAGTAGTGAAAAACAATCCCACAAAGAAAACACCAAGTCCAGAGGCTTCACAATGGAATTCTTCCAAAGAACTAAGATAGAAATGATACCAATTCTATGCAAATTCTTCCAGAAAATGAAAGAGGAAAGAATGTAACCCAACTCATTCTAGGAGGTCAGCATTACTTTCATGCTAAAACCAGACAAAGACAGTACCCTCATGAATATAAATGCAAACATTCTTAACGAAATACTAGCAAATTGAATTCAATAGTATACGTAAAAGTGATAAAACATCATGACCAAGTGGCAGTTCACTCAGGGAATGCAAGTTTGGTTAACATTAGACAGCTCTTCAATGGAATTTACCATATTAACATATCAACCCAACAGATGAACAAAAAAATTTGATAAAAATCCAACATTTATTCCGACAAAAACTTTGTATCCTGGAAATAGAAAGGAACTTCCTCAACTTGATGAGAGACATCTATAAAAAACCTGCAGCTAACATCATACTTAATTGTGAAAGATTGAATAAATGCTTTCCTCCTAAAGTCAGGAACAAGACAAGTTGTTCACTTTTACCATTTGTGTTTAACACTATATGGGAGGGAGGGATGACAAAAGGAGCACGAGGAAACTTTTAGGAGTGATAGATATATTGATTTATCTTGATTCTGGTGATGGTATGGGTTCACGAATGTATGTAAATATGTCAAAACCTATAAAATCGTACACTTTAATTATGTGCAGCTTGTCATATGTCAATTTTACCTCCATAAACCTGAGGGTAGGGGCAGAAGGAAGCCAATAATGACCATAATTATTTTCCGATAATTTGTTTACCATAAAATAAAAAGCTTTGCTTTTGTAAATCAATTAAACAGAATAAGTTCTCACACACACACACCTTTATTCTGTGGAATATTTCTTCTGTGGGATATCATAAAATTACTTGCTTTGAACAAATAATTTCGGAAATACTGGATTGCACACAGTTAAGCATGTTTCTCTAATACAAGACTTTTCAGAGCCCTTAACATATTTTGTACAGTAAAACTCAATAAGAGGAGAAAATAGTTCTCAGCATTTCTTAAGTGTATTTGACCATATAATCCCTTTTTCAAGGAGTACTTAAAATAATTAGTGATCTGTAGATCACATCTTGGAAAATACTTGGATAGACTGGTCAGTTACTGTTAAGAACAAAAGACCCAATTCTGGACAAGTTACATTTGAACTGTGGTTTCTAATGTCAAGATAATTTTATTTTAACATCCTAGCACCAAATTCAACCATCCATATGAATTTCTGCCTTAGAAATAGCCTCCAAACTTTTAAAACCTTTAAAAACAACATCCAGATTATCCTAATTATTACTCACGGAAAATATTTTAGGTTGAATTGGATAAAAATTGGTCCAGCAGTAACACAACTCCCTTCCTTTATATTTCCAAAGTCTGTGAGGAAACTAAATATCCCATTAATAAAGGGTATGAAGAATCTTTGCAGAGGAATGTTATAAGTAGTTTCTTCATTTTATATTTTAAAGTGGATATTGAAGTTAAGCTCTTTTAATTATTCATAAGCCACTCTCCACAACAGAATAGTAGAAAATTATCTGACAAGTATCATCATCATCACCATCATCATAACAATAGCAACAACAACAATAATAACTGCTGTAGCATACTGTGATAAAAAATCTTTTTCTAATTTAATAAAACTTGCTTAACTTTTTGGTAAAATACTTTATTTATTTTAGGTGTAAAGAAAACTCCTAAACCTTATTTTCTTTAATTGTACTACTTGCCTGCTTAGCAAAAAAGAGCACAAAAGACAACAGAACGGAACTGTCTTGGCCATGATCAGTAACCACCAAATGGAGGACTTAAGTACCATAATTCCGCTTAATATAGGGGAAACCCTGGTATGAAATAAAACCCCTTGAAGAGCTCTTTTGCGTGGCATAAAGAGTTCCTGCCAACAACCTTATCTGAATGTATTAGTTAATTTCAGACTTCTAATGTTGATCTCTACTGGGTAGATTAAAGTTGCATGAATTTATAATGAAAATACCTCCAAGCCCAAGTCTTCATGCTTGTAAATGCATGGCCTGGGCCTTATAAATGCCAGTTTCCTGGGTCACATGCATGGCGTTCTCAGGATCAAGATCTATCTCTATTTGAAGCCCTTCAGTAACCAGTGTGCTTTACTTTCGCTGTTGTGTCATCAAGGGGAACGAAGACAGGGCAGTTTTTCAGAACACAGACATTGCTTCCCCACCAACAGAGGAAATGGAGTAAAAAATGACAGGAACCAGGACTAGCAGAGTCTAGACTTACCATCGTTGGGGCAAAAGTTCTGTGCAGTAAAAATGACTGCATAGAATTTTACCAACATGGAATGGCCTCATTTAAAATATTGACTATGTGGCATATGCTGGAAGTTCTCTTTGGGGAGCCAGAACAGGGGAACTGAGGTACAATGGAAGGCAGGAGTACCTCCCAACCCAAAAGCACATGTCATACAAATTACGATGCGTGATCAGAGAGCAATCATAGCACCCAAGTCAAAAGTCAAAGGGAAGATATTTCAAGTAGAGTGGTTAATTTGTGGTGGAGGTGATTTTTACATGGGCAAGTCTATAGGGCTACACTTCAGAGTAATTACTACCAAGGGTTTATTTATGAAACAGTGGCTAATGAGTTTCCAGGACAATGCAGGGAAGGCCACGTTGCACCTGTATTAATGCTACTTACTTGTGTATGGTGCTTTGGTAATTCCTTTCACAAATATTTATTAAGTACCTGCCATAAGGGATGAACCCAGGATGGAAGAGTGATTAAACAACACAAGCTCTTGCCCTCTTGGAGTTTTTGATCTAGAGAGGGAGACAGAGTGGTAAACAATTTCATTGTGTGTGAACAACGCTGACACCTGGATTCCAGCCCAGGGATATGGATTTTGGACTTCTGGCCTCCAGAACTATGAGAGAATAAATTCTGCTGTTTTAAGCTGCCAAGTTTGTGGTTATTTGTTATAGCAGCCATAGTAAACTAATATTATTTGCAAGTGGAAGGGATTCAGATGTGTAGTTTTGATGTGTGGGCCTTGATAATTTTAAGTGCGGTCTCTAAAGCAGCACAGTGGCATCACAGGAGAGCTCATTAGAAATGTCGCAGCTCGGGTCCCATTCCCAGACCTACTGAATCTGAGTCAGCATTTGAACAGGAATCCCAGACGCACATTAACGTTTGAGAACATGCCCTAGAGAATGACAGAGCAACCAGAGAGAAGGAACCTGACATCCGGAAGCCTTCATAGAGCCACCCAACCCTTGGAGCATGTCTCAGCTCAAACCCTTATGTGGGAGAAATAAGTGTTATATTTTGTTTAAGTCATTTTAAATTTAGACTGCTAAAATAGCTGAACCAACATCCTAACTAATACAGCCTCTGTATGCCAGGCAATGCACCAACGACCTGAACGGAGTCCTTAACAGTCAAACCTGCACATAAAAGGCAGGCAAGTTTTATTTCACATGTACATGAAAAATCGTATTACTCACCACAAAATGTTGCTGCTGTTTAACCATAACTGATTTTGCTGCTCAGAAGCTATACTGATTCTTCCCTTAGGGGATTATGGCTAATCATTTTCAGGCTCTACTACTTACTGTAGGCTAACCACAGAAACCACACCTTCGGTCACATAGCCACTGTAGCTTTTCATTCTTCCTACATTATATTAGGCCAATTAGACTTGGAGGCAACATTTAAAAATATTTTACTCATTTGGGTTGGATTAATTAAGGGAAAAATGCTGTCTACAGGCTCTGTAATGCTACCTTTGTCATAAACCAGGTGTCCATATATGTGTGGGTTTGTTTGTGGACTTTTATTCCGTTGGACAATTTTGCATCAATACCACACTGTCAATATACTGTAATTTTATATGTCTTAATACCCTGAAGTTTAAGTCCTCCAACTTTGTTCTACTTTTTCAAGATTATCTCCACCAGGCATTGGCAAACTATGGCCAGTGGGACCAATAACTGATTTTGTAAATAAAGCTTTGTTGAAAAACAGCCATTCCCTCTCGTTTTCATATTGTTTGTGACTGCTCTCTGGCTACAATGGCAGGGTTGGGTAGTTACAAAAGGGATAGTCTGGCCCACAAAGCCTAAGATAATTGATATCTGACCCTTTACAGAAAAAGTTTGCTGACTTCTGGTCTTGATGATTCCTTATCCTTTGCATTTCCATATAAATTTTAGAATTAGTTTTTCAAGGTGGGGAAAAAGAACTACAGAGATATTGTGTGGGATTACACTGAATTTATAGGTCAATTTAGGGGAGACTTGACATTTTGCTTTATTGCCTATTCCAATCCATGAATATGGTACATCTGTCTTTTTTTTTTTTAATCTTCTTTAATTTTCCTCAGCAACATATATTTTTCTTACAAACATTCTGCAAATCTTTTGTTAGACTTTTTCTTGGTGTTTTATTTGTATCTGTATACTATTATAAATGTATTTTTAAATTTTCATTTTCTAATATTTTGTTGCTGGTACATAGAAATACAGTTGATTTTTATATATAGGCCTTGTCTGCTGAGCATTTTTATCAAAACAGCTGTTGACTTTACCAAGTGCTTTTCCTGCATTTGTGGAGATAATCATATGAGTTTTCTTCTTTATTCAGTTAACATGGTGAATATATTAGTTAAATTTATTAATGTTAATTCAATCTTTCAGCTTGGAATAAATTTCACTTGATCATTATGTATCACCTTTTCATATATGGCTGGATTTTATTTGATAACGTTTAGTTTAGCATTTTTGCTTCTATGTTCATAAGAGATATTGTTCTATAATTTCGTTTTCTTCTAATGTCTTTGTCAGATTTTGTTTTCAGGATTATGCTAGCCTCATAAAATGAGGTGGAAAATGTTCTTTCATTTTTCTCTTCTCTGGAAGAGTTTGTGTAAGACTGATATGTTTTTATCCCTTAAATATTTGGGAAAAATCACGAATAAAGCCATCTGGGCCTAGAATTTTCTTTGTGTGATGGTTTTAAATTATAAATTCAATTTCTTAAACATATATAGGACTATTCAGATTTTCTATTTCTTCTTGTGGGTGTTTTGATAAATTGTGTTTTTCAGAGATTTTATTTCTTTCATTTACGTTTTCAAATATATTTCCTTAAAGTTGTCCAAATACCCTTTTATTATCTTTCTAATATCTGTAGAATTTGTAGTGTTATCTCTTTTTTTATCCCTGATGTTGATAATCTATGCCTTCTTTCTTATTTTCTTGAAGAACTTTTCTAGGTGCTTATAATTTTATAGCCTTTTCAAAGAACCAACTTTTAGTTTCATAAATTTTCTCTATCAAATATTTCTTTTCTATTTAGTTATTATTTGTTTTTATTGTTATTATTTCTTTCCTCCTACTTTCCTTGAGTTTAATTTTCTGTTCTTTTCTAATTTCTTGAGATGAATACTTAAATTATATATTTTCACCTGGATGTAGATTGACCTGTATCCCACACAGTTTGATATATTATATTTTTACTATTCATTTAATATTATTTTCTAATTGTGATTTCTTCTTTGGGTTACATCCTTGGGTTATTAAAACGTGTTTTCCTTAATTTCCAAACTTTGGGGGATTTATTAGTTATCTTTATGTTACTGATTTCTAGTTAATTCTACCGTGGTGAGAAAATATATGTAAATGATATTAATTCTTTGAAGTTCATGAAAATTGCTTTATGGCATAGAAAATGGTAAATTTTGGTAAATGTCACGTGTCCACTTGAAAAGAATATGTAATTCTCAGTTCTGGGTACAATTTTCTATACATGTCAATAGAAGTTGTTGAGTCCAGCTCTTTTCTGTTTTTGCTGACGTTTTGCCTGCTGTTCTAATGGATATTGAAATAAGTGTGTTAAGCTTTCCCACTATGATTGTTATGTTTATTTCTCCCTTTAGTTCAATCAATTTTGCTTTATATATTTTGATGCAGTATTATTAGTGTCATATTAGTCTAGAATTATATATTTCTGGCAGATAAACCCAATATGTCACCTATGAAATGTTCTACTTTATCTCTAGTAATCTTGCCTTTAAGCATATTTTGTTTAATATTAGTGTAACCACAGCACCTTTTTTCGGGTTAGTGTCTGCACCTTTTTCTATCCCTTTACTTTTAATCTTTCTTTGTTCTTAGATTTAATATGTTTCTTGTAAGTTGCACATAATTTTTTATATCTAGACAATCATTGTTCTTTGAGTATTTTATCTTTTTACATTTAATTTAATTACGGATACACTTGTTTTTAAATCTATCATCTTATTCTTTGTCCTCTATTTGACCTGCTCTGTCCTACATTCTTTATTTTTCTTTTCTTACCTTCTTTTGGATTAAAGAAGCATTTTCATTATTTAAACCCCTTTATAATCTTGCTAGCTACATATTCTTTTATTATTCATTTAGTAGTTACCCTAGAAATTACAAAAGACATTTTTCGCTTAGTTTCATTTATTTCCTCCTACCTTTTTTTGTATGTGTGTGAGGAAGATTAGCCTTGACCTAACATTTGTTGCCAATCCTCCTCTTTTTGATGAGGAAGATTGGCCCTGGGCTAACATCTGTGCCCATCTTCCTCTACTTTATATGTGGGACACCTGACATAGCGTGGCTTGATAAGTGGTGTGTAGGTCCACGCCTGGGATCCGAACCTGCAAATCCCGGGCCACCGAAGCAGAGCATGTGAACTTAACCACTATGCCACCAGGCTGGCCCCTGCCTCTTTTTTTTTTATTGTCATGTATTTCAATATTTTATTTCAATATTTTAAATAGCAAACATATTTTAAAACTCACAAGACATTTTTTAACATTTTTATGGAGCAAATATTCATTTAGCCTCCTCACTATTTATACTTTCCACTGCTTTTCATTCCTTTCTGCATTTTGCGGCTTCTTTATAGTATTATATATTTCCTTCTACCAAAAGAATTCTATTAGCATTTCTTTTAATACAGATCTCCCGATGACTAGTTATCTCTGTTTTTGTTTCTCTGAATATATATTTACTTTGCCTTCATTTTTGAAGTATATTTTTGCTAGGTACAGAATTCTAAGTAGACAGTTACTTTCTTTCAGTACATCAAAGATGCCCTATTGTCTTCTGGCTTCCATATTCTTATTAAGATGTCATTTGTAAGCCTTATTGTTGCTCTTTTGATGGTAATGAGTCTCTCTCTCTGTATTTTCTCTTTGTGTGTGTGTTTGTGTTTTACTATTTTTAGCAGTTTTTACTATGATGTATCTAGGTGTGGTTTTCTCTATGTATCATGTTTGAGATTTATAGAGATTCTTGAATCTGTGGTTTGATATCTTTCATCAGTTCTATAAAATTCTGACAATTATTTCTTTTAATGTTGCTTCATTCTGTAGTATCTCTCTTCTACTGAGACTACAGTTACACAATTGATATACCTTTTCTCTAGTCCTATTACTCCTTTATGTCTTTTTCCTATAATTATCATTCTTATTTTCTCCATATTTGTTTTTTTAACTGAGTATCTTCCAGTTCACTAATCCTTTCTTCAACTCTGTTTGATCATCTCTTAAAGACATTTAATTTATTGCTATCTTCATTTAAGTTATTGTGTCATTCAGCTATAAAATATTCATTTAATTTATTTTTATAGATTCCACTTATCTGCTGAGTTTTTCATTTTTTGTTTTCTTCAACATATTAATCATAGTCATTTAAGAGTCTCTGGCTAATAATTCCAACATCTGGATTTCTTGTGAATATTTTTGTTTTCTAGTTTTTTTCCCTCCTGTTTTTGGTCATTTGTTTTTGTTTTCTTATATGCCTTAAAAAAAAAAAATTAAATTCCAGACATTGTGTTTGAAACTTAAAGTTTCAGGCTCTTGATAATGTTATTTTCCTCCAGAATTATGTACATTTGCTTCTGGCAGGCAATTTGGCTTGGAAAAAAACTCCTTAATACAGTCAAAGATTTGAAGCTAAGTTGCAGTTTTTATAAGACTGATCTATTTCAGGTTTGCCCTTACTCCTAGATATAAGACTTGAGAGGCCTCGAGTGCTATACAAAGCCCTATATCTGCGCAGACTCCAAACTTAGTTTTTTATCTCTTCAGCCCCATAAAACTGCAGCTTCTTGGTTGTCCATTTAAATTGAAGAGGAAAGCAATGCTGCATGTCAGTCTTACCACTTTGCACTTTTCTTCTCTCAGAGATCTTGGTCCCTTAAATCTTGATTGTCTTGGTAGCTCTATTATATCTTCAAATAGATCTTTTAAAAATGTTTATATAGCTCTCCTAGGTATTCTCAGTGAGACAAGTAATCAGCCAGAGCCAGAAGAGAAACACTCACCCCTGAACTTTTTAGACCTGTACTTCATCTTTACCTTTTACTGTTTTTGTTTGTTTGTTTGTTTTTGTCTCCAGACTCAAAGTTTCTCTGGTACAATTTATCCAGAAAATATCCCTTTGGTCTTCTGCATAGAAGGAAGTTGTCTGGCTAGGTGGGGAGAGAAACTAGGGTTTCAATATTGCTGTGTAAGGAATTTTAACTAGTTGTCCTGATGTAAGCACCACTTATCAAACACCCTCCCCCCACTTCCCACACTAGACACACACACACACATACACACACACACACACACATTTGTGAAACCAGGAGCCTCCAAGATTAAGTCTTCCCAGAGTTCTGCAAAGTGAATCAGCTTACTTCTCATAGTTCTCTCTCTCTGTGTAGGCTTTAGGCTATAGCTTCCTCTACTCTGCTAAGGCATTTACCACTTTTACATCAATTTTCCTGGTTACAAAAATGTGTTGAAATCTCTCATCCTTTTATTGTTGTCATGTTATTAAGTTTTGGAATAGAAAGGAGATAAGTGTGTGTGATTGATTTGCCATGTTACCTAGAAGTCTTCTACATGGTATTTTATAAAACAATTTAACTAGTTAGGCTTTATGCATGGTAGTAGCAATATGAGCAGCTTAGCAAGATAGTGTTCTATTACATCTGGGCCATTTCACGCATTTATTTTTAAAAGAGATTTCCCAATAGATATTTAAGTTTACAAGCCCTACTGCAGTAGAGTTGGAAGTAGTGCATTTTCAAGTCTCTTCCTCTCTCCTCAAAAGATATATTTTCATTTTTTTTTTCTTTTAAAAGCAGAGAGGCAGAAATAGAGAGGAAATAAGGCGAGGGAGAATGCTGGATCTGAGATCTGAAAGTCAGAACATAGTCACTTTATATTTAAAAGGTGTTAATGGTTTATAGTTGGAAAGTTTCTATCTGAAGGAAGGGTTCCAAACCTACTGCAATGTTTGGTCAAGATTTTTCAAGCTCTGTTTACTAAGCATATAGTATGGATAACATGGAATGTTTGAATCATAAAATGTTGGAGATGCAAAGAATTTAGAGGTCAATTAGTTTGAATTCCTCATTTTAGGTATGAATAAACTGGATCCGGGAAAGAGAAGTGATTTGCCCAAAGTCAGTCAGCTAGCAGTGTGGCACAGTAGATAAAAGCCATGGCTGAGAGTCACACAGAACTGGATTTTAGTCATGGCCCTGCACCTTATTACCTCTGAGACCTTGAGCAACCAACATTCCTTTTCAGAGTGTCAACATTCTCATTTGTAAAACTGGAATAATAATGGTACTTAGGATAGCTGTACGATTTAAATGAGACAGTACGTTTTTAAATAGTTCATGTATTATTTGGTGTATTGTAGTAACACCAATAAATATTAGTTATTACTGATAATTACAATTGATCAGTGGCAGAACTAAGAGTCAAACTAAGAAGACTCCTGCCTTTCGATTAAAAAACGTTTCCAATACCATTAGTACTTTCCTCAGGAAATATCCCTGGGGTATATGTTCTGTGTAATCTGGGTCACTTCTGTTACTTTCTGTGTTTCCCTACTCCCGTTTAATTATGATATAATAAGGGTGTTGATGTCTGGCACATAGCAGGTACATATTAGGTTTTCGTTGAAATGGATTCTTTTGAAACTCGATGGCATTTATTGTATGTAATAAACTCTTCTCAGCAGAACATGGCAATGTTTTTATGATGAAAGTAACTAAATAAATTACACTTAAGAAACTAGCTCACCAAATCTTATAAAATGATGTTGGAAGTATAAATTGGTACAATGTTTTTGGAGGACAATTTTGTAACAGATATTCAATGATTTTAAAATGAACATAAAGCAAGAAAACTCTTAGAAAATAATGAAGAAAAGAATATTATATAAGATGTTTATACCAATATGACCTCAATAAAATTTTAAAAAAGATATTTATCTTAGTATTACTTATAATATTAAAAATTTTTGAAAAACTGTCTAACAATACAGGATTTGTGAAATATATTATAGCACATTTATATTATGGACAATAATATGTCAAAAATCCTGTTTTGTGGTAATGCTTAATCACATAGGAAAATATATTATTTAGTGAAAAGAGTAGGTTATCAAATAATATTTACTGTATGGTTCCAGTTTAGTGAACATAATCAATGTCTATCTCCCTCTCTCTGATCTGACCTGCTTTACCATTTGTGGTATTAATAAGGTAATATTTATTTTTAACATTTAAATTGTTTTCCAATACTAAATATTACCAAGTTCTCAGAAACTGATTATCTCTCTCCAAAGCTTCCCCCCTCATTGGCTATTTTCAAATGTTGTTGCCTATAAAAACACATGGCCTGCATTATCTAACATTTGTTTACTATTCCTCTTCACCTGTGTATATGTTTCCAGGCAGTTTCCTGGAAACTGTGTCTGTCTTTCCACTATTGTATGCCCAGGACATAGCACAAAAGGAAATAAAAATATTTGTATTAATTATTAATAAATTGAATTAATAAATTCATTTTGAATTTGAATTAATAAATGAGGGAATGAATCTTTGACCACTGCTACAATGATCTCGTTGCTGTTCTAGCAGTAGTTTCTAAGGTCTGGGGGTGGTAATAGGAAAAGGAGTTTATAGTCCAGTGTTATGCTCAGTGATGGTCACCAAATGCCACCTAAATTAGTAAAAGTAACTGCAGAGGCCTTAGTGGTTCTTCAGAATGAACTATGCTACTCATTCAATGTTGTATGTAACCTTGGATATTCCTTGTCAAAATTCACTTGGTGTATCAGTTAGTCATTGCTGCATAACAAACCACTTTGAAATGTAGCAGCTTAAAACAAACAACTTTGGACTTATCTCATGATTCTGTAGGTCAGTTTGGTAGTTCTTTTTTGCGTCAGCTTCTGCTAGGTTTTCTCATATGTCTGTGGTTGGGGGGAGGTGGAGAGTAGATGAGCTGGAGACTGGATGACCTAGAATAGCCTCACTCAGAAGTTCAGGGGTTGGCAGGCTGTCAACTGGGGTAACAGGGGGAACAGGATGTCTCCAATCACCCAGCAGGCTAGCCAAGAATTCTTCATATGGCAGCAAGGATCCAAGAGCAGCAAGAGAGGTAAAGCTCCAATGCACAAGCAGTTGTCAAGACTGCTTGTGTGACAATTGCTACTTTATCATTGGCCAAAGAAAGCCACACAGTGAAACCCAGAGGCAGTGTGAGGGGTTACCCAAGGGTTTTGATAAAGAGAAGCAGGAACAAACTAGAGGCCACTACTTAATAAGCAACCATAATATTTTCATAAGTCTTAACAATTTCATGTCCCTTCCACATACAAAACACACTCCCTCTGAAAATCCCCTAAGGCTCGTCTAATCATGCCATTAGGCTCTAAGTCCAGCATCTTGTGATCTACAATTTGTCTTCTTGGATGCAGCTCCTCTTAATGTGGAGACCTATGAACTAAAAGGACAAATTATTTGCCTCACCCAACATACAACAGTGCCACACTGAAGGGATATTTGTACTAATTACTACTGTTTGTAAAAAGAAAGAACAAGGGGCACAGAGTGGTCACATATCCATAGAAATTCTACACTCCAGCTGGGAACATGTTGCTCAGATCATGTACTCTAGGGGCAGGAATACTCCTTGATTAGGTCCTGGTTCAGCTTCCTGGGAGTAGCTCTCCATACATTGTTCTCCAGCCTCAGCTCTTGGTTACACTTTTTGAGAGATTCTTCCTTTTCCGTAAGAAATGGGCACTGTTTGCAGTTATGTAGATTTCTCAGCCTGCTTTCTGCCTGTAGAAAGTCTAAGGCTCAGAGGGCTTTTTGCAATTTAAGCAATCTCAGCCCCTTTTAGTCTAAGCTGATGACATTTTTGATGGTACAATTTATTTGAAAACTTTGTAGACTTTTTTTGTATTAGATTACGGTCCAAAATGCCACACATGCAGTTCTTTTCTTTTTTTTTTTGGTGAGGAAGATCAGCCCTGAGCCAACATCTGTGCCAGTCTTCCTCTATTTTGTATGTGGGATGCTGCCACAGTGTGGCTTGATGAACGGTATGTAGGTCCACGCTGGGGACCCAAACCCACGAACCCTGGGCCATGCAGAAGCAGTGCATGTGAACTTAACCACTATGCCACTGGGCCAGCCCTGACACAGTTTTTTTCCTAGACATGCCTCTTTCTTCAGATTTTTTTCATAGCTATTTTAGATTAGCCTTCTGTGAGACCACACCCTCAAAATTCTCAGAAATTCTTTTGTCTAACTGAGGGGTGCACTGTGTACCAGTTTAAATCTTTCAGAGGTCTTAGAAAGGGGTTTTACAGCCACACCTTTGATTTGATTTTTGGCCTCAGGCCTCTTTCTCTTTGAGAACCTTTTAAGGATTGGGAAGACTGGGGATGGGAAACAGTTTTATTTTCCAACCCATCATGTCCAATCTTCTTTATATTCCCTTTTAATTGTGCTTACAAACCAAACAGTTCTTTCCCTCTCTCTCTTGCCTTACTTTATCACAGGTCTATCTACAAGAGAAACCAAAAGCCAACTCGCACTGTCAACATCTTGCCTGGAAATCAACTTACCGGCTCCACAAGGACCTTTCTTATTTTCCAAGTTACTGCCGTCAAGGAGACAAGGTATGCCAGTTGTTGCGCTATTTTATAATGTGAGTTGCCATTTTTCCAGATTGCTATAGCATTTCCTTGCCATTTTTCTAGCCTCTACCTGCTGCTCAATTCCCAAACCAATGCCAGCCATTTTTGGGTTTTGTTATGGAAGGTCCTCACTCCTTAGAACCAGTCTCAGTTTGTTTTTGCTATGTAACAAACACCCAAAACTTAGTGCTTAAAACATGTATTTAGTTCATGATTCTCAGGGACGGCTGAGTGGTTTTTCTAGCCTGTGATGGCTGATCTCTGCTGAGCTATCTCAGGTATCTGCAATGAGTTGGCTGGGAAGCTGGCAGCTGGGTGATCTGGGATGGCTTCACTCCCATGTCCAACAGTTGGTGGGCTCCTCAGTTGGTAGCTGTGCCGCTCATCTCTTACCACCCAGTAGGCTAGCCCAGGATCTTTCCCATGGTGACGGAGACCTAAGAACAACAAGAGAGAACAAACCTCAATGTGCAAGTTGTTTTTAAGTCTCTGCTTATTTCACATTTGCTATTGCCCATTGGACAAAGCAAGTCACAGTCACATGGCCAAGCTGAGAACCGATATGAGAGGGGACAACCCAAGGGCATGGATACAAGAAAGCATGAACAAAGTGGGGGTATTACTACAACAACCTACTACACTTGGTCTTCTGATGTTATAAATCGCCATTGTATATTCACTGATCAGGCATTGTTTCCAAAGAATGACCGCCAGGCCAGGTAGCTGAGTTAAATGAAGTTTCTCATTTCAATCGTGCATGGTGTAGAAACCAGCTTTTTTCTTTTTCCTCCTGCCCTGCCCCAGTCTAAAGGGCCTGGCTTTGAACAAAGTCATCAATATAGACTTTCTTCACGGAGAGAATACTCTCTGGGGAACTTGAGTATATTTTTCCAACAGAAAGCTTTGGCCTGGATCATCTTAATCTATCAGAATAGTTCTAATAATGCTAAACCTCAAAAAGGAAAAGTCCTGTACTTTAATTTCTTTCTTCCTAAGAGAAAGAAATTTGTCCCCTGTGCCAATTTTTCCACCCATTAAACTTTCACTCTTAATTACTGCTTCTCCTGCAAAAACAATTTTAAGTTCTGCTTCATCCGGCACCCTGAAGTAAGTAGACACACATATACGCCCCCCACACACACACATAAACACACACACACACAAAACACACACCCTCTAATTATGTAAACATGGATATGAATGGTGGTCATCACCCTACTTCAACACCAGGACTCCCAAGAACTCAAGTAAAAGACAGTTTGAGCAATCTGAGCAATCATACACACTCACCTACGAGAAGACAGTATAGTCTGAGTAATATAGGCTCTTGAGTCAGACAGGCTGGGTTGAGTCTTGGCTCCACCCTTTACAGGCTCTATGACCTTGGACAAATTAAGTAACTGCTCTGTGCCTTAGTTTCTTCATTTGCAAAATGGCAATAATGGTGCATTCCTCGTGGGGCTGTTCGGAGGTATAACGAGATGTTTGTAGAGCACTTCCAACAGTATGTTCTCAATAAGTAAGAGCTAGTATCATCAGTCACCTAACTGGGAACTAGGAAGGGCCCCAGGGTCTCAGCAGGGCAGTCGAGAGGTGACACTAGCTTCTCCTGCTGAGGTAGATGGCTGAGGAGTTCCTATTTTTCTCAACATTGAGAAAAGTTTGCCAATAGCTGCATTATTTTTCAGGATTTTGGAGAACCCATCCTGAGCCCTAAGGCCTGAGCCAGAAACTCAGCCCCTGCAGTTCTTCACATTATATCCCGGACACCTAAGAGGTTGCAAAAGTAATGACCGAGACTTCTGGGTCTTCTCTGCAGTGCAGTTCATTTGCCTCGCATAGAGTTGCAACAGTTTCAACATCCCTTTTAAGAAAAGTCTCCTGTGGCAGGCAGAGAGTTAATGTTTGTTTTCTTTTTTTTCACAAAACCTTATTTGCTTACTAAGTGCTATGCCCAGTTCCAACCATTATACAAATGTTAACTCATTCAGTCCTCATAATGACCCTGTGGAGCAGGTTCAATTATTATTTTCATTTTATAGATAGGAAAACTGAGGCACAGACGGGTCCAATAACCTACTCCGGGTCAGCTGGTGGAGTGGTGGAGCCAGGACGCAAACCCAGGCAGTCTGGGCCAGCATCTCTGCTTTTAACTACTAACCTGTGTGCCTTTCTCAGTGAAAGGTTTTTATTTATTGAGCAATTCCTATGTGTCTGCACCAAGTGAAGCACAACGTCGTTCGTTGTCTCATTTAATTCTTACAAGATATTATTATCCCCATTTTATAGATGTGGAAGCTGCAGTTGACTGAGGTTCAGTGAGTCGGCCAAGCTCGCATAGGTGATCAGTAGCAGAGCAATGCCTATTCTTGTGAGCCCACACTGTCTCACCTCCCGAAGAAGTGTTTGATAACTGAAAAACACTATGATACATGCTCTTGCTCCGAGTGCAAAACATACCACTCTTCTCCCTACTTTTTCATGGATTTGACTAACTCAAGCTAAATTTAGTTTCCAGGAAAATTCATTTTATGAAAATACGAATGTATTAGAATAGGCACATCATTTTATATTTATTATTCACTCATTCATTCATTCATTTCACAAATATTTGCTTAGAGCTGACTCTATGCCAGGCACTGCTCGTGTTTGATCAGATCGGTGTGCCAAAGACACACAAACTGCAGGGCTCTTTTGTTTAATGGTGATTGCATATGTGGCTCCTAAGACACACGCCTCTGGGTATCACAGCCCTAGTTAATTCTTTCCCGACACATCTGTTTGCAGTTGGGCACTGACCCAGGACAGTCATTGGCTTCAGGCTCCTAAAGGACCCACGTCAGATGGGGTGAATGAGGTTCTCCCTGGATTTAAAAGAGCCTTGGTTGATACCTGGTAGAAGATTTACCTTACCCACTCAGGCCACTATACTATAAATCCCTATTCTGTAGCCAATTGCAAATTTTGTAGGCATTTAAATTTGCTGTCCAGTCCTGGAGAATAATTATAGCTATTTAATTGTATTCATAATTTAGCATACACCTGAAAAATATGCTGTGAGATATCGGGGGGATCCTTTAATACTGGTGTTCCATTTACAAACTGTCACATTTATAAAGCGTCTTTAATCTTCTAGGGTCTGCTAGAATTTTTTATTACAGTCTGCTTTGTGCTTTAAATATTAAAGATTCGGCAATACTTCAAAAGGTGATAATGCCTGATGTTCTGATGGCGCTTAACCCTCACCAGCTAAATATATTGAGGAATGTTCAGTGGCCCTGGCTTAATTAAACATGCATGTGTATTTTCAAATGCAATATTTTTCTGCTTGTTAGGTTTTTGACAAACCTCCAAACAGGTCCAGGTGGAACAAAGCATGTAAACAGGCTTGTGAATGAAGCTTAAAGCACTCAAATTAGCACCTTCCCTCAATTAATATGCAAACCTTGGAATCTCTGCAATTGATAATGCCATTGAATACTATTTGCAGCTTAACAATGTATCTTTGTCATTGCATTTTTCTAAAACATGTCCAGTTTAATTATGTGAAAAGACATTGGTGACGGCTTTTTAGCCAATGAGATGGTGTTTGTTCTCAGTAACTTACTCTTCTCTCTGGAACATGGCATACATTACACAGCAGTGGCAGGCTTTAAATACCATTTGTTTTCATTATATAGCACTTAAAAGGTAGCCTTCTTCTAATTCAGTATGCCATGTTAAAGCAGCCAGAGTTCTCATAAGCCCTGAGACCAAATTACTTATGGTTGTGGATTCTTGAAAATTACTTGAGCAGCTTTCACAATTTAAAGAAAAAAATTGCATTAATGCAAAAATCTGTCCATATTATTTTGATAAAAAAAAATCTCCATTTGGCACTTGCCACACTTTGGATTTCTCTGAAAAACGTGTTTTGAAGAAATTGTATTTTGTTTTTGAACATGTACATTTAAATTTTTGTCACAAGAAATGAAATATTAAGCTCAGATTTTCAACCCAAGACTTCCAGACATCTTTTCATACAGCCATATAGTGTTGCCTAATATTAAAATCCCCAAATAAATAACACTTTGAATAGCTACTCATCTATTTGGAAATATTACTTACTAAAGCTACCCAAATGGAGATTGGCAGTATTTTGAAAAGGGAACAAGATGTTTTACAGATAAGCAAAAAAGACTGGCTTTGAATGATTCAATCTGCTGTAGAATCAACATGTAACAATTGCTGGACTAGAAAAAATATATAATAAAAATATATGTGGAGGCTTCCAATAAAAGTTCAATTATTGTGCTATAATAGGTAAGGTTGTGCAAAAAATTAAAAAAATAAAAACGATCTGTGAGATCCGAGGCAGTATTAGAGCAATTTTCTAGGTGAGGCAGTGCTAGTGGGATATGACAGGTGAGGTATTGTTATTATAATACCTAAGGCAAAGCAGCAACCACACAAAATGATAGACAAATCTGAATTAATATGATGTGATCGGCGAGGTGGCATTTGAATATAATCTTCCTGTATTGTGGAGAAGGCTGCATGCATATTATACAGCGAAGGAATTGTGTGGAAGGCTGTAGAAAGAAGACTCAGTGGGAGGAAAGAAAATACGGGCAAGATTTCAGAAGCTATCTGTGCTTTGCTGGGTAAGGAGGACACTTGGAAATTGGATTTGTAAACAAATTAAAAGCTGAATATCTTTTCCTAAAGCAGACTTCAGTGGGTGTTGACAATAAACCTTTAACCTTGGCAATTGGAGGCCTTTAAAGCAAATAATTAGGGAAAAAATGGCGGATGGGGAGCACATTTTAATTTTGCTTCCTATTTTGAGGATCCATAGTTAGTGCTTCTATCCTGGATCTGTGAGCCAAGTAGCCATTTTAGATCCCTGGATGGGAAAATGTTGCCTTCCCTGAGAATTTCAACCATCTTTTCCTTTCTTGAGCTATGATCACCACCTCTAATTAAACGTCTTAATAGCATCCATACCATAATAGGGCAAAGGAGACCACAGCCTACTGAAAGGATGCATTTTATTAAGCCACAGAAACTCGCAGAAATTTGAGCCTGCAGAAACTGCCTGCGTGATCTTTAATGGATTTTTAAAGATGACAGGAAAGAAAATGGGAAAGGAAAGCAATGGAAGGCAGAAATTCCCTGAAGGAGCATTCTGAAGTAAATCAGTGCAACTGAAAAAGTGAACTCCTAGGGCCTGGGGATCTCTCCCAGGTTTTTCAGCTGGACACTTACGGCCTGTTGGGTCCCTGAACACCTCTGCTCTGGGCGGACTTTGACAGAGCAAGTCACAGAAAGATGAACAACAGCACCTGAAGTGCTGTTTGCGGGGCAGAAAATTGCTCCCTTTGCACGCTGGGCTGCCTTTGCTCACTGTCACGTGACTTATTACAGCCTCCCCGCATAACAGCGCCGTTTATGTATGTTAACGTGGCGAGCAGTAACGGTATTCTTCGCCTCCTTTTCACCGCTGCTTGGGCAATTAAAAACAAAGGAAGCAAATGAGGTCGGCACTCGTAAAATCTGAGCCTGTAGGTGACAGACACCCCGAGATCAAGTAGCCTCCGACGCTGAGGCAGTGTAAGGAAACCGCTAGCGAGAAAACATCCCTGCTTCCCAGGGCTTTTACTTTAGTTATTTTGTCTGTTGAGAAGCTGATTTCAGGTTTTTCAAAAAATCAACCTGAATAAAGTACATCTTTTAAGGAGTTTGGTAATGCTGCTAATACAATTATGTGCCCCATATGGGAAAGGGACATAAACGGGAGAGTGTTCTCTTTAATCTTCCAGCACAAAGACCAACATTTAACCACACAGTAGAATTTTATCTCTAGCAGCTCTTCAAATAGCAGCTCTATTGATGTTGTGCAATTACAATAAGTGTTTTGAAATGTTCCATATACAGGCATACAAGGGTACCTCATCCTATTTTTCTGATCCCAGCATTGTGATCACAGTGATTTTGAAAAGCTAATTAGAAGAACCTTCTTGCTTCCCGTAGGTGTGATTTAAATAACACACTGGCTCTTATTCCACATCCCTCAGCTTCTACAGTATGTATCCTATACATCCTGGCATGTAAGACAATCCCTTAAGGAGAGAAACAGCTCTGAAAATCAGAGGTGACTTACACGATGTCCTGGCTTTACGGCTATAGCTTGGCTACTATCCCTGAAGCTGGCAATAGCCCCCGAGCCCTTCCTACCCTTGAGGCCCCCTGGGCGTGCTGTGAGAGGCTCGGAGAAGCGGCCGGCGTGGAGGGAGGTGGTCGGCACAAGCTATCTTCCATCACCTGCTGCAGGGGATGCAGCGAGGAAGACTTCAAGTTGACCTAATTACTTACATTTTCTTCCCGTATGAGAATATCACTTCGTAGGTCTTAAATTTGAAGACACAGATAGCAACTTCTCTAAACTCGACTCCAATTGCACAAATATCTCTAAAAAAGCCTGGAATATATAATCATCAACCTTCTTTTGAGCGGAATCTCACAGAGAATCACTACAGGGCTCAACAATGGCCAAGAAGGGACAGAATTGTGAGATAACATCTGGGTGTAGCTTTCTGCCTCAAGAATGAAATTGTGCTTGCCCTTTGGCCACTCACACTCAAGGAGAAGTGTGAGAAATAGCCTTGCTGTTCACATAGCAGCAGATGGATATCTATCTTTCTTATTAAATTTCTGGTTGTACCTTATGTAGCATATTTATTGACTTAATGATGGATTGCCTTCTGTCTTCCTATTGTTTTATTCTATAGTGAATTAGTCTCCAACGAGATTCTAAGATCTTTGAGGGGAGGACTAAATCTTACACTGCTCTTGAATTCTCACCTTTCTTAATACTTTACATATTTTTAGGCACACAGAATGTACTTCGTAAATGACAGATGGAGCTGGGAGCAATGTGGGCACCTTCACACATCATATGCACATAAATAAAAATATGTACAACCTCTGCTCTGGTGGTTAATACATATGTTTGCAAGTAACAGGAATCTAAGAGAACTTTCATACTTTAAATGACAGATTCAGAATTAAAAAAAATCTTAGTCAACTAAAGTGCTGGCCTGAGCTAATGGCATAGCCCAAAATTTGGAGATAGCATTGCTTGTATATCTCAGAGGCACCTCAAATTTACTTTCATTCTTTTAGCAAACACTTACTGAGCACCTACTATATTCCAGGAATTGTTCTACAGGCTAGAGTTACAACATGGAACAAGACAGGTAAGATTCCTACTCTCATGGAGCTTACATTCTATGGTCCAAATATTTTCACTATATCCCCAGCCCATAGAAGAGTCCCTAGAATATGGTATGATGCTCTGTAAATGTTTCCCCCAATGTCTCTCTTCTGGTAAACCTCTTGAGTTCCTTAAAATCCTCCCAACATCCTGACCACTCTGAAAACACCACTCTAAATGCACACGTTTGCCTTTGTTCTAGACTGAGATGAGGTGGCTGGGGGTGGTAGAGGCTTGAACAAAGGCAAAGAAGCGTGAAAGTTCATGGGTGTTAAAAGAAGAGGAAGTGACCCAGTACTCTTAGAGCAGTGATTCCAACCCTAGCTGTGCATTAGGCTCACCTGGGGAACTTTCAAAAAGTGCACTCATGTCTCTGTCCTGTGCCCCAAAATTCTCAGTTGATCTCAGGTTGGGCCCTAGTTTGGTATTTGCTACAATCCCCACCTACAGGTGATCTAACGTGCAACTGGAGGTGAGAATTACTGCTGTAAACTAGAGCATGGTTGCATGGAGATGAGCCTGGAAAAGGTCTATCAGAGTCATAGTGTGAGGGCCTTGAATAGCATGCTAATCAGTTTGGAATTAATTCTGTAATAAATGAGGAGCCTTGAAGGGCTTTTAAAAACAAATGGGTGACATGATCAGATCTGTCTTAGAAAGAAACTATGGTGACAGGATGTAGGGTAAATTGGAGGAAGAAGAGATTATAGGCAGGGAAACTTGTTGGAGAATATTTGAAACAGCCCTAGTGAGAGATAATTAAGCCTAAACAGAGGCTGTGGCAACACAGGAGAGGGGTCAGAACTGTTTTGAGAAACATTGGCAGATAGAACTTGCAGCACATGGGGATCCTGAGTACAGGGGTCTGAGAGGCAAGGAATCAAAATTGATTCTAGTTTTCTAACTTGAGTGGTTGGCGAAGAGGAAGAAACTGTTACCTGAAGGCAGAGATTCTCATCAAGTATGTGCAATCTAGATTGGTTGACCGCTCAATGGGGATGTTGTAGAAAAGACTAAATTCTAAGGAGGAGAAGGACTGGACTTAATAATCTTTAAGAATGCTTTCAAGTTTGGCTCTTTTGCATAACCTCATTAACTCATTAAAGACGTGGTTTGTGTTTTCATCTTTATATTCTCCACAATGCTTAGCATTTTGTACAGGCTCAAACATATCTGTTGGATGAAGAAATATAAAATTAAAAGAATACTTCTAACAGGCTTCCCAGCACCCAGGAATGTTTAAGTTTCCATCTTGCTGTCCTATTTAAACTTATTTCAGAATAATCTGAACATCGTCCATAATTTCCATATAACACTATTGCTTTTATGATCCAGTGCACAAACTTGAGCTCCTTTTCTCCATCTATAAAACTGAGCCACTAAAAATAATAATACCTTATTTGTAGGGTAATGTGAGTTGCATTGTCACCACCCATAGGGTATAACTGGGGGGACACCTGAGAGCCACATTTCACCCAAACCACTGTGGATGATGTGGGCATGGCCACACAGAGATTCCATTCAGTCCTATGTAGCCAGACAGGCTCAGATGTTTGATATTTGCTGCTCTGAACGTACTGTCAGTAACCTAGTGGGCCAAGTTAATATTAGCTCGCACTGGGTATATGAGGGTATTTTGTTGCTGTTTGGAGAAATGACCAGTTTACTTGGTTATATTGACAGCTCTACTGTAAAATTTGCTGGCATTAAAGGTCAAAAAGACCCAGTTTTCCTCTGGTTGCTTTTACCCAAAAGAGAATAAATCTGGGAGCTGAATCACTTCTCTGACAATAATTTATGAATCATGCATTGACTGTGTTTGAATTGAGAAAGGCTTTCATATCCTTTCCATTAGCTCAGATTAAGTTTTCATTTAGATGCTGGGAAGCATGCTAGCAATATCCTTAGCTCATTTTTATGAAAATTTTATCAGTGCTTTTTTCTGTACTACACTCCAATTGGGATGTCTCAGAATCTAAAGCTCAGCTTTGGACATGAACTTCTCTCAACCTGGCTGGCTGCTGCTCTAAAGGTTTCAATATTTTATGGGCTCTGGCTAACTCAGCCGTGAGATTCAAGCTGCAGAGATTTAACTCTAATGTAAAATCATGAACGGATGAAAACTGGGATGTCATAAGTAATACATCTACAAGAGCAGGATGCAGTTACCATTTTTAAAAGGGCTTTAAAAAGAAAACAACATTCTCTGTTCTGTCTTTATGCCCCAAAATGAAAAGCCCCTGAGCTATTGTACTAACATAGGGCCATCTTTTCTTGCTTGCTTTTCTTCAATTGCTGCTTAATTGTTGTGAGGGGCTGGGTTTTTTGTACCCTGAAGGTCCCCCATCCACATGAAAGCCCCTAATGTCTGCATTGCAGAGAAATGGGCACTGCATGGTCGAACTGTATAGGCCAAATCCATTTCTTAGCATCTTCTTCTTTTTGTCTCAAAACTGATTTAAAACATTTGGAAAATCTGTCTATTCAGCTGAAGTGTTCTAGTGCATTCTTTCCCAGAAACAGTGGGGTCACATGTGCTCTGTCTGATGGACTTTGCTGCTGCAATCTATAGCCATTTCCCCCGAGCCCCGCAGAGCCTGGCAAAGCAGAGGAGCTCCGTAATGGCTCCAATAACAATGTGTTCTTTGTGTGAAAGAATCCAGGGGGAAGAGCTGGGGTAGACTGGTCAGTAACAAAAAACCACATTTTTGCACTTACTTATTTCTTCATTATGTACTCTGCCATTAAACATCCTTTTTAACGGTAAATACCTCTTTCCATAAAACACTGCCCAAGCAAGAAAAGAACAAATACAGAAAGTTTTATTTTTAAAAGACTGTGGTCATTATTCCCAGTTATTAACCTGCTTCAAATAAGATGGCTGATGGCAGGACTGCATTGCATGTGTCTGAACTTGTAAAGGGAGAGATGGTTCTAAAGGAAGCTTAATTCATCTGCTCAAAAATGTCACCTGATATATGCATTGGAATAAAACCATTTCTCTCTAGTTCCAAAAATATCACAAAATCAACACCCCATTTAAATAACCTCCACCTTGCAGACTGGAAGAGACCAGAGAGATCAGGTGGAGTACCCCTTTCCTTCAGGATGCTGGATCTCTAGCCACCCAAGGCGAAAAGGAGACTATGCTGGTCTTACCAGCGTCAGGGACCCGTGATCTCCCTTGGGAGCCTTCCCAGTGTTTCATCATTTTGAAAGTTGCTGTTCTGCCCCTGTATTCAAGTGAAGGCTCTCCTATTTTAACCGAAGCCCAGCTCTCTCTTTTAGTTAAACCTCTACTTTAGTGAAACACACAGCATGGGATAGAATTCTTTCGCATAGAAAGCATATATCCTTGAAGAGAGTAATGAACTTTCCCCATTGATATTATCTTCTGTAGGATAATACCAGTTTCCTTAGCATACTGTATAAGAACACTTCTCATCCATGTAATCACTAATATTAATATTAAATGTCCCAGAGAAATGTGACTTCAACTGATACTGTAATACTTACACACTGAAATAAGGGGGATTTTTGGCCTACTAAATTGGCAAGATTTAAATGTATATATATGTATATGTGTATGTATACGTGTATGTGTATGTGTATGTGAGGGTAAGAAGGGAGACCTCTCATACTAGGCCAGAGGGAGGATAAATTGGAACAGCTTATCTGGGGGACCATTTGGCCCTCCAGATAAGAATCTCCAAATCAAGAATCTCTAAATATTCATGCCTTTTGACCCAATAGTTCCACTTCCAGCTATTCATCCTAAGAAAACAATCATGAATATGGTAGAGATTAAGATAAAGAATGTTCATTGCAGTGTTATTCATAATAGTTAAAAATTGGAAACAAGCTAGCTTTCCAACCACAGTAGAATGGTAAAATAAATTACCGTACAATCATATGACAGAATATTTTGAAAGCATTACAGAGAAATTGTTAGAAAGAAAAAAACATGTACAAAACTGCACACATACACAGACAGTATAAAATCCATTTTGTTAAAAAAATAATATCCACTTTGCTAAAAAAACCACTACTCAATATTTATTGTGTACTTACCATGTGTGCTAGGTACACACTAAGCATTTCACGTATGTTATTTTATTTAATCTTCAAAACAAACCTATGGGTTATAAACCTATTTTGTGGAAAAGAAAATTGAGGCTTAGACAATTTAAATAATTTTCCAAGGCCAAGAAGGTAGTAAGTGGTAGAATTGGGACTTGAAACTGGGACTTGACAACAGAGGATGGGGTCTTTAGCAGTATGTTATACTATTCACATAAACGTACAGAAAGCCTGGAAGTTAATAATCCAAAATATTAACAGTTATTATTCCTGATGTTGGGATTACTATTGATTTTTTTCTTCTTTGAATTTATTTTTCAAGATATCTAAAATGAACACCTATCTCTTTTATAATTGAAAAAAAAAGATACTGAGATTTGGTACTTCTCTCACTAATCCTTTCTCCATTTACACACACACACACACACACACACGCAAGTAATGTGTAATCTGTCCTTCCTGGAGCACAATTTTTCTTCAGCTTTCAAAATTGTCATCACCATCCTTTCCCTGTGTGTGCTCCCCTAAGGAGGCTCTGAAGGATCCCATTAAATGTAGGTAAGTTCAGCCTTGCCTTTGAGGGCCATATCAATTGTTCTTTTCTTGACAATTAACAAAGCTCCATTAGAGACCATTACCACCAAAGCAATGATATAGCTTTCAGTCTTTGTTCACTAAAAACAAATCACTCTTACAAACTCATTCCTGTTGTTAAGCCTTGTGTATAACTGCTCAGAATATAAGTGCAACCTTCTTTCTGTGAGCTACAGTTTTTCCCTGTTCTACACATCATCCATCATTGCAGTAACAGCTCAGTGACTGAATGTTCGCTGCAATTCTGGGGATGATGATGATGAGGATGATAATACGGGAGGCCAGCAAAGCCATAGTTAATTCTACAACAGTCATGTTGCCTACAGCATAATGCAGCATGGATTATTTTAACTTGAAAGGAGGTAGATGTATATGGTAGGAAGGTATCACATTTATATCCTAATCTTTCAGCAAACATTTTTTGGACAAATACTATGTGTCATGCACTACACTAGACATTCAGTCTACAAAGGTGAAGAAGGCCTAGTCTCTGTCCTGGTAGAGCCAATAATCTAGTGGGGGAGAGAAATTAAAAATGTAGTTTGGGGCCTGACTGGAAAGGACCTTGTTAAGGAGTTTTGATCTTATCTTTTGGATATGGAAAGTCTTCAGAAGTTTTTAAGTCAAGTCTTGACATAATCTGACTTGCTTATAGAAGTACTCTGGCGAGAATGTGAAAAATGGAGTTGGCGTCCAAGAGACCATTACGAGACTTTGGATTAGTCAAGGAAGAAATTATGCCAGTCTGAACTAGGACATGGGGATACTGATTTGCATATCGACTTGACAAGTGTTTCTAACCAGTTGGATTGGGAAGGGGCATGTGCAATGATGGAGTAGGAGAGGTCATGGTTGTCTTTGAAGTTTTTAGCTTGAGTGATCAGTAGATGGTGACACCATTCACCAACATAGGGAAAATAGAAGGAAAATCCCTAAGTTGTTTTTGGAAGCGCTAAGTTTGATGTTTCTAAAGGACGTTATGTTAAGCTTTTTAGAAAGCAGTTGGGAGTGTGAGTATAGCACTCATGAGAAATGTCAGCAATGTGTTTGTTGTGATTCTGTCACACAAACATGAATTAAACCATCGGGAGAGTTCCAGTTAGCATTGAGATGTTTCTTTTTTTTCTCTTCTGAGTGAGAGAGGAAGCCAAAGTAGGTTTGAGAGCATGCAAACCCTTTAGATTCCCCACGCCCCTACCCTAACATGCTGCTGTAACCTGGTATGTTTTTCTAATTGTTTACTTAATTGTCTCCCAGCTCCTTAAGGGCATAGACTATATATAATGAATTTGTTGAATGAACTAATAGTTGCTTGGAATGAGGGAATGGGAAACATAAAGAAATTGCATACAGTCTGCCCCTCGTATCCATGGATTCCACATCCACGAATTCAACAAACCCGTGAATGGAAAACCTATGATGGTTGTGTCTGCAGAGAACATATACAGACTTTTTTTCTTGTCATTATTCCCTAAACAATACAGTATAACAACTATTTACATAGCATTTACATTGCAGTAGGTATTATAAGCAATCTAGAGATGATTTAAAGTATACAGGAGGATGTGGTAGGTAAGATGCAAATATTGCGCCATTTTATACAAGGGATTTGATCATCTGTGGATTTTGGTATCCGCAGGGGTCTTGGAACCCATCCCCCACAGATACCGAGGGATGACTGTTGTCTGTTTTTCCAAGAGTTGTTAATTTCATAAGTAACAAATGAAGGGAGTGTAGCCTGTAGACACCCTCACAGCAGTAGAAACAGTGAACTGTTCCCAGTCTCACTATACCAGGGTTCCATCCTTGACTCTTGGCTTTCCCCCTTTCTAACTCCTCCTAAACTATTCTATTACCAAGCCATTGTATTAGTTCAGGCCAGCATCTTCTCACATCTATATTACTAAAGCAACATCCCAATGGTACCTCTCCAGTCTCGCATCTTCTGAATCATTATCCACACTTTAGCCAGTACAGTATTTATACTCTATAAATCTGATCATGCCATTCCCTTGTTGAAAACATTTGTTTTCCTTTTTTTCTTTGGTGAGGAAGATTAGCCCTCAGCTAACATCTGTTGCCAATCCTCCTCTTTTTGCTGAGGAAGATTGGCCCTGGACTAATATCCGTGCCCATCTTCTTCTACTTTATATGGGATGCCACCACAGCATGGCTTGAAAAGCGGTGCTTCTGTCCACGTCCAGGACTCGAAACTGAGAACCTCAGGCCGCCGAAGTGGAGCGTGCAAACTTAACCACTACGCCACCAGGACAGCCCCTGAAAACATTTTAATGGCTCATATTGTAATCACAGTAAAAGCCAAACTCCTTAGGCTTATAATAGGGCTTGTCCAAAACTCTTCTGCTTACCTCTCCAGCCTTACCTCTCTTACCACCTTTCCTCCTTCTTCCTTCTGCCATTCTCGCACTCTCTAGTCACACTAAAGTACATCCGTCCCCCATAGGCCTTCACTTTTCTAGCCTCAGGACTTTTGCACATGCCGATCCCAAAGCCTGGATCCCTGTGCCTTTCCTCTTGCCTTTCAGCCTGACTAGCCCGTTTAGCCTTCCAGTCTCTGTTAGCTATCGCCTTGCCTTCAGGAAGCTTGCCCTGATCCTTCAAGTCCCGGTTTCATGCTCCTTATCTGTCTATCCATGGTAGTCTGTTTCGTGTCCTCGCAGGACTCATCACTCTGCACTGCTCCGGCCTATGGACCTTCCTTCTCCATAGATTGTGAGCTCTTATTCTCTGCTGTTCCCCAGCAGCTAACGCAGTGCCTGGCACGTAACAAGCCTTCTGCAAATATCTGATGGATGAACAAATGTCCTGCAGGGATGGGGAAAACATGAGCATGTAGCCTGGCAAAACAGGCTGCATGCTTTCTCCATATCCTGTCTGGTTTGAGCCTGCAAATGAGGTCAATGTTTAATCAATTGGTCCACTAAGTGCCGTTAAACTATAGCTTCTCATGCAGAGTCTGAGATGAAAGAAAACTGAAGTTGGAATTTTCCTCAGAAAAAGAGCAAGTGCTGATATTTCAAAGAGAAGATGCTTAGATGAAACATACCCAGCTCCTGGTTGTACTGGCAGGTGGGATGTTATTAGCATCCCTGATAAGCAAGGAGATGGAGCCCAAGGCACTTCCTCTCCTCTCTATCTCTCTCTCTCTCTCTCTGTCTCCTCCCCGCTTGCCCGAGCAACAATCTTAAGAGAAGGGAAATGCAATTATGCAGTGCCTGTTTAAAATTTAAGACGACAAAAATGAGTTGAGGTTTTTTTTCTTTTTGCAGGAAACAAATTAGCCCACAGTAGACTTGTGCCTGCGAGCAGCCCACTTAATTTGGTTATTTCCTATGCCTTGAGGCTAGCTTTTTCCCACTAATTCTGCCAGCCTCCTTCCATATCAGGGCTTATCTCCTCATTGTATCCATAATCATATGACAAGTAAGAGTCCTATCTATATTTTATCTATTTAATCATCCCACTACCTTATTCCAGAAAGAATTGAAGGTGATGAGTCATTTTTATAAGCACAGTCTCTCCCCTAAATTGATGCCCCATGGTTTCAACCAGTGCTTACTAAAATTTCAAACCCATGTCATTAAGCATATAGTTAAAAATCAATTCACAAAATTCATGTTCCCAATATGTTTAAGGTATTGAGGACATAGGCCCCCGAAAGGACCATATATGGGGTGCCTACTCCTGGTTGTCCAGTTGCAGATGATGCCTGTGCGCTGTATCTAGTTCCAGCCGGCAGAGGAATTTGGATCTTCACCCTGAACTCGTGTGCCGAACTCCCTGCTGGAAATTGTCATTTGATGGCTCTATAAGCATCTCAAATTTGAGATGCCCAAAATTTAGCTCACCATCTTACTCCCAGCATAGTCCAGTGGCCCAGAGTACAGAATCTGGCACCAGGCTGCCTGAGTTCAAATTCTAGCTCTACCATGTAGCAGCTGCATATAAGCAAATTACTTAACCCCTCTGTGCCTCCCTTTCTTCATCTATAAAAGGTGGACAATAACAGTGCCTACACCACAGGGATGTTGTTAGGGATAAATCAGCTAATACGCATCAAGTGCTTAGAATAGGGAGTAGCACAGCATGTTCAGCATCTGCTGGTTGGTGGTGCTGCTATTGCTGTTAATTCCCTCCTCCTCCGTTCCCTACTTGGTGAATGGCATCAGCATCCACTGAGTCGGCTCTTCCGAGCCCCTCACTTCACCCATCATTTGTCTCCAAGCCTTGCTAACTTTACCTTCCTAAAAAATCTCCTCAGTCTACCTCCTTCTCTCCACTGTCTGGGATGTTGTTTTGATTCAGGCTTATCTTTTTTTTCTCACCTGGATTAATGCAGTTGGCTTCTAAACCATCCCAGCACCTCTTGCCCCCTCCCCAAAACCCTCCACACAAAACCGGTGGCGTCACTTCTCTGCTTAACCCTTTAGAGTACTTCTCTATGGAGAGTCACCTTCCTCTGCTTACTATTCCAGGGCCTTTAACAGCAGCCTCCATCTCCCTAGTCTCCTTTCCCACCCTCCCAACAGCCGCCCCAGTCTCCAGCCACATGGCACCATTGGTAGATGCCTATATGCATCGTGCTCTCTTGCCTCTGGCCTTTGCACAAGACACTCCCTCTACCTAATAATCTGTTCTCTGCATTCTTCACTGGGCAACTCACTGCATTTTCTGCCTAAGTCCAGCTTTCCTTTAAACTCCACAGTGCCTTGTGTCAGCCTCAACCACAGCCTTTATCACACTGCATCGCATTTGTCTGTTTACTTGGATGTCTCCTCTACTCCATTATTTCCTTGACGAAGAGTCGGCATGGTAAGGTTAAGAAGAACTCTGAAGTAATTCTGCCAGATATGGAGCCTGGCACCATCACTTCCTAGCTGTGTGACTTTAGGTAAGTTACCTAACCTCTGTACCTCTGTTTTCTTATCTATAAAGGCAGTAGAAAGACCTACCCCACAGGACTGTTGAGAGAATTCAATGAATTACTTCATGGAAAGTACTGGGAACCATTCCTGGTGCATAGTAAGATATAAATAAATAGAAGCCATTATTATTATTGTTACATATTATGTATTATTACAATATTACATATTATATATTATAAAACTTCCTCATACAACAGGTGAGCCACACATACGACCATGATTCCTATACCTCCCTTTATTCCCTGTCCCAGAATGGCCCAAGGAGTTGGTTCCCTGCTATACCCCCAATGCCTAGCCCATAGGCATTGGCACATAGGAGATACTAAGAAAATATTTGTTGAATTGTTGAATGAATAAATGATCTCTCACTAGCTCAGCAAGTAGGGTTGTTTGGTCTCAGTCAGAGGCCACAGATTTGCTCACCTACCATTCCTGGGAAATTCCTTCCTCTTCATTTGCTGATCAACCATGTCGTTCACTAGGAGGGAACTATACTTTACATGTGTGAGCTACACACTGCTTGAGTGAGGACTCCAGCCTGTTCTTCTAGAGCGTCCAGATCTGGCCACAGGTGATAAAGTTTGCTTCTTTCTTTCTCTTTCAGTTAAAAAAAAAAATTTTTTTCAACAAACAAAAAACAGTGGATCCAGAAATAATTTGGTAATAGAGAAGATTGTGTAAAGAGGTGGATAAAGATGGCAACAGCCTTTTAAATGTTAATTGAGAGAGAAATGCCATTAGGGTTCTGAGAGAACTCTCTCTCTCTTTCTTCCTCTCCCATCAAGAAAAAAAATTCCTTAGTAACAATAACCAAAACCAACCATAGCTGAACGTTTTCAGAGCATAAACTCCTAGTAAGAGTTCCAGAAGACGGGTGCCACTCTATTCTGAGCAAGCCCTGCCCTCCCTGCACCTCGAGGGCAGTTCTGCTGAGCCTCCACATGGCCAAGGGGCTGAGGACATAACATCGTCTTTTGCTCCAGATGGCATCACTCATGTGACCAATCACGAGTTCTGGGCATCACAACTACATTCCTCCTGGGCTTTGGTCTTATTTCGGAGTTGTCCTGTTGAGCATCTTTTTCTTTTTTTAATCGGAATAACCGGAATAAAATCAAATGCTTTTAAGACATGGTTGTTTTGACTTCAGAGTGAGACAGTCCAGTACGGAACACAACCTCCTGCCCATGGAGTCAGGACTCTTGAATTCCAGTCCACCAACTAGTTGTGGGATTTTAGGTAGATCATTTAGCTCTCTGGGCCTCTGTGTTTTCATCTGTAAAATGAGGTGAATTGCTCTAGAGGATCTCCAGGTTTCCTTCCAGGATGAAAACGTATTTAAAGCCATGCGTATTTAGTACGTCAATTTCATCACATATTATTGCTTTTGAATTAGTAACATAATATATCCTAACAGTTCCATTGTGGAAACTAAATTAAAGGGCACATGTTTAGCTTGAAAATCTTTTTCTGGATACTTTTTCCAAATGATTATATAGGGAAAACCAAAAGTCCCTGTTCATCTATATTTAAAATGGCCATAAATTTATGTGTACCGTAACAAATAAGATAAGGACTGTAAATGACATCTACAAGCAACTGGGGGATATTTTCAACATTTATTGTGACATAAGGAATAAGAACTCTACTAATGTTTGTGTGTGGAGATTCACTGGTAACTTATCTTGCATGATAGATGCATAGTGACTCTGGGCAGATTCTGCACATAAAAGTAAAACATCAGTTATTTAGAACTTCCTAGAAATTAATATAAGAAACCAACCAATCATGAATGTAAAAGCACTTTTTTTTTTTTGCGTCTGTGATTTCAACTCAAAGTTGAAATAAGGCGAAATAAAAGATGTTAAGAAACAAAATCCTCTCCATTTCCTCTTGGCTCTACTGCCTTACAAACACTTACCCATTCGCCTTCCAGTCTCAATGGAGGTAGAGTCCTCCTTTCAAAAGTCAGTTTCTCTCCCCTGCACTGCTCATTGCTTTGCTCTGTGACGTATATGTGCTTAATTCCAGAGTTGCTGCTCCTTGTCTGGTTCAAATATCCACAATCTCTCCCTTCCCCCCCGGTTCCTCCCTCCTTTCCTCTAAACACTGCTCAATTATCCTGTACAATTAGAATAGTTTGCTTGGCTATAATGGAATCTCTATTAAAAGTCCTTCTACTTAATACAAAACATCTTTAAATTATATCCATATCTGCTATCTCCATTATCTCTCCACTGTTCAATTTCTTAGCCTCCTAAAAGTCATTCCCTTCCAGGCTACTGAAACGACTCTAAAGAGTGGTCAAGACTACTTTGCCTTCCCTCCATTCCGGATGCAGCAAAATAGTGCCAGTGAATGACCAGCTGAACAGACTTGAAACCTTGGAATCATCTTAGGCCTCTCCTCTGAATTCTAGTTTCAAATATCTCAGTGTCTACTCGATATGGTCCCTTGGATGTTATACCAGTCAGTTTCTGCAGGTAACAGACAACACGTCAAAGGGGAACCTGAAGAGAGTTTGATGAAGGGACTCTTTACAGAGCAGTGGGTAGGGTTAGGGAAACCAACAAGGGATGATGAAGCCCTCAGGGAACTAGCAAGAGCAAGGAGCCATTATCACCTCTATATGTAAAGAGTGTTATAAAAGCTGAGTTGTGTCCCCCACTCGAAAAATTCACGTTGCAGTCCTAAACCCCAGTACCTCAGAATGTGAACAAATTTGGAGATAGGGTCTTTATGGAGGTAAGTTAAAATGAGGTCATTAGGGTGAACTCTAATCCATTATGCCTAATGTCCTACAAGACGAAATTTGGGCATAGACATGTACAGAGGGAAGAGGATATGAAGACATAGGGAGAAAATTGCCATCTACAAGCCAAGGAGAGGGATCTGGAACAGATCCTTCCCTCATTGCCATCAGAAGAAACCCACCCTGCCGACACTTTGATCTCGAACTTCTAGCTTCCAGAAATATGAAAAAATACATTTCTGTTGTTTAAGCCACTCAGTCTGTGGTACATAACTATGTTACGGCAGCCCTACTGAACTAATACAAAGAGGAAAGAGAAGGGAGCTGCTGTAAGTACCTGACAAGAACTATAATAGCTATGGGAGTGAGGCCATGACAAACCTATGGCCTTAGGGAGAAGAATACAGCTACTGACAAACCACACCATAGCTGGGGGAATAACTCTCCCAACCTCTCTTTCCTGCCCTCAGATCTTCTGTCTGTCTCCCAGTAGCCTAAGCAGAAGCTCAAGAGAAAGGGAGCTTGGGTGACAAAGTCTGTAGTGGTCAGCTTCTCAGGACACAGAGCAAAGTAAGAGTGATTCTGGAGGTGAAAATGGGGAACATACAGCAAATATGTCTAAGACGTTTCTCAAATGTAACAGGCCAAAAACAGACTATTGTTTCCTACTATCAAATCTGCTTCTTCCCTAGTCATCCATCTCAGTAAATGCAACTCCATTCTTCTAGGTACTCAGGCCAAAAATCTTGATGCCATTCTTGACTCCATCAACAAATTCTATTTGCCCTACCTTAGAAATTTCCAGAATCTAACCACCTCTTATCATCCCCACATAGAAGCTTATCTTCAGCACAACCTCTGGTTCACACCTGTCTGCTGCTATTCCCCTCCCCCCTGCCCCCAGACCAGGTTTTATCTTTTCCAAAGCTGCGTTTGAGTGGGACCCCATCTCAATCATGGATCACATGAGAGGAATCTCCCAGACCCAACACCTCTCCAGGTGTTAGGGAAGCCATCTCAGGGTGAGGTTACTCACGCCGCCTCAGCTCCAGAATACAAGCCTTCATCGTCTCCTCTCAGAAAGCTCCAGCCTACCCACTTGATGGGCTTCCACCTTCAAAGCACAGGGACTCTCTCCTCGTGTCTCCCAGGCAAATTCTCCTCAATGACACATGCAAAATATATGCAAAAACATGTGTTGGTTTTCCCCCCAAAATTAAAATATTGCTTTTTCTGTATATAGAAATAATGCATTCTTATTATTAGAAAGTCAAGGAATTCAGTAAATTATAAGGAAGAAAGTAAAAAACCAATATCGCTGAAGTTCCACCACCCCGAGATATTCGTTATTACTGTTTATGTGACTATGATTTCACACGTTTTTAGGCACAGACATACACATATATATAATTTTATATAAAAGCGTTCACATTACCATGCCTTTTAAAAATTCTAAATATCTTTCCCCTGATGCTTCAATCTTTCTGTTTACTCACCTCTCCCTTCTCTTTCTCCTGACCCCTACACCTTATCTCGCCCCTTGACCCAGGAACCAAAGTTAACACTTTGTTATATAGTCTTCCATACTTCTTTCCATGCTCATGAGCCATGTGTGAATATTTAAATACATATATTGGGCTTTGTGGTAATTTATAGTACAAAACTTAGATTATGTAAAGAGGTCATATAAATTCTTGATGTTAATGTAAAGAGGTAAAGATATGTAAAGAGGTCATATCTAGTTACATAGCATGTGTCGTATGTATATGTAAAGGTTATAAAGACCTTTAGCTTTACAGGAAATGGCCAAACTCTTTTCCAGAGTGGCTGTACCATTTTACACGCCCACCAGCAATGTATGAGGGATCCACGTTCTCCCATTCTCACCAGCATTTGATATTGTCACTATTTGTTATTGTAACCATTTGGATAGGTGTGTAATGATATCTTATTATAGTTTTAATTTGCGTTTCCCAAATGGCTAATGAGGTTGAACATCTTTTCATGTGCTTATTTGCCATCTGTATATCCTCTTCAGTGAAATGTCTGTGCATGCCTTTTTCCCATTTTCTCATTGAATTTTTTTTTTTTAACTGTTAACTTTTGAGAGGTCTTTACATATTCAAGACACTGTGTTTTTGTTAGATATGTCGTTTGCAAACATTTTATCCCAGTGTGAATCTTGTTTTTTCATCCTTTTAAGAGGGTCGCTTGCAGAACAAGATTTTAATTTTGATGAAGTAAAATTTATGAATTTTTTCTTTTATGGATTGTGCTTTTGGCATCAAATATAATAACTCTTCACCTAGTCTTAGATCCTGAAGATTTTCTCTGATTTTTTCCTCAAAAGTTTTGTATTTTTGCATTTTATATTTGTCTGTGATCCATTTTGAGTTAATTTTTGCATAAGGTGTGAGACTTAGGTTGGGGTTCACTTTTTTGCCTGTGGATTTCCAATTGCTCCAGCACCATTGTCAAAAAAGCTATTTTCCCCCATCGAATTGCTTTTGCACCTCTGTCAAAAAGCAGTTAGGCACGTTAGCGTGGGGATATTTCTGGTTTCTCTATTCTATGTCCACTGACTTCTGTGTCTCGCCCTCTGCCAATACCACGTAGTCTTGATTAGTGTAGTTATATAGTATTCCTGAAATCACAGAAGCTGATTTCTCCCACTTTTCGCTTTCAAAATTGTTTTACCCATTCTAATTTCTTTCCCCTTCCACACACATTTTAGAATAATATTGCCTATATCTAGAAAAAAATATTGCATTAAACCTGTTTGTCAATTTGGGAGGATCTGAAGTCTTTACTGTGTTGGATTTTCCAATCCATGAATATATGTCTCTCCGTATATTTGGATCTTCTTTGATGTCCTTCATCAGTGTTTTATAGTTTTCATTACATAAGTTCTATGTATTTTTTGTTAGACTGATAGCTAAGTATTTAGTTTTGGGGGTGACTCTACATGGTATTATATTTTAAATTTCAGTGTCCTTGTGATCATTGCTAGAATATTGAAATATAGTTGACTCTTGTATGTTTATCCTGTATCGTGATCTTGCTGAATTCATTTTTTGGTTCTACAGGTCTTTTGTAGATGCCTTGGGATTTTCTATGAAAACAATCATGTCATCTGCAAATAGGCACAGTTTTATTTCTTCCTTTCTGCTATGAGTCTTTTATTTCCTTACCTTACTGTCCTGGTTAGAACTTCCAGCACTTTGGATGAGAGTGGTACGAGTGGACATTCTTCCCTTGTCACCAATTTTAGAGGAAAGCATTCAGTTTTTTACTATTAAGTATAATGTTAGCTGTAGGGTTTTTTTGTAGATGCTCTGGGTCAAATTAAGAAAGTTCCCCTTTATTCCTATTTTTCTGAGAGATTTTTTCAATAAATGGGTGTTAGATTTTTGTCAAATGGTTTTTTGCATCAATTGATATGATCCTGTGAGTTTTCTTCTTTAGCCTGTTAATATGGTGGATTACATTGCTTGATTTTCCAGTATTGAACCAGCCTTGTATCTCTGAAATAAACTCCACTTGGTCATGGTGTATACTTCCTTTTATATTTTGCTGAATTCTGCTAATTTTTGTTCAAGATTTTTATGTCTATATTCATGAGAGATATTGTTCTGTGGTTTTCCTCTTTTTGTACTGTCTCTGTTTTGGGTATGAAGGTAATACTAGCTTCATAAAATGAATGAGGAAGTGTTCTCTCCTCTTCTGTTTTTTGGAAGAGATTGTGTAGAATTGTTTTATTTCTTTAAATATTTGGTAGAATTTTCCAGTGAAACTATCTGGGCCTGGAGATTTATTTTTTGGGAGTTTTAAAGTTGTGAATTTAATTTCTTTAATAGTTACAGTACATTCAAATGATCTATTTCATATTAAGTGAATTGTGGTAGTTTGTGTTTTTCAAGATATTCGTCTATTTCATCCAGGTTATGTGTAGTTATTTGTAGCATCCCCTTATTATCCTTTTGATGTCTGCAGGGTTTATTACAGATGTCCCCGGTTTCATTACTGATATTGGTCATTTGTGTTTCCTCTCTCTTTTTCTTAGTCAGTCTTAGTCTTGCTAGTGGTTTTTCAATTTTATTGATTTTTTCCAAAGAACCAATTTTTTATTTCACTGTTTTTTTCCTATCATTTTTCTGTTTTCAAGTTCGTTGATTTTTGCTCTCTTTTTATTTTTATTATTTCCTTCCTTCTGCTCATTTTCCATTTACTTTGCTTTTCTTTTTCTAGTTTCTTGAGGCAAAAGCTTAAATTATTGATTTGAAACTCTCTTTCTTTTCTAATATAGGCATTTAGTGTATAAAGTTTCCTCTCAGCACTACTTTAGCTGTGTCCACAAATTTTTATATGTTGTATTTTCATTAGTTCAATGTATTTTTTATTTCTTTTTAAACTTCCTGTTGACCTAGGGGTTATTTAGGAATATGTTGCTTACTTTTCAAGAATTTGGAGATTTTCTTGCTATTGGGACAGGGGTGTTGAAGTCTCCAACTACAATTTTTAATTTGTCTGTTTCTCCTTATAGTTCATATCCATTTTAATTCACATATTTTGCATCTTTTTATTTTTGGTGCATACACATTTAGGATTCTACATCTTATTGATGTATTAACCCTTTTATCATGTAATATCCCTCTCTGACTTTAGTAATTTTCTTTACTCTGAAATCTGTTTTATCTGGTATTAATATAGCCACTCCTGCTTTCATTTTATTAATGTTGCATGCTGTATCTTTTTCCAATCTTTACTTTTAACCTACCTATGTTACTATAATTGAAGCGAGCTTGTTGTAGGTAGCATATATTTAGGTAATGTTTTTTAATCTACTCTGCCAACCACTGTCTTATAATTGATTCATTTATACCATTTACGTTTAATGTAATTATTGATATGTTAGGAGTTAAGTCTGCCTTTCATTTTTTGTTTTCTGTTTGTTCTTTGATTTTATTTCTGTTTTATTTTTCCTGCCTATGTGTGTGATACCTGAACACTTTTTGGAATTCAATTTTTATTTATTAATAGTGTTTCTGAGTGTATCTTTTTGTATAATTTTTGTGATGGTTGTTATAAGTATTATATTATATACACATAACTTATCAGAGTCTACTGGGTCTACATTTTACCAGTTCAAGTGAAATGTAGAAAAGTACCTCCTTGTATATTCCTTTATCCTCTCTCATTTAAAATATAATTATCCTAAGTATTTCCTCCTCATATATTTAGAACTTTTTCTCACAGTATTATTATCTTTTCTTTGATAGTCACATATAATTTAGTAAACTCAAGAGGAAAAGGAAAATGTAACATATTTGCCTATATTTTTACTTTTTGTAGTTATTTCTTCATTCCTTGTGTTCTAAGAATCTTTCTTCAATTATTTCTTTTCTCCTTAGAGAACTTCTTTTAGCCATCTGTTGGTTTTTGTACTATGAGACTCTGGATCTTATTTATACCTTTTTTTTTTTGTATTCTTCTTGTAATTCTATCTGTCTATCTATATCTACCTATCTATCTATCTATCTATCTATCTATCTATCTATCTATCTATCTATCATCTATCATCTATCTTATTGATCTGTTTCTCTGGAGAACTCTGACAATTATAGCAGTTTTTATCTAAACATTTTTTATCTTGCTAGTCTACTCCTTTCCTGGTCCTTTGGCTAAAGAGAATATAGGCTTTTGTTGGGCTTTTTTCATATGAGTCTGTTAGGATTTCTGGGTTGCTGGTTTCTTCACTGACAGGTCTAGGATATATGAGGAAAAAGAAAACCCAGGAAACTCACCACTGTAGTGTTCCTTGGGTCCTGGGGTCACTAGCTGGTCTACCTTCTTCTCTCCACATTTCTGAGTCTCCTTATGTTTGTTTGATACACAGTGTCTAGGATTTTTAGTTGTACTTAGTGGAGGGAATAGGGAAAATTATGTCTACTCCATTTTCCCAGAAGTGGTATTCTCCCATGTGTTCCTTTTTTTTTGTCTTTAATTTTTTTAGTGCAGCAACATTGGTTTATAACATTATATAAACTTTGGGTATACATCATTATATTTCAATTTGTGTGTAGATTACATCACGTTCACCACCCAAAGACTGATTACAATCCATCACCACACACATGTGCCTAATCACCCTCACTCTCCTCCCTCCTCGCCTTCCCCTCTGGTAACCACCAATCCAATCTCTGTCTCTATGTGTTTATTTGTAGTTGTTTTTATCTTCTATTTATGTGTGAGATCATATGGTATTTGACTTTGTCCCTCTTACATATTTCGCTTAGCATAATACCTTCAAGGTCAGTCCATGTTGTCACAAATGGCCAGATTTGGTCCTTTTTTATGGCTCAGTAGTATTCCATTGTGTATATATACTACATACCACATCTTCTTTATCCATTCGTCCCTTGATGGGCACCTAGGTTGCTTCCAAGTCTTGGCTATTGTGAATAATGTTGCAATGAACATAGGAGTGCGTATATCTTTACGCATTTGTGTTTTCACATTCTTTGGATAAATACCCAGCAGTGGAATAGCTGGATCGTATGGTAGTTTTAGCCTGAATTTCTTGAGGAATCTCCATACAGTTTTCCATGATGGCTGCACAAGTTTGCACTCCCACCAGCAGTGTATGCGAGTTCCCTTTTCTCCACATCCTCTCCAAAACTTGTTATTTCCTGTTTTGTTAATTATAGCCATTCTGAGCCACATCTTTTCACGTGCTTGTTGGCCATCTGTATGTCTTCTTTGGAGAAATGATTGTTCAGATCTTTTGCCTATTTTTTTAATTGGATTCTTAGTTTTTTGTTGTTGAGATGCATGAGTTCTTTATATATTTTGGATATGAACCACTTATCAGATATACGGTTTGCAAATATCTTCTCCCAACTGTTAGGTGGTCTTTTCATTGTGTTGATGGTTTCCTTTGCTGTGCAGAAGCTTTTTAGCTTGATGTAGTCACATTTGTTTATTTTTTCTGTTGTTTCCTTGCCCAGTTGGATGTGGTACTTGAAATATGCTGCTAAGACCAATGTCGAGGAGCATACTGCCTATGTTTGCTTCTAGAATTTTCATGGTTTCAGGTCTTACATTCAAGTCTTTAATCCATTTTGAGTTAATTTTTGTGTATGGTATGAGATAATGGTCTACTTTCGTTCTTTTGCATGTGGCTGTCCAGTTTTCCCAACACCATTTCTTGAAGAGACTTTCCTTTCTCCATTGTATATTTTGGGCTCCCTTGTCAAAAATTAGCTGTCCATAGACATGTGAGTTTATTTCTGGGCTCTCGATTCAATTCCATTGATCTGTGTGTCTGTTTTCATGCCAGTACTGTGCTGTTTGGATTACTATAGCTTTGTAGTATATTTTGAAGTTAGGGAGTGTGAAACCTCCAGATTTGTTCTTTTTTCTCAGGATTCCCTTGGCTATGCAGGATCTTTTGTTGTTCCATATAAATTTTAAGATTCTTTGTACTATTTCTGTAAAAAAGTTCATTGGAACTTTGATGAAGATTGCATTGAGTCTGTAGATTGCTTTAGGAAGTATGGACGTTTTAACTATGTTAATTCTTCCAATCCAAGAGTACGGATTATCTTTCCATTTTTTTGTGTCTTCTTCTATTTCTTTCAACAATGTCTTACAGTTTTCAGTGTGCACGTCTTTCACCTCTTTGGTTAAGTTTATTCCTAGGTATTTTATTCTTTTTGTTGCAATTGTAAATGGGATTATATTCTTAATTTCTCTTTCTGCCACTTCATTGTTAGTATATAGAAATGCAACTGATTTTTGTATGTTGATTTTGTATCCTGCAACTTTACCATATTCATTTATTACTTCTAAAAGTTTTTTGGTGGATTCTTTAGAAATATAAAATCATGTCATCTGCAAATAGTCAGTTTTACTTCTTCCTTTCCAATTTGGACCCCTTTTATTTCTTTTTCTTGCCTGATTGCTCTGGCTAGGATTTCCAATACTGTGTTAAATAAGAATGGTTAAAGTGGGCATCCTTGCCTGGTTCCTGTTCTTAGAGGGACAGTTTCCAGTTTTTCTCCATTGAGTATGATATTAGCTGTGGGTTTTTCATATATGGCCTTTATTATGTTGAGGTACTTTCTTTCTATACCCATTTAATTGAGAGTTTTTATCATAAATGGATGCTGGATCTTGTCAAATGCTTTCTCTGCATCTATTAAGATGATCATGTGATTTTTATTCTTCATTTTGTTAATGTGGTGTATCACATTGATTGATTTGTGGGTGTTGAACCATCCTTGCATCCCTGAAATAAATCCCACTTGGTCATGGTGTATGATCTTTTTAATGTATTGTATTCGATTTGCTAGTATTTTGTTGAGGATTTTTGCATCAATGTTCATCAGTGACATTGGCCTGTAATTTTCTTTTCTTGTGGTGTCCTTGTCTGATTTTGGTATCAGGGTAATGTTGGCTTCATAGAATGACTTAGGACGCTTCCCCTCCTCTTCAATTTTTGGAAGAGAATGAGAAGGATAGGTTTTATGTCTCCTTTGAATTTTTGGTAGAATTCACCAGGGAAGCTGTCTGGTCCTGGACTTTTATTTTGTGGGAGGTTTTTGATTACTGTTTTGATCACCTTACTAGTGATTGGTCTATTCAAATTCTCTATTTCTTCTTGATTCAATTTTGGAACGTTGTATAATTCTAAGAATTTATCCATTTCTTCTAGATTATCCAATTTGTTGGTGTATAGCTTTTCCTAGTAGTTTCTTATAATCTTTTGTATTTCTGAGGTGTTCATTGTAATTTCTCCTCTTTCATTTCTGACTTTATATATTTGAGCCTTCTCTCTTTTTTTCTTGGTGAGTCTAGCTAAAGGCTTGTCAATTTTGTTTATCTTTTCAAAGAACCAGCTTTATTTTCCTTGATTTTTTTCTATTTTTTTTAAGTCTCATTTATTTCTGCTCTGATTTTTATTATTTCCTTCTTTCTGCTGATTTGGGGCTTTGTTTGTTCTTCTTTTTCCAGTTCCTTTAGGTGCACTGTTAGATTATGTGAGACTTTTCTTGTTTGTTGAGGTAGGCCTGTATTGTTATAAACTTCCCTCTTAGAACCACTTTTGCCGTGTCCCATACATTTTCGCATGTTATATTTTCATTTTCATTTGTCTCCAGGTACATTTTGATTTCTCCTTTGATTTCTTCATTGACCCAATCGTTGTTTAGTAGCATTTTGTTTAATCTCCACATATTTGTGGCTTTTCTGATTTTCTTCCTGTAGTTGATTTCTAGTTTCATACCGTTGTGGTCAGAAAAGATGCTTGGTATTCTTTCAGTCTTCTTAAATTTATCAAGACTTGTTTTGTGGCCTAATATGGTGATCTATCCTGGAGAATGATCCACATGCATTTGAAAAGAATGTATATTATGTGGTTTTTGGATGGAATGTTCTGTGTATATCTACTAAGTCCATCTGGTCTAGTGTGTCATTTAAGGCCAATGTTTCTTTATTGGCCTTCTGTTTGGATGATCTATCTCCATTGATGCATGTGGAGTGTTCAAGTCCCGTACTATTATTGTGTTACTGTCTATTTCTCCTTTTATGTCTGTTAATAATTGCTTTATATATTTAGGTGCTCCTATGTTGGATGCATAGATATTTACAAGTGTTATATCTCTTGTTGGATTTTTCCCTTTGTCATTATTTAGTGCCCTTATTTGTCTCTTGTTACAGTTTTTGTCTTAAAGTCTATTTTGTCTGAGATAAATATTGCTACCCCAGCCTTCTTTTCATTGCCATTTGCATGGAGTATCTTTTTCCATCCATTCACTTTCAATTTGTGAGTGTATTTAGGTCTGAAATGTGTCTCTTGTATGAAACATATATAGGGGTCTTGTTTTTTTAGCCAATCGGCCACCCTATGCCTTTTCATTGGTGTGTTTAGTCCATTGACATTTAAAGTTGCTATTGATAAAAATGTACTTATTGCCATTTTGTTACTTTTTTTCTGGGTGTTTTAGTAGTTCTTCTCTGTTCCTTTCTTCTTCTCTTGTTCTCTTCCTTCATGGTTTGATGCCTTTCTTTAGTATTATGTTTGGGTTCCTTTCTTGTAGTTTTTTGTGTATTATAGGTTTCTGGTTTGTGATTACCATGAGGTTCATGTATAATAACCTACGTATATAGCAACCTATATTAAGTTGATGGTCTCTTTAGTTTGACCTCTTACTAAAAGCTCTAATCTTTTACTCCCTTCATCCCACATTTTATGTTTTTGATATCATATCTAACCTCTTTTTGTGTGTGTGTATATCAGTTACCATCTTATCATGGAAGTAGACAATTTTAGTACTTTTGTATTTTGACCTTCATAGGTGGCTGATCTGCTACTTTTATTGTATATTTGCCTTTAACAGTGATTTTATTGCTTTTTACTTTGTTTTTGGTAATTTTCTTATTCTGATTTGTGGTCTTCTCTTTTCCACTTAAATAAGTCCCTTTAGCATTTCTTATAAAGCTGGTTTCTTGGTGATAAACTCCTTTAGTTTTTGTTTGTTGGGGAAACTCTTTATCTCTCCTTCCATTCTGAATGACCATGTGTTCTTTTAAGTCATGTTATCCAATTTAAAAAATTGAGACATTAATTGAAATTGTATTAACTAATGTATTTAACTTTTGAGAAATCCATGTGCTGTTAGGAACAAGAAATGGATGCTACATGGCCACAAAACATCACAAGTGCCCTGTATGCCCCCACAGTGCCTCACACAGTGCTGAGAACATACTAGGCACCCCTGAAACTTGCAGTTTAATGTGTTCACTTATGACTGTTCAATGATCATTCTGGTCATGCTTCTTTGATCACTTATCTCTATTAACATGCACTGAGGCAATCATTTGGAAACAAGTCCCTGGAAAACTTCACCCAATTGAGTTTTACACAGTATCTTTCCATCCATACTCAGCCTGAAAAATCACAATGAAAACAATAGAACCAGAAAAAACACGGAAATTCTCTACAGACACTTGACAACCAACTAGCCACCCCATGCAGGGAGGCTTGGTAGTCTAGCTACCTCTGCCCAACTCCCAGGCAATGTGTCCAGGGGTCCCAAATGATACAAAGATCTAAAAATGTTGACTAGAAGGGAGCAGGGTAATCTGGGGACAATTGCTACAATATGGAAGTCAGCCAATAGACTTTAACTCTCATTTTTATAAGTATTTCTATATAACATCTCACTTTCTCACTTCTTCTCAAAGGCGGGGTTCTAGCTTATTCTTTTTTACGTTTTCTGTGTGTCTTTCAATGAAGTGATCAGAAACATATGGTTTGGATTCCTGAGCAAAGACCCTTCTGCAGAGGTCTTCTATGTGTAGCATCTAGTTGGAGTCTCTCTTCCAGAGACAGAAAATGAAACTCTCATGTATCTATTCCCTAGAATGTAAAACCACCACTTGACTGCTAGTCTTGTCACTTGGAAAGTGTTAATTGGTATTAGTTTAAGGCAGAGCATCTTGGCCTTCATTAATATTGTGTCCCTGTTCTTTTTTGCCACAGAGAAAGCACTGTTGTAATTGAAAGGCAGCTCCACGGCTTCCCAGGTGGAGATGAGAGAAGTATTGCTAATTTGTTCGGTGTCGCATCTGCTTTGTTCTTCCTTAGACAGAAGGGGAAAGTCAAAGCTTCCAGGTAGCCTGCAGGGGGGAAGAAGTGTTCCTGGTCCCAGCTGTTGCCTAGGAACTCAGGTAATTCCAGAGAGCAAAGGACAGTCCCTACCAAAAACCTTCACGGTAAAGTGTAATCATTCCTTTTTCATGATAAGAAGATATTATTCCAATTCCTTCCTTCATTCATTCTTTCACTCACAAAAATATGTACGAGGACCCAAGATGTGACAGGCACTACTCTAGGCGCTGGGGACATACCCATGAACAAGACAGACAGGGCTCCTCTCTTTAGACAACTCACATGCTGGTGAGGGAGAAAGATATATGATGTGATTTCAGTTACTAATAAGAGTTATAAAGAAATGCAATGCAAGAAGATGGTAATGATGGGACAAGTGTGCTGTTTCAGATCGAATGGCCAGTGTGGCCTCTTGAAGGGGTGACATTTGAGCAGAGACCTGAATGAAGTGAAGAAGCAAGCAATGCAAAGTTGTAAGGGCAGAGATTTCATGACGAATTTCGTGACGAATGCAAAGGCCTGGAGACAGGATATTGCTGGGTATGTTTGAAAATCAGCAATTCCAGTGCAGTATCCCTCTTACACCAGGCAAGAGAGGCCCCTGTCCTCAGCCTCTGCTTCAGAAAGCCTTGCATATCACTAACACACACCCACACACACACCCACACACACACCCACACACACACACAAATGACAAACATAGATGCCTCCATTACACAGAAACTGGTGATGTGTGCTGGTTACAGCACAACCTGTAATTTTAAAGAGCTGCCTTCGTGACTCGCTCTATCCAGGTTCCAGAGGATTCTTTCTCTGTATCGCTTGCCCTATGTCCTCAGAACAAAAGGCAACTGTGTCTGACTGCAAAGGTTTGAGGTTTGCTGAGCTGACACACAGCTTCAGAATGCAGTGAGTGAGGGCTTGAGACATGGAAGCACTTTGGCTTATAAAAAAGACAAATTAATTAACTTGTCAAATCCTTTTTCTCAGAACACATAAATACAATTGATTCTTGCATAATGAAGGTTGTTTCTCAGTAGCACCAAGCATCCATTTTCTTGCTTCTTTTCCAATTTCATTTCCTGGCTCTAGCAGTGTGCACAAATTAGGGTGGTATTTGCAAGTTACATATGAAAGCTGAGGAACATTTTGCAAAATTAAACAATATATATTTCTCCTAAGTTTGTATGTATGTAGGTCCAGATGTAACAGATATGAACCATGATACTGAGACAACTAGATAAACATTAAACTCTAGAATTGTGCATATTTTACATTATAAAAATATTAAATATTTCATTAAATTTTCAAAAAATTAAATAAAATTTTAGCTTTATTAATTTCATCCAAAATTTTAATGGTCATTAATTATATTTTGTATTTGCCTTTTAATCTTAATAGATAATTTGACTATTTCAGAAGAAAACTAACTTTTGAAGACATAAAAAACATTTAATCTTTCAATTTTATTTTTATTAAACACACAGATATATTCAATGATAATTAAATTCAGATGTCTGATATTTTACAGACCTTTAGTTATATAAATCCATAAACTGTAGCTTCACACATAGTTTTTTTTTGCTTTTGTCATTAGAAAGTTATGTTTGCCAAAATAGGAGAAGGAAATGTATTTTGTTTAACGTTCTACTGGCTTGATTTATAATTTTGAATATTTAGATATGTGAAATGTGGTCCTCAACTTTTACCTCTTGCCTGAGTCCTACAAATGTTAGGGGAGAATCTGGGCCAATGAACCTAGAGCCTTGGCTGGTTCACACAGGGCCAAGTAGGCCATGGTAAGGAGTTGGGACTTGATACCAAGTTTTGATGGGAAGCCATTAGATGGTTCTGAACTGGGTAGTAGCCAACTGGGAGCTCATTCCTATTGTGTAGGACCAACTCAACTTTGATTTTTGGAAACCAACGTATCAGATTAAGGATTTCTCCACCCGCCACCACTCTTGACTACAAACACTAGAACTGTTATGTTGTCATCAGGATTCCAGAACCATGGTAGACCATACCACCAACGTTCAGGGAGTAGTCTGGTTCGTCTAACACATAGGGCACAGCTGAAGTGCAACAGAGCATTTTGGTAAAGAAGGGATTTCCCTGTGACACAATTCCCTTTTGGGAGGTCTTGACCTTGCTCATGCATACAATGAATGTAACAGATTGATTTTCCAGGATGAATCTATGCTATATTCAGACAGTATATTCTCTGCAATCAGCCTGTCTGCTTTAAATCATGGCGCCTCCACTTTCTGTATGACCTTGGACAATTTACTTGACTTCTTTCTATCCCTAAGGAGCTTAAGGATAGCATCTGCCTCATAGGATTGTTGCAAAGATTAAGTGACATAAACTACATTCAAAATTTAGAACAAGGCGCAGCATATATTAAGCACTTAAAAATTTTAGTTATTTATCACTATTTTCATCTTCTTGGTTATCAAGTGATAAGACTGAAAAAGCAAGATTTCAATTCTGTGAATTTTTTTTAATTGAACAATTCATGAAGAAGTGGGCTTTCCACAGTTGGCAGTATTCAGGCAGGGGCTGCATAATTATCTTTGTGGAGGATTGTAGAGGTAAGCACAGCCTAAGAGGGAAATTGAATTTCGTGAGCTCTCTTCTAGTGTCAAGATTCTATGATTCTTACTATGAATTCAGCTTCCTGTGGGTGCTGCAGCCTTGCAGAGTTTATAACCTCACTGGAGAGATTAAAATGACTCACACAAAGTAGGTAACAAAAAAGGAGAAGGTGATCCTGATAAGAGGCACTGACGGTGAATGGGTCAGAGGAGGGGTCCATGTAGAAAGCAGGCAGGAAGACTTCATGGACCAGTGGGATTTTCCTCAACTCATAACAGAGAGATACCTTGGTTGGGGAGAGAGGAAGGAGGAGAGTGTTCAAGGAATGCCTATGTCATGGCCCCCAACCTGTCCCACCAAGTTAGAGCTTCACAGGCCCCCCCAATCCCCATCCTCCCCCCCTCACCCCGCTATTCATGCTGCATTAGCAGCCCCTTCATCCTGCAGCTCTCAGGGGACAGAGGCCCAGGCTTTGAGGAACACCTGTGGATGCTTGATAGACAGCAGACGTGAGGTGAATTTCCCCTCTTCTATACTGGGGTTTGGACTGTTCCTCATTCCCCTTATCCCAGTGAGCCGCTCCAGTTCCATTATTGACAATGCTGCATAGAACCTTGCTACTCAGAGTGAGGTCCAAGGACCAGCCGCTTTGGCTTGTTAGAGATGGAGCATCTCCAGCCTAAAACCTACTGAATCAGAATCTGCATTTGAATAAGAGCCGCAGGCGTGTTGTATGCACATTGAAGTGTGAAAAGCACTTTTGCAACAGTGGTTTTCAAATATGGGAGAGCTGAAAGAGATGCTATCTGGGGGAGCTGGATTCCACCTGGGGAAGCTGAAGGGAACTTCAGGTCCCTCAGGCCTACTGAATCAGAATCTCCAGAGATGGGTTCTTGGTGTCTGTATTTTTTTAACGTGTAATTTTAAAAATAGGGAGCAAATGTGAAAATCAATCAGGCTTGGAAATCACTGCTTTAGGGGAAAATCCAGGTGTAGTTCAGACATTCAGGACTCAGAATCACCAAGTAGCACCAAACTGTACCAATTGTGGAAAAAAAATTATGTTGAGCCCCAAACGATTAGGAGGACCTGCAGAAGACACCCAACCTCGCTGAAGCCCTGGGGAGTGCTCCTTGTAGGACTTGGCAGGATATTTTTCTCATCTGTAAAGTGGGGATATTAAAGTATCAACCTCGTAAAGTTGTTAAACACACACACTCTCTCTCTCCCTCTCTTTCTCTCTCAATGAAACAAAGCTCTTTAATTCTTGCTAAAGTTGATAAACTGGAAACAGCTGTTCACTTCTACCTGGACTATTCTTCCCACAGACATCCCCACGGCTCACAACGGTGCTCCTTCAGCTGTCTGCTCAACATCATCTCATCCTGGTCAGGCTTTCCCTGACTTCCTCACATAAAATAGCACAACTTGCCACCATTGTCATCACCATTTTTTATTCTTTTACTCCTCTTTTTATTCTTCTTCATAGCATTTATCCTTGTCTGACACTTCAGATATTTATTTGATAACTGTCTCCGTCAACTCAATTTTGAGGTCCATAAGGAAGAGACTTTGTCTTTCTCTCCACTGTTACTTCCCCATTGCTAGAAGAGTGCCAAGCAAGGATACAGTTGGCATCAGTAAATATTAATTGGATGATTGAATTAATAAATGCACTTTGATACTAATATCCCTTGACTCTTCAAGTAATCCAAAAGCTAGGGAGAGAAGTCAAGATGGCGGCATAAACAGACACTGAACTCACCTCCTCCCGCAGACACAGCCAATTTACAACTACTCGCGGAAAAATTAACCCTGAGACAAAACTGAAAACTGGATAAGAGGAACTCCTGCAACAAATGACAATCCTAATTGAGGTGGAAGAGGCAGAAATTCCCTTCTGGAGAGGAAAAACGCTGCCTTCACAAGCCGCAGCACCTCACGGCCGCCCAGGAGCAACACAAAGGTATGCAGCCCTCCCTGGAGGAGCGGGGACCTGAGCCGGGTCTGCCCCCACTGTGGGCATTTTGTGGACCCAGCACAATAGAGACAAGTGGCATAATATCTGACTTTGCCTGCTACTAAAACACTGGGGAGTATACCCAGAAAAGCTGGTTCACAGAGAAATTAAAACCGGCTCTTAAAGGGCCCACATGCAAATGCACCCGTTTCAGAAAGCAACCTAAAATCACCAGAAAGAAAGGTGCACAGTGCTTTGGTGAAAAGAGACTCACCTGATAAGCTCTGAGTGCATCGCAGTGAGAGGTGAGACCTCTCCAGGGACTGGGACATTGGCGGCGGCCATTGTTGTGGCCAGGTGTGGGTGTGCTGACACAGACTCCACTGAAGTTCTTCCTGGGGCCTGCTAGCCCAGGTCTGCCCCACCCTCTAGAGCACTGATTTAATCCAGCTTAGCCAGGGCAGGCAGCCCACCCTAGAGACTGGCCCCACCCAACAACAAGCCCTCAGGCAACTTGTGGGCCTGCATAGATTGGTGACTGGATTCTCTGCAGCCTGGCAACTGAGCCCACTTCAGTGGGGCAGGGCGTGCACAAGGAGCGAGTGGAGAGTGTGGGACAATAGGTGGAGTGTGTGGGGCTCCCACCGTGGAGAGACTGGGTCCACTTCAGGAGGTTGGGGTGCACACAGGGCAGGACTGTGTTGACTGTGTGTGTGGACCTGTGGGCAGCGGGTCTTGTCAGCTGCAGAAGACTTGTGCTTCTCAAAGACCCACATGGGGGTTTGCCCCACCTTCCAAAGCCTGAAACAATTGGGTGCTCCCGTGCCTGAGGCCAGCCGCACCCAGCTGCAATCCTCAGAGACCTGACAAGAGACCTAAAGGCTGGAGGCTTATAGCAATTGTAAGCCCCTGAGCCTAACAACCTGCCATGCTGGAGGCCTACTCACTTAAAAGAAATACTGCAACACAAATGTGCTATTAGAACTTGCAGCCAACTGCACTGGGTCTCCCCACACCTGATAAAGAGACTGAAGGGCCCACAACAACTACAAGTAGTTGAGCATTACAACAGCTGGCCAGGAGCATAACTGGGCCTCCCTGGTTGCCTACAGGGAGAGCAAACACGCCACAACAGAAGGACACATGTAGCCCACATAAGGGTCACCCCTGGAACATTGAGAACTGAGGGAAGCACACTGCAGGCCTCCTAAGGCATCATTTATGTAAGGTCACCTATCCAAGAGCAGGAGACATAGCTGACCTACCTAATACATAGACACAAGCACAGAGAAAGAGGCAAAATGGGGAGGCAAAGGAATACATTCCAAGTAAGGGAACAGGACAAAACCTCAGAAAAGGAAGTAAGTGAAACAGAAATGAGCAACCTACCCAACAGAGAGTTCAAACAAAGAGTGTTAAGGATGCTCACTGATCTGGGGAGAAGAATAGATGAACTCAGTGAGAATGTCAACAAAGAAATGGAAAATATAAAAAAGAACCATTCAGAAATGAAGAATACAATCCTGGAAATGAAAAATTCACTAGAGGGACTCAAAAGCAGAGTAGAGGATACAGAAGAACGGATCTGTGAGCTGGATGAAAGACTAGAAGAAATTACCCAAGCTGAACAGGTAAAAGAGAAAAGAATTAAAAAGAGTGAGGACAGTCTAAGGGACCTCTGGGACAACATCAAGCGCACTAACATCCATGTTATAGGTGTCCTGGAAGGAGAAGAGCGAGACAAAGGGGCAGAGAATCTATTTCAAGAAATAATAGATGAAAACTTCCCTAACCTAAGGAAGGAAACAGACATCCATGTACAGAAAGCACAGAGAGCCCCAAACAAGATAAACCCAAAGAGGCCCACACCAAGACACATCATAATCAAAATGTCCAGAATTAAAGACAAAGAGAGAATCCTAAAAGCCGCAAGAGAAAGACAAGTTACATACAAGGAAACCCCATAAGGCTATCAGCTGACTTCTCAGCAGAAACCTTACAGGCTAGAAGAGAGTGGCATGATATATTTAAAGTGCTAAAAGGAAAAAACTTACAGCCAAGAATACTCTACCCAGCAGGGTTATCATTCAAAATGGAAGGAGAAATCAAAAATTTCCCAGACAAGAAAAAATTAAAGGAGTTTGTCACCAAGAAACCAGTGCTACAAGAAATGTTAAAGGGACTGATTTAAGGGGAAAAGAGAAGACCACAAATAGGAAAAATGATCTATTTCCATGATAAGAGGGTAATGGATACAAATGCACAAAAAAGAGGTTAGATATGATACCAAAAACATAAAAGGAGGGAAGAGGGGAGTTAAAGAGTAGAGCTTTCAGACAGAGGTCAAACTAAAGAGACCATCAATTCTGTATAGAAGGAGAAAGGAACAGAGAAGGACTACCAAAACACTGAGAAAAAAAAAAGTTAAAAAACGGCAGTAAGTACACACTTATCAATAGCTACTTTAAACATCAATGGACTAAATGCTCCAATTAAAAGGCGTAGGGTGGCTGATTGGATAAAAAAACAAGACCCATATATGTGCTGCATACAAGAGACACACTTCAGACCTAAAGACACTCACAAACTGAAAATGAAGGGATGGAAAAAGATACTCCACGCAAATGGCAATGGAAAGAAAGCTGGGGTAGTAGTACTCATATCAGACAAGATAGACTTTAAAACAAAAACTGTAAAAAGAGACAAAGAAGGGCATTACATAATGATCAAGGGAACAATCCAACAAGAGGATACAACACTTGTAAATATCTACGCACCCAACGTAGGTGCACCTAAATATATAAAGCAATTATTAACAGACATAAAAAGAGAAATAGACAGTAACACAATAATAGTAGGGGACTTTAACACTCCACTTACACCAATGGATAGATCATCCAAACAGAAGATCAATAAGGAAACATTGGCCTTAAATGACACACTAGAACAGATGGACCTAGTAGATATATACAGAGCATTCCATCCTAAAACCTAAGAAATCACGTTCTTTTCAAAAGCTAATGGGTCTCTACAAAATCCCACCCATGTATTGTCTTCTGTGTGACGTCTTCCTGACGGACTTCTCCTCCCCTAGAGGGAGCTAATGATCTCTTCCTTTGTATTTTATATATTCTTTCCTCTTATTATTCATTAGTCACTATATCTTTTTCAACTTCTCTAAAGACTACGAGCTCCTCAAGAGCAAGAACCATTTCTAACTCATCTTTGTGCCACTGGTCCTAGTGTTTGTTGAATGAAAAATGAGTGAATTTTCCCACCATGAAAGTTGAGCTCATATATATATTCAACAAAAGGGTCTTTCTGATTCCAGAGTTGCAGCTGAGGAAGAAGGGAAACAAAACAAAACAGATCCTCTTAAGGAGCTGTTGGATTCCATTCCTGAATTCCCACTCCTAGATCACATCCCTCTATCAAGATCAAAATAAAAGCCCATTGCTTTCATCATGAAGAGTGATGCCAATAAGCTTAGAGCAAAGCAGGGGAAACCTGATTCTGCCAAGGGGACAGCAAAGTCCAGAAGCCAGCAGAAAGATTCCCAATTTTGCAGCAATATTGCGGCCTCTGAGAGTCTCCAGGATAAGAGGCCAACTGCATCAATCTTTCAGCAGATCTATTGTTAAATCTGTTAAAAGAAGCATACAAAGTACATTTATTTCCAAGTGCCCCAGCTGCTGTACTAAATAATAAAGAAAAGAAGGAGAAAGGAGACAGAGAATTCAATTGCTCTTTGCCTGGCAAGCTCTTCAGTCCTTGTAGTAAAGGCTGCCAAGCCTGTTCTTACCTGGGACTTTGTCAGACCCAGGAAGCTGCTTTCCACAGGGCAGTAAGTTTTGGCAAGGTGGTACAGTGTACCCTCACCTTCAAACACTCTTGAATATTAATTCAAAGCCTTATATGTCACCATTTAGAAGGATTGATGAAAATCTATTTATGCTGTTTTAAAATTTGACTTTACCAAATCCTTTTGTTTAAAAAGCTAGAGTTTTCTTTCATTTTAAGAAAATGTTGTTTTAGTATCTTGAAAAAGTCCTTCACATTCTTACTAAAAGGTTTATATTTAAAAAGATTGTCTCTGTCTCACATAAGATGAAACTAGTTTCCTCAATCTTTTTCATACAGTCAATATTTCCTGAATACCCAGGTACTAGACACCACTATAAGCACAGACAAAGTGGAGTTTCTCTTTAGTGGGGGAGACATTCTAATGCAAGGAAGTAAAGATCTGCCAATACCACTGTGATGAAGAACTTAACGGTGATAAAAATTAAGGAAGGAAATGCACATCGTCTAGTCATTAATTCCAAAATGCACCTAATTACTGGGCTTCTGCTATTATATACTTACCACATATAAACATTTTCTATCTAGTCATCACTAAATATGTCCCCTGTGCAAGTCACAAAATAAACCAGCCTCAAGCCTGAGCAGGGAGATACACCCTCTGCCCTATTGCTTGCAAATGAGCTGATGAACATTCGGTTGCTGTTCCCCATTTAATTAATTCTGATGGGCTATTGATGTACCACAACTGTTTGTCCTAATAATGAGCTCCAAAATTAGAACGACTGCAACCCACTTAGACAGCTGCCACAGAAAATAAGCATTTGAAAATGCTCTTGGTCAAGGCAATGGTGTAGAAATGGCTGTAGTTCAGCAGCAAATTCACATGATTATGTCACATGAGTTTTATTTTTCCATTTCAAGCATAGTTAACATACCAGCAGTGATGACCGCAAGAACCGTTACTAGCTGTAGAGTTAAGACTGCTACTTCATATCAGTATAGCAAGGATAAACATACAGCCTGAAGTGTGCTAATTGTGGAGTCGATACAGCAACAGGCATTGAACAATTTAGGTCAGTTCCTTGCAACGTTTAATTAGACTAATATATCTGTTTGCAATTAATAACAGATGTGACAAGCTAATGTGTCCATGTACAGACAAATTAACCTCTGCCCATCAGCTGCTAGGATCTGTGAGAAAGCTGCCATGTTTTGCTTCTATCCATCTGAGTCTAAAGAAAACTGCAGGATAATTATAAACATAGATGTTAATAGAATATACACTTCAAACGAAGCACTGTCCATAGGAAACCATTTTTCAGGCAGGCTTTTAACATTGACAACAAGCATGAACATCTGTGTTACCCTTTACATTTTATAAACTATGATCACATAGGTTATGTTTTTATTTACCTGATCATAGAAATGATTCTGTAATTTTTCTACTGTTTTAAAAGAGACCTTCTCCTAATGCAGTTAAGTCTTAAGTTATTGAAATTTGGTGTTATCTCCTCAAAATACATATTTATATATTGTAGCTGGTAGCAATGCCCATTTCCCTACTTCAATTAATTGTCATTACCCAGTTCTGAAAGGAGAACTCGGGGAACAAGACAAATTTTCACTGGGCAGGACTTTTGAAAGACAGGGATTCTGGGTGTTGGTTTTGTTTGGTGGGAAAGAAGGTCAAGGGCAGGACTCAACTGCCCATCATTGCTACTCCTCCCAGCCTTCCTTCAGAAAAGCCATGGGCCTTCCCATGGAGGAAATACCCAGACTGTCCCAGTGCTGAGTCAGCTAGCCTTTCGGGGTAAGAGAAGAATTAGGTCTTCATACTTGGTCTCTGAATGGTTGGCAAGGAGCCCAAAGTGGGAGCAGGGCTTACAAATTACCATCTCCCAGGGGCATTGGGGCTGGAGTCATAGAGGCTCTTAAAGATGTGACTTCAAGTCAAACTTCCTTCCCACTCCGTGAGCTGAAGCCAGCTCCCACAGCCCTCCCGGCATCGCTCATGCTCCTGGCCTGTGCCAGTGACCCTCGAATTTAGCAGGAAACTTGGGATAGTGTGAGAAATGCCCTGCTGCATTTCCACAGCATCCAATGACATATTCCCACTCCATCGTACAGTGTTTATGTGGACAGGTCTTGAAAATCAACTGTGTGAAGTAGAACTAGGAAAGTGATTTTGGCGTTGGAAACCCCCACAAGTCAAAACTCCTGCCAAGTGAAGAAGCTCAGCTTGAGACATCAAAAATTTCAGAGGGATACGGGAAATGGGTGAATGCAAAAAGGATAAGGCCCCTGGGATCATTGAGTCTCAAGAAGAGAAAGAAATGGGTCACTTAATGTCTCTTTAAATGTAGAAAGGATTATTATTCAGAAGCTGTATCCAGATATATGAACATTTCTCTACTGAGGATAGAAAAGGAAACAATGGGCTTTAGCTAGAGAAAGAAAGGATATATGTGTATAAAGAGGGGCTTCCTGACACTTGTGGTTATAAAGCATTATAATGGGATACTAGAGCGGCTGTCAAATCCACTTCCCCACAGAATTTTAAGAACACGACAGACACCTCTTGGTAAAAATGGTTTAGATAAAACCTCCCTGGAGGTTGGGGATGGATCGGAAGCCTTCTCAGGGGCCCTTTCATCCCTATGTGTTTATCATTTTAAAACTGGACTACAGCACTTTTTCAGATAGGCCTTATCTGGTAAACTAGAAGCTATATCATTTCTTCTCCCCATCCCCCCAAGCCCTGTCCAATCTCATTTTCTCTGTTTATAGCTTGCTTTGCTGATGCCTACTTGACACTTGCTCTTTGGATGTTGTACTCACATTGTTGTGGCATGCTATAAGGCACACAGACACTATCAAAGATGGATGGGACATTTGCAAGGACAGAGTAAAGATGGTTTCTTGGTACATTGTGGAAAGGCACTGTAGGCTCCCCGCACTTGGAAACATAATCTCTAACAAAGCAAGCGCTATTTTAACAATTTTTTTTGCAGTGACTTAAATCTCAGTTCAAGAATATAAAAATATTTTGCTTGCATGGGGGAAACCTTATGTCCTATCACATATGGTTTGATTTTCCTTAGACTTGGTGTTCCTTTGAAGTCACACGTGCCATTTACTTATAGCGCTGCCTTGAGTGGCTTGTGCTGGGAGGAGACCCAGGGTGGGCGTCCCGGTCCTCTATAACATGAGGCAAACTGGAGAGCAGTGAACGATGCTTCACAATGTGAAGGGCTCTTCTGAAATCCCACGCTTTTCCAGTTCCAGATCGTTGCCTGTCCTCTATAATTCAGAGTTTGACAAATGCACGTTGGCTTTCCAGGACATACCCTAACAAGAGAAGGTTGAAAATTAAGAGTCTGAGATTTACAATGCCAAGAAATTAGTTAGGTTATCCGAGAATTACTCAAAGTCATTTGAAAAATAACTCAATATCTAAACTGACTGCCAGCAGGAGAAGTTCTGCTATATTAAGTAGAAGCAACAAAATCATCAGCTTTAAATTTAAATAAAACCACCCACATGCAAGTTGCATAGTAGTTACATGGATAGCAATGCATGCACAAATAAATAAATCAATTCATAAAATATCTCATTTTTATTCACAGAATCATAGGTAAAATCTTCAATCCATACATTCATGCATGCAAGAAATGTCATATTTTTATTATTTTGTTCAAATTTATTTGAGCCCCAATTTGCTAGGGTACGGGAAACAAAATCTCGGGCTATTTCAGGTCTCCCCCTATATTTCCCGGGGAGATGAGGAGTTCCAGGATACCTGTGAGATGTCAAAGCATCAGCTGGGAGGATCTGGTCCTCAGTACCATCTAGTATCCATGCTGGCATCCACCAACATGTCTGCCATCCTATCTGGTCTTTGGTCATCAGTCCATGCATGTCACTCCTGCATCCTCCTTGTCCCCACTACAAAGCTTCTTCAAGTGTCAGCTGTCTCCCAGCTACTTCTCTCCCCTCTCGGTGGGGGAGGGACATCATTATACTGCTTCCATTTATGCTAGGGACTCAGAATTGTCTCAGGTCCCTTTGTGTAGACAGGACCAGCTACATAATTGTGGGGTCCAGTACAAGAGAAAAATGCTGGGCCCCTTGTTCAAAAATTATTAAGAATTTCAAGACGGCAGCAGGAGAGCATTAAACGAAGCACATGGCCCTATGTCATGGCACAGGTCACTCGCTCAAGAAGCCAGACCTGTGTGCAGACAGCCTACTCCTGCCACATACCATGCTGGATGTCAGAGATAACAAGACACTTCTTCCTAAGCAAAGCATAGGGCCGTCTGTTCTCAGTAAGTGAAAGCTTCCTGGAGATTCTGTCTCCCACCAGAACTCAACCTGAGGTGGAAGTGGTTGGTGCACAGGACACAGGGCCCCTTCTCTCAGAACCACGGAACCAGGCTGGCTTCTTTCTCTTTCTCATCTTCCTCCCTCCACACAAGCAAACCTGTGGACTCCATCAAGTCTAGGAGTGTAACAGCCTTGGCTCTTTTCTATTCTTCTCAACATATTTCTTATAGGGGGGAAATATGCTTATGCCCTGAGACCTTCTGGGCTTAGAATTTTGAAGCTAAACTAAAGTAAATGAGCAGGCTATTATTTATAACAGGCTGCTATTAACTCAGGCTGTATTAACTCAAAGGCCTTTTCTTCAATAATATATCTACATTTGCTATAGAACCTATTTTGAAACACAAAAGTTCTGTTTTGACTCCCTTTTCTCTCTTTCTCCTGTAAGATCCCTTCCCTGAGTGAATAAGCATGCAAACACTCCAGTTGCTAATGGAAGGAGGAAAGAGCCAACAGGTAATAGAAACGGGTGGAAAAGCAGCCATTGGTCCTCAGTTTACCAATAAGGGAGGTTAAATATATTGACCAAGGTCACACAATTAATTAAATGGTAGAGCTGGGATTTCAGCCTTGTGGTTTGGCGCCTGAGTCTGATATCTTAATCATAATGCTATACTGCCTCTTATAGTAAGCACTAATACAACACAGCTTCAGTATTTACCATGATGATAAAGCAGTAATAATTAGCTCCTTACATTCCCCCCCCAAAAAAGCATATACAGACCATCAAAACAAACATACTTAAGGTACAAGAAAAGAATTTTTGTTTAGTTTGACATTTATTAGCTTGTCACTGATCTTTAACAAAAAGTTAAAGCAATAACAGAAAGTAGTGACCAACAGGAGCTAACATGAGTTGTCTCTTTTCTTTTTTTAACAGGCGCAGGCAGGTCATAGAATAATGTAGATAGTAGATATAGACCATTACATTCAAAGAAGATCCTGCATTTATTTTTTTTCAGTTAGTTACGTTTATAGAAGTCTAGCAGTAATCTTCAGGTTTCACGATCTTTCAAAGCCATGAACCTTAAAGTAGAATGTTCCCACCGGAGGGTGACATTCAGACAGTGACTTCTGAATGTAAGCCTATACCTAGGCCACATCAGAGGCATGGTGAAAGAACGTGAGCTGCCCTGGCTTAATCACTTTCTACCTGTGTGACCATAGATGAGACTCTTAGCTTCTCTGAGCCTCAGTGATAATATCTACCACATAAGATACTGAATACAAGCATCTGTGTCCATGTCAGAAATTGTAAGTGTTAAAAACATAATAGTTGTGCTTCTTTTTCCCACGTCTTAGTTTCAGGTGGTAAGACTACCAATGTGCATTTCTAGCTAACACTTAGACATTGCTTTTTATATTTCAAACACTACTTAAAGCCCTAAACATCTATTAACTCATTTAATCCTTACTACAATCCCAAAAAGTAGGTACTATTATTTACCTCATTTTACAGATGGGGAAACTGAAGCACAAAAAGGTTAGCTAACTTGCCCAAGGTCACACAGTTAGAAAGACATCCAGACAGCCTGGGTTGAGAATCTACTTTCTTAAAGCATCTAGTACACCATTTTGCTTGTTTGACACGTGGCCCTTTATTTCTAGATGACTTTTCATACTCCTGGTCTTTAAGGGAGTGCACGTGCACACTACTAGATGAAAATACAGAGAATAGTTTTGTAATCTTAGGGTGAGTCGTCCTTCCTTAGCAAGACAAGGAGGCTACAACCCATAAAATAAACGATAGACAGATGAACTACATAAAAATTAAAAACTTCTAAGTAATCATAAGCCAAAGTTATAAGACAAATGACGAACTGGGAGATAATGCTTGCATTATAAATAATAGTCAAAGGGTTAAAATCTATAATATATAAATAGCTTAATAAGAAAAAAAAAGATAATTCAATAGAAAAATGAGTGAATAATATAAAAAGACATCACAAGAAAGAAAAACAAATGACCGTTGTATATGAAAATATGCTCATTCTACTTAACAACCAAGAAATAATAATTAAAACAATAATGAGATACCACGTTTTGCCCATTGGATTGTCAAAAAGAGAAAAAAAAATAATATCCAGAGTAGCAAACGCATGGGCAAAAGAATAGTTTCATATGCTATTATAGAAATATAAATTGGAATAGCATTTTTGGGTAGAAACTTGGCAGTACCTATCAAAATTGAAAAAATATATACTCTTTGCTTTAGCAATTGACTTCTGGGAATCTAATCTACAAGAATATTGTGCTTGCACCCAAGGCTATATGTACAGGATGTTCACTGCAACATTATTGGTAATAGTAAAAAAAACGTAAATCAAAATTCAACAAAAAGGACTGGCAAAATAAAGATACATCTCTGTGATTAAATAATAAAAAAGAAGTGGAACCTTATGTACTGACATGGAAATATCTCCAAGAACGTTGTTAAGGAAAAAGAGTTTGTCATGGAGCAAAATGAACAGTATAATTCCTCTTTATAAAAAGCGAAACTACATGTATACACGCATACACACATAGTATGTGAATATTACAATATCCCTTATATATTACAAACATACGTTATATAAATTTACAGTGATGGATCAGGAAGAATGCACATTAAATTATTGACAGTTACTGTAAAATAAATTATGCTCATGTGTGTCTTAGAGGAACAGCACATGAACTTGAATTTGCCTCACTCCTTGTCTGTAAAGGAACTCTGCTTTCAGCGTGATGCTGGCCAGTATCACAGTGGACTTTGATTTCTGCTCTGTTACATTTTATATTGTCTGGGTTTTTTATAATAAACATATTCATTTATTATTTATGCAATTCAAGATTTTAAAGAATCAAATTCAAAGAAACTAAAACATAAAAATATTGAAAAAAAAATGTGCTGTGGTAGCTGAAAAATGCCCTCCAAAGGTATCAGGTCCTAATCCCTAGAATCTGTACATGTTACCTTGTTTGGAAGAAAAGTCTTTGTAGATGTGACTAAGTTAAGGATTTTGACATGAGGAGATTATCATGAACTATCCCCAGTGGACTCTAAATGAAATCACAAGCATCCTTATAAGACAGAGACCTTATAAGAAAGAGATTTAACTGTACACAAAGGGGAAGGTGATGTGAAGATGGTGCAGAGAGAGATTTGAAGATGCTGGTCTTGAAGAATGGAGTGATGAGGCCACAAGCCAAGGAATTCTGACAGCCCCCAGAATCTGCAAGAGGCAAGGAACAGATTTTCTCCTACAGCCCCAGGGAGCACAGTCCTGCTGACACCTTGATTTTGGCTCAATGATACTAATTTCATACTTCTGGCCTTCAGAACCATGAGACAATAAATTTCTATTGTTTTAATCCATCCACTTTGAGGTAATTTATTACAGCAGCCACAGGAAACTAATATATGTGCATTCTAGAAAATTTAGAAAAATGTATAAATGTACATAGAAAAAAATCACTTGTAATCCCACTGCCCAGAATAACTGTGAACATTTTTGGTGCATTTCTTTCTAATCTTACTTTTAAAATGTAAATATATACACAATAATTTTTGCATATTATTCACCTTTATTGAACTATAATTGATGAATAATAAACTGCATATACTTAAAGTATACAACTTAATGAGTTTTGACATGTGTATACACCCATGAAAGAACCACCACAATCAATATACAAGTATTTTCATCATCCTTCAAAGTTTCCCCATGCCCCTTTGTAACCCATCCCTCCCTAGACCTTCATGCTCTGCTTTCTAAAAGCATAGATTAGATTGCATTTTCTATAATTCTATGTATGTACTCTTTTTTTATCCATCTTATTTCACTTGGCATAATGATTTCGAGATTCATCTATATTGTTGCGTGTACCAACAGTTCATTCCATTTGATTACTGAGAAGTACTCTATCATATGGATGTCCTACAATTTGTTGATCCATTTAACTGTTGATGGACATTTGGATTTCAGGTTTTGGTTATTACAGATAAAGCTGTCATGTGTGTTTGTATATAAGTCTTTGTGAGGATATATGCTTTCTTTTTGGGTAAATACCTAGGAGTGGAATGGCTGGGTCATATGGCAGGTGTGTGTTTAACTTTTCAAGAAACTGCCAAATGGATTTCCTAAGCATTTGTACCATTTTACATTCCCACAAAGAGTTTCAGTTCATAAATACTTGCATGGTCAATCTTTTTTTGTTTTTGTTTTTGTTTTTGGTGAGGAAGGTTGGCCCTGAGCTAACACCTGTTTCCAATCTTCCTCCTTTTGCTTGAAGAAGAGTGGCCCTGAGCCAACATCTGTGCCCATCTTTCTCCATTTTGTATGTGGAACACCACCACAGCATGGCTTGATGAGTGGTGTAGGTCTACACCCGGGATCCGAACCCATGAACCCCGGGCTGCTGAAGCAGAGCATGCTGAACTTAATCACTGTGCCACCAGGCCAGCCCCTGGTCAATCTTTTTAATGTTACTCAGTCTAATAATTGTAAAGTGATATCTCATCATGGCTTTGATTTGGATTTCCTTAGTAGCCAATGATATGGAACATCTTTTCATGTGTTTATTGGCCATTTTTATATCTTCTGTGAAACATCTGTTTAAATATTTTGTCCATTTTCAATTGAAGTGTTTATCTTCTTCTTGAATTGTAGAGTTCTTTATATACTCTGGATACACGTTACTTGCCTGATATACATGCTACATATACCTATACAGGTATCTCCTTCCACTCTGTAGCTCGCTTTTTTGTTTTCTTAATGGTATCTTTTGAAAAACAGTGATTTTAAATTTTGATGAAGTTCAATTGATCGATTTTTTTTCTGTGGTTCATACTTTTTGTATGTTAAAACTGCCTGCCCCAAGTTTTCAAGACTTTCTCCTGTGATTTCTTCTAGAATTTTTAGAGTTTTATGTTTTAGATTTAGAACTATGATTGATTTTGAGGTAATTTTTATGTGTGGTGTGAGGTAAGGGTCAATGTTCATTTTTTTTTTCCACATGAGTATTCATTTGATCCAACACGATTTGTTGAAAGACTTTCCTTTTCTCCCATTAAATTTCTTTGTCAAAACATCAATTTACCATATACATGTGGGTCTATTTCTGAACTCTTGACTCTGTTCCAACGATCTCTGTGTCTATCTTTTTGCCAATATCAATTTATCTTGATAAGTGTAGCTTTATAAGTCTTGAAATCAGGAAGGGTAAGTCCTCTATCTTTGTTCCTTTTAAAAATTATTTGGGTTTTCCTAGATCCTTTGTATTTCCATATACCTCTTAGAATCAGCTTGTCAATTTCTACCAAGAAACCTGCTAGAATTTTGATTGGGGTTATATTGTATCTGTAGATGTTTGAGGAGAACTGCTATCTTAACAACATTAAGTCTTCCAATCCATGAACCACAAAACTTTTTAAACAATACTGTTTATATATGTAACACATTTCCTCAAACATAGCTAACATGTATAACCTGTGTATACAAATTCATCCATTCACTCATTCATTTATTCACTCATTCAGCAAAAGTTTAAAGAGCTTACCAGGCTCCATCCCTTGTAGAGCTTGGGATACAGCACTAAACAAAGAGATAAATTCTTTGCTCTCTTGGAGTTTACAGTGTTACCTTAATAGTTACAACTCTGATTTCCTTCTTCTACCCGCTGGTGAAGGACTTTGGCCCTCGTGTATTTCTGGGAACCCTCAGGGAGTGTTCTATATGTGATCAAGAACAAAGCCTATCAGCCACATAAGAGCATCCGAAGGAACCATTGTTGTTTTACTCAGGCCTCCTGTGCAGTATCACTCTCCTTCAGAGTTCACTCCATGTTCTGCCACAATTAAGCCTGCCGACACTAAGAACTCCAGCCCAGGGACCGTGTTCAAGATCTCCTTTTGCCCAGGAGGACAGTGAGACAGAGTTAAGTGTTTTTGCAGCTCTGTCTGAGGTAGATGTTAACTTCATCCCCAGCTGACAGATAAGAAAATTAAGGCCCAGAGATCTTAAGTGGCTTGGCTAAAGTCAAACAGGGAGTAAGTGGCAGGAGCTGGCTTCAAATTCAGATCCAGTTTGTGTAAGTTGAGTTGTTCTCTCCGCTATATATTGCTGCCTCACAACCTTGTAGATACAAATGTTGAGATTCAAGTGCATAACCTCAGAGCCTTACAGAAAATATGCATTTGTAAATTAAGCAAGCTGTTTCCTGCCTGCTGTGAAAGAAGCCAGTAGATGCCCTCTACCTTGCTCCCAAGAATTCCAGCAGGACTTTCCCACAGAATAGGTCCTTTTACAGCAAGTTTCTTAATTAAGGTTACGTAGATGGCCTTCACGGGGAGTCAGGGAACCCTCTGAGACTATAGGCAAAGGTTTTTGTGTCTGTATGTATGTACATTTTTTGATACAAAGGTTTATGATTTGCATCTGTTCCCTAAAGTGGTTCTATCCCCTCCGAAAAAGTTACAAACCATCACCCTACTGACAAAGCTTACCCTTAGGTGGCTCTGCCTGGGACAAGCAATCTAGTTAATCAACAAGTATTTACTTATTGAGCACAGACAGGGAAAGCCATGGCCAGCATTTATTACCAACTAAGGAAGCAGTAGAAAATACTAAAGGATGAATGTGTGGTAGAGAGAGAGAGAGTGACAGTAGTGGAAGGGAGAGAGGGAACATTGTGGGTCCTTAGGGAAGACTTTAAGGAGGCAGGATGGGAAGTGAAAGTTGAAGGATGAATGTTTCCAGGATTTGCTCAAGTAGAAACGAGAATGAAACTCTTGGGGCCAGCCCCATGGTGTAGCGGTTATGTGCGCATGCTCCGCTGCTGGCGGCCCGGGTTTGCATCCAGGGCGCGCACTGATGCACCACTTGTCAGGCCATGCTGTGGCGGCGTCCCATATGAAGTGGAGGAAGATGGGCATGGATGTTAGCCCAGGGCCAGTCTTCCTCAGCAAAAAAAAAAAAAAAAAAGGAGGAGGAGGATTGGCAGATGTTAGCTCAGGGTTGGTCTTCCTCAGCAAAAAGAGGAGGATTGGCATGGATGTTAGCTCAGGGCTGATCTTCCTCTCACACACACACACACACACACACACACACACACAAAGAATGAAACTCTTTGCTTCTAGGGCTGATTCAGCATCAGTGGGTGACCAAGCAGCTCTGGCCACCAGATTACCATTAAATGCAACTTGACTGTTGTCCTACTGGGTCATCAGCATTCAGCTAGTACCATAGCATAAAGGAGGAAAGGAAAGCCACACTGAAGAGAAGATAAAAAGAACAAGCAGAAAATAAAATGCCTTGAGTCTGTTTTGCAGACTCAAACCCACTAATCGATCTTTCTGACTCTAAGTCGAGCTACCAGAGGACATAATATATACCCAGATCAGCAGTAGCACACACTTTTTGACAAAATCTGGCCATGGAAAAGGAAGTCATTTTAAAGAAGTCATTAAGTCCTTTGGCTAAAAGAGCTGCCCGCCAGTCCACGTCTCAACTGCCAAATCCGACTCAGCCTCTGGTCTCAAATCTGCGTTCCATTCTGCACACATGCTGGACACACTGTTTCCTCTAGAATTAAGTGGACACACTTGATATTTAAAGCAGGTTATCTATTTTTAGTTGATTGCTGAACATCTGTCGGCCTTTCTCCTTAATACTCTGCTCAGCGGACGAGAAGGAGAAAGGCAATATAAAATCATTTTGTTGTTCAATACCATGATTAGTTTTCTCAAGTTGACAGCCGGCCTTAACAAGATTTTCCTCTTCAGGAAAGGTGCTTTTGATGGATGGTGTCCCTGTGGCTCTAAACTGAACAGCAAGCAAGAAGGAGGCGAATTCTATAGTTGGAGAGAGTCTTTTTCCTGCTAACTCAGGTGTAATTGCTAAAACCCCATACCTCACACAGCCCCAAAGTGCAAGTCCAAGAGAAAAGACAGGCCTTTTTTTTTGCTTTGTTTTAACTGAATTATCCCCAGTTCTGCCCTTTTTGAGCCTGAACTTGGTTACATATAAGAACCTAGGTCCAGCAGCCAAGTTTAATATTTCAGAGTACATTTTGGAAGAAAACAAAAATTCTCCAAATCTCAATTAAAAAACAAAAACAAAATGGCATGCTGCCTAGCAAAACAAAGGGATATAGCAAGGGTTGAGAAATCCAGAGATTCAGGCGGGTAGATGGTTGACGGACTGTAAAAATCTCATTACCTAACATGTCGCAGGAAATGTCCTGTTTTTGCTTCTTCATGAACCTGGAAAGAAGTAAGCCTGGATAAAACTCAAATTTCTTTATAAAAATATGCCATGCTCTTGCCAGTGTGGTGAAGCATTTTTCCTTTGTAAACAGGCCCTTTAGCCTTTGAGCCACCTGGCCAGGATCAGTAACAACCTTGCTTTTTTGGGCTGTTAAAGGCAAACTGAGTGATGTGTCTTTGAGCGAAAATATGGGAGAGAGATGTCAGCCTGACAAGATTTCATTTAGGATTTTAATAACATGAATGACCCATAGGCTGGAAGCAGAGCTTTGAAAATAGGAGAAAAAAAAATCCTCTTCATTTATATCCATGTATTTATACTTATATATAAACATAATCATATATTTCCATGTTTCATATGTCAATTTTATATTTATTTATATTCACTTATATCCATTACTTCTATATTGTGGGATCTGGAATTCTATGTGTGAAACAGTCCAGGTATAGCATCTGAAAGGCTCTCATCACATGGAACTTTAGGAAATAGAAATGTTTCCTATAATTTTCTATTTGAAAATGAGCATGAATTTAAAGATACAGCTTCAACGAAACTAAACACAAAAAGATTTTTAAAACCTAAAATTTGAAACAGAAGAATAAACCATGCTTCATTGTCTTAGTAGTGACAGCACATTAAGTTACAAGGCATAAGTGAGCACTGGGTGTAGAGTTATTAAAAGGCACTTGTGATTAGTGTATCTCACACGAGGACACCTCATACCATGGTTTCTGGGTGGAGTGGGGGGAGGAAGCTAATGAGATGGTTGCACACAGCTGACAATCCCATCCCAACACTTATCGTTTCAGAGAGCATTTACAGAATCCCCACTATGTGCCAGCGAGTATTCTATCCATGGGGAATTAAAGACGTGTGATGCCTGCTGCTCTGCTTTATCATGTCAGGTCATCTTCAGTTTGCTGAGTGTGGAGTCTTTTCTCTCAGAGAGTGAGGCAAGCCCTTCCCTCTCTAACCTCCAAAGCTCCTAGTCAGAGCACATCTTCTGGTAAGATGCAAAACACCAAATCAAGCATAACTTATCTTCATCAAAAATTATTCTAATTGAATAATAAGTTTAGAGTAGCAAGTGTTGTCACCAACATAGAATGGAATTGTGCGTAGGATGGAATTGACATCCTATGTGCAGCATCCATTAGACTATCTTTCAATTTTACACCACTTGCACTGTTTTTACATTTTGACACACACCTTAATGATAACTAGCATTGTTTGCCACCTGCAGGGCTCTGGACTGGGCACATAAATATATTGTATCATTTAACCTCACACAACCACTTACAGTAAGTACTATCATAACTATTTGCTTTAAAAACGTGACACAGGGGCCAGCCCAGTGGCATAGTGGTTAACTTTGTGTGCTCCACTTCAGTGGCCTGGGGTTTGCAGGTTTGGATCCCGGGTGCGGACCTACACACCACTCATCAAGCCACAGTGTGGCGGCATCCCACATACAAAATAGATTGGCACAGATGTTAGCTCAGGGACCATCTTCCTCAAGCAAAAAAAGGAAGATTGGCAATGGGACCAATCTTTCTCACCAATAAAAACAAAAAAAAAGTGGTACTGAGGCCATGAGAGGGTAAGTAATATGGTAAAGGTCACACAGCCAGTGACTAGCAGAGCTGGGACTCAAACACTGGTCTCAGTGATTCCCAAAATTCTGGTCCTTGCACTTTATGTTGTAATTGCCTGTCTTGTCTTAACTTCTCTTTCCAAAAGATCCGGATGACTGAAGCACTGGTACCCACTTCTGCCAATTCATGTCATTACTTCCCCCTCAGCCATTTGAGATAGTCGTTCCCTGCCATTAGCCATCCACTACCATGACAGCTATTCTCAGGCCAATCCAGAGTCCACACAAATAGAAACATGGGCCAATTAAAGTAGCTCCTAGGGCTAATGGGGAAAAGATGTTTCATGGGTTGTAAATGCAGATTCTTAATCAAGATCATTCACATTTGCAGTGAGTAAAATGCAACCAACTTTAAATGGCATATGACTTTTTTCGCTGGCTCTCAGCCTGAACTTCCAAGGAAGCTTTAGAATTATTAAATATTATACTCTGACAAAGACAAAATAAACAGAATTTCCCACTTAATAAAATATTTATGTGCTGGCTGGCAAAGAGTCTTTGTCAGCAAGTTGCATAATTGAGAAGGTGAATTGTTTGGGGAGCACACTGCATACACCCTGACTGGCAGGCCTTTTTTTAAGTGATGGATTAGGAATTCTTAACACCTTGTTGTGGTGCGCATTCTGTTAGTTATTGGTTATACAATTGATTATCAATTTCAACTTTAAAAACATAACTGGGTGTCTCTGGGTCATAATTCTTTAGCGTATTCAGTTGTTAACAAAAGTTGCTTAGTTCGAGCCTAGTGTAAAGTATAATTTCAACCATTCAAGAATTTAGGATTTTCCTGCTGTTTATCACCTGCAGATTCCCTCACATCAAATTTACCCTCCAGTATTCTGAGGCCTATCCACCTCATGCCTGATACTTGTAAAGAGCTACACCACCTCCCCAGTCCTCTGATACCTGTCAAGGGTCACCCCTCTTCCCCAATCCAATTCTCATGGAAAATCTGCTGAGATATCAGATTTATACCTGTGTAACAGGAACGCCTGAAACAGAGACCTAAGAACCCAGGTTCTGGTGGATAAATTCTTTAATAACAATGAGATACCATGACACACCTATGAGAATGGCCAAAACCTGGAACACTGACAACACCAAATGCTGACAAAGATGTGGAGCAACAGGAATTCTCATACATCACTAGTGGGAATGCAAAATGGTCCAGCCACTTAAGAAGAGAGTTTGGCTTTTTTGTGTGTGTGTACAAAACTAAACACACTCTTACCATACAATCCAGCAATTGCACTCCTTGGTATTTACCCAAAGGAGTTGAAAACTTATGTTCACATAAAAACCTACACACAGATGTTTATAGCAGCTTTATTCATAATTGCCAAAATTTGGAAGCAACCAAGATGCCCTTCAGTAGGTGAATGGATAAATGAGTGGTCGTACATCCAGACAATGAAACATTATTCAATGCTAAAAAGAAATGAGCTATCAAGCATTGAAAAGACATGGAGGAAACTTAAATGCATATTACTAAGTGAAAGAAGCCAATCTGAAAAGGCTATATACTGTATGATTCCAACTATAGGAGATTCTGGAAAAGGCAAAACTATGGAGACAGTAAAAAGATTAGTGGCTGGGGAGGAGGGAGAGATGAGTAGGTGGAACACAGAGGAGTTTTAGGGCAGTGAAAATACTCTGTATGCTACCTCGATGGTGACACATGTCATTATACATTCGTCAAAACCCATAGCATGTACAACACCAAGAGTGGACCCTAATGTAAACTTCGGACTTCAGGTGAAAATGATCCATCAGTGTAGGTTAATTGATTGTAACAAATATACCCCTCTGATGGGGGATGTTGATAATGGGGGAGGCTGGGCATATGCAGGGATAGGCGGTATTTGGGAAATCTCTACCTTCCTCTCAATTTTGCTATGAACCTAAAACTGCTCTAAAAAAATAAAACCTTTTAAATATATGTATAACTGGGTTATGGACAACTATAGATAGAGAAAAATGTCTCGTTTAGATGGAAGGCAACAATCTGATTACATTTGATTCACTTAATTTTTCTCTCAGTGGGTATAACAAACAAACCAATTTAAGACAGTTAAGTTTTGATGAAATACTCATTTTTTTCTTATAAGAAAAAGATAGTTATTTTAAATAGAAATGTCATTATTATTATTATTTCAACCTACAGTGCTGTTGCAGGGTTAGGGGAAGGTGAAGTTCTTTAGAAAGAAAAAACAGTTGTGCTTGGTGCTGAGCAGACATGAAGAGTTGAGGGCATCCCAGCTGCGCTGGCTACATGTTTATATAACCAGTGAATGTGAACTTCTGTATGGTACAATTTCTTACACAAAGGCTGAATTAAAAATAAATAGATTAATGAAAGGAAATCCATTAATATTCACTTGAAATCAAATACATATAATTTAAAGGAGAGAATAAAATACTAGCCTGTTAAGGCTTGCTATTTTACTTAAAAAACAAAAAAGGAGGCTTTAAAAATGTTTCTTTTTATGCCCCACAACTTTCACATCTTGCATTGAAGGAGTTTTTTTCATTTTCTCCATGGTGAAATAATCAAAGGAGAAATGTATGAGAAGCTTGATAATTTCAGAGTCTTCATTTCAAACCATTAAAGTTGAATTGCTTTATTCCCTTTCTAAAGATTGAAGCTCTCCAGAAATGAACAGATGAAAGATCTCAGCTTTCTAGGATACTTGCTCATCCACTTAAACAAATAACATATAATAACATGCATTCTAAGACTAGTTATTTTTCCTTTAGTATCTCAAAACAGTATGAATTGATGCAGTCTAGATCAGCTATTAAGCCTCTTCATTGCTTGCCCATCAATAGCGGGTCAGCACCAGAGGTTTATAGAGCTGTGTTACTGAGCCACAGCATTACCAAACAATGATCATCATATAAAATTAGATCCTCCATCAAAAACAAAATTTTTGTGGCTGAAATTATGATTCTGGGTGCAGGCCTCCAGCTCGAGCATCAACATTGATGCAAAATTGATGAAACTTCCAAGTGAAATTGCATTGTTTGATCTTCACAGCCCTGGAATAACATAGCCTAAAGCTACAGTTTCTGTAAACTTACTTTGCACAAACGACTTAGCCAGTACAGATGTATTGACATAGAGTGCCCATGAATGACATCAGGGCTACTTAGAAAAGACACAAAATAACAGCAAAAGAATGCAGCAATTGGTTCTGAAAATTACCTTTTTCCAGTGAACCTCTCTGAAAAATTACCTTTTTCTGCTGAATCTCACTCAAAAATTACCTTTCCCAACTGAAGCTCTCTCAAAGTGCCTTGATGTTAAGCAATATAGTTTTAAGTTGAAAATGTCACAAGGCCATGAAAAGAAATTGATAGAAAATTTCAGGGTTCCTTGTTGATATTTGAAGCAGCCTGTGGATTTTTGTTCTTTAACACAGGTCTGCTCTGCTGTGCAACCACTTTGATTTCTGTATTGCCAAAAACAGCATGTTTCTAGGCTTAATGGCTTCACAGAGAAGAGTATGAAGGTGATTTAGTTATTGCTGCCGAGGTTCTGTTACCAGTAGGAAATTGGTAAACAGATGTTTTCAAAATCCTCTCCATTCACAGTGGAACTTTTTAAAAAGTGCAGTAAATAAAATGTTGAAGTTTCTTTATCCTTTAAAAGAAACTATAATTCTAGTTCCTACAGTAGCCTTTTAGACATTATGCACTTGAGTTGAGATTTTTTTTTTTCCTGACAGAAGGAATTTTTATTTCTTCAGTCAAAAGATGCAGGAAAGGCATCATGTATCATGGAAGAACGATCATTGGACTGGACATCCAGGGACGTGGGTTCCAGCCTTGAGCTTTCCCTTACAGCAGCGTGACCTTGGGCAAGTCCTTGTGGAATAAGGGAATGGACAGGATAATGTCAGAGGTTCTTTCCAGCTCTAACATTCTAGTTTCCTCTTAGTCCAGATTTAAAGATGAAACACATAACAGTAGTTACTGTTTGTTATTACAGGTGTTGCTAAAAGAGAAGTTGTCGAATTATTTTCCTTGTTCGTTGTGTGTGTGGATGTGTGTGTCCTTTAAAAACCAAAGAAATTCTCCCCAGTCTGGGATGCTTTGGGTATGATCCCTTCTAAAGACAGAGGGATGCTTAGGTGAGGCAGAGCCACTCACAATACCTGGAGAAACAAGCAAAATAATTGACCCCTCCCTCCTACATAGATGAATTTTCTCTTTATTGCTTGCCTTTTCTTCTTTCTCCTCTGCCTCTATTAGTCCCTCTGCCTATCTGCCTCTTCTCCACCCTCAAATCTTCTCATCTGCCCCCTCTCTTCTCTTTCCCTCTGCTCCCTTTTTTTCTATCTTCACCCACAAGCCTTTTAATTTCTCCTTGGTACCTATCAAAAGGACCCTGATGGTAGAAATCAAGATTATAAATGATATAAACTGCTATAGTAGACCAATCTTTAATTTTTTAAAAATTCATTAAATAATTAGAATTAGAGATATACCAAATGACCATTTTGACTAAGTGCTTAATCGTCAACATTGACTAAAATCAATATTCTGCCAAAGCTGAGGTTAAATAAATTTTGGAATGTAATAATAAGTCTGAATGTTTCTATTTAAAAATTAATTATACTTAGAATTTTATTGTTAACATTTTAATAGTCAAATATTAAAGTTTTGACACTATAATGCAGGAATAATAAGTTGTCCATTTGCTCATTTCTAAATTGCCTTTGTAGTCTTTATTCTGCACATTTGTGATACTAAGTAGATTCTCACTTTCAAGTGGCATATTTAACATTTGATTAACTGTTTTGTGCAAAACAAAATAAAAATTTTTAAAAACATTTTTCAGTAGCAGTTTCTAGAAGAAACTGCACCTACATTTCATAACTTGGGCAAATCTTAAAAAAAATTTTCATTTTCAATTACAGAATATGGTTGGCAGTCAGAAGTAATGATTACAGAAAGATCTTTAAGATTCTAGCCTCCATAGATCCAAAATGATAAGAAATTGTCTTATTAATGCATTTCTATAAAGCCTGTTTTGAGGTCTGACTAATGAGAATAAAATGTGTTTTAGTGACCTCATTTTTCTCTAATGTTTTCTTCATGCACCTTATATTCTTGATTTTATCATGGATGTTGCTTTACATGATTTTGGAGTTTTTCCTCATAAAATTTTGAGATTGAAAAGATGACATGCTGCTTTTAATTCTTTCCCCGAAGAGGTGATGAATTCCAAAATATTACTTTTTCTTGAAAAACTCATAGACTAAATAAATTTAAATATCTAAAATTGAAATACATCTCTTGGTGGGATGTGGGAGAACATGTCCTCTTATATATTGCTGTGGGGACACGACCTCTATGGTGGGAATTTGGAGTATCTAACAATACTACAAATGCATTTACCCTTTGTTCCAAAAATCACACGTCTAGGAATTTATCCTTAAGATACACCTCCAACAAAATGAAAATAAATAGGCACAAGGTTATTCATTGCAGCATTATTTGTAATTGCAAAATAGTGGAAATTTCTAAATGTCCAAACATAAGATATTGGGTGAATAAACTATACTACATATAGACAATGGAGTACTATGCAGCTGTGAAAAAGGAATGAGGAAGTTCTCTATGAACTGATAGGGAGTGATTTCCAGGAGACATTTTTAAATGAATAAAGCAAAGTGCAAAACAGCTTATACATATGCTACCTTTTGTGTAAAAAAGAAAGGAAGATAGAAAAAAAATGCAATCTCTGCTTATCTCTCCAAAAAAAAAGAGAGAAAGAAGGAAATCAGAAAACAATGAAATTATTTACCTACAAGGAATAGGGAATGGGGGTGAAATGGGATGAAAGGATACAGGAAGGAGTAACACTTCTCCAAGTATACTTTTTGCAAAGTTTAACTTCTGGAAACATGTTAATATTCTACATATTCAACAAAGTAAAACAAAATCAGTATGAATGGGAGGGAGGGGGGACTCTAACACTGAAAGCAAACTAAAACAAATGAATCCAATTTTGTTTTAGAGATGTTCCATAATCACACTGAAGGAGAAAGAAAAACAAAGAAAGGAGGGAGGGAGGGAAGGATGGAAGGAAGGAAGGAAGAAAGGAACGAACTAATCTAAGTAAGTTATGGACACAGATTTTAACTATATACCCCTAGTCTTGGGAGAAGTGGGGAGGTAGGTGTCTAGTGGGGGGAAGAATTGCAAGTAAATCATGAACTCTTTTTAATATGTTTGCTTATTATAGTAGTATAGATGAAGCAATTCCGAAACTTTTAGATATATGACAGAATTGAGAAAATGAATAAATATATAGTTGGGAACCAGGATTTTCACTGTGGAAGAAGGAACATACAAATATGGAGTGGGGAAAGGCAAGAAAGAAACCTGTGAGGCTGGTTCAGAATTGGTGTCATGGTTTCTAAAATATGTATGTATGTATGCATGTATATGTGCAATGTAAATGCACATATATGTTAATATGTATATTTTATGTATGTATGTGTATGTTATTTTCAGGCCCTGCCCATTGAATCAAGAGCCAAGACTCAGACACAGCCCAGTAGCCACAAGGGGCCAGATCTTGAAATCAGGGCTCTTTGGTTAAATGGCTGAGTGTGGGGTTAGGCAGGGTACATACAAGAGGAGCCTGGAACATCTTGTTATGCCAGAGAGTAAGTGCTAAAATATATATATTTAAAATATTTAAATTAAAAATATGTATGTTTAAAAATATATATATTATATATATATATCTATAAAGAGAGAGAGAGGCATGTCACAGGAACGTAGGAGTCATCTTGAAGGGGCACCTACTGGGACAATTTGAACATCAAAATAATTAAATACAGTAATGAATTACAAAACTTGAGAAAATAGGAATTCAGAAGTCTGTATAAATATTGAGTAGATAAATAAATAAATTGGAGGGATGCGTGGCTCTTGCTTACCGTAGAAGGCCAAATGCCAACTAGCAAATGTGCGGGTAGTGCTAGAGTTGAGAAGTCAATGTTCTGCAAAAATGATAGTAAAGATGGTATCAGGACATAATTATTAATTGGTACTATATTGGAGGAAATTTTGATGAGGAGCAGGATATTTTCACGTCCTCAAAGTGTCTCTCCACAGACTACTTATTAGTTGCAAGATGGAAAGTCAGTAATAATACAGTGGAAAAATAAGAAATAGTTTGACTAGATGATCAAAATTCACATCACCGATGAGGACCAGATGGGCATTGTGTGCTTCCAGATACGATACCACAAGAAGCAAACAACATCACCTACACAGCTTTCCAGCAGAGAATCGATAAGGTGAATCTGTTCACAACAAAGCACCAGACAAACTCAAAATGAATTTAAAGGAGGGAAGGGGAAATACATTCTTCAAAAAGTCAATGTCAGTTCTTTCTGTTTCCTGGAGCTCCCCTTGTAGTCCTCCAGCTGTTTTAGTTATCCCACCAGGCTGCAACGTTCTGAGACCATGGCCACATCTGGGGCCAAACGGCAGGAGGACAAAGAGAAAGAATAAAGCATCACGTGTTTTCCCCACCTTATTGGGACCCCAGCTATATTCATCTGAAAGGAAGTTTCCCCGCTCTCAGAGTTTTGGCCCCTATGGGCTCTCTTTGCAGTCTTTGCCACCACTGTCATGATCTTGCTTGAGGGCTGGACAGTGAGAGAACAGAGAGAAAGAAATAAAAGGAAATTTCTGCACTCTCTCTCATCATTAAGAGTTCCTTTGCCTGCTCTTTGAGCCAGACCTAGATGCCTTCTCCTGAAGTCTGTCTGGTTCCACTGATGACCACCTCCGGATTTCAGGCTGTGTTGAGGTCAGGCAGGGAGCTAGTGAAGGAAAAAAAATAGTAAAATCACCAGAGGTTGGGTGGTATGTCAAATTCTGGTCTTCTTCCCCAGTCTACCTGCTACTATTTACTTTTCAGAGTCTTAAAATAGCTGCTCCAGGCGTTCTGGCCAGATTTTATAGTCGCATTCAGAGGGAGAGACAGTGGTGTACGCTTGTCTCATTTTACCCAGAACCAGAAATACTTGAGGTATCTTTTTACACTGATTTTTAATTTAATTCAGTTGTAGTCAAAGAACATACTCTGTAATATTTCAGTATTTTAAAACTTATTGACCATTTTTCGTGGCCCAACATATGGGCTTTCTTGGTAAACATTTAATAAGTCTCGAAAAGAAAATGAATTCCAAAGTTGTCGGGTGGAATGTTCTACAAATGTCAATTAGGTCAAGTTGATTGATAGTGTCATTCATCCTTTTCTATATCTTTACTGACATTTTTGTTGTTTACTTGTCCTATCAGTTACTGGAAGAGGGGTATTAAATCTTTAACTGGGATAGAAGGTTTCTCTATTACTCCCTTTAATTCTTTCATTTTTTGCCTTATGTGTTTTGAAGCTCTGTTATTAGGTGGATACATATTTATAATTATTCTGTCTTCTTGATGTGCCGACTCTTTTATTACTATAAAATATTCCTCTTTAATGACACTCCTTTTTTGAAATCTATTTTTCTAATATTTTTTATTATTTGCTTGATATATCTTTTTCTGTCCTTTTATTTTCTACCTATTTGTTTCTTTTATTTAAAGCGTGTCTCTTGTATTTGGTCTTTTTATCTAGTTGGACAATGTTCTTTTATTTGGAGTTTTATAACATTTACATTTAAAATAGTTGTTGATATGGTTGGATTTATCTCAACCTTTATATTGTATTCTATTGTATTTGTCTCACCTGTTTTGTTCTTTGTTCCTCCTTTCCTACCATTTTTGATTAATCAAATATATTTTAGTATTCCATTTTAAGACACCGCTTTGCAGTTGTAGAGTGTAAATTGATTGATACAAGATTTAGGCTCCTTCAATAATCTGTTATTAAACTGTCTTTCTAGCCTCGTGTTCTATCAGACTTCCTCAGTCTGCCCTCTATACTTTGTCCTCTTTAACTTCTCATTATGCCATGTTATAACCTTCCCTGGTTATTCCATGCCTTCTAGGTACCATAATATACTCATAAACACAAATGAAATGATTAATAGTAAAACTCTAAGGGGGCTGGCCGGTGGCATAGTGGTTAAGTTTGCACACTCTGCTTTGGCAGCCCGGGATTCGCAGGTTTAAATCCTGGGCACGACTGATGCACCACTCATCAAGCCATACTGTGGCGGTGTCCCACATACAAAGTGGAAGAGGATGAGCACCAATGTTAGCTCAGGGCCAATATTCCTCAGCAAAAAGAGGAGGATTGGCAAGAGATGTTAGCTCAGGGCCAGTCTTCCTCACCCAAAAACCATAATAATAATAAAATACAATTAAAAAAAAAAAGTAAAACTCTAACCACTGCAGTTGGCATAGTACATTTGATAATACAACAAAAGAAGCAAAGTAAGGGTTTTAAATATTTTACCCTCTTCCCATCTCACCTTATTTACTCCCAAATGTTAGCGGGGAGGTATTCTTGGGCTACTGCAGCACAGTTTTTTGCAGAGTAAACATAAAGGAAAAGCATATGCCCAGTATTGCATGGATTAGTGTAATAATACATAAAAATAGAAATAGCTAGTTAAGAGTTTTGAAATCGAAATGATTAGGGCTTTATAAATTCAAATGTAAATTTTGATCATAAAGAGAACCTGAATTTCTCTCTGGTTAGTATATTAGCCATAATACATGAAAGTGGCCAGTCTGAGGTGAACTCATGTGGATCAACGGAGGATGCAAAAGAAGAAGAGGATTGCCCAGGATGAGATAGCTAAAGAAAAGATAACCCAGACATGATCGAGACAGAGCCATTTCTCATAGCTACTTCTCAATACAACTTATATCAATTCTCTAGGGTGAAGAGAAGAAACAAATTGTGGTTATAGCATTCCTTAATTGTAGATTGGGGTCTGCATCTATATTTATAACCGTGTATATTCACTTAACCGTATATTAAATTGTGTATAATTCTTTCCATAATGTGTATTGTGATATTCTCAACTAATATTTTTAATAATCTAAAGTCTCAAGGTAAAATAATCTTCTCAAGTATTGTTGAAATGAAACACCTAAATCAAATGGTCTGAGTTATTAGTAATTATCAATTAAAGATTATATTACTCAGTCTGGACAGATTAGTTAACTGCATCCATTACAAAATAATAAATAAATAAGGCCTATTCCTATTTAGGTGCATCACACTTTATATTTCATGACGGTATTTTCTTTGCCTAGCCAGCCTTTTCTCCACTTCTGTGGTTGGATAGCCTTTATTCATTTTCAAGACCCACCTTTACATTATTGCCCTTGTTAGGCCATTCACGAATAGTGTTAAGTAATTTGTTATTCCGTTTCCCATGCTCCCATAGTACTGTGTTCTTACCACTATCAAAACTCTTATCACTAATACTAGATTTATCCGTTTCTGCAGGTATCTTTCCCCCAATCTACAAACACCCTCATAGCATTTATTGCAGTGCAGGGAGGGAGGAGGAAAAGAAGAGCAAAAGGGCAGATAAAGGGGAGACAGGAAGAATATCATATTTTATTCCATTAAAAATGAACCTCTCGGGCTGGCCCTGTGGCTTAGCGGTTCAGTGCGCGCACTCCGCTGCTGGCAGCCCGGGTTCGGATCCCGGGCGCGCTCCGACGCACTGCTTCTCCGGCCATGCTGAGGCCGCGTCCCACATACAGCAACTAGAAAGATGTGCAACTATGACATACAACTATCTACTGGGGCTTTGGGGGAAGAAAAAGGAGGAGGATTGGCAATAGATGTTAGCTCAGAGCCGGTCTTCCTCAGCAAAAAGTGGAGGATTAGCACGGATGTTAGCTCAGGGCTGAGCTTCCTCACAAAAAAAAAAAAAAAAAAAAAAAAAATGAACCTCTCTTTTTCGGATTTTTCCATCTCTGAAATAGGGCTGTGTTTTACAATCCTGTGTCTCTCACAGTCAAAATCTAGGCAGCAACCACTACGTGCTTGTTACTGCCTGCATGTGCACCAACTCGGTCATTTCAAGCAGCGTGCCTAAATGACAGTGAACTCGTTTGAAGCCCCTTTTACAAAGAAATACAAACCATAGCTGTTGTCTGAAAACTTTTGCTGTTTTCTTAAAACTTTCTGGTAAGTTTTAAGAAAGGTCCAGCATCAAAACTTGCAGAACTTGTGTCAGCAGCTTGGAAGAAAATCCAAAATGGATTTCTTAAAATCCATTTTAAGAAATGCTGGGTCACCAATGCTTTTGATAGAATATTATGATTTTTAATAATTTTTTTTCATAATTTTTCATAATTTTCAGTGGCCTGGGGTTTGCAGGTTCAGATTTCGGGCCCAGACCTATGCACTGCTTATCAAGCCATGCTGTGGCAGGCGTCCCACATATAAAGTAGAGGAAGATGGGCACGGATGTTAGCCCAGGGCCAATCTTTCTCAGCAAAAAGAGGAGGATTGTCAACAGATGTTAACTCAGAGCTAATGTTCCTCACAAAAAAAAAAAAAAAAGGAACTTAGATAAATCTAACTCACATATAAAGACATGTGAAGAACTTTAAGAATATCTTAGCCAATTTATTTCATTTATATCTTCCTCTGTGGGTACTCACAAGAGTAATATGTGATTTTTAAAAATATACTGTATGTCCAAATAAAAAGCTCTTTCAGGAAGCAGAGATAAATAAAGTATACATCAACAAGATATTTGTTTAGCTGACATTTTTTTTTTACATCTTGCAATCAATGACAAGATAGATTAAATGAAATGTGTAAATAGCACAGTTTAGTAGTATTGGTTAACAGAATTAATTCTAAAAGGAATTTTACAAAATTATCTATAATATCTGAGTCCCCTACGTGCTTCAGAGTCAATTCAGACAAGACAAGTTTTGTTAACTAGGGAAAATTCTTCTGAATAAAATAATTTCTATTATTATTTTCAATACCAAATTTTATTAAACCAAACGAGGAGTCAGGAAATAACTTACTTTTCCAGAGAATGGATAAATGATCTGAAGAGTTCCTGTGAATGAAAAACATCTCAGGATCAGCTAACGTTGTTGAATTCTCAAGAGGACAGCAAGACAGCTAAGAAAATAATATTTTTATTGCAACTATTAGATACCCTAAGCTGTTCTTATTTAATGTTAAAAGTCATATCATCATCATAGCACCTATTTTGCTGCATGCCTCCCATCTTAATTTAGTGAGAAAAACACATGACAAACACCTTTACGCAGTAAACACTCAAATTAGTAGAATGGACAAATGCTCTGGTTGAATCAGTTACATTTCATAAATAAAACAGCTCCTAGTGATAATAGAAAGGAACGTATTAAGATGGTAGATTAAACAGTCTCAAAAAAGAACAAAAATCCAGACACTACTTATATTCAAAATGAATACTTTGGCATTGTTTTAAAGAAAGACATATGGGCCCAGGTACTCAGACAAGCTCTGTCTCAGAGTAATTAATTATATTTTCTGAAGTTGCTTTCCTCTTCAACCTTAACCAGCCATGAGCATCTTTTCCTCCTCTCCCCAAAACACACCTAATTGGTGTTGTTAACAGCCCAAATGTAGACTTCCACTTTTTTCCATGATGGAGTAAGAAAAGCCCCGACTTGGACTTGTACCATGAACAATTAGAAAGCTATACAAACTGTTGTCAGACATTGGATAGCAGACAGTTCAAGGTGGTGATCCCCAAGAAAGAAACAAACAAGGCAAGCTATATAATCACTATGGCTGGCTGCTGGGAGCAAATTTTCAGACTACGCGTGATGGGAAAAGGAACTCAACTAGAGTCTTATGGCTCCACTAAGTTAAGGAAATCGGAAATCAGGGAGGATGAAGTGGCTGGAAGTTTCAGGGCAGAGTTCCAGAAAGGACGGTGCTATATAGAAAAATAGCTCTAGAAATCAGTATAAGGATCTCCTTGAGTCTTGGTGATTGCTAGGCCATGCACCTGTAGAGTGAAACTCCACAAAGCTAGCCAAGGCATGAGTAGAGAGCTGTAAGCTGAACAATTCCCAGAGCCCACACACGGTAGTGAGATGTTCAAATTGCAGCCAGACAAAGTAAAATCCTTGGTGGTCATTTATGATATTTATAGGAGACTCCATTAGGATCACACCTTAGTAGTAGGGATGAATTATCCTTACAGTGAAGAATATCCCAAAGCTACCTTATGTTATTGAAGTTAAGCTGGTATAAATTCAAATTGGAATGTTATAATGTTAGGATGTTAAATGTAATCCCTATGGTAACCACAAAGCAAATAGTTATAGAATATACACAAAAGGAAATGAGAAAGGACTTTTAACAGTGCACTACAACAAATCAACTAAACACAGAAGATGGTAATTCAGGAAAAAAGAGAACAAAAAGCTATAAGGCATATAGAAACAAATAGCACAAAGACAGAAGTAAGCCTTTCCTTAATAGTAATTACTTTAAATATAAATGAATTAAACTCTCCAATTAAAACACAGAGAATAGCAGAATGGATATAAAACATACGAACCAATTATATGCTCTCTAGAAAGACTTACTTGAGATCCAAAGACACAAACAGATTGAAAGTGAAAGATATTCTATGCAAATAGTAACCAAAAGAGATCAGGAGTGGCAATGCTAATGTCAGACAAAATAGGCTTTAAATCAAAAAAGGTTACAAGAGACAAAGAAAGTCATTATATGTTAATATAAGGTTCAGTACAGCAAGAAGATATAACAGTTATAAACATTTACATACCTAATGACAGACCATCAAAACATAAGAAGCAAAAACTGACAGAATTAAAGGTAGAAATTGGGGCCGGCCCGGCGGAGTAGCAGTAAAGTTCGCATGCTCCTCTTCAGCAGCTCAGGGTTCGCTGATTCGGATCCTGGGTGCAGACCTACTCACCGCTCATCAAGCCACACTGAGGTGGCGTCCCACATAGAAGAGCTACAACTCTACAACTATGATACACAACCAGGTACTGGGGCTTTGGGGAGAAAAAAGAAAAAGAGGAAGACTGGCAACAGATGTTAGTGCAGGGCCAATCTTCCTCAAAAAAAAAAAAAAAGAAGAAGATGCATCTCTAAAATAAATAAATAAATAAAGGGAGAAATAGTTCTACAATAATAGTTGCAGACCTCAAAACCCCACTCACAATAATGGATAGAACAAACCAGACAGAAGATACTTAAAAAATAGAGGACTTAATCAACACAATAAACCAACTAGATCTAACAGACATATACAAAACACTTTACCCAACAACAGAATACACATTGTTCTCAAGTACACGTGGGATATTTTCCAGAATAGTCCATACGTTAGGCCACAAATTAAGTCTCAATAGATTTTAAAAGATAGATATCATACAAAGTATCTTCTCTGACCACAAAGGGATAAAGCTAAAAGTCAATAAGAAAAGGAAAAGTGGAAAATTCACAAAATTGTGGAAATTAAACAACACACTTTTAAACAACCAATGGATCAAAGAAGAAATCAAGAGGGAAATTAGAAAATACTTGGAGATGAATTAAAATGAAAACACACATACCAAAACTTATGGGACACAGTGAAATCAGTGCCAAGAGGGAAATTTATGGCTGTGAAGGCTTACATTAAAAAACAAGATGATTTCAAATCAACAACCTAACATTACAACTTGAAGAACTAGAAAAAGAGCAAACTAAACCCAAAGCTAGAAGAAGGAAGGAAGTAATAAAGATTAGAGCATAGATAAATGAAATAGAGAATAGAAAAATAATAGATGCAACAAAAGTTGCATCAAAAGACACTATCAACTGAGGATAAAATCAAGTGCACATGGAACATTCATCAAGATAAACTATATGTTGGGCTGTAAAGTAAATCCCAATAAATTTAAATGATTTAAATAATACAGAGTATGTTTTATGACCACAAGAAAATTAAATTGGATATTCATAATGGAAAGATATCTGGGAAATTCCAACTCTTTAAAAATTAAATATTGTGCTTTTAAATAATCCATGTGTCTTAGAAGAAATTATAAGAGAAATTAAAAGATACTTTTAACTGAAGTATGATAAAATACAATATATAGAAATTTGTGTGATGCAGTTAAAACAGTACATAGTAGGAATTTTATAGCTTTAAACTTTTATCTAAAGTAATAAAGAACTAAGAATCTAAGCATCCATCTTAAGAAGCTAGGAAACAAATAAAACTCAAAGTAAATAGAAAGAATAAAGGTAACAGCAGAAGTCAGTAAAATAAAAAAAAAAATAGACAAACTGTAGAAAACAAATCAAACCAAAAACTTTCTTTGAAAAAAAAATCAAGAAAATTGATGAACTTCTAGCAAGCGTATAAGAAAAACCACAACTAACATTTTTTATCCTATTTATCCTAATCTTAGTAGGATCAGGAACAAGAATGCCTACTCTTACCACTTCTATTCAACATTATGCTAGAGGTATAAGCCAGTTCAATAAGGCAAGAAAAAGAAACAGAAGCCATTCATATTGGAAAAGAAGTAAAACTTTTTATTCGTAGATGACATGATCCGGTGTATAGAAAATGCTAAAGAATCAAAAACAAATGAATAAGCTAGTAGAACTAAGAAGTGAGTTTAGCTAGGTCACAGGATAAGAATTCAATCTATAAAAGTCACAATTTTTTTATTTAACCAAAAAAATATTTTTATATATGAGCATCAGATAATTAAAACATGAAATTTTAAAAATGCCACTTACAAAAGCATTAAAACTATGAAATCCATAGGGATAGATACATTTAACAAAACATATGTGAGACCTGTATGCTGAAAACAATAATACATTGTTGACAGTTATTAAAGAATAGATAGTGGAGAGATAAATCATATTCATGGATTGGAAGATTCAATATTCTTAAGATATCAATTCTCCCCAAATTTATCGTAGACTCAATGCAATCCCAATCATAATGTCAGCAAGTTTCTTTTGTAGAAACTAACATGCTTTTATTAAAAATTTATATAGAAATGGAAAGAAACTAAGAATAACCAAAATTTTCTGAAAAATGAGAACAAAGGTAAATAATATAAATTACTTAAGTTCAACACTTATTGTAAAGTTATAAGAGTTAGGATGTGGTAGTATTGGCAAAAGGATAGACAGAGAGGTCAGGGAGCAGAATTGAATGTCCAGAGTGAAACCTCACATTTATGGTGATTTGATTTTCCAGCAAAGGCACCAAGATAATTGGATGGGGAAACGGTAGTCTTTTCAACAAATTGCAACGGAAAACTGAATTTCTATATGAAAAAAAATTCCTCCATCTTTACTTTACATGAATATTGACATGTAATGGCTCATAGGCTTAAATATAAAAGCTAAAACTTCTGGAAAAAATCAATGGAGAACATCTACGTGCCTTATGTAGGCAAAGATTTGTTAAATCATAAACATACACAAATGACCATTAAAAAATCGATAAATTGAACTTCATTAAAATATAAACCTTTTGTTTTTCAAAATATACTGTGAAGAAAATTAAAAGCTAGGCCACAGAGTGAGTGAAAATATTCATAATACACGTATCTAACAAATGATTTATATCCAGAATATTGTATATAATATTGTACTATGAGAAGATGACAAAAAAATATTAAAAATGGGCAAGATATTTGAACAGAAACTATGCAAAAGAATATATAAATGTCTAATATATTTTTTAAAATGTTTAACATTGTTAATTACCAGGGAAATGAAAGTTAAAACTGTAATGAGATACCACTATACACCTATTAGAATGGCTTTAATTAGAAAGTCTGACAATACCAAGTGTTGGTAAGGATGTAGAACAACTGAAGCTCTCACATATTGCTGGTGGGAATGTAAAATGATACAGCCACTTTGGAGAAAGTTGTGGCAGCTTCTTATAAAGATAAACATGCACTTGCCATATAACTCAACAATCCCACTTGAAGATATTTACTGAGAAATGAAACATATGTCTATACAAATAATTATAGAAAAATTTTCATAACACCTTTATTTTTTTAGAACAGTTTTAGGTTCACAACAAAATTGAAAACAAAGCATAGAGAGGTACAGAGATTTCCCATATACTCCCTGTCCCCTCACATGCATAGCCTCCCTTATTGTTAATATCATTTATCAGAATGATAAATCTGTTACCAAGAATAAACCTACATTGATACATCATAATCACTCAAAGTCCATAGTTTACCTTAGGGTGTTGTACACTTTACGGGTTTGGACAAATGTGTAATAACAAATATCCATTACTATAACATCATGGAGAGTATTTTTATTCTCCTAAAAATCGTCTATGCTCTGCATATTCATCCTTCCCTGACACGTGACCCCTGGCAACCACTGATCTTTTTACTGTCTCCACAGTTTTGGCTTTTCCAGAATGCCATATAGTTGGAATCATACAGTATAAAGCCTTCTCGGAGCGGCTTCTTTCACTTAGTAATATGCATTTAAGTTGCCTCCATGTCTTTTCAAAGCTTGATAGCTCATTCCTTTTTAGTGCTGATTAATAGTCCATTGTCTAGGTGTACCACAGTTTAGTTATCCATTCATGTCCTGAAGAACATCTTGGTTGCATCCAAGTTTTGGCAATTATGAATAAAGCTGCCATAAACGTCTGTTTGAAGATTTTTCTGTGGACTTAAATTTTCAACTCCATTGGGTAAATACCAAGAAGTGCAATTGTTGGATTGTATGGTAAGAGTATATTTAGTTTTATAAGAAACCACCAAACTCTCTTCCAAATTGGCTGTCCCATTTGCATTCCCACCAGAAATGTATGAGAGTTCCTGTTGTTCTACATCCTTGCCAGTATTTGATGGCGTCAGTGTTCCGGATTTTGGCCATTCTAATAGGTGTATAGTGGTATCTCACTGTTGTTTTAATTTGCAATTACCTGATGACATATGATGTGGAGCGTCTTTTCATACGCTTATTTGCCATTTTTTAATCTTCTTTGGTGAGGTGTCTGTTCTGGTCTTTGGCCCATTTTTTAATTAGGTTGTTTGTTTGCTTACTGTTGAGTTTTAAGAGTTCTTTGTATATTTTGGATAACAGTGCTTTATACGATGTGTCTTTTGCAAATATTTTCTCCCAGTCTGTGGCTTGTTTTTTAACTCTCTTGACATTGTCTTTCACAGAGCAGAAGTTGTTAATTTTAATGAAGTCCAGCTTATCAATTATTTCTTTTAAGGAGTGCGCCTTTGGTGTTGCATCTAAAAGGGCATCACCATACCCATGGTCATCGAGGTTTTATCCTATGTTACCTTCTAGGAGTTTTATAATTTTGTGTTTTATATTTAGGTCTATGATCCTTTTTGAGTTAATTTTTGTGAAGGGTATAACATCTGTATCGGGATTCATTTTTTTGCAAGCAGACATCCAGTTATTCAGCACCATTTGTTGAAGAGACTATCTTTGCTCCATTGTATTGCCTTTGCTCCTTTGCCAAAGATCAGTTGACAAATCAGCTATTTACGGCATTCTATTTCTGGGCTTTCTATTCTGTTCCCTTGATCTGTCTATTCTTTCACCAATACCACGCTGTCTTGATTACTATAGCTTTATAGTAAGTCTTAAAGTCAAGTAGCATCAGTCCTCCATCTTTCTTCTTCTCCTTCAGTACTGTGTTTGTTCTTCCGGGTCTTTTGTCTCTCCATATAAACTTTTGAGTGAGTTTGTCAATATCTATAAGGCAATTTTCTGGGCTTTTGATTGGGATCGCATTGATTCTATACACAGAGGTGGGATGAACCAACATCTTGACAATATTGAGTCTTCTCATCCGTGAATATGGAGTGTCTCTCCATTAATTTAGTTCTTCTTTATCTTTCATCAGAGTTTTGTAGTTTTCCTTATATAGACCTTATACCTATTTTCTTAGCTTTATACCTTAGTATTTCATTTTTGGGGGTGCTAATGTGAATGATATTGTGTTTTTAATTTCAAATTCCTCTTGTTCATTGTTGGTGTATAAGAAACCAATTGAATTTTGTATATTAACCTCGTGCACCTTTATTTTAATAGCTCCAACGCGAAGCATCTCAAATGTCCATCGACAAGTGAAAGGATAAACACGTTGTATTTATCCATACAATGGAATGCTACTCCACAATATAAAGAAATTAACTATGGATACATTCCACAACGTGGACAAATCTCAAAAACATTACGCTGAGCAAAAGAAGATTCAAAGAGTTTATACTGTATGATTATACACATACGAAACTTCAGAAAAGACAAACCTAATTTACAGTGACAGAAAGCAGATCAATTGTCTAGGGCTGATGGTGTGGGAGTGATTGGGAGATGACACAGGGGAATTTTTTGAAGCGATGCAAATGTACATCTTGATTGCAGTGGTGATTACACGGAGGTGTAAATTGTCAAATTCCTTTTTACTTAAACCAGCTCGTGTGGTTTCTATTATTACAGTTGGACACTAACTGAGAGAGTCTTAAAGAAAGAACAGAAAGCTGCTTTGTAAACCGGTAGGGAAGTGCCTTCCAGGAGAAAGAACAGTGTGCACAAAGTTATTGAAGTATGAGGAAGTATGACACAGTGACAGGCCTTGTTAATCACTGTTACCGATTCCATGAATCACAAAAAACATACATTTTTACATAAAGACTATTTTCTGTAAAGTGTGTCTAGTATGGCTGTAGATCTTCTAATACTATAGGGAAAAGACAACATTTTCTAAGAATTCTCCCCACTTGAACATGAGGAAAACTGTGCTGAACCAAAACCAAATGGAAAAAATAGAAGTTACTTTCTAGAATGTCTATTAAAAAAATTATTCTTTTTACTAAATTTACATTGGAAAACTCAAACTGTTGTCAATCACTCCCCACCACCACCAATGCCACGTCAGTGTTTGGATACAGAAGATACTTCAGCAGGTCATTCCATAGCAGCCAAGGTCGACATCAAACCCAGAAATACACACATTGGACACCCCTAGTGCATTCAGGTATCCCCATGGGAATTTCTGCAACCTAGAGGAGAACTGGAGACACTTCTAACGGGAATTAGAGAATGCATTAAAAAATAATAATAACCCATACCTTATAACTACTGATCCTTCCAGAGAGTTTGGCTATATAAAATTCAGGACATAACAATATTATCTCAGGAATCAGAAACTAAAAGATGCAAAATTTACACAGGAGAAAATACAACTAGTAAACAACTAGGAGAAAATGTTTGCCTTGATAGCAATCAGAAAAGCATAAGTGAAAACATTGAGGAGGCTTTTTTTTTTCTTAAACTAGTAACAAAAAGTAAAAGATAATTCCAAATATTAGCAAGGGCACCATGAAAGAATGATATGCTCTAACCTTGCTAGTTGCAGTTAAAATTTATATAACATTTTTAGAAAGAAATTTGGCAATGTGAAACAAGACCCATACCTTTTTTACCAAGGAGTCACTTCAAGAAGCTTATCCTAAGGATATGTTTACATGAAAGAATAACTTTATGATGAAAGATTTTCACTATAACATTGTTTATAATAGTGAAAAATCAGAAGCCACTCGAAGTCCAACAATATGGAAGTGATTAAATTATAGTATGGAATGTGCTATAAATGTACAGTAGTATAGATATAAATTTATGCTATCATGTGAAGTGAAATGTAGAATACAAAACTAAATTACATTGTGATTGCAATTGTATTTAAAAACCTGTGTTTATGAACAAAAACCGGAAGGAGATAAAGAAAATGCTGAATTAGGTTAGGTGAAGGACTTATGAATAATTTTTTTCTATTTCCTAACTTTTGGTAACATTTTATTTTTTTATAATAAGTTAAATAAATGGGAGTACTGAATCTTCCAAGTTATGGAAAGTGAAAAAAAAAAGAAACTAAACAAATCACTAAGAGTTAAAAACTGCAGAAGAAACCTTCTATTTCATTATGAGGAAAGTGACAGTAACTTGGGCATCAGAAGAATATCAAAATTGATTAATCTAGTAGAAATTTTTAAATGCATTTTACATTTCTGTACATCAGATTCAACCCTGGGAAGGAGAAAGAGCCCATAACTTTTATTCAAAAGTCCTGGATTAGGGTTCTGGCTCTACTGTTTAATATATGTGTAGCATCAGGCAAATAACTTAAAGATATGTTTACCCATGCGTACAAGAAAGATAGTAGTAATGCTCCCCTGACTCACCATTTGGTATAGTGGTAAGAATTATACAAGATATTACAAACAAAAGTCTTTTGTAAACAAAGTGTTGGCTATGGGCATTTGGCAGCATTCATTATTTGGACTAAGTTTCTACTACACTAACCTCCTTAGCAGGTTGAGTCTAAAATAGAGTCACAGTAGACATTCTGTGGCCCTAGAAGAATGTCTAAGGAGATTGATCCACTAACAGCTTAACTTCAAACTAGTCCAGTCACTCGTATGACATTGGGAGTTCCATAAATGATCATTATGGATGGGGAAAAAGAAGGCCTGAAAAGAGCTCTCTCAACTTTCTTTGAGGAAAAAGATGAAGAAAGAAGGCAACAGAGAGATCTTCTCTAGAAGAGAGAAGAACGTATTATATTGATAACCAAACTTCCCTCCAAGGTAGATACCTATCTGGCAACCATCAAGAGATAAAGTCCAACATAGCTTCCTATGGAAAAGAGTGGTCCTTCTTGGTGATGCCAAGTAGATTGATCTCCTTGAATTGCCAGGGCAATAGTGCAGATGGCGTACAGATGTGTGTTAGCAGCTGAGCAGAGGCAAAGCAACCAAGGGTTTGTGGTCAACAGGAAACTCTTGACAAATGTTGAGAGAAAGTTTAACGAAGATGAGAGGGGCAGGGCATCCCGGAAGCTCTAGTAATAATACTCTTTCAGAACAGAAATCTTGTGAAATTTTGTATAGTTTTCTTCAAAAGCTTTTTGCGCCCCCTGCTAGCTGAAGGGGTGTGTGTGTGTGGGGGGGGTGGGATGGTTCTTCTAGAAATTGACCTCCAGTTTTGGTAATATTGGTAAGTCATAGCACAGCAACACTACTGCTTCCAAAAGAATTTTCTTGTCTTGATTTTATAATTGATTGCTTTCTCAGTTGGCAAGTAGATCTGCTCATCCCTGAAACAAGACTAATGATTTCTGATTTGGTTGGTAAATATTTTCAGAAGTTCTAAATTCATTTATTTAACAAACATTTATATCACACGTAATTAGTGCCGGGCACTACTCGAAGCACTGTGCAAATATTAACTCTTAATCCAACAGGCCCTTCTTTCTGTGGAGTCACAGTGCCATCCCCACACAGAGAGGGCTGCAATTTTAAATGGCTCCACACTAACTGGAAACATTGCCTCGTCTAGTCCCCACCACTTGCAGCCGATGCACCAGTGTGTTCTCTGGGGCTTTGTCCTGACGGGATGTAAATGGCTTCTCTCTGGTCATTAGAAATATTCTCCTTTACTTGAATTGATCCCACTCTAGGCAGAAAGAACATTTGCCCACCACTCTTTTATCTCATCTCCCTCTTCAATGTTTCTACATTTCCCATCTGCAAGCCTGACAAGCATATTGTAAGACAGATCCGCTACTTGGTGATATAGCTGTCTAGTTTTCAAAAATCTTCAATCAAATTTTAGTCCCTCAAGCCCTCTTTTTCTGCTTTCTGTTCTTTCTTATTGGTTAACACCTTTCTAATAATCAGGTGTCCAGAACTGTATCATCTTATCACTTTGCAGGTTCAGTTTCCAGGTGCTGTTTACTGTGACTCTAGGGCTTGTGAGGCATTTCTGCCTTTCACTGGCTGTCTCTGTTTCCAATCATTTATCTCCAGGCACTTAGCTCCTTCCTATCTTAAACTGTAGTTATTTTCTGCCTCAAATTTCTAGTCTTACTGTTTTTTTTTTTTCTATTTTTACTTGTCAATCTATGATATGTACACTTCCAGGTTTATAATTACTTGATAATATAATTCCTATGTTACTTAACTCTTCAAAATCACTTTAAAAAGTGATAAATGCCAACAACAGCTAACAGTATTATATTAATAATGATAAAAGAGCTAGCTTTTTTTGAACACTATCCACGTGCCAGGCACCATGCTAAACCCTTTCATGTATACTCTTACATGAAACCCAAGGAAAGAAAGTAAATCATAACCTGTAGGTGCTATTTTCATCCTCCTTTTACAGATAAAGAGACTTGGGGTTTAGAAAAATTAAGTAACTTGCTCAAAGTCACAAAGCTAGTAACTGAAAAGACCAGGATTTGAACATAGGTTGTGGACTTAACCATTAATCTACACCTGTATTTAATAAGGACCATATTTAGAGAGGCTTTATTTAATTTTGTTTACTATTTTGAATAATGAAAAATAGCTAATTTCATTGTTTTTAACAATGAAAAGCCGTGATAATTAGCTTACTCTTTAAAAAGAGTTCTTTAGTTACATTGTGGAGGATTAAGACGCGGTTAGTTCACAGAGACACCGTGAACATCAACACCGAAGGAGACTTCAGTGATTATCTAGTCCAGATATCTTATTTGAAGGGGAGGACCCTGAGGCACAGTTACATAACTGACTTGATGAAGTTTATAGAGTTAGTTCACAGCAGAGCATGGATTCCAGCACTCCTTCCACCCAAGGTCCTGCCTCCGTGTTGAGGGGAAGCAGCTCCCCGGGAACCACCAGGTGCGGATCTCTGGGTCTCATGGCTCTCTCTGAGCCAGAGGACCAGAGCCCGCTGTTGCTGTATCTCACTTGCAAACGAAGTCTTGCATTTGCCCTCCCAGTGTTGCCTCTGCTATCATCTACATGCCTGTCTTCAATTACGGCCTTGGCCAGCTCTGTGCCCTATGCACAGCCTGACACTGAGGACAGCCTACCAAGGCTGCTTATTTGCTTCCCTGGTCAGATCACAACACAGCTCTATCACTCTTCACTCCATTTCCTCTGCCTGCCTTGCTTTCCCCTTCTCTACTTACTTGTCTTAAGCCATCAGTCCTCCAAGGTCCAGGCCATTTCCCACACACTCCCTGAAGCCCTCTCTAACCACCTCAGGCCAAAATGATCTCTCTCACCTCTAAAACACTAGAACGCCTATTTCCCATGCCACTCATTTACCCTTTATCATATGCTGCCCTGTATTGTCTGTTTGGTATCTTTTTATCTAAGAGCCTGGCTTGCCCTGAGGGCGGAAATCATCTCTTATTCATCATTGTATCCACCACATTGCTTAGCCTAAGGCCCAGAACAAAATAGGTGTTCTATAAATGTTGATTGATTTATTGTGCATGGAAATGAAAATGACTTTCTCGCTTCTATGGTGACCCAAGGAAAGAAAGTAACTTTTCTGAAACTCACAAGATCAATTGAGAAAATATGTTTAGAGCTCTCAAAAGAAAAATAATTTGGAGTACTTATATGAATAAGACTGTGTCTATGTGTTATTAAAATAGCTAAAATTGTTTAACTTGTTATCAAGTATTAGACAAAAAAACAAACAAATGATCACTCTACAGGTTTGGATGCTTAAGATATTTTTCATTGAATTGTTCAAGCAAGTTATACATGTAGACATGGCTTGAAAATTAGACTGTGGTTGCTTACCATCAGATTACTGAAACTAGGGAAAACCAAAAATCACAATCCTTAAATTCTTAATATGTAATGCTCTAATTTTGCTGGGTTTGAACATTCTGTTGGGATGAGTCAACATACTTTCATGACCTTCCTCATTATAGTGACATCTTAATTATTGAGAAGCCAAAGCTCTGAATTATACCTATAGAAAAACTTATCTAACATATGTAGATAAGACTAATGCAGAGACAGAGAGAATCTTTCACTTGCTTTCTTCCGATGGCTTTATTTGGCTTACTTTCATCCTCCTAAGACTGATAAAAAGCTTTTGACTATCTTTATCTGATATCTCCATATCACTTATCAACAAACTGATCATTTGGAATGAGGCCCATTTGGTCAATACACTGCACTGTATTTTGGTTGGCAACTATTGAATAATTGGATCTTGTCATTGTCTAACACGTTTTTCACTCTATACCATAGAAGTGTAGAAATCTAGAACTAGAAGGGATTTTAGAAATCAGCTCATCCAGCTCTTTAATTTTATAGGGCAATATGGAAGCTGAGAAAAATTAGATAACTTGCCCGAAGCTGTACATTTTTACTGACAATAATCAATGAAGTAGTTATTTTTATTATAAAATAGGCTCTTTGATGTCTAACAATTAGCCTGATTGGCGATAAACTTCAAAAATGTTTTTAAGATTGTTCTCTGGTAGAATTGCACTCTGGGTGGAATATAGGAATAATAATAGAAATAATAATATAGAAATAGTCTTAATCCATGGGTAATGAAACTCCTTAATAACAAAGACAGACTTTAAAAGGTGTGGTTGGAGGGGGTGGCAGAGCCATGTGACACCTGCAGAGATCCCACTCAGCAGAGAAAGGACCGACCTGTGAAGTCAGTTTAGTTTGTCTTCAGCATTTCCAACTCCCTTTCTATAGTTCCTCCTTTGTCACTGGTGGCTTCCCCTCTTCTCACCCCCTATTTCAGATGTTCCCTGCCCAGCCAGCGTCTTCCCTCTATCAAAGTAGGAATTAAGTATTCATTTATTTAGTGTAGATAAATTTCAACCTACTATTTTAAGTAGACTTTTCCATCTTAAGTGAGTCTTTGAAAATTCTTACATCATCAAGTTGTGGAAAAATATCTTTGAGCTTCTGAAAAGCACACTATTCATAAGGCCAGTGAGGAATCTAAAGGTGATTTAGTTATATGTAGGCAATAAGCAAGGATCTAGCAGAGGAATGATCCATCCTTTCCCTATTCTGCCAGGTCTTCTTGGCAGGCAGGTTTTCTCCTATCACCTCCCTGCCAATTAAGCTAGCTGATTATAAGTCAGCGTTCTACCAATCCTCATTGTTAACTTCTCATCTGGTTCCCAAATCACATTTTGCACTTTCTAACATATATTAAAATGATTATATTAGTAGTTTCATGACATGATCATCATACTTTTTCAATCATTCTGGAATAAAATACACGGCACTACTATTATTTCCACCTTGGTAACAATAAGATATGACATTGGAGAATATGTCTTCACTCAGGTATTATTGAACTGTACCTTGTAATTAAGAGCATGAAATTTACATGACTACTATATAATGTGGTTTTGTAATCATAATAACTTACATTTCTCTAGTAATTTACAATTTACACTGATTACAATTTCACAGTATTTTACAACTTACAATGACTCCTTGAGATACAGGAGGGAGAGCAATTATTATCACGCTCATTTTATAGTGAAAGAGACTGAGACTCGGAATGTGTCATTTGCTTGGTGGTCCTGTCCTCTTTACCTTTTCTACTCTTCCTCGAATGGAAAAAAGAGAAGAAACTAACATTTGTTTATATGTTTGGCACCATGTTAGAAACTTTTCACATATATAACATCTTTAGCAACTTGCCGAGATCCAACTGCTAGTAAGTATGGAACTGGACTCTCTTCTTTCTTCCCGCATCCTGAACTTCATGACCGATCATCTGAATAACTGTCCCATCAACACCTTTGATTCTCCTTACACTTCAGTACTTCGTCACATCCACTTAGCAAAAGCCAACTCATCACTGTTATAATTTACTTTCTTTGCTTCTATACTCAGGCATCAGTTTGTTGCTTGAGAAAAACCATACAAACCACAAATTCATGTTCTCTAAATGCAGCTCTACCTTGCTTCCTTGTCTTTATTCTTGGTCAGTTCCCCATTAGTTCTCTTCCACAGTTATTCCATTCTTCATGACTCACATTGATTTCACTCTCAACAGATGATCAGGCTTCTTTCTTTCCCTTCTTCCTTCCAGTCTCAGAGGATGTGTCCCTTCTCCTATTTTAGAATAAATTTATTTGTTCTTTTGACTCATCCTTACTCTCAGAATTCTTGTGATTCCTCATTTTATCCCACAATGCACCCTAACCCCTTAGTCCCCAAACAAGCTAAAATCTCTCACATTTTGAGAAAAATATATTCCTTTTAGCCTCAAGACCTCTCTTGTTACCGTAATCTTTTCTCTTTATCCCTCTCGATAACCAAACCCATAAAAAACAAAACAAAACAAAAATCTAGTCTACAGTTACCATATCTTGAATTTACTCAACTCACTGCAATTTCATTGTCCCCACTCACCCAACTTCTTCCCCGAAAGCAGCCAAATGTATCACCAGGGCTATTCTCAGCCCACTGCTTTTCTCATTCTATACAACTCTGTGTTGAAGGGAAAAGGTCCAAATTAGAAATATACTGGGTTCACACTTAAGTGGGAAGATTTATGCAAATATCTCTTTCTCTTATTCTCGAGGATCAGGCAATTTCATAGCCTTCTATAACTCTAAGATTTACTTATCTATTAAACCAGAGCTATCCATTAACTCTCTCCCTCCCCACTTCTCCCAGTAATTTTCCCTCACCTTTACCCTAGTTGATATATAAGATTTATAAAATTTTAGTATTTGTCAAATCTACTGATGCTGAACATAAGGAAGGACCCCAGTGACATCTTTGTTTCCAAAATATTGACAGAGGCCATATTCACTTAGATGCCCATCCTCTTTTATTATACATCTTAATTGGATACTTAACCATCCACTCAGTCAACAAAGCCAAAAATCTGAGTCATTCTTGACTCTCCCCTCACTTTCTTTCTTTCCAACAAGTCAGTCATTGAGAACTGTCAATACTCCTCCTAAACTCTTCTGGAGTCTGTCACCTATTCTCTAGTCCTATTACCAATTACCAAAGTGCTAGAGTGACCCTTCACAACTTTTACCCAGACCAGTGCTTCTCCACGAGGGCAACTGGGCCCCCCAGGCCTTTTTTGTTATCACATCTAAGGATGGGGAGTGGGTACTTCTAGTATCTAGTGGGTAGAAGCCAGGGATGCTGCAAAACATCCTTCAGTGCACAGACCAGCCTCCCACACACAATAAGGAATTATCTGGCCTGAATATTAATAGTGCCAAGGCTGAGAGACCTTTACTCAGTCTATGGCAGCCTCTTAGCAGATCTCTCTTCCTTCAGTTTTATCCCCTTAAATCCATCACACACAGCTCCAGAGTGAGTTATCTAAAATGGAAATCTGTCCATACAACTGTCCTGCTTGCAATCCTTCAGTGATTCCCCTTCTACTCTAGGATAAGGCTCACCCTGAGCAGCTCCTTCCTTACTTACGTCCCACCACTTCCTGACTCTCCTTACCCTTTACTATCCAACAATAATGAAATGCTTTTTGATTTCCCACAGTTGGTGGCTTTCTTATCTGTGCTTATGCTGCTTCACTGTTTGAAATGCCTTTTGTTCTCCTCCTCTCCATCACCCCTTTAACTCCTTATCACTTTTTAAGACTGAGCCCACACACCATGTCCTTCAAGAAACCTTCTTTAGTTCTCCTTCCCCCCACACACTGGGCTATAAGCCCTTCTCTGCATTTCCAAAATAACTTATACCAATATGAGTTGAATATCAGGCTTATCATACTTCAGAGAAGTTTCTGGGTTTTGACCCACCTCCATTTAGACTAAGTTACCTGAGGGAGAGTCTGTGAGGACTGTATCTTGTATATATTTTTAGTATGGCACATAGTAGTTGCTTAAAAAATGAATCATTGAATGTTAACTTACATTGATATAAATGCTTTACACTTGACAAAATTCTTTCACGTGTAAAACCCCACTTGATTCTTATAATTCTGTCAGAGAATGTAGCTGGGATAGACATAACAATGCTAGTTTTATACATCATTAAACTGGGGCTCAGATCTTGAAGTCATTCACCCAGATTGACCTGGTTTATAAGTGGCAGAAGTGACATGGGAATCCAGACCTTTTGGTTTCATGTCCTACACCCGTTCCAGCATTCCAGACTAGTTGGCCTCACCTACCCACATACACACACACCCCACATGCAACACAAACACACATATATTTGTGTATGCATATATATATCTGTGAAGGTAGATATGTATGTATATATATTGTGTATGTATATATAAATATGGCCTTTATATGCTTTTTCTAATTATCTAGACATACAACATATATATATAATGACAGATTATGTATACATGTATTATATATAACCTATAATAACATGTATATATGAGTTAGCTCTCCCTTTGTAATTCTTACAATTCTTGATCATAGCATTCATTGCATTCATAACTCATCTTACGTTGCTCTGATAAATAGTTAAGTAGTCACATCTTCAGGAAAGAAGAGATGCAGAGAGTACCAGATGATGAAAACTGGCAAGTCATCTGTATTTGGTTTGGCTTGCACATTCTCATATTCGACTTACTCACCCCCCTGCAAACAGTGCAACCACATGACCTGAAACACAAGTAGACAAGAGGAGACCCACGGACCTCACGGACACTGGCCTGCCCTCTCAGAAATAAGTAAACACAGCTTCAATGAAAGTCCTACATCTTGAAGAAAGTACAATTTTTGTGAATGTCTGATAAAAAAATTCAATTTCCATTCAAGTATCAAGCACAGAATATGGCGTCTACTCTCTAACCAAGCAGACGTACTCCTCTATGACAAGATGTATTAAATAGATTCTTTTCCTTATTGTGTGAACTCACCGTTGGTATTCATTAGGTTCAAAAGTGCAACTACACAAAGGCAAGATGCTGGAGAGGAACTGTCAGATCTTGCTGGTGGTGGAAACAGACCCGCATACAATATTTGAAGAGGATAGTTTAATCTTTTTAAAGCCTGGTTAGGTTGGTAAACTGCAAGGAGAAGCTCTTCAAGTTTACTCTAATGAATGTTTGAAATATGATCATTTGCTGGAAGCCTCAGTTATGAAACAATATAACTGAACATAGACTTCATTTCAAAAATTTTTTGGACATAACTTCACTGGTATATTTAATAACAAAAGAATCAATGGACTTGAAGCAAATGCTGGGCAATTAGTGGAAAATATTTCATTTTCAAATAAATTTATTTAATTATTATATGTACCTAAGGTGCTGAAAGTTGTTTAATATCTTATGCGTTATGTTTTTATTTCTACATGAAGACTAGGAATGAAGCAGCCATAAGTTTTAAAGAAAAATGGATCAACTAATCAATAATAAAATGTTTTCCTATAGGTAGAGACTATGGGTTTCTGGTTTTTAAGGATGAGTCTTAAATCCTAAATTTGTCTCCAGTGAAATAGTTTAAAATTTAACTTTCTCAATTATCCCAATGTTTCAAAAATTCCATTGATTGTTCTCATGAGAATTCTTCTACATTACGGTTTTCACTTCCGGAAATACATCAAATAACATTTTCAATTTAGACAAGCTCATTTTAAGAGAACCTGGAATATTAAATCTCATATATAAAACTCAGATATGTTAAAGCATATTTGAATTAGAAAAGAATTTTCATTTTGCAAAATAGCACCCCTTAGAGTTGACTCTAAAAGCATTCAAGTTTGTAATTACAAAATGTTAATGTTAGAACACGACATTTTCAGGATACAAGTGTTTTACAAAGCAAAGTGCACATCTATATTGACTGACTTCTTCCCGTGTTCAGAGTTTGAAGTACTGAATACAGAATAGATCTGATACCATTCAGAATGGCTTGAAAAGGAAGTGAGGCATTTTTGTCAATCTCAAGATGCTAACAGCCTGTTTCCTATGCCAATTCTTATAGCATTGAGAAGTGGTGGATAAGTGAATATTCAATTCAACCATTTCAAGAACTAACATTCATAAACAGGAATAAATCTCCCAATGATATGACTTGGTGGGCTAAGACAAAGCACCTCATACCAAAAAGTAATGTGTGAGGTTGGCAATTCACGGAAGTATGTTGAAATATTGTCTTAGAAAGGAGTTGGTATATCCGTAAAATGTTTTATTATTCAGCTGTGCATTCATTCATTCATTCAACAAGCATTTACCAAGCACTTGCTATGTTCCAGACATTGTTCCAGCCAGGTGCTAAGGCATAGTACTGCATAAGACCGAGCCGCTCCCTCAGTGGGATCTCAGTGCAATGGAGGAGACAGACTATTGGAGGAGACAGGTAAACTGCAACTGTGTAGTGGGATCTAAAACAGTTGCATGAAGAAAGAACCACAGGAGCGCTGGGACAGAAAAGAAGTATGCATCAAGGAGTTGAAGATTCTTTCTGAGAGGTGGTGATTTTTGAGGTGAGTTTTAAATGATGAGGATAAATTTTTCAAAGATATATGAAAGGTATTCCAGATTGTAGGAACAGGTGTACAGAGGCACAGAAATGTGTCAAGTCTGGGGAGTTAAGTTCTATATGCCTGGAATGTGATGGGGTGTGTATTATAAGGAACAAAATTAAAAATAGGGCCAAAGTGGTAGCTCATGTCAGATTATGAGATTTTATACATCAAGTTAATTGACTTTGTTGTACTTTTTGAATAAATTAATGCTCAACATTCATCTATGAGAAAAATGGTGAGTGAAGAGGTGTGAGGAGATATATATTGTTTTGTTTTTTTTTTTTCAGAAAATATGGTATTTGCTTTGTAATTTCTTCCAGGTCAGAGTAGTATGAGATAGGCCTATGCGGAATAGGCCCTTGGTGGTCAGCTTTAACATTTAGTGCTTTAATATTTACTATCTCCTTTGGCAGTCAAACACATATTGTCTCTTGCTGTGTCTTCTATTATTGTCTTGGGCTGTTATATAAATGTAGTATCATTGTATCTTTTGGGACGTTTTTTGTCTCCCCAATTACTATGCTAACTCCATAAGGGCATAGACTGCCTTGTACCATTTTTAGTTTTCAAAACTAACACTCTTACATCAGAACACACCAGGCTCATCATTTCAAGTCCAAGTCTAATATTAATTGGTTCTAAAAGAGTGACTTTATCAACTTACAAAATTTGTTTACTTAAAACTATTTGATGCTTTTGAAATGGGCTCTTGCAACAAATATATAATAGTACTGAATTACAACAAATAGAATAAAAGAAATATCCATGAATCTATACTTATACACTTGATATAGTTAAATAAATAAAGGAGAAGGGGCAGCTCATTTTTATTGTAGAATTCCAACTAATAACTTAAAAAGAATGATGGAAGTAGAAAATTACCATTAGGCAACCATCACAGAAATAATTGTTGCAGGCAAGAATCATCAATGGATACTAAAATTAGTGGGCAAAAGTATGGGGAGTAATGGAATAGTTGCATAGTCTTAGAGTATCTCCCCACTTATTAATTAAAAAGGGGAAAATAATGACTTTACAATGGAAAAACCTGGCAGACCTCACCTTTACCACGTGATCCAAGTGACAATCACCAATAAGGTTATGTCGACATCACACCTCCTGATGTGATCCACTGAGAATGTCACATTACTTACGGGATTCAAGTCAAAATGTATAACCTCAATCTACTCATGGGAAAACCTCAAACAGAAACCTAAGTGTATTCTACAAAATTATTGATCAATATTCTTCAAAAGCATCAAGGTCATAAAATACAAGAACTCAATAACTGTCATGATTGGGAAAAATTAAGAACAGCTAAGTGCAATGTGGCGATTATCCAGAAGAAGGCCACTAGGGGGACAATTGGCAATATTCTAACAAGGTCTGTAGATTCATTAGTAGATCGTATCCATATTAATGTCCTGGTTTCTATAATTGCACTATGGCTTTATGATAACATTAGGGCAATCTGGTTGAGGGCAATGTAGGAACTGTCTGCACTATTTTTGTAACTTTTTTGTTAAGTCTAAAAATATTTCAAAATAAAAAGTTCTTTAAAAGCTGTAAATGAGCTCTTGTCATAGATTGAACACAAACCTCAAGCAACTATATTTTCTTGGTAAATGCAATGACATTATCTAACTTACACTTTGCAATCCTTTAGCTGAAAATTTTAGGGTAATATAATATAAATACACAATAATTAACATCCTCACATAGAAGCAGAGTTTTCTAGTTGGAGACTTAGCTCTCTTGCACTACTAACGAAGATAGTCAATTTAGGGAAAAGAAGAAAATAATAAAACTTAAGGGGCAAAAAGTCTGTAAATGCAAAGCCTTATTAATTTATAAGTATTTATTGAGTACCTATGTGCTAATTACTTTGCCAAGAGAAAGGCGCAGAATACATGGTCTTTGAATTTGAGACTTTTATAATCCAGTCCAGGAGACAGGATGAACACTTGTGAAACAATAGCTCATGTTAGAGTGAATATTATTCCCCAGTCCTGGCATTTTCACATGAAGGCACCTCCACTGGAGTAACACTCTTGCCTCCTATATTAGTCAGCTCGGGCTGCCGTAGCAAAACACCACAGACTGAGTAGCGTAGACAACAGAAATGTATTTTCTCACAGTTTTGGAGGGTGGAAGTCCAAGATCAAGGTTCCGGCAGTGTTGGTTTCTCCTGAGGCCTTTCTTCTTGGTTTGCAGAAGGCTCCCTTCTTGCTGTGTCTTTACATGGCCTTTCTTCTGTGTATGTGCATCCCTGGTGTCTCTCTCTCTTCTTATAAGGATGCCAGTTCTATTGGATTAGGGCCCCATAATTATGATCTCATTTAACTTTAGTTACTTCTTTAAAGGTCCTATACAGCCACATTGGGAGTAAGGGCTTCAACATACGAACTGGGGGTGGGAGGCACAATTCAGTCCATAAAAGCCACCCTGGAAGAACACTGACTGGTGAGTTTCAGAGAAGTACTGAGCAAGTGCAGCTCGGCTCAGCCCTACCTTTCTCTGTTCATCAGTTCTGCCTATCTACAGGGAAGGTGCATTCTCATCTGCGCCGTTGCCCTAGTGGTAAACTTAGCAAGACAGTGTCTGTTCCTTTAGACAGAGGTGTACACGTGGGGACGTAGGACCTCTGTGACCAGGTAGATAAGCCTGATCAATTCAGGGCAAAATATTAGCAAATCAACTGTGCCAAAAGCGCTCCTCAATAAAGTTTTATTAGTTAATTTTTAAAAAGCTAAGAGTTTGATTGTAATCTGCCTGATCCCTATGCCTTTCTCTCAATCAGTTCTGAATTTGAGTGAGGAAAAGAGGTGCTATTTGTTGTCCTTCCTGGTGCCATAACATCATATTCACATACCTCACCTGTTACATTGCATAATATATTCAAGACAATATAATTGAGTGGTTCTTCGAAACCGTTCCATGCAAAGCATTTAAATACCATTTCACCAAAAATGGCTTTTTGAAACTCGGTGTTTTATTTTCACAAAACAGATGATTAAATAATTATTTGATCTCCAATGAACCAACTTGTTTCACATTTGGCTATTAATTTCAAGTTAAAGTCATAAATAACAAGCAGATAAACTCATTTTTACTATAATTTTTGCTTTCTAGATGTAGATGATGACAAAATGTCATGAAATTTAGATGCTACCTCAGTAACTGTATTTGCACACCTAACTTAATATTTCACATGTTTAGCACTATTTCTACAAATGAATATCATTAGTTTAGTCAGAACTACTGATATTAAAAGCAAATGAGCCTTTCCTTCAATGGTGACAAAATAAGGATTGAGAAGGCAACAAGACTAATAAGTATACGCTTTTATACACAGTAAATATATAAACTTTTATACACGGATTTGAATGCTTTTTGCTTTAAAATAAATGTTAAAAAACTGAAAATAATCCCTACTTAGTTTTTTAAGATATCAATGTCCCTTACTACCATCTTTACAGCTGATTTGTTATATGTCGTTAGTATTCATACTAACATGCCTCATAATTTTCACGTCTTGTAGCCTTTGTCAAACTAATCTGCATGGACAGCTACAAAACATAATCTATTTCTGAATTACTCGTTTGTTAGTGTTCAGAAGTAGAAAGAATCTTTCAGCAATAATTAACAAGGTATGCCCATGCATATTAGCACATAAAGATTAAATTTTTAACACTCAACTTCATTTCATGCTGAAACAAATCCTATTGTGCTAACTCTATGCTAACCTATGGCATCTCATTCATTATTACCTAATTAACCTACTAATAGCCACATCATAGGAGTTTGTGTCTATAATTATTTTAGATATTGGTTTAAAAAGCTATTAAAGGATGTGATCATATTGATTTCCAAAAATATTTGGGAAACCAAATTCTTCCAATTTATACAGAACAAAATGCCCTGCCTGGGGGTTATTGATTGTTGCAGCATGTCATTCATCTCTTAGAGTTCCAATTTTTATCTACGTATTAAATACTGAAAGTGCATGTTGGAAAGAAAACTAGTAAGGAGATATTCACGGATATTTGAGAGCAAAAGCTAAATAACTGGTAATAACTGCATAAAGTGTACTTATTGTTTTATGTTGTTTTATAAAAAAAATCCTGGGGGCGGGCCCTGTGGCGTAGCGGTTAAGTGCGTGCGCTCCGCTGCTGGTGGCCCGGGTTCGGATCCCGGGCGCGCACTTATGCACCACTTGTCAAGCCATGCTGTGGTGGCATCCCACATAAAGTGGAGGAAGATATGCACGGATGTTAGTTCAGGGCCAGTCTTCCTCAGCAAAAAGAGGAGGATTGGCATAGATGTTAGCTCAGGGCTGATCTTCCTCACAAAAAAACAAACCCTGCCCAAGTAAGAGTAGAAAGTTTTGAAACGAAAACTCTGAGAACAATACAAAAAATGAGAGATCACTTGTCCATCACAATGTCCAGAAAGAAAATTTATCCACGAGAATCTCACAACACCATCAAAATTCAAAACCTGTTGCTTTCAGAAAGATATTTATATACATTGTTAAACAAACAAAATGTGTATTGCACAATACAGTGTGGTTTTCAAAATTATATTTATATGATTGGAAAAGCAGGACATGTATCAAAATGTTTCTCTGGGTGGTAACTGTTATGTTCTTTTTGTTTACCTGTGTTTTCTCGGTGTTCTACAACACAAGATATATTACTTCCTAAAGAGAAAAATAATAAAAGTTTTGGTTTAAAAAATAGGAAAATAGAAAAAAACTTGTTGCTTTAATGATAATCTGTAATTTATGTATAGGTTTCTTTCAAAGTCCTCTTTCCACTCAAATTACAGAGATGCCATTTTATTAAGTCTCATTGATGAATTTGTCCTTGTTTTCCATGGAAAATTTTGCAGTTGGGACAGTTGGCCCGTTTGCTGATTCCCCAGAAATGTAATAAAGAAAAGATCTGCATCCCTAAAGAAAGGTGCTGGCGATGGAAAACGCTAGCAGGGGCCTCAGCGAGTTGCTGCTACTGCACAGCTTACCACTAGATGTCCTGTGGACTAAGCAAGAAGAACACTGTGCATATATTTGCATTCTTATCCCAGCAAGGGATGTTTCTGATTTTAATAATGTAGCCCTGGATTTCCAAAATAGCTGGTCAACCATTTTCTGTTACATTTCCCATTGACAGAGGCAAAATAAAACACAGCCATGTAGGTTATAACAATGAAGCCCAGCATGCCATTTGTCATGCTCGCAAATAATTATAAAAGTATGATTGAAATATTTATCTCAGAATCTTTCATAATGAGGAAAGCACATACACACACACACACACATACATACACACAAATATAATTCCCTTACTGCAAGGATAGATCTTTTAATTAAGCTGCATTTTTCTCATTTAGCAGGCTCAACAGGCTGTCTTGTTATAGATTTCTTCCTTTTCTGAGAAGGGTAATACATGGGTATAACAAAACAATTATAGCTTATTCAGAGGAAATGTTCACACTTTGTTATCTTCCATGACTGCTAAGCAAATTAAAGTTGAAATTTTACTGTCTGTCAATTTGGGTGATTATTATGATGAATCTGTGAAGCACAGAATTTAAAAGCAATGTGATGCCTTTCTAAAATTCCTCATTCTAACAAGGCATAAAAGTACCTGCAGATACCAATAATGTGCGCCCAAGTGTAACGTGAAAGGGTGTCTTGAGCTGCAATTGTTTGAGTATGGCACTCAGTATGGGGAAACCTGGCAATGCAGCTGCTCAAATCCCCAGTGTTGTCAGAAGAGGAAATGGAGGAATAAGCGGTTCTCCGTGTTGCCTGGTGAGAACCCCACAGAGATAAGGGCAAACAGCAAATACCTTCCCTGGCAGCACTGTGACATGCTGGCAGGACAGGAACCTCGACACGAACGCCAAGGCTATGGATAATCATAACCAAGGTCTGCAATTCCTCAAGTCCGCTCTTTTTGGAAATTGATTAAATGTGGCGAAAACCACTTTTGAGTGGAAAAATAAAAGCAAATGAAAGTGATTTTAAAATTTCAGAAACATTGCAGTAGTATATTACAAAAAAATAATTCTTTAAATGTCATTGGCCTCCCTGGGCATGTGTCTGCTCTATTAGGATGGTGCAGAATTACCCTGTGAGACATCTGGAGGACATGAAACCAAGCTGACTGAATGAGATTGCAGGTGAAAGTAACCTTGCAACCCCAGGAGCAAAAGGTCTCTTTTTTCTTAAATGAGTGGATTAGAACTCTCCCAAGACAATTACCTTTTCTTCCCCCTTGGCAAGCTTGCTTTCACTGTAGCACCCTTAACTATCTCCATGGTAGCCACAGACAGTGAAAACAGAAAGGGACATGATGAACTGCAAAGGTTCTCAGCATCACTGAGAAGTGCCTCAGGAACAAGGGGGTGATATTCCTTTAGCATAACCCGCAGCTGCCACAAATTACGTACCTTCCATTGGGACTGAGGTAAGAGGTCCTGCTTTAAAATGACTTTTCTGAATCACTTTTCTGCTTCTAAGATCTTTGAGCTGCTGACTTCTCAGGGCCAAAGAGAAGAGATAAGAAGGCAGGGGAGGAGAGGATGGGGAATAGAGATTTGTTCTTTTATTCATTTATTGGACAAATATCTTTTGAGCACCTGTGTGTGATGCATTTCATCAAAATTGAATCTATACTCCCTTGCATTGGTGCAGGACAACTGGATTCAGAGGAAAATCTAAAAAACAATTTTTAAATTTGATCACACAAGGCAAAAAAATACTGAAATACTAGGGGAGAAGAGAGGTTAAAAATGCTGTGTTCTGTTGTGTGTACAGTTTCAAGTCACTGAAGTTAACGCACACTGTCCTGCCTTCCTCCCTTTGCTCATGATGAGCCATCTACCTGGAAACCTCCATTTATCCAGCTTTCTTATTGAAATTTTATCTGCTTTCAAGGCCCATTTTGCGTGCCAGCTCCTGTGTGGAGTTTTTTCAGATTTACTCATCTCTCTAGGATTTATATATCATTTGAATAATGATAATTCTTAGCTGATACTTCTTTATGACTCTGATTTTATTCTATCATATATTATTAATGAAATTATTTTTCCTCATAAATAAATTGTAATGTCTTAAGAATAGGTCAATTTTTGTAAAGATTTGAATGGCTTGTACTAAACAAACTCTGGCTGAGTATTAGTTGCATTGAATAAATTTACTTCCTTATAGTTTTACAGAGTTGTAGCAAAGTCAATGCTAGAAACCAGTCCTACAAACACGCCGTCATGGGCCAGCCCACTCTGTCACTCTGTTCTTCAGTTGAAATGCAAAGTAACTATTTAACATGATGACCAAAGCACTTTTCCAAATGTGCTGGAATTATATATAATTATATATATATATAACTAAATATACTAGATTATGATAAATCCAAACTGTCTATAGATAGTAAGTAGTTTTGTCTTTGGGGAAGAATTAGAGGGAAAAATATAGTAATTCATTATTACTTGAAAGTGATTTCCAAGGTTCGTTTTTAAATGGCAAATAGTTCAAGCTCTAATTTTTAAGTAACAATGATTTTAGTTAATGTCAAATTTTTTTAAATGGTGAAACTTAAAAATATCAATAAATACTGGTTCCTTACACCATACACAAAAATTAACTCAAAATGTATTATAGGCTTGACTGTAAGACCCGAAATCATAAAACTCCTAGAAGAAAACATAGGTGGTAAGCTCCTTGACATCAGTCTTGGCGATATCTTTGTGGATCTGACTCCAAAGGCAGATGAAACAAAAGCAAAAACAAACAAATAAGACTACATAAAACTAACAAGCTTCTGTGCAGGGAAGGAAACCATCATCAAAATGAAAAGGCAACCTACTTTGAATGAATGGGAGAAGATATCTGCAAATCATATATCTAATAAGGAGTTAATATCCAAAATACATAAAGAACTCATACAACTCAACAACAACAAAAAACAACAACCCAATTAAAAAATGGGCAGAGGATCTGAATAGACATTTTTCTAGAGAAGACACACAGATGGCCAATAGGCACGTGAAAAGATGTTCAACATCACTAATTATTAGGGAAATGCAAATGAAAACCACAATGAGATATCACTTCACACCTCCTAGAAAGGCTATTATCAAAAAGACAAGAAATAACAGTGTTGGAGAGGATATGGAGAACAAGGAACCCTTGTACGCCGTTGGTAGAAATGTAAATTGGTGCATCCACTATGGAAAAGAGTATGGAGATTACTCAAAAAATTAAGAATAAAACTACCATATGATCCAGCTATTCCACTTGTGGGTATTTCTTTGAAGAATGCAAAAACACTAATTTGAAAAGATATATACACCCCTATGTTCACTGCAGCATTGTTTACAATGGCCAAGATATGGAAACCATCTAAGTGTCTATCAACAGATGAATGGATAAAGATGATTTGGTATATACATACAATGAAACATTACTCAGCCATAAAAAAGAATGAAATCTTGCTGTTTGCGACAATGTGGATGGAACTTAAGAGTATTATGCTAAGTGAAATAAGTCAGATGGAGAAAGACAAATACTGTATGATTTCACTCATAAGTAGACTCTAAAAAAAAAAAGTGAACAAACAAAACAAAAACAAACTCATAGATACAGAGAACAGATTGGTGGTTACCAGAGGTGAAGGAAGTTGGAGGGTGGGCAAAATGGGTGAAGGGGGTCAATTGGATGGTAATTAGACTTTTGGTAATGAGCATGCTGTAATGTATACAGATGTCAAATTATAATGTTGTATACCTGAAACTTATATAATGTTATATATCAATATTATCTCAGTTAAGAAAAAAGAAAGAAATACTGATTCCAGCAAGAAACAGTCACAAAATCTGTAAAAAAAAAAAAAAAAATTAAAGCAGACCAAATGTTCTTGGATCAGTAAGTGATGAATTAGAGTGACCCACAGTTAATTTTATTTGATATGCTAAGATAACTGAAATAATCAGACTCACAAAAATTACCTGACTTATTTGGTCAAATATAATTGTGTGATGATTCACTTTGTTGTTCGATTATCAGTGCTTATGAGTCACCCTATTTTAATCTATCTGAAGGAATTCCAAGTTTTTTAAATAAAAGCACTTCGTTTTCTACATAGAAGTTATTGCAACTTATTATTGTTTTGCAATCTAACAATGCACCTGAAGGAACTGGAAAAAGAAGAACAAACAAAGCCCCAAATCAGTAGAAGAAGGGAAATAATAAAAATCAGAGCAGAAATAAATGAAATAGAGACCAAAAAAACAATAGAAAAAATTAATAAAACCAAGAGCTGGTTCTTTGAAAAGATCAAGAAAATTGACAAACCTTTAGCTAGACTCACCAAGAAAAAAAGAGAGAAGGCACAAATAAGTAAAATCAGAAATGAAAGAGGAGAGGTTACAACAGACACCTCAGAAATACAAAAGATTATAAGAGAATACTATGAAAAGCTATATGCCAACCAATTCGACAATCTGGAAGAAATGGATAAATTCTTAGAATCATACAACCTTCCAAAACCGGATCAAGAAGAAGTAGAGAATTTGAATAGACCAATCACCAGTAAGGAGATCAAAACAGTAATCACAAACCTCCCCAAAAATAAAAGTCCAGGACCAGACGGCTTCCCTGGTGAATTCTCCCAAACATTCAAAGAAGACTTAATACCTATCCTTCTCAAACTCTTCCAAAAAATTGAGGAGGGGGGGAAGCTCCCTAACTCATTCTACGAAGCTGACATTACCCTGATACCAAAACCAGACAAGGACAACATAAAAAAAGAAAATTACAGGCCAATATCACTGATGAACATCGATGCAAAAATCCTCAATAAAATACTAGCAAATCGCATACAACAATACGTTAAAAAGATTATACACCATGATCAAGTGGGATTTATTCCAGGTATGCAGGGATGGTTTAACATTAGCAAATCAATCAACGTAATACACCACATTAATAAAATGAAGAATAAAAATCACATGATCATCTCAATAGATGCAGAGAAAGCATTTGACAAGATACAGCATCCATTTATGATAAAAACTCTGAATAAAATGGGTATAGAAGGAAAGTACCTCAACATAGTAAAGACCATATATGAGAAACCCACAGCTAATATCATCCTCAACGGTGAAAAACTGAAGGCCATCCCTCTAAGAACAGGAACCAGACAAGGATGCCCACTCTCACCACTCCTATTTGACATAGTACTGGAAGTCCTTGCCAGAGCAATCAGGCAAGAGAAAGAAATAAAAGAGATCCAAATTGGAAAGGAAGAAGTGAAACTGTCACTATTTGCAGATGACATGATTTTATATATAGAAAACCCCAAAGAATCCACCAGAAAACTTTTAGAAGTAATAAACGAATATGGTAAAGTTGCAGGATACAAAATCAACATACAAAAATCAGTTGCATTTCTGTACACTAACAACGAAGTAGCAGAAAGAGAAATTAAGAATACCATCCCATTTACAATTGCAACAAAAAGAATAAAATACCTAGGAATAAACTTAACCAAAGAGGTGAAAGATCTGTACACCGAAAACTATAAAACATTTCTGAAAGAAATTGAAGAAGACACAAAGAAATGGAAAGATATTCCGTGCTCTTGGATTGGAAGAATTAACATAGTTAAGATGTCCATACTTCCTAAAGCCATCTATAGATTCAATGCAATCCCTATCAAAGTTCCAACAACATTTTTCACAGAAATAGAACAGAGAATCCTAAAATTTATATGGAACAACAAAAGACCCCGAATAGCTAAAGGAATCCTGAGAAAAAAGAACAAAGCTGGAGGTATCACACTCCCTGATTTCAAAATATACTACAAAGCTGTAGTAACCAAAACAGCATGGTACTGGCACAAAAACAGACACACAGATCAATGGAATAGAATCGAAAGCCCAGAAATAAACCCACACATCTATGGACAGCTAATCTTTGACAAAGAAGCCAAGAACATACAATGGGGAAAAGAAAGTCTCTTCAACAAATGGTGTTGGGAAAACTGGATAGCCATATGCAAAAAAATGAAAGTAGACCCTTACCTTACGCCATACACAAAAATTAACTCCAAATGGATTAAAGACTTGAATGTAAGACCTGAAACTGTGAAACTTCTAGAAGAAAACATAGGCAGTACGCTCTTCGACATCAGTCTTAGCAACATCTTCTCAAACACCACGTCTGACCGGGCAAGAGAAACAATAGAAAAAATAAACCAATGGGACTACATCAAACTAAAAAGCTTCTGCACAGCAAAGGAAACCATCAACAAAACGAAAAGACAACCTAACAATTGGGAGAAGATATTTGCAAACCATACTTCTGACAAGGGCTTAATCTCCAAAATATATAAAGAACACATGCATCTTACCAACAAAAAAACTACCAACCCAATTAAAAAATGAGCAAAGGACCTGAACAGACATTTCTCCAAAGAAGATATACAGATGGCTAACAGACACATGAAAAGATGTTCAAAATCATTAACTACCAGGGAAATGCAAATCAAAACTACAATGAGATATCACCTGACGCCCGTCAGATTGGCTATAATTAACAAGACAGGAAACAACATGTGTTGGAGAGGATGTGGAGAGAAGGGAACTCTCATACACTGCTGGTGGGAGTGCAAACTGGTCCAGCCACTATGGAAAACAGTATGGAGATTCCTCAAAAAATCAAGGATAGAACTACCATATGATCCAGCCATCCCACTGCTGGGTATTTATCCAAAGAACTTGAAAACACCAATTTGTACAGGTACATGCACCCCTGTGTTCATTGCAGCCTTATTCACAATAGCCAAGACTTGGAAGCAACCTAAGTGCCCATCAAGGGACGAATGGATAAAGAAGCTGTGGTATATATACACAATGGAATACTACTCAGCCATAAGAAATGATGAAATCCAGCCATTTGTGACAACATGGATGGACATTGAAGGTATAATGCAAAGTGAAATAAGTCAGAGGGAGAAGGTCAAATACCGTATGATTTCCTTCATTAAGTAGTAGATAATAACAACAATAAAGAAACACATAGGGACAGAGATTGGATTGGTGGTTACCAGAGGGGAAGGGGGGAGGGAGGAGGGTGAAAGGGATAATTCGGTACATGTGTGTGGTGATGGGTTGTAATTAGTATTTTGGTGGTGAACATGATGTAATCTATGCAGAAATAGAAGTACAGTGATGTACACCTGAAATTTTTACAATGTTATAAACCAATGTTACTGCAATAAACAAAAAATTAAAAAAAAAAAAGAAATCATAAAAGAAAATATGAACAGGTTTTATTACATAAAATTTTAACGTATCTGTAATTTACAAAAGAAGAAAAACAAATGCCTAATATAAATTTAAAAGTTGTACATCACTAGCAATCAAATAAATATAAATTAAGTATCAAAAAAAAATAAAATAAAATAAGATGCACATTCTCACAACTTCTAATTTTTCTCTCTCATATGCTTCCTTTAAGAGCTCGCTTAATAAACAATTGCCTACTTGACATTTCCAAGATAATTCCCCCAGACACTTCAAACTAAATCCTGATACACCCTCCTCCCAAATCTTTTCCTCACTATCTTCCTAATCTCACTCGTCTCTTATTCTTCCCTTTCCTCATCCTTCACATTTAATCGCTCAATAAATCCTTAAATCTTTAGTAAGATTGTAATAATACATCCTTTAATAATAAATCTTTAATCTCCCAAAATACATCACAAATCTATCCAATATTTTTTATCTCCATGAGGGTTGGGACTTGACTGTCTATTTTGCTTACTATTAGGGACCTAGAGCATATAAAAGTGTTAGGTACATAGTAGTTGCTTCATAAATATTTTTTAAGTGAATGAATGAGCGAATTCAAGCAGCAAATAGTGCTATGGACTATGCTCGAGAAACAGAGTCCTCCAAAGTTTCTTGTATTTTTTGCTTTCCAGTTAGAGTTCAGGATTGAACAAGAGTTCTCCCAGGTTTTAAAACCTTACCTTTACGCTTGTAGAAACTGTCTGGTGCAGTTCTGTTTTTTTCCCCCATAAATATGTATACATATGATCTATCTATGTATCTATCTAAATATTATATAAAGGTAATATAAATTTTGTCTGAATTGCAAGATTAAAATTGATATTTCTATTGAGAAACTGGTAAAATAAATATTCATTTATTCTTTTGTCACATATTTTGGGGCAACAAATATGCACAAATCCAAAATAATAAAAGATCATTCTTTAGAAGAAAAAAAAAAAAAAAAAAACTTATTATTGTTTTGTTTTTTGTTTTCTCCTTAACTAGACCATAAATTCCACAAAGGCAGAGACCATACCTGTTTTTCTCATTGCTCTTTTCCGGTGTTTTCTATAAGACAGAGTAGGTATTCAGTTAATGTTTTATGAATGAATAGATGGATAGAAGGATGAATGGATGAATGAATGAATGCATGAATGAGAGATGAACCAAAACTACAGAAGCTAAAACAATACAGATTCACTAGGTAGTCTATACCTGTTAAATGTGGAAGAAGACAGTTAAAAAAGTGAAAAATTCAGCCAATCAAGCGATTGTTAGCCAACCAACCTCTTCTAAATGAATTATTTAATTATTTTATTAGATAGATATCCTTTGAGTTCATATCAACCAAGTCCATGGAGAAACGACCCTCTAGTAAGCCAGGCTATATCTGATAACATAAATGGCAAGACCTTGTAGAAATTTTAATGCAAACAAGATGTTTATATAGTCATGTTGGAGTTTTATGCTTATAACAAAATCAATATTTCTGCATTTTCAAAATTCCATCTTCACTTAGTCTATAAATCTCTATTACAGGATTAAGTAAATCAGAATCAATAAACATAAGGAATCACTTGATACTGCAAAACCATTATAATAGTTTAAAGGAGAGAGAGAGGGAGGGAAGGAAGGAGGGAGGGGGGGAGGGAGGGAGAGGGGGAGGGAGGGAGGGGAGTAAAATATATAACAAAAGGAGAGTAATAAATATAATATAATAATGTAATGAAAATAACAACTGCCCCATGCATAGACACACACACACACACACACACACACACACACACAAAGAATGGACATTAGCTTGAGACATACAGGTAGCTAGATGAGCAATATAAAAACACTCTTTTTTTAATTAAAATGGCAACCTAGCTTCTATAGTGGAGAGAAAAATAGAATCTATTTTAAAAAGACAAATTTCAGACATGCCTATGATTGTTTATTGTCTTACTGTTTCATATTTACGAACTGGGGAAAGTTCATCAGCACAATATTTAAATAGAATTCCATCAAATAGATGCAGCACATTTAATTCCACACTTCAAATTTGTCATCTAGTTCTACATGGATAGTGAAGTATTTTGTGTACTATTAATAGAAAATCTGGTAGAGGAGCTATTAGTAAGCAAGGTTTGCATATTCTCTGTTTTTCTGGAACAGAGTTTTTTTCTTTCTCATGGAGAAGAAAAAGAAAGCAAAGCATGAAACTAAAGCACATCCTTTGTTAACATGAGTAGGTACTTCTCAATATTCCTTTTATAGTGTCTGGATTTCCAAATGTGCCCTTATCATTTTTAGCAAGCAAAAATTGGGAAGAAAAATAGAAATGTAATATGTATTATTATATTTTAATGTGATGTTCTACTTTTCTGTTTGTAGTTATTGAAGTTTTTGTCTTACTTCATTAAACATTTAATAAATCACCATCAGTTTTGTGACAGATTTTAACCACAACACAAACAGCGGGAGGTATAAACTCAGCTCAGTTCATACAGGCACATAATATCAGTGTCTACATCATCACGCCCTGCAGGCGTATTGGCAGAACGACCAATGGAAGGTGAGCTTTTTCTGACAAAGCTTCGAAAATAAAGTTTTCTTCTTTCATCTTACTACAAATCAATTGGAGCCCTTACAGCAAAATCCTATAAAATAACTTCAAACACCGCTTCTTAGCCTAAAAATTTGTATTATGGCTATAACTCTTTGAAGTATTATGACTGAAGTTTGGAGAAAAATGATTTAAGTGCTATCTGCTAGACATCAGAGCTTCAAAAATTCTCTCAGTTTTTCTTGACACATAAACTACTACTCACTGTATGTTTTTAGAATTTTTTTTCTTGCTTTTAACCACCTAACCCAGTTTGCTTGATAAAAGTTATTTAACTGCAGTTTATCCAATTGAATTAATACTCTTTAAAGGTTCACTGACTTGCAATTGATTGTCTTACTTCATTAAGTTTTTCTTTTCCACTAGGCTAGAGTTTTTGGGTTTTTTTTTTAAAGAACTTCCAGAATCTCAAGAATGTTGACTTTAAATTAAGTTAAAAAAAAAAATCACTAGGTGTGGGGGAACCAGCCTGGTGGCATAGTGGTTGAGTTCACATGCTCTGCTTCAGGGGCCTGGGGTTCACGGCTTCAGATCCCGGATGCGGACCTACACACTGCTCCTCAAGCCAGGCTGTGGCAGCATCCCACATACAAAATGGAGGAAGATTGGCACAGATGTTAGTTCAGGGCCAATCTTCTTCACCAAAAAAGAAAAAAAAATCACTGAGGAAAATGTAAAACATGGGGTTAAGGGCACCTGCGATTCCTGCTTGGAAGTTAAATGTTAGAAAGAGCAAACTGAAAAATGGAAAAGACTCCCTTACACTGAAAGGATGATGAGACCAAAGATGCCTTCTGCAAAGGGCACAAGACTCATCAGGCCTCCTCCGGCAATGGATGAGAAGGTGTTGTAAGAGATTCAAGTCACTGCATGCTCACCGACATTCTTCAAAAACTAGAGCAGAAGCTTTTGTAGTTTAAATTTCTTAAAACAAGATGCAGAAAAAGTGTAGTTTGAAAAAGAGATGATTCTATTCTACAAGCTCTTAGTGAGTATCTACCTTATGCAGGTACCTCTAGGAGATGCTATGTTGGGCAGGATGTGCAAAAATGAAGATAAAAATAACTTACAAAGAGTCTCTGACCTCAACAGACTGCCTTTGACTCAATATCTTTGCTCAATCCATTGAGATTGCTTTGGCTTTTTGTCCCATTCTCCCTGAGAAACTTTTTGGGTTGAGTCTCTTTTAAAAGAAAATGATGCTTTGCAGAGAGTCCAAAGTAATTAATATAGTTAAGTTATAAATCATCATTTCATATTCATAACGGCCTAACTTTTCTAGAAAATTCTGGAAAACAACAGATTTATACTATATCAGTGCTACTCAAAATGCCAGTCTGCAATAAGACAAGGCACTTGCACCAAAAAGTAAATCAATGCACTGCTTCCCTCATCAAGAAAGTTTTTCTACCAAAAAACTGTTCAGCCAAGCTAAACAGTGTGGTTAGTAAAGTACTGTAGTTGATTTACATTCTGGAGCAAGCTCTTCATCCCATCTCAGATCAGTGACAAACAGGTTAAGGACTGGTAGCTTGTCCACAAACCATATTTTAAACAACTCTACTCTTCACAACCCGGCTTAGATTCATAATCATCTAGAGCAAAAGAAATGGCAGAATCAGAATAACAGAAACAAAAGCATCTACCAAGCAGTAGATGTTGTGGGGAAAAGTGATGAACTATGGGAAGTTGAGAAGGAATAAAGGGCTCTGTTTTACATATCCAGGGAATGAAACCGCACATTTTACCCACCCTCAATGGGCTGCTGCTTAAGAAGGGTACCTTTTATGATTTACCTAAAGAATAGGCCCAGAATAAAACAAATACGGCAGGTCCTGCTGTCACTAATATCTTATAGTGTATATCTGCTGCCTCAAGTTTTCTCGTGGCTCTTGTGGCACTTACAGGCAGGCCAAAGGCTCAACTGTCACCAAATGGCATTTGACAGAAGATGACGCCCCAACTGTCCCCGTTGTGCTGAACACAATAAGCTAACGTGTTGACGTAGAAAGTCACAAAGAAAAGCTTGATACATGTGGCTGTAGCATCAGAAAAGGAGAGAGCACAGGAGTAGCTGGTATCGGATGAGATCGTCCTCTCTTCCATCCCATCAGGTGGCAAAACTGAGCAAACACAAATGTCTCAAAGCACAGTGAAGCCCAACCCCGCAGAGCCGCTTGAATGGAAATGTGTGGGAAATATTCATCACATATTAATGTTACTCGTCTTAGCTGCTGGAGAACTTGTTCCCTACAGAATTACACAGCTTGATCAGTTCTCAGAGAGAATAGGTAGTATGGATGCTTCTGAGAAATTTTAAAGGACTAGGCTTCCCATAAACCATTCTATTTCTCCAATCTCTTCCCACTGCTTCTCATAAGCCAAATGCCCTTTTGGCCCAACCCTCCAGCGCCAGCCTCTAGGCTTCCTCTGAGCCCTGCTTGTTATATGCTGCATGCTTTCATATACTCCTCACCTTCTCCAGCATGCTCTTCCTTTAGCCAAATATTTTCTCAGATCCCACTGCCTCCTTTTCTTCCAGAACTACTCCAAAAACAGATAGAAACTTCCTCCCAATTCTGTCTCTAAACCTAGTTTTCAAATGTGCTGAATACTTGACAATGTTAGACCACCTCTCAGCATTCTACATTTCTCCTATCTGTCTATACGGCTTCTATATGTGCTTATCTGTGTCAGTGTCTATACATCTTGATTTAAAGTACCAAGAGAACAGAGCTAGTATTTGTGTGAGTCTCTTATATACAATTAAGATCATTTATGTATTTGATATGATAATGATAAACAAAGAATCCCCATTAGATGGGGCAGATAGGTAAATTTCTTTGATTAAACCCATTCCGCTCCCCTTTTTGTTTGCATTCTTCTGTTCCAAAGGCTGGAAAGCTAAAAACTGTACTTCCCCAGCTCCCTTTGCAGCTATGGTGCAGGACTGTGGCAGAGGTTCCAACAATGTAATAAACCCGAATGCAGAAGCAAGCAACATGAAGAGATGGCTACGCATGGGAAGATATGATCTTCTAGAAAGTACTATGAAAAAAGTGTTGATTCTTCTATGGTGGCTGGGGCAGAACTTCTGGTGTCCAGTTTCAGAACAATCAGTGCCAAATGGAGGACGGCTCTGCCATAGCATTTCCTAGAACAGTCCCACGATGTGGCTGAGCTCTTTCTCAGTCTACACAGTTCTCTGGCCTTCCCAGAGACTGTGAGCTACATCATATATTCTAATAAATCTGTTTCTGCTTTAAGTAGCCGGAGTTAATTATGTGGCTTGCAACCAACAACTCTCACTAAGGTGTTAGGCTTCTGCTTTGTTTTTCAGATAAGCAGCCTATGTGGCCCCAGTGTCACAAGCACACCTTTGCTAAGAAATAAGAAAGAATTGGAGTTTTCAGGTGTAGGGTAATGGTTTGTGATTATGGGCCTCAGACCAAACTCAGTGTCAAAACTTCTATCTAAAGGATTTGAGGGGGGAGCAGGTTGGGGGACTGGCCTTCGGGGAATCACTCTCCAGGACACAGAGAAGCTGGTAGCAATGACTTTGGTCAGGGAGGTCTGGGCTCAGACTCTGCTTCCTCCAGTTAATCAGGATATTGTCTTTTTAATGTTGAGTTAGGTTAAGAACCAGGAAAGTTCTGTGCTTATAAACACTACCTTATACAGAAGCATATTGATTGTTAATGTATGTTCTTCCAGGGTAGTGACATAGGCCCTGCATATAAAAGGGCAGTGTTGTAGCAAGAATTTGGCAGTTTTCTCAACTCTAGGGGCCCAAATCTGTCATGTAGAGAGTTACTAGGATCAGTGTGCCCCTTCAGGGCAAGAGACAACTCCCAAGGCATCAGTATCTGCTCCAGGTAGCCTCTTCTCTTCTATGAAGTTCCATACCATGGCCTAAATAAATCAGGCGAAGAGCAGGTGGGTCTCTTCTTACCAATCTGTAATCTACCTAAAATACTATACTAGGCCCTTGAACAAAACAAGGCTGCAAACTATGGCCTAAAACAAGGATGCGTAAGCTTTTTCTTTAAAGGGCCAGATAGAAAATATTTTAGGCAGTGTAGGCCAGACAGTCTCTATCCCAACTGTTCAACTCTGCCCTTGTAGCTTGAAAGCAGCCATAGACAAAACATATATGAATGAACATGGTTGTGTTCCAATAAACTTTACTAATGGACTTTGAAATTTGAATTTAATATAATTTTCATAGATCAAAAATATTATTCTTCTTTTGATTTTTTCAACCACTTAAAATGTATACAGGCAACAAAAGTAAAAATAAATAAACGACTACATCAAGATTTAAGGCTTCAGTGCATCAAAGGACACAGTCAATAGCACAAAAAAACAACCTACAGATAGAGAGAAAATATTTGCAAATTATATATCTGATAAGGGGTTAATATCCAAAATATGTACAGAACTCCTACAACTCAACAAAAACAAAAACAAAAAACTTGATTTAGCAAAATGGGCAAAAGACTTGAACAGAAATTTCTCCAAAAAAGATAAACAAATGGCCAACAAGCACATGAAAAGATGCTCAGTGTCACTAATTATTAGGGAAATGCAAATCAAAACCACAGTGAGATACCACCTCACACCCATTAAGATGGCTATTATCAACAAAAACAGAAAATAAGTGTTGGTGAAGATGTGAAAAAATTGGTACCCTTTGCACCATTGATAGAAACGTTAAGATGATGCAGTCACTGTGGAAAACAGTATTGTGGTTTCTCAAAAAATTAAAAATAGAATTACCATTGGATCTAACAATTCCACTTCTGAGTATACACCCAAAAGAATTGAAAACAGGGTCTTAAAGAGATATTTGTACGCCCATGTTCATAGCAGCACTATTTGTAATAGGCAAAGAGTGGAAGCAATCCAAGTGTCCATCGATGGATGAACGGATAAAAAAACTGGTATACACATAAAATAGAATGTTATTCAGCCTTTTGAAAAAAAAGGAAATCCTTCCATTTGCAACAACATGGATGATTCTTGAAGATATTATGCTATGAAATAAGCCAGTCACAAAAAAGATAAATACTATATGATTTTACTTATATGAGGTACCTAAAGTAGTAAATTCATAGAGACAGAATGTAGAATGATAATAGCCAGGTGCTAGGGGGAAGGGAGAAATGGGAAGTTGTTTAAAGGGTATAGAGTTTCAGTTTTGGTAGACTAAAAGAGCCCTAGAGATTGGTTGCACAACAATGTGAATGTACTTAACACTACTGAAGTATACATTTAAAAATGGTTAATATGGTAAATTTTATGTTATGTGTATTTTACCATAATTTAAAAAAAATTTTTTTAATGTAAAACCCATTGTTAGTTTATGGTTGTATAAAAACAGATGGTGGGCCGGATTAGTTTGCCAAATCCTGACCTAGTGTGTACACAGGTAGCAATTGAGTCCCTACTATCTCAACTGCCATACCTACAACACAATATATACAAATTCTTGCATTTATTCTCCATGAATGACATGTGAAGTGTCATAAAATAGACACAAATAAAGTACTATGGAGGTTCAGAAGAGGAAAAGATTGCATCTAATTGTGGGGATCAGTAAAGCCATTGTTAACTTTTGTCATTCTCCCAAGTGGAAGGTCTATCTAAGCTAAGCTTTTGAACAGGTAGATTTAGATATGTTTAGGTGGAGAGGGAAGGGCAACATAGACCAAAGTTAGCCCAAAAGAGAAAAAGCACATGGGAGAAATAAGTAGTCCAATTTAAATGGAGCAATACAAGAAGTTGGAGATAAGACTGGAAATTTGATTGGGGGTCAGATCAAGAAAGTCATTAAATAGGGGCTGGCCCCGTGGCATAGTGGTTAAGTGCACGCACTCCGCTGCTGGCGGCCCGAGTTCGGATCCCAGACGCGCACCAATGCACCACTTGTGAGGCCATGCTGTGGTGGTGTCCCATATAAAGTGGAGGAAGATAAGCACAGATGTTAGCCCAGGGCCAGTCTTCCTCACCAAAAAGAGGAGGATTGGCATGGATTTTAGCTCAGGGCTGATGTTCCTCACAAAAAAAAAAAAGGAAAGAAAGTCATTAAATAAAGAATCTGGACTCCTTAGGCAATGAAGAACAAAGAAAGGTGTTTGCACAGAGGGATGGATGGCAAGACAAACAATATATAGCAATACAACTTATTTATATGTGTATACGTTGCATGGAGTGGGAAAACAGTGAAAGCAAGGAGACTGGCTAGGTGCCTACTACAATGGCAATGATAATGAAAGCCTAAAATAGGATAATGACAGGTAAGTTGGAAAGAAGTTAAGACGTTTGAGAGAGGTTGTAGAGTTGAAATCTATGGGATTTGACCACTAGTTGGAGGGACAAAAGAAAGGAAAGATCAAAGACAATACCGAGATTTTTAACCTGGGGATTAGAGAGATGATAGTATTAACAAAAGTAAGAGACATGGAGACAGGCAAGTTTAGGAGGAAAGATATGAGTTCATTTGGACACAGTAATTCGGAGGTGACAGTGGGATATCCACATGAAGTGTGTGATGAGTAGTAAGAAGGAAAGAAATTAAGAGTATACATTGTGGGGTCAATCATAGAAGTAATACTTCGAGCAATGAGTATTGGTGAGATCTTCAAGGAAAGGAACATAGAGAAGATGGCCAAGAATTGAACCCTGAAGGATAACTATGTTAAGAAGTAGAAAGAAGAGGATCTAGAAGATGAGTTAGAGAAGTGGTTCAGAAAGATGGGAGGAGAAAGGGACTAATATTGAATAGTAGTAGTTGAATACCTACTACCGTGCTCAAGATATTACAGAGGTTATCTAACTTCAATCTTTAAGTCAACTCTACTGGGTAGGTGTTATCCTTGTCTCCTTTTGGAGGAGAGAAAACTGAGGCTTAGAAAAGTTAAATAATGTGCCCCAAATAATACAATAAGTGGCAGACCTGGGGATTCCCACGCAAGGCCTTAGAAGGAAAACCAGATGTGTATATATCACTAAAGACAAAGGAGTGGAGTGTTTCAAGAGTACTACAATATCAGTGGCACTACATGTATGGTGAGATGAGGGGGAATAAACACTGAAAAAAACGCTAAATGGTGGGGGATCACCCCGGTAGCGCAGCAGTTAAGTGCGTGTGCTCCGCCTTCGCGGCCCAGGAATTGCAGGTTCAGATCCTGGGCGCGCACCGACGCACCGCTTGTCAAGCCATGCTGTGGCAGCATCCCATATAAAGTAGAGAAAGATGGGCACAGATGTTAGCCCAGGGCCAGTCTTCTTCAGCAAAAAAGAAGAGGATTGGCATCGGATGTTAGCTCAGGGCTGGTCTTCCTCATAAAAAAAAAAAAAACCTAAATGGCTATCAGATATGCTTACTAGGATCATTGAGTGGTTTGAAAGTGATGAGCAGTGAATGAAAGCCTTTTTTCAGCCAGGAGTATGGTGATGAAAGAAGAGAAGACTGTATGGGAACTCAAGAGGGTTCTTGGATTGGGGATTTCATTATTGTTTCTACTTTGCTTTTGTTTTTTTCATTTTTCCCCAATAGAGGAGCCCTGGGCACATTTTTAGGCAGAGGAAAGGGATCGAATAGAGAATTTGGAAATAAGAGAGAATGAAGATAACTCAGCTACATATAACCAAAAAGGCCTAAGATAAAGTCAAATAATAGATTTGGATATTTATAAGCACTAAGTGTAAGGAAATTTTTTACATAGACTATCATAACCTGGTTTAGTCCACAAAACGGTAATCTGTACTTTCCCAGTGTGTTATACTCAACAAGACTCTCTTTTTAGCAGTTTAATATATGCTGCATAAACTGGTTATATAAAGCAAGGCACGAGGCTGGAGGGCTCCCACTCCAATTTGACAACACCATCTTGTCTTCACACCACCTGTCACATCTACCAACATTTTAACTAATGTCAGAGTTCTTCTTTTGCTAATGAGCTGCTACACAGAGAAGTATTTCTCCTCTCAGTCCGCAAGCCACAGTATAATGAGGTAGAATGAAAGGCATGAGCTTCCTCTCAGAAGCCCCTCTTTGCTTTAGAAGACCATCACTGTTCTTTTTCTCTTGTCACAGACCCAAATTTAGTTATTTGAGGCCCTTTTGGGTGTGTTTTGCTTTGATGTTATGAAAAAACTCTCCTGCATCTAAAGGTCACCTCCAAAGTTGATGTTGGTCGTGGCCTGAGAGTCATCTGTATGGTTGAGTGAAGTGGCCGTGCTGTATCCCAAGCACTTCACCAGCGCGCCCCCCCCACCAGATATTACAGTCTCTTCTTCCAAAGAGATGCCTTTTTATACTCTTCTCTCTGTATCAAAAATCAAATGCCTGCAGTTTTCCAGTTTCTCTCACCTATGCTTATGGTCATGATATTCTACCTGGAAGCTGCCTCTCCCCACCCCCTACATGGTTAACTCCTACTCCTCCTTTAAGAGTCAGTAATGGCATCACCTCCTCCAGAAAGTGTTCCCTGAATGCCCAGGCTGGATTAAGTGTCCCTTCTCTGGGCTGCCATTCTGTCTCATGCGTGCCTCAGTCCTGGCAATTACATCATTATATTGCAATGATTGATTTTTGTACTTTTCCCCAAACTAAACAATGCTCTCTTTACATACAAAGTGTTTTATTTCTTTTTATCCCCAGTGTCTAGCAGAGTGAGCTGGAGGTGCCTCAATGACAACTGTAAGTGATAAATATGATACCATATCTATTTACTTGTAATAACTGATGCTTGGCAGTCCCTTCATTAGCTAGCATTTCTGTACTTTAAGTCTCCAACTAGAGTAAATTCAAATGAAATAGCAGTGATCCTAGAGAGAAACTACTACATGAGTCTTTCCCAAAGTGTGCTTTTCAGAACACTGGTCCTTATATGGTCACAGGACCCCATGTTCCTATGTATTTGAGAAATGCTTCGTACTATGCAAACGCTTGGAGATTCACAAAGCATATTAGATTTAAAAGGCCCTAGGAAGACAAATTAATTTTACTTTAACTCAATGTTTCCAAAATTAATTCATTGGACAAACAAATCCTTATTTTTTTCTTGGTGTATGTGGGGGGTAGGCATATCACATATCAATATCCTACAGACTTAGTGTTCCTCAGAAAATACTTTGAGAAACACTGCATAATTAATCAAAGTCATCCTAATAGAGTCCTTCACATACATGCTGGGAAAGTCAGAGATAGATTCTTCTTGAGAGACTATTTGAGCTCTTCTAACTTATTTCTTTAGCTATTGTTCATAAAGATTATTTCTGAAATAGACTTGGGGATTTGACTACGGACATATGAAAGAATGGTTACTCTAAAAGATAAAAACTTCAATATCAGGGAAGAAAACATGTCGTGGTTGTTTCCTACCACTACATCCCAGGCATTATTCAAGGGTTCTGAGAATGCATGGAAAATAATTTTATTCTTAATGGAAGCTCCTCACTCTTACCACTCATGATAAGATATCCAGAAACATATTCGCTCTTCTGAGAGTTTATAGATTTGGAATATTGTCAGCTACATCCAATAAAAATGTCCATACTTTCCACAAAGAAATGTTCTGCATGATACCAATCCCTGCTTCATGGACACAAGAGCATGTACTGGTATACATACATATGTGTGCGTTTACTTGCCTATAAATTAGTAATCAAAATTAAAATAAGCACTTAAGGGTACCTAATTTGGCATATACAAGCATTTGCTCTCCTTTTATATAAAATTAGCATTTTCTGTCAAAATCATTCTTGAGATTATTCCAGCATTTTCTGTGATAGCACCTCATCAGTGGAAAAGATAGGTTTCCAATTTTATATCATTGGAGGGATATTTGAATCAAGAATGAATTAAAATTAATATATTTACTGAAGGCTTACTATTGACAAAATTCTATATGACATTATGAGGACTACAAGAATACTTATTTTTTGTTTACCAACAATGCAAATAGGCTGAAGTCATTCTACGTATATATTTAAAATGTGGTGTGGGCTCTGATCAGATTGAGTGATGGCTGTGCTAATCAACATATTCACTTTTCTGAGCTAGAAAGAAATGACTTCAAAGCTTTATGGGCATTGTTTATACAATCCTTTCTGACTCAGTGCAGATAGTCTCCAATACCTTCTCATGACAAAGGAGCAAGTTGATGAGTTAAGAGACAATTATGTATATGTCCCCTAACTGCTTTAAGTTAAACTCAATTTCCAACCCTACAATGATCTCCTAGAATTCCTAATGAGATCTCAATAAGTGCAATAAATAAATGCATCCTAAATAAATTTCTAATGAGATCTCAATAAATGCAAATTCTACAGCATTTTCAAGTATCTTTCTGATCCTTTTTATTAGACGCTACACTTTCCATTTCATAAAACTCACCACTCATAACTGTTGTTACTACTTTTCTTTGCCAGCATTTAAGCTGTGTGAGAACATGGACTTTTCTTATTCTCTACTATATCCTCATTGCCTATCCTTGTGCCTGACACATAGAAGATGTGGAATAAATCTTTGTGGAATGAATGAATGAATATTTTCTAAGTGTCAATTGTTGCCTTCTCTCTTGATTTAAACTGTGATCCCCTTTAGGGGAGAAATTTTTGCCTATTTTATCTTTTAATCAACCCCCCGTGGGTATTTCATTGAACTGACATTTTAAATTTCACATCTATGTTCTGTCTGCCCTCCTAGAATAACTTTCTTGAGGTCAATGATTGTGCCTTACTCGTCTTTTTATTCCCATCATTTAATATATTCTCTGGCGGCTTAGAAGGTGAATGAATAATTTTGAATGAATAAAGGAATAAATGAACGGAGTGAAATTTACATTCAAGTGTGGCAGACAGACACACAAATAAATCTAACACAAAGAAGACTGTAACAATACCTCTATAGTGTAAACAGAGGGCACTGTTGAATGCTATCATAGAAACAAAATGTGTTAAGCAAGTATTGGGATAGGTGAGCTTTGGTTAGATTAGTCAGATCCACAAAGACTTCACGGAGAAAGTGACATTTCAGCAAGATCTTCAAAGATGAGTAAAACTTCAACAAGCAAAGATGGGGCAAAGGCACTGAGACAGGAAAAAAAAGAGCATTTGCATTTGAAAGAAGAGGAGAAAAAATAAAAGGGGAGTTATGGCTAACTCATTCTAGAGGAGAATATGAAAAGAAGCAGGAGAGGTGTGTTCAGAGATGTGGTAAGAAAACAATGTTCTGAGGAGGTTGTTAAGGACTTTAAATGCCAGTGGACTGAAAGTGGAATGGAACTTCTCCTGTTGCCTTTGAGTTTTAGCTAAGATATTAAAGCTAAGAACAATGGATAATAAACATGCCACGTTTTAAAGTGTGGTGCCACATACACTGATGTAAGACTTACTCAGAGTTAGCCAAACTTTGTCGCCATCAACAACTTATATAATAGCTAGAAATTTATTGTGAAGAAAATCCTTTGAAATGGGGGAATTAATAAGAGTAGGGAGTGCTGTGACATTTTCTCTTCCCACCTACACCAACCTCAAGCCAAGTGAAGAAGACCTCAAGAGAACACTTGCAAGACAGAATTACCTGCGAGAGAGGAGATTTTATCCTCAAATTCAAGCTGGATGCCTGTTTAGAGATAGGAACTGGTAGGCCCTCCCTCCTATGGCTACTATCAGAACAGAACTCAAAAATGTTCTTGGGCAAGCCTCAGGCACGTATCCAGGATCCCAGGGCACCACATGATGAAGATTGAGGCTGGTGCCTGCTTGAGGCTGGCTAGAGCCTCCAGCAAAGGTAAGGCGAGAAGTGAGGAGCAGGTGGCTAACCAAGCGCTCCCATTTGGTAAAGCAAGGATGTGTAAGTTTTCCCATGGGCCACGTGGATTCTAAAGAAGGCAGTCTGGCTTGAACCATCTCTAATGGACCCTGCCCATGGGGGATCCCTGCTGGGGAGAGGAGATCCCAGGGAAAAGGGGCAGGGGTCTACCATGGGAAGGCAGGGACTGAGTCAGGGAACAGTGCAATGCAGAGGGCCACACAGGGTCTCCCACAGAGAACATAAATGTGCCCCTAAAGATGGAGTTCACATTGGAATGCTGCCCTGACAGAGCACTACAATTCCCAGAGAGCTGCAAATAGTACCCCTTCCTTTCTCACTTCCTCTCTGCCTGTGCCTTGGAGGATCCAAAGGAAGCAGGGGGGAATTTGGATTCAGAAAAATGAAAGGCTAGGATGCTCTTCTCTGCCATTAGTTCCACACCTTAACTAAACAGAGGGGAGATGGTTTTGAATTAAATAAGAAACAGAAGTTTTGATGTATATTGGACTGGGATTATTAATACTGAAAAAGAAGCCTTTCTAATACCCAAAAGGGAAAGAAAGTAATGGAATCTGCCCAAAATATCATCAAGGGTGATGGCAGGGGTAGAAAAAAGATAAAGCCATTTCCTGATAGTTCCAATCCATCTAATAAGCTGGTTTGAACTTTTTCTACTTATGATAGATGGTCAATAGGTTGTTTTTAAGGAAATAAATGCTATGACCTGATTTGTGTTTTAAAGATACCCCTTGTGACCATATGTAGATTACTGAAAGAATGGACACTTGCTACTGTGTCAGAGCTTCACAAACTTCAACTATACTATTAAATTTCCCCACATGGAAAAATGGATGGCTTTGCAAAAAACCGATACATTTCTTCCCCTTCATACTAATTCCCAAGACAGAGTAGAGTAAAATGTCCTTAATAAACCACCAAAAGTACCCAGAAAGAAATATTTTTAAATATTAAATCTGCCCATTGAACCTTAATGGACTCATGAGCATGTCTGTTTTAAGATGTGGAAATCCTACCTTTCAGACTTTAGAGTCTCTCTTTTTTCATTTGTTTGTGCATCCTGAAAGTACTTTGTACTTGAAAGTCTCTCTTGAGAAAATGATTTAACTGACACTCCTTGGCAAAGACCAGGTGAATCCACAGATTTGCCTGTAAAACTACTCCCTTCACCCCAGGGCCTCTGTTCTCTGCTGTAGGAGCCTAACGTCAGAACAGAGTAATGCGGCTAGTAAGTAGACTCTTTGGTCCTGTTCACCAATGTTATGAAGATATAAAAATAAGACTTAGACAATGCAATAGGGAATTTGATATATTTAGATGGTCACAAGCTGAATTTTACTCATCACTGCTACAAAGAGGTGAGGAAAAGCTTTTTAAAAAACTGTTTTTAAGATGCAAGGTGTAGGAAGTTAAGATCATCCCCATAACTTGCTAAAACTGATTCTAACAATACACAGTGTCGCTTGCAGCCTGTTGGATTCTTATGCAACCCCACCATCACTGACAAGGAGAGCTGGGTCAGGACCGATAAACTTTCTCCCCAAATCTCTATTTGTAAGGCCTGTACAAGCCTCCAGGGCCCATCGCCCCCAGGCCTCTTCCTCCAGATTAGAGCCACATCAACCTGGTAATTACAACCCACACTCGCTCTCTTTTTTTTCTTCTCTCCATCAGTTCTCTTGTGGTCTGAATTGTAGAATCTCTTTTCATCTTGCAACCCCAATGCCAACAGAGAGATTTTCTGAATAACACTGTTAAACTATAATAGAACCATTCTAAATAGTACATTTCAGTCAAAGCAATCAGCTGTAGTGGTGTGGGCACAATGGCTTACATTTGTGGGTCTCTGGAAATCACACTGCCATTCACAACTCCCAGTGGACAGTTCAACTGAAAGCTATAGTTCAAATGACTCAAAACAGGGCCAACCCAAAACCAGGCTTCTGCATTTTATTTCATTATCCTGAAATATTTTTATATTAATAAAATATTCATGCATATTAATTAATTAGTTAATTAAAGCCTTAATGCATCAGACTTTTCAAGTCAGAAGCAAGGTAGACAAAAAAGAGGAGTTAGTGGGAACCACAGCAGAGGCCAGAAGAATAGCTACAAGATAACAAGGAGGCCTGGATACCAAATTATCCTTCTACTTAAGATTCATATACACTTCCTGCTAGAATAACCAACATCAGCAACTGCCAATCTGCCATGAAACAAGCCATCTCATCTGGTAATCCCTGACAGGTCTGATGCAGGACTTCAACTTGTCACATTCAGTCTATCTTGAAATGGCATAACAGTAAATGGCATAAGAGTCACTTATCATATCTGCATCACAATTTTTCAATTAATAAAAAAGGGAATCATTATGAAAGTCTGCCTCTAATCTCTTCAATTGTGTGCTTTGAGGATAAATAAATTAATACCTATGAAAGGCTCAAAGCACAAGATATAAAAAGAAGGACTTCGGGCCGGCCCCGTGGCTTAGCGGTTAAGTGCCGGCGCTCCGCTGCTGGCAGCCCGGGGTTCGGATCCCGGGCGCGCACCGAGCACCGCTTTTCCGGCCATGCTGAGGCTGCGTCCCACATACATCATCTAGAAGGATGTGCAGCTATGACATACAACTATCTACTGGGGTTTTGGGGGGAAAAAAATAAATAAATAAAATCTTTAAAATAAAAAAAAAGGACTACATACATTTCCTTCTAGCATTAGCTGAAATAGAAAATACCAACCCAGATACCAGCATCGTTTCCTGTGTAGCGACCTTAAATTCCACATGAGAGCTATTTAACCAGTGAATCGGAGGAAATTTTAGGTTTTGATAGTGTCTTGATCACTAATCACATGAATGCATTTTTAGAAGCAAAGCATACAACAAATTCAACCAAATCAGTAAATCTTTTTAATGTATCTAAACAAATAAAAGCACAGCTAGCACAGCAATGTGGCTGCAGATTGTGACAAGGTCGTGACACTCTGGCATTCAGTTAAGGATCGACAGTTCTTAAAAGCACAGTCAGTGCTCCAGAAATGTTACTCTCTTCCTGCACTTTACGTCAGCTGCTGTCTAATCGATAACCTGTTTTTTTCCCCTCTATATTTGGTCATTCGGTATTTACAGTGTCTACTCTCTGCCCGCTACTGTTCTAGGCCCTGGAGATGCAGTGATGAACAGTTAGGGGCACCGTCCCCGTCTCTCGGTGCTTCCATTTTATAGAAGAAATATACAACAAACATGACAAATGAATAGGACAAACCTCAGAGTGTGAAACCTGCTATAAAAGTAATCAAAGAGGTCGATGTAATAGACAGGAAGGAAATATGCCTCTGAGGAGGTAACATTAGAACCAACAGTGAAAGAAGGGGTTTGATTCTCTTGTTTCCTGGTAAATCCATGGTGCCTAGAACTGGTAACTAGTCAATACTCAATAAATATTTGTTGAATGAATGAGTGAAAGAATGAATAGAGAGAAGGGTTCACAGATGTTAAAATGTGCATGAGAGCAGAGGGGCTGGCAAATGCAGGAATCCTGAGTTGGGTATTAGAGAAAGAGAAGGAATGCCCATGTGGCTTCAGCATAATGAGCAAAGAAAGAAGTGGTAGGAGATGCTGCAGGAGAGGCAGGCAGGGGCCAGACTGTGTTTCCTGTAGGACACTCACACCCTAAGCTCGTCAGCAACACGTATGTATAAACCACTCCTCAAGAGGGTTACCTCTGCAGATGGCTAACTGAACCTGTTTCCAAATTCCGAGAGACTATCCTCTCCTTTGTGCAGTGTCTCTAACATATTGAGGATCTTCACACTGTAGAGTCTTCACACAAGCTCTAGCACCTTCCCGGAACTCCTTCCCCCAGATTTGCCTGACTACCTCTCACTCCTCCCTCAGCTCCTCTCTTAGGGAGGCCATGTCTCATCCCCAAGTCTAAGTCGTACCCCTCTATGGTCACCCCCCACTGCACCCACTGCTTTCCCTTCATCACACTTATCCTCCATTTTCGTTTTGTAGGATATCGTCTGTCCCCACTAGACTACAAACACAACATGAGCAGGAACTGAGTCAGCTTGTTCATCATTGCTGCACATGGTGGGAACTCAATAAAGATTTTCTGAATGAATATACTAGCTCCAACCCTGACTTAAAATAAAAGGACTGGAGGAAATGTTTAAATTTTTCCTATTGTTGGATTCAATAACAGTTAACTATATAGTCTCTGACCTTACAATGACGTTTTCTAGAATGAGTCAAAAGAAGGAGAATGTAATTGGCTTGGACAGTGTGTGACTTTGGCCAAATCATTTAACCTTGCCTGTGCCTGGAGGTGGGGTGGGGAGGGGGGCCACCCCACACACACACAGGACAGGTTTTGAGTGGGGGAGAGAAGGGAATAAGGAGGGAGGCAGGGAGACAGAAGGGCTAAAAGTTCTCTGGGATTTTTAAGTAGCATGTCCACTATATCTGAAAATCATAACCACAAATCATAAGGCTTATTTGTATCTAGAGGCCATTTTAGGAAGTCGGGCTTATTTTCTGTGTCAGAGCAAAACTAAAAGAGCAAATGCATGTGAAGGCAGGTGTCCCTAGTTGAGATAAAGGTTAGCCACAGATAGAAAGACACATTGACAACTTAATCATTGCTTATTAGGCTAACAGTTTTTAATTAAATATTTAAAATTGAGAGGAAAGAAGTCTACATGTGTATTTTTTTCCTGACATCAATACCGCCATTGATGAGCACATCCAATTTCGTTTCACTCTGAGAGAGCAGACAATGGTGAGTTTTCCTCCAGCTGGCTTATTTTACAAGCATTAATGAACAATTAACCAACACTGGCACTCTTTCCGTCTGTAATCCTGTGGTAGGATCACTAATCTCTCCCACTAGCAGCTAATGATGAAGGTCTCTTAAGCTTTACTTCTTATCTGAGCCAGTTCTTAATACTTGCATAAGTATGCTTTCTGAGGAGGGGGGCCCCCTACTGCTATGCAACCCCGAGAACAAAAGCCCAGAGACATTTTTGAAGGGGTTTCTGTTCAATAACACTTCTATGCTTAGGTTTGCCTTCCTCCTACAACAAACACCAGTGATCAACAGAGGGCTCTGGGGGTCACGGAGGGCTCTGTGTTTCCATACTTCTAATACTTATAAGAATGTATTCAGACCATATTATACACAACCCCACCCCCAATCGCACAGGCAGACACCCTAAAGTGGGGAGGGAAATGTGGACTAAATAGATTCAAACAGTATTTTTCTCCCTGAGTCAGCTTTGATTTGGTATTGAATAACACTGAGTTGGAAACCAGATTGTCATTAAAAATGTATAGGGCAGAGGCAGATTTCTCTAGAAACCCCACACAGCATAGGTCTTAGTTTCTCTGAATTTAATACAACTTATATTCAATTGTCTCTCTCTAGTGGGGCAGAAACGAATTCACGATTTCATAAGAACTCCTCCATAGGGCCAAGATTTAAAGAAAAGGCAGAGTCAAGATAAAAAAAAAATAAATTCCAACTGTAGAGTGGTACCACTGGCAGACGATAGCTCAGGCTGAAATGACACACTTTTCATTCGTAACTACTTTTCAGACTCTTACAACTTGCTGGGAAAGTTATTATTTCAGGGAAAGTTGTACTCAAGACTTGATCCCAAGACTAAATTGCTAGAAAGGGTTTTGTGAACACAGATCTTGCTGGGCTCCGAGCGTGGGGAGAGGAGGAGGAGGAAAAGCAGCCGCAGACAGCAGCAGGATCCGCAGACATCGCTGTCGCATCCAATTCACACAAAGCAAACAACAGGACGTGCCCTTGCAGGGCTAAAACTTCACACTTGGCATTTTCTCCGGTTTTTGGTCCTCAGGAAGTTGTAGCGTATCATAAACAACATTGATCTGGAAGCAGCAAAGCTACCAGGATAACGCGGAGGGCGACATGGGTACTGAGAGACCAAGCACCGTGACGTCTCTGAACGGAATGGTCCCGAGAACATCTGCCCTCTGAAGAGGAGTGAGGAGTAGGAACAGGAAGACAGGAGTGGCAGTGTGATACGATTTGCTCATTTCTTGAGCCCCAACCTTCCAGAAGTTCTAACCACCCACATCGCCTACAATTGTACTCCAATTTGGGCACTTGAAGATGTACGATGCTCTAAAATAAATAAAAAGCGAAACCATTCTGCAACATTCACTCAAAACAAAACGAATCTTGTTCATAAATCATCTCACTTTTTAATTTCTCCATTCGGCATGCTAAACTGTTCCTTCTTTTTCCCGCTAAGGTTCAGAGCTGCCTGCGGTGGAAAAGGGGCTTAGGGGACAGAGGCCTGAAGTAAAAGTTTGGAGGCTGAGTCCTATTCACACACAGCCTCTGACCCTTGTGTGATTTATACAAGTCACTTAACCTCTCTGCCCTTCTGCTTCCTCTTTCATTCCGCAGACACAATGCTACCTGCCCCTCCCCACCTCCGTGGAGCCCTGAGGGAATGAGCTATGTCTGCAAAGCGTTTGAAACCACCGTTGGTCAGTGCTAGGCTCAAACAGTGTAGGACATTGTAAAAGGGCCGCAGCGTTATAACACACACACAATGAAAATAAGGAACGACTCTAAGATGGGGAAACTTGGAGGTCAGGAACACTTGCCACTGAAAACTTAGTAGTCATATGCTCTGAAAGAGAGTCTCAGCGACAGGATATTTATTTTATTTGCTCTTTATGAATCACTGGGCTGATCTAATTAATTTGAGTGTTTGGACACGAGTATAAAGTTTAAAAGCGAGTGGATAAAGTTGTGGCATCCTGTGAATCTCAGACGGTTGCTTATTAATCCTCAATTAGGAAGAATTAATTCAAGATTATCGACTATTCGCACTCTCAGAAACATATTCTCTTTCCCGCCCCACAAATACACTGTGCTCATTTCTACTCTTTATCTTTCCACACATTGCTTCCCACCTTCCCCCCTCTACCCATTTAAATCCCACTCATTTTCTGCATTCCAATTTAAGTCTCACCCACCTCCTCCATCAAGTATTCTATAGCAATCCGGCCTATCCATCCATACATAAATCTAGCCCACACAACTCCCAGGACAATACTAGACCCAGGGTAAAATTTCAATAAACTCTTATGGCATGATGTGGTAAAAAGAATCCTGCCTAGAAAATCAGTTCCTTGAACATACCAACTATTTCCTGCCTCAGGACAATTGCACCTGCTGTTCCTTATGTCTGTCACCTGCTCTCTCTACCCCCTACCCTCACTCTGTCCTATCTCCTCCTTTGGAATAGCTAGCTCTTTCCTATCCTTCTGGTCTCAACTTGAGTGTAATCTACTCACAGAGGCCTGTACTGACCACCCAAGATAGACCAGCCGTTTCACCCCCACTATTCTCTCACATGTCCTATTCTTCCTCCTTAATAGCAGTTATCACAATTTGTTATTATATATTTCCTTATTTCTTTTTTTACTTTATCTGTCATCACCACTAGAATGTACATACCTACCACCTTTAAGACGAGGCGTTCCTGTTTTGTTCACCACTGTTCAATAATAGTTATTGAATGAATTAGTTAATGATGTCAACTAATCTCCTAGCCACCAATATTTCCCAGTGCCTGTTCAGCTGCCCGCGTTGTTCTCCCTGAAGTAGAGAACATCTCCCTTCCTACTGATGTTGCAACTCTTTTATCAAGACCCCCAAAAGGAGCCAAATATGTTTGATATTTTATGGTACTTTCTGTGTTAAGACTCTTATCAAACACACTCAGTTTCTTATCTCCTCTTTGGGGTAAAGACCTATAGGCTGGGAGGAGAACAATGAAGTAATACACATACTGTGTCCAAAGGATCCCACACCACAGAAAAGCAAACAGTGTCCTAGGACAGAGCCCAGGCATTTCATTGTCCTGAGTCAGGGTTAGTGCCTTACCCACTCAAGACCCTCTTGAGACACTGACGGTGGACTTTCCTCTCATCTGCTTTGTTCCCTCAGCTTGATATGGGGGACCAACCATTAGATCCAATTTAATTTTTCTTTACTCCCAGGAGATCTATCAGATTTTCAATAAATAGCACACTCTCCACCTCAGATTCCCCAAAGTGAGCACGAGATTAGTACCTGTTCTGGAACTCTTGATATTTAGTAATATATTAACATCCCCACCTCACAAGGTTATTGTAAGAACCAAACGAAATGAAAGCATTGTGCAAACTGACGATTGCTATACAAATGTTAGGTTTTATTACTGTGACAATACAACGAGTACTGTAGAAGTATTAGACATGCATGGCTTACAACTGCTGTGTGCTGCTGATCTTGGACAAGATTTATAAACGGATATGGTGATGGTGTCAGATAATGTGGTTTAGCCTACAAGTAACAGAAAGATTGAATAAAGGATGCTTAAACACCACAGGAAGTCCTGAGGTAGAGAGGCTTCTGGGTTGGTTAATTCAGAGGCTCAATTTTGTTACCAAGGACTCAGGTTTTTCCTTCTGCTCTGCCATCCTCAGCATGTTAGCAAGCAACCCTCAAGGCCACATGTTTGTAAGTATCACCATCTTCAGGCACCAATATCCAATTTCCTTCATATTAATTTTCATTGCCTAGAACCAGGTTAAGTAGGCAATCCTAAACAAATCACTTGCTTGGGAATGGATTTCTCATGACTGGCCTGGACCAGTCAAGACAAACCCCACTGTGACTGGAGGCAAGGGCCACTCCAGCCAGTGCATATGGAAAGCGGATGCATTCTGGGTAGGCAGTCAGCAGTGATTGCTCCAGTGATGTAAATAACGAAGGTTGAGCCCTTAATTGCCCCCCTTGCCAAACATTATTTAGACACTTTTATGTATGCTAGTGAAGCATTTCCTTGGGAACTAGTCTATTTTGAAGCTACACCATCCTTCCCTCAGACACTAATCCTTCCATAAAATTGGTAAAACCTTTTGCTTCTTCTATGGACCTGGAAAATTGTCCCATTTCTAGTTAGGAAAACTATAGCTCCCAGCTGCTAAGCCTTGGGCTGGCCAGACTATGCATGGAGAAGATTCAACAGCAGACGGACATAGAAAAGCACAATGGGTCATTTCCGTGCATTATATTGCCAGGTGGCTAAAGACCCTGAGACTTTTGCCTCATTTCACCTGATCTGCTCATTTACCAGCCAAAATACACATCTTCACATAATGCCTACCCAGAATGAGACTATTTTTGAAAATTGAAACATTCTCAAATGCAAGTTTAATCTTGCCAATCCACTGCTTAAAAACCCTCCAATGGCTCCTGATCATGCCTAGCATAAAGTTACAGTCTCCTTTATTACCATACTTCTCCTCCCCCAGCTCCCCTCCCCTGCCCAATCCCATGCTTTATACTTTGGCTTCATTGAACTATTTATATTTCTAAGATCCTGCCTTGCATTATCTAGCTTCAAGGCCTTTGTACATGGTGCTTCCACTGCAAAACTTCCTTGCCTGCAGAACATCTATCATTCTTTTGCTTAGACAGTTCCTCATCCAGAAGGCTTCCCTGATCCCCTTAGTCTGGAGGCCCCCGGTGCTCTGAGTGCCATCTCTATTGCGCCACTGATCATGCTATACTGTAATTGTCTGTTCACTTGCCTGTCTCCCCCACCATTGCAGAGGCAGTTTCCTGCAATCTCAACCCCAAGCATTGTGCCTGGCAAATAGCAATTGCTCAATAAACAACTGTGGAATAAATAAATGCATTTGCTTTTAGAAGGGCACAGAGGGTGTAGCTTTGGTTTCCCTCTTAGATCTGGTCCGGGACAGGTTCCTGTGTAGCAGTCAGCCCTGTGTTGTGCTCTGGTATGCATATATGCCATACTAAAAGTACAATTAATTCTCAACCACCAGGTCTGTGGATCAACTGATTTCCTCTCACAGCCCAGACCCCTTATAGACCAGCTCCAGTAACTACTCAAACAATCATGTATATTCATGCTCCAATGTAATTAAAATCAACACCCACACCCACTACTTCATCTACCTAAGGTCACATAATGACTTCTAAATGATGAAGAAAAAGAATCTGGATAAGCTAGGCTAAGCCATATTCTACTATGTTACATCAAATTCAATAATCAAGTGCAGGACTTTCACATATGTTCTTACTAACTCCTCCCGACAACCTTGTAAGCTGAAGAGGCATTTGCCACTCTCATTTATAGATAAGTAAGCCGGAGGTCGCAAAAGGTTAAGAAACAGAGCTGAAATCTCAAAATAGGTCTGTTTCTCAATTGTAGCTCTCATTTTCATTATTCTGTAATTGTATCCAAGTTATGGGGATAGAAAACATTAAGCATATCTATCTTAAAAATTAGTTATAGTATTTGGGAAAGTATTTTAAAAGTAAATAAATAAAATGTCCAATAGTAAGGTATTGGTTAAATAAATTAAATAAATATGATATATACATATGATGACTATAAAGCAGCCATTTAAAATCACGCTGAGAATATTTAATGATATGGAGACTTGTTCACACGAGATATTGGTAAATGAAGGAGATTATCAAAATCCAGGTACAAGTATGACCCTAATTTAAAATACATATGAAAGACATGTATAGAAAAAAACTAGAATACTATAAACAAAAATGTTAACAATGACTATTTATGGAGAGTAAAAGAATAGATGATTTTAACTTTATTCTTTTGACTTTCATCTAGTTTCCAAATTTCATACAATGAATGCATATTACTTGGACAATCAGAAAGAAATTACTTGAAAAAAAAGTTGAAGCACAAAATATGTAAGTGACTATACTTGGAAAAACCTGCAAATAAATAAATAAATGTTTCTGTATCTTTCTTCAAACAGTCTTAAAGTCAGCCTCAATCCACCCCAGTTCTCTGTCCATACTCCCATTCAAGCACTCACATTCACGTGCACATTTAGCAGCACTTAACCTCTACCTAGCTGTTGGTTTACTGTGGTGCAATGGACAATGCCAGCTTGAGAAAACTCAGGGCTTGGAATATAATCAGAATCCAAATGTTTCCAAATTTGGTAGAGAAGACTGTGGCCAAATGGCCCCTCGTTGTACCTTTCTTATGGCACACATCCTGTTCTTTGAATTATTGCTACTAGATTGCAGCTACTCTTAAAGTTAGAGTCCACAACTTGGCCATCTTTGTATTTGCTGAGGCATGTACCACCGTGCCTTCAACATGGTAGATGCTCAATAGATAATTCCTTAATTGAATCCAAATGATCCACCAACTAATAAACTGATATATCAATTAATAGCTCAACGTATTTTTGAATGTCCAAATGCCCCAGGAACTGTGCTAGGTCCTGTCTTAACAACAACAACAAAAAATGAAGGGAAAGTATCCCTGCTTTCCAAAAACTTTCAACCTGATGGGAAGGCAAAGCTATTGCAAATGAGCCAAATAAGTGCTAAACTGTGTCATATTGATATAACCGAAATAGAAATTCAGAGCAGAGAAACATGAGCATAGACTGGAATACAAAGCAACTCTAAAATAGGATCTTCTCTCTAATCAGAGACCACATCCTCAAGGTCCACCTGCCAGTCTTCCCCCCAACTCCTGCCAACCGACAGGACAGGTACTCCTCCAGCTCAATCCACTTAGTTAACCAATCTACTGAGCCCATATACATAATTGTTCCTGCACAAGTAAAACTATAATTATCTACTAATAAAAAGCAGAACACATCCCTATATCTATACGTATCTAAGTCTACTGAGTTTAGGGGTGGTTCTAGGGAGAAGACTGATAGATTCCAGGTTATTCCAGAAGTTCAAATCTACTGTAACTTAGACCTTGGACAGACCCCCTCCCTTTTGTTTGGGAATTTCACCTTACCCCTACCTTCCATTGACTCAGCTAACCAGCCATCAATCCCACAAATAGGAGATTTCAGCCTACAAGGAGAAATAAAACATGTGTATCCATAATCAAAGTAAGAAGGTGTTAATTGCCTTATGAGAGGTGCAGATGAGGTGCTATGAGAGCGCTTCTAGACAGGAGAAGTCAATAAGAGCTTCACCAGCAAGAAAGAATATGATCTGGCCTTATGAGATAGATGGGAATGGAACAGGTAGAAATGATGGGGAAACAGCATTATCAAAGAAGACAAAAACGTTATACACACATACATACAGAAAAGAGTTAGAATAGTTCAATTTGATAGGAGGACAGGGAGTTGGAGTTAAAGATACAAATGTAAACTTGGAACATAGTGCAGAGGGAATTAGACTTAATTGTTGAGATAGTAGGGAGCCAATGAAAGTTTCTAAGAAGGGAAAGTGACATGCTACCACCCAATTTTTAGCTGCATGTGCCAAATAAGAGGAATGCCTACCAAATGAATTTCTTACCTAACTGTTTCTTTAATTTTGACTATTCAAAATAGATAAATTCTCTAAGGATATCTACAAGGGGTACCTTTCATTTTCATTTCCATAGTGTCTCTTCCCTTTAGAGAGGTGTTTTATTGCTTGTGCTATGGTAGTACTGGAATGTTCCCACTCTGTCTTGGCTGTGTCATGTCATCAACCCAAAAATAGATGCTAATTAACAAGGTTATTTCTAACTTACATTGTTAAAAGAGAGGAAAACAGTGATGAAACACATATAGAGTTATCAAATTAACCAGGGATGGAACCAAATTCTAGTTCAAAATTCCCACCTCACAGATATTCAATTCACTAAATAGTCTCCTTTTTTGTAAATCAGACAGTCATTATCCAAATTTCCTCTCCATGATGTGATAATATACTGTGATGAGACATGCCCCAACAAAACACAAATTGACTTTTGGAACCTAGATGCTACATGGAGTGTGTGGATGGTAAAGCAAATATCTCACTCTATTATCTGTTGTCTCTGAACCAACAGATTACATGGTTCACTGACTAGCTGAATAACTTTTAGACAGTTTGCTCATGTCTATTTACACATATTCCACAGAAATATATTAACAACTGAGGAACAGCTGTAAAAATTATATGGCAAAATGGATAGATGAGAGCAACAATCTCTCCATGTACATTTCTGCAGAGAAGATGAAAGTTTTACATGGTAAAGGAAATGGGGAAAAACACACATATGCACATTTGTATGTTGCTTTCACTATAAAGTGTGAATTCCATACAGTAATAGAGGCAGTCAAAGAAAGCACATCATAAAATCTCCTGATGACTCCTCACATCTATTTGGGATATTACTATAATATATATTTTTACAGCAATGGGTTTAAGATTTATGTTTATGCTCTAAAATATTTTACTGGACAATTGTATTTCTTAATAAGAAAGTCATTGTTCTTATTTATTTGATAACCATAGAAATAATGGAAGTTTTCTGGTTTACACTTCTATTCAAATAATAAAATATTTCTGGACAAGCCAGAAGAATCCTAGCAGATGTCTCTGACACCTCAATCTTCCATACCTCCAATATCCAATCTATCTCAAACCATGGTACTTTTAGTCTTTCCTATCACCACCATCACTCCCACAATAGGCGATCTCTCACTGGATTTCTGCAGTAGCCTCATAACTAGTTTCCCCAATGCATTCCCTATAGTGTAGTAAAAATAAAATTTTAAAATGCAAATCTCATTTGTTAATCTCCCACTTAAAACTCTTCAAAGGCTTCCCATCACTCTTGGGATAAAGACTAAAATTCTTAACAAGATTGTGCTTGATCTCATCCTTGCTTCTCTCTCCACCCTCATCTCCTGCCCCTTTCAAGCCCACTTGCAAGTCTCTGGCCAAGCCTTCTTTCAGTTACTTACACCTGTGATGCTCCCCCACCCAGCCTTAGAAGCTTTGTACACACTATTCTCTGCCTAGAATATTATCTGTACCCTGTTGTTTTATTTTCTTTATTTCTACATATCCTTTAGATTTCAACTCAAGCAACACTTCCATGGGGAATATTTCCCTGACCATCTCTCCCCCGACTCTACCCCATGCCACCCCAGACTGAGTAAGGGTTCCTTATACATTCTGAGAGCTCCCTATGTGTTTTCTTCTTAGAACACACCAAAGTCAGAAATTATATATTTATGTGTGTTATTATTTGATTAATTCCTAACCCCTCCTCCAGTTTTCCATAAGCTCCATTGGGTCAGAGACTAAGTCCTCTCTCCTGGGCAGTGTGTCCTCAGTGCCTAACACAGTGCCTGGCTCAAAGCGAACATGCAACAAATATTTAGCGAATAAATAAATGAAGCAGTAGGAGATGAGGCTGGAAAGAAAGCATGGGCTAGTTTATGAGTAAAAATACATTCCTAACTCGCTTTTCTATGTGCCGTCTCTTCTTACTCTTCACTCTGCCTCTAGAATTATTATCCTAAAGCACAAGAATGTGGAAGAACTTTGCCAGTTGTAAAGCACTCATGTTAGAATTATTATTATGTCACTCAAAAATCTTTGACTTGCACACCAAGGTTCTTCATGATCTGACTTCAATCCATTCTTCCAGCTTCTTCTGATAATTTATCCTGCCATAAACACAGTGCCTCGCCTATATTGTGTTATAGCAGGTAAGACAGAGTACTATACTGTCACATGGCAGGTAACACAGAGTACTATACTACGATATAGTGAAAAAAGATAGGGTACCATACTGCGATACGACAGATAAGATATAGTACTATACTGTGATATAGTGGGTAAGATAGAATTCTATACAATTTACTCAGTTCCTCAGACACAGCTAGCCTCCACACCTTTGTTCCTGTTGTTCCCTCAGCAATAATGCCTGATCTTTGCCAAGGCACGGCTCAAAATCCCCTTCCTTTACTAAGTTTTCTATATGGTATTAATTATAATTAGTTACATTTTATTTCACCCCTGCCATATTATAAACTTCTTTAAGGGTATTTTATTCATCTTTATACTCCCATAGTGTCTAATACACTGCTGGACACAGAAGTGACTCTTTTAGGATGAGCTGAACTAAAGTCCACTACTGTTATGAGCCAAGTCCTGGGACAATTGTGATTAAGAAAGAAAAAGTCAGTAAACATAATGGTGAAAACTCAGGGCAAGAAGAGAAACCTGAGGACCATTTATTACTCAAAGTATTATTGAGGCTAGTGTGTTACTTATTAAACTAGCCTCAATATTACAAAGTCCAGGTCAAATGAGATCAGTCTCTCCTGTTGATTTTCAGATTCTATAAGTCAATATATTTCAAACCATTTCTAAAGTTGAAATGTTATCTTTTTTGTCTAGGAGCATGTTCTCAGAACCATAAAAGAGAACATTTCTGAGGACCCGACGAAACTTGACTAAAATTATGACTGAAAGGATTAGTTTCATGTATTACCAAACAAATCAACAAACAACAAAGTCACAGGATTATGATCCTAATGTTAAAGAAAGCCCCAGAACCCGAACTTCCAACTTCTCTATGTCTCCCAGCGAGTCATGATGCTGAAGATGCTTTATCATGTGAATCAGACTTGCTTAAGCTTTCTCAGACTTTTAAAAACCCAGATTGTAATCTAGCCTCTTGGTGCTTTACTTAAATCCATGAGCCAAGATGTCTGGTCTATTGTTTAAATGCCATAAGCCAATTTTGTGAAAGGAGGAAGTAGGATAACTAACAATCCCTAGACATTCCAGTTTTCCCATCAAAGTCTGGCTAAATTAAACTTTCGGATTAAAGCAAACATTTTTTTCCTTCATTTTTTTTTCACTAGCCAGCTCTCTCCTCATATTGCCCATAATTTAATTCATTTAGAGTATAGTCAATAAAAATCACCATTGTTTATAACTCGATTGCCTTAAGTTATTCTTTGTTCAAAGGGTATAAACAAGTTGCTAACAGGCAGAAATCAATGATTCAACTTTAAACAAAAACATTTGATGTGTCCAAACTCATGTCCACCCCAACTTTATGTCTATTTCATTTGGTACCCAGTAATCTAGTATTCACAGCTGCTTTACTGAATACCAGTGAAATTTTTCTTCCTATAAACAGAAATCATATGAAGAACATGTTCTGCATTTCAATTGAAAATTAAAATGATTTCCAAGCTTTATTTCAAAGCATATAAATATTGCTATCTGCTGCTGGTCTAGTTTCTTAAAGCCAAGTTTTAAAAGCAAAATTCCAGGACTAATTACCCTTCCTTTTTGCTGCTCTGCTGCCAAAGCTGCAATCACTGAGGATAATCTTCAGAAGCTTGGCTTTGTTGCTAGAGCAACCAACCCAACTTTAAGCATTTTTCAATATCTGCCTTTGGAGTATTTTAAATAACAATAAGATATAACTGATCTAGTCCATCATAGCAAGCACTAAGCACATTTTTACAATTCTGATCTAGTTATAAGAAAATTCGGAACCTAGTCTAGTAGGGATTTGAAACAACAAACACTCTTTGTGTGGAAACTGCATGGCATGTGCCACCTTCAGGCCAGTATCCATGTCCCCAGAGTGAGTGGTCACAATCAAAAGGAAAAGGCTGACAAGAAAATTTCTGCTTCTTCCAGCTCAGCCCCTCCAGGCATCTCAGAATTTAAATGCATCACAGACCAATTTTACAATGCCCTATATTTCTGTTTACTTGCACTGATCAGGGGATAAGCAGATTTGGAATCTCTCATTGAATATTAAGAAACTAGAGCATCTGTATCCAAATGCCCTAGCTAACTAGTAATATCAAGCTCTCTGCTGCCATTAACTAGTTTTTAGTCTATTTTTATTTAATTGCTCTATATTATGTGAAGAAGCCTGACATACTTTTTGGAAGCAGGAAAGGTATTAATTCTAAAAAGTAACAAACACCTCAAACACAAAACCAGAGCCCCTAGATAATTGTACAATTTCAATAATAGTCACCTTGTATTTGCTGCCTATCCACTTTCTACAGAGTATAAACCATTTTAACACAATGTCCAGAAGGACAGACATCTGCCTGTAGCTGTGGCCTCCACAGAGAAAGAGTAGAAAAAAGTAGGCTTTTTGGTCAATCAGTCAGTCAAGGTGTATTTATCAGGCGCCTAAACAGTATTAGCAAGACATAAGCATATGACACATGTCTGCCTCAAGTAGCTAACAAAAATCTAATGATTCAGGGTGGGGCTACTTAATAAAATTGGGGAAAAGAAGTTCATTGGGCTTTGGAGAAACCAGAGAGCAGAGGACTATATTAGCAGTAGTCCATTATAAAGATAAAGAAATAAGCACTGGGAAGTTAAGTAATTCGCATGGCTACTGCTTGAACACATCCCCAGACAGAGAGGACTGTCTTTACTGAAAGCACGTTTCTAAGGCTGAGATACATATGTGCCAACTTTGATCCCTAGAATATGAGACAAAGTGTCTTAATATTATTAATAATACATTATCATTACTAGAAAACCATTCATTAGTTTTAACTATTCATCGAGCTAGCTTTCATTCGCTTGAAGCCCAATGGGTGAGCTGAATATTCTCTTCTAGGAGACCCTTAAATGATGTTTCAATAATTCGTCCTTTAAGGACATTCTGTTTTCTTGAATGCTGAGGGTAGGTGCAATTTGGATGCTCCTCAGTAACTCACATGATTATGGTAAATGTACTATGAATCATTAAAGACTACACACACTTATTTTTTAGTGGTGGGTTTTAAATGCATAGCTCTCAAATAGTTCTCACGACGGTGACTCACTTTCTCTGAATACGAAATTTGGCCTCTACCACTCTCCCTCTTCTTGCCTTCTGTGGACGTTTGGTCAGATGTTCTCTCACCTAAAAGGCCTTTTTACTGTCCTCTAAAATAAAATGGAAAAATCCATACTTAATACAGAGCTCAGTTTAATAAAAATATTGCAAAATTCGACCTTTTCGTAAAACCTATTCCTAAGAAACCATCCCACAACGATCTTTCCCCTTTGAGATCCTTCAGCATGTAGTAGGATTCATTCTGCTTTGTCATTTAGCAGCTTCGCATAAGGATAAGTCTCGTCTAACGAAATGCCATGCTTCTACAGGAAAAGGATCTTTTTTAGTTCATTTATACATGAATTGCTTATGATATGTTTGAGAATAAATTAGGTTGTTATAACTGTTATTTGAGAAGATAAAAATACAGATGAAAGTCTTTATGAAGTGTGACATCTGTACTTAAATTACTTTTATATTTGTGGTTCATTAAAAAAATCTTGATATTTTCAGAGAAGACTTTTACGTAATTAAACAGGTGAACTGGTCATTCAATAAATATTTATTAAACATCTACTACGGGTCCAGTGCCATGTTCAGTGCTACAAATAATATAAAATTATAAATAATACATGGTTCCTATCCTCAAGGTGCTTATAATTTAATAGTGTCTAATAGCGGATTTTGCTACTATCACATGTGATCAGGTACAAGTTGGTTGAATGATTAAACATATTGGCTGCCTCTGAAATGTATAATCCAGACTTTAAAATAGAACAGTTCAGGATGCTGGATACATAATTAATCAAGTAGAAAATTAAGTTTTAAATATTATGAAAAAAGCCAGGTAATTAAATATATTAAGAACTTCTTCGAGTAAAACAGACAAAATAAAATAAAATAAACATCTACGAAACTACATTCATTGACCTTAGTTTACTGCTTTTTCTTTCACATGAAATCAGCACCGGTTCTATTGCTTATACCAAAAAAAAAAAGAAACAAGCAAACAAACAAAAACAAATAAAACTCTCTGTAATCTAGTTCCTCACTCTCAGTTTCACTGCTATGTTCTTAATTTAGACCCTTATCATTTCTCGTTGGAATTTATAGTTTCTTTATTGGTCTCCTTATCTCCAATCTCAGCATTACTACAGGAGTTTCTAAAATGCCAGATAGAATCACGTTATTCTCTTACTTTAAAGTCTTCAGGCACTGCCTTGTCTAATGCATAGCATGGCACGCAAGACCCCCCACATCTGGCCCCAGCCACCGCATCTCCTCCCACTACCCATCCCTACACGTTGCCTCTAATCCAGACACAGGAATCTTGCTGGTGTCCTCACTTCTTGATTCATTCTGCCAAAAAACACATATTAAGGGGTTATGCAAAACCTTTTGCTAAGTAAGTACGGGGAATACAGATGAGCTCATAGTCTGGCGGTAAGATGTTGTCAAATGGCAAGCAGTTATTAGCAGCAGCGGTGGATACTGCTGCTGGGTTGGCTCGCTCACTTCCCTAAACTCATGTGGTAGGAAGGTAACAAGCCCAAATGGATCCAGACATTTTACTACGTAGACAGACAGCCAAAGCAAGAACAGAGTGCTGTCAGCTCCCAACATCCCTATTCGCACAGGATGACACTAAGCTGGAGAGGCCAGACAACAGATGGCATGAGTGGTAGGTTGCTCTGCCATGAAGGAGCCAACTCCAAACCACAGACAAGCAGTTTGATAGGCTTGCACAGAAGCCTGAAGCTGTACTCGGAGGGGAGGGGGCAGGAAATGAGGTGGAAAGTCCTGTGCTCAATTGAAACTCAGGAGATGAAGGAGCAACCTCCTCGTGGCAGTCTCCCACAAGAAACTACCTTGTGGTGGCTCCTCACCAGGCTCATTTCCCATTACTCCAGGAGGAATCACAGGGAACTTCCCCAAGACAGGTCAGGTCATAGTCAAGCCTTGCCTACTTGGCCTAAGTTGAAATGTGCAAGATTTCCAGGGCCCATGACTGAGCCATCCCCCTACACAAGTAAAGAGAATGGCAGTGCAATATGTGCAATTCTGAGAAAAATGCTCAGAGTGCCTTAGGAGCACATTGAAGGGGGCCTGGCATAGTGATGCAATGTGCCTTTTCACATACTTGATCTGCCTAAATGTTTCTCCTGCATGAAGATTTGTCCTACTCAAGCACAGAGTGAAGAGTTCCTACCACCTCCCATGGATACCTTCTCCCACCATTCTAGGCTGAACAAATTGTTCTTTTCTCTGTATGTTCATAGCCCTTAGTTCACGTCTGTGTTTATTATTTGCCATAAACCATTCACTCATTTACTTACAGACCAGGCACTGTAGATAACAGCAGTGAACAAAATAGAAAGAGTCTTCCCCCAGGGGCTTACATTTGTTCTGTTCTGTTCTATCCCTTCTATTCATGGTCCCAGTCAAATTCGAAAACTCAGGAAACGGTCTATCAGCCATATCAGAAGCATGGCTTCCTTTCTTATTTTAAATTATATTTAAGTTATAGTAGGAGAAACAAATCTATAATGCAAATTTTCATTTATGGAATGATGTAATAAAATTTCACAGAACTTGTTTTTGCCATAGAGCTTATAAAAGAAAAACATTACACGGCTGAAAATTGGGCTTATAATTCTCATAGCAAAGGCATTCAAGTCTAGGATACAGAAGGCTTCTTCAGTTCAACTTATGATTTAAATTCAGAAGCAAGCATTGGAAAAATTTTCCTCCCCAATTTATGCTACTATCAGCCATAACCAAGTTATTTCCATTTACCTTCCCCTCCCCCCCTTTTGGAGTTCATTTGAAATCCTCAATCTGAGTTTTGGTTTAGAAAGCAACCTTTTTCCTAAGTTGACTTTTGCTCAAATGTCTTTTTTATCCCTGATTAGCAAGAACAACTTAACCACCTGGTAAATTTCTCCATGACAAGATCTAACCCCACTGAAATGAGTCACATGTCAATTCTTTAAAGATTAGAATTTTCTTCTTAATAAATGTTTCTAACTATGCAAAAGCAAATTTTGGATAGAGCTGTGGGAAATCATACAGACTTGACAGAAATGAAAAAGGATTATAGGAGGACAATTTTATGCCAACAAATTAAACAAATTAGATGAAATAGACAAATTCCTAGAAAAATGCAAATTATCCAAACTATCTCAAGAAGAAATAGATTGCTAAAAGAGTAGCTCTTAAGTGTTCTCACCACTCCAAAAAAAAAAAAAGTAGTAACTATGTGAGGTGATAGATGTGTTAATTAACTTGATTGTACTAATCATTTCACAATATACACATATATCAAATAATCACATTGTAAACCTTAAATGTATACAATTTTTATTTGTCAATTATACCTCACGAAAGTTGAGGGGGAAAAGAAGAAATAAAATATCTGAATTAACATATATCAAATAAAGAACATGAATAAGAAATTTAAAAATCTTCCCACACACACAAAAAAAATCAAAAGTCTTCACTGGTTAAGTTCTGAAAAGTTTAGGAAGAACTAATACCGATCCTCTCAGAGAACAGAAGAAGAACTTCTCAACCCATTTTATGAAGCCAGTATTACCCTGATACCAGAGCCAGACAAAGACATCACAAGAAAATTAAACTACAGACCAATAGACCTCATGACTATAGATGCAAAAATTCTTCAGAAGATATTTGCACACTGAATCCAGCAACACATAAAATAGGTTATACCCCATGACCAAGTAGGATTTATCCAAGAAAAGGTTGGTTTAAGATCCAAACACCAATTAATGTAATATGCCATATTGATAGAATAAAGAACAAATGCACAACATTATTTGAATTGACACAGAAAAAGCACTTACAAAACTCAACACCCATTCAGGATTAAAAAGAAAAAAAGTCTCTCAACAAACTAGGAATAGAAGGACACTTCCACAACCTTGATATGGTGAAAAGGGAACACTTGTACGCTGTTGGTGGGAATATAAATTTGTCCAACCACTACGGAAAACAATGTGGAGGATCCTCAAAAAATTAAAAATAGATCTATCATATGATCCACCAATTCCATTTCTGGGTATATACCCAAAGGAAATGAAAACAGAATTTTGAAGAGATATATGCCCTTCCCTGTTTATTGCAGCATTATTCACAATAGCCAGGAAATGGAAACAAGCTAAATGCTTATCAACAGATGAATGGATGAAAAAGATGTGGTACATATACACAATGGAATACTATTCAGCCATGAGAAAGGATGATATACTGCCATTGGTAACAACATGTATGGACCTTAAGCACATCATGCTAACTGAGATAAGTCAGAGAAAGACAAGAACTGTATGATATCACTTATATGTGGAATCTAAAAGAAGTCAAATTCATAAAAACAGAGAGTAAAATGGTGGTTACCAGGGGATAGGGGGTGTGGGGATAAGACTGATAGTGCTTAAGGGTATAAACTTGCAACTATTAGTAAATAAGCCATAGGGATCTAATGCACAGTATAATGAACATAGACAACAATATTGTACTATAATCATAAATGTGATAAATATCACCAGAATGGCAACCATATTACACTATATAAATGTATCAAAGTAACACACTGTACACCTTAAATTTAAAAATTCACCTGAGATTTTAAAACAAATTTTAAAATAAATTAAAATTGAATGTTATATGTCAAATATACTCAATTTTTTAAAAAAAGGTATCTATGAAAAACCTACAGTTAAATTACACTTAATGGTGAAAGCCTGAATGCTTTCCCCCTAAGACTAGAAACAAGGCAAACATGTTTACTTTCATCACTTTTCTTTAACATGGTACTCGAGGTACCAGCCAGTGCAATCAGGCAAGGAAAAGAAATTCAAGATCTCAGATTGGAATGGAAGAAGTAAAACTGTCTTTGTTCATGGATGACATGATTTTGTACAGAAAATCCTAAGGAACTTTAAAAGAAATCTATGAGAGAGCCAGCCCTGATGGTCTAGTGGGTAAAAGCTCAGTGCTCACTGCTTCCGTGGCCCGGGTTCACTTCCTGGCCATGGAACCAAACCACTCGTCTGTCAGTTGCCATGCTGTGGCAGTGGCTCACATAGAAGAACTAGAAGGACCTGTAAATAAGATATACAACTATGCATTGGGGCTTTGGGGAGGAAAAAAAAAGAGGAAGATTGGCAACAGATGTTAGCTCAGGGCAAATCTTTCCCTAAAAAAAAAAAAAATCTTTGGGAAATAATAAGCAACTTTTGCAAAGTCACAAGATACAAGAACAATATGCAAAAAACAATTATATATAATAGCAATTAATAATTTTAAAATAAACAAAAAAACAATTGCATTCACAATAGCATCAAAAAGAATAAAATATTCATGAACATATTTAACAAAAGAAGTAGAATTTCTGAAAAATATAAAATATTGCTAAAAATTTTTTAAACATCTAAATAAATGAAGAGATATACCATTTTTACGGATTGTAGGAATCAATATCACTAAGATGGCAATTCTCCCCAATTGATCTATAAATTCAATGTATTCATAATCAAAACCCCAGCAGGAATTTTTGTAGAAATTGATAAGCTTAATTTAGATAGAAATACAAAGAACTAAGATCAGACAAAACAACTCTGAAAAAGCAGGACAAAGTTCGAAGACTTATACTACCTGATTTCAAACTTATTATAAAGTTATAATCATCAAGACAGTGTGATATTGGCATAAGGATAGACCTACAGATCAGTAGAAAAGAATGAGTCCAGAAATAGACTTTCACATCTATGTTCAACTGAATTTCCATAAAGATATCAAGGCAATTGAATGGGAAAGGATACTCTTGTCAACAAATAATGCTGTAACAATTGGATATCCAAATGCAAAAAAAAAAAAAAAAGAAGAAGAAGGAGGAGGAGGAGAATGAAGGGAAGGAAACTTAGATCTTTACTTCACCTATACACAAAAAATAATTTAAAATGGATTGCAGACCTAAATATCAGTTAAAACTAAAACTCCTTAAAGAAAAGATAAGGGAAAATCTTTGCAACCTTGAGGTAAACAAAGCTTTCTTAAAAGTAACTCCAAATGCAAAATCCATTTAAGAAAAAAATAGATAAATTAGACCTCATCGAAACTGAAAATTTTGCTCCCCAAAAACACCATTAATAAAATGAAAAATCAAGCCACAAATAAGCAGATATTTGCAAATGCTATAGCTGATAAAGGACTTTCATCCAGAATATATAAAGAACTCTAAAAACTCAATAATAGGAGAGAAAAATCCCAATTTTAAGATGGGCAAAAGATTTAAATAGACATTTCACTAAAGAAGATATATGGATGGCTAATAAGTACATGAAAAGATGCTCAACATCATTAATCATTAAACAAATATAAATGAAAAAAACAATGAGATACCACTACACATCCAGTAAACGGCTGTAGTCAAAAAGTGTAACAATGCCAACTGTCAGCAAGGATGTGAAGAAACCGGAGCCCTCACACATTGCTGCTGGGAAGGTAAAATGGTACAACCACTTTGGAAAACACTTTGGTAGTTTTTTTTTTTTTTTTAAGTTAAACATAAACCTACCATACGACCCAGCAATTCCATTCCTAGGCATCTACCAAACAGAAAGCAAAATGAATGTGCACACAAAGGCTTCTACATGAATGCTCATAGCAGCATTATTTATGATAGGCAAACACTAGAAACAACCCAAATGTCCATTAATTGGTGAACGGATAAACAAAATGTGGTATATCTGCAGAATGGAATACTACTCGGTAATGCAAAGGAATTAACTATTGTTAAATGCAGTAACATAGATGAAACAAAAACATGCTGAGTGACAAAAGCTAGACACAAATGACTCTATGTTGTATGGTTCTAATTATGCAAAATGCTTAGTAATGGCAAAACGAGAGAGAGAGAAAGCAGATCAGTGGTTACCTAGGGCTGGGGGTGGGAGCAGGGATTGACCTCAAAGAGTCATGAGGGAATTTTAGGTAGTGACAGAGTTGTTCTAAAAACTAAATTGTGATGATGGTTGCACAACTGTATATATTTACTAAAATTATCAAATTCTAACACAATGATCAAATTTTATGGTTTATAAATTAAACCTCAATAAATCTGGAAAGATAAAAGTCCATACGCAGGTTAGAAGAATTCCTAGGGAAATAAATATTGTCTCAGTATATAAGGGACAGATTCTAATAGTTACAATTGTCTAAGAAGGGAAGGAGCTTCCTAGTAAGGCAATGAGTTCCCCATCACTAACAGTGTGCCAGCATGGGCTAGCCAACCATATGGCAAAAATACTATCAAAATGGTGATTCAGACATAGAACAGGAGATTGGACTAAAGCATCTTTAAGGTCTCTTCCAACTTTTATATTCTATAATATTTGAGTCTAATATCTGCAACCCAAATCTCTCATTTATCACTGATGTTTATTAAACTCTTTAAAATCCCGTTATCTAAAGAATGTCATGTTTAGGCAGCTGTTCTACCCATTTGTTGGTCTCTACGCATGCCTAGGGAATGGGCAATCCCTTCACAGTTGGAGCAGGATTAGAAACAGATTCAACAATTGGCGCATATATTAGGTGTGGCCCAGCCCACCTTTTTAAATTTCTTTAACTAGAGGTTCTTATTGTGCTTTCTTTTCATCATTTTTTTAAATGTACATTTGTGTGTGTACATGGATATGTATAATAATAACAATTACTATGGATATTTAGGACATTACACGGTACAGAATTTTTTGAAGCATATGTTCACTTTGTAATATCAAAGGCATGAAAGAACACAGAAAAAAACAATTTATGCAACCTTTTTATTAAACATTTTGGTATTTGGGGAAGTTTTGTTTTGTTATGGTTATTTCATTGTGGTTCTTTTTTCTTTTTTGCTTATTATTTGACTTTGTATGCCTTTTCTTTGAATGTTCTATTTGAGTTAATAGAGCATCTAAGTAAAGAGGGAAGGGTGAAAAGGATAGCTGGAAACGGATAACAACAATAAGAAGAAAGATAAAGAGTAGGAAAGGCCAGAGATAAGGACGAGGATTTAACCACAACAAGGCAACTGTCAGAGCCACTGAGATAGGAGCTGCAGAGGGGGAGACTTCAGCCCTTGTGCTCTGAAATCCCACACAGACTCATTCCCTAGGAAGGGTGTTCCCGGGGATAACATTGGCAGGGCAAGGTGAAGAGCTCAAATTAAGACTGAGAAAATGCAGCAGGCTGGAATTTTCCATCCGTTCATGAATATGATGGTGATAAGTTACCATTTATTAAGTGCTGATTCTGTGACAAGCAGTATTCTTCAATGCTCTTTATCAACATCACACTATTTAACTCTCACAACAATCACAAATCATAGGTCTTAACTTGCTTCCTTTATAAAATGAAAATAAACTCACAGAGGTGAAATGACTTTCCCAGGTCACGCAACAAGCAACTGGAAGAAGCAGGATTCAAACTCAGGTCTGTTTGACTCTCAAGTCACTGCTTTTACCCACTACACATATTGCCCCCACTCCACAAATACTTGCAGAATACCCACTCTCTATAAATCAGTGGATTTCAGTACACGGTTGTGGTCATGATCTCTGCCCTTATTACGGAGAGCAGTTTGTGTATTAGGTACACAAACTGCTATTTGGGACAATTCTCAGGACTTCCCACATTTAGACCATAAATATCCCAGTGTCCAGCTTTCTCTCCTACTCCATGATCACCAGGAACCTTCACTTCAGGATTAAGTCCCTCTTCTCCCTAAGAAGACAAGAGGAGTCCATGAAGTCCAACCACTTCCAGCACTCGAGGAAATAATTTGTCACAGAAACGATATCAAGAGAGCGGAGGGGTGGCTGACCTTAGGTGTTGTTAACTACCTCCTAAACAATGTTAACACAGGGAAAAGTGGGGCTTGAGTTGGCAGATCTAACAAAGTTTCAGAGAGAGGAAAATGTGGGCATATTAAATCTCATAGCATTAAAACTTGCAACCTTGTCCACATAAGTAGGATAAGCAACAAATCCACACACTCTGATTATCAGGAGAGGGGGCTGCAATAGTCTCACATGCATTCTGATTGAAAATTCAGCTGCATAACCTTCCATGAACTGTTTATCTTATGTACTTATTTAACTAACATTCAAACTGACAAGACTCCTATTTCTGGGCCTTCTTTTTATACTTTCATGTACGAACGATCAGATGAAGCTCAGATACCACAAACTTTGCATGTTTTTGATTTTGCACATAAACTGAAGGTTAGAATACTAGTCTATGTCCTCAGTCATTCAATTCTTTTAGATCTTTGAACATGACTTCAAACCCTGCCAAAACACAACCCAAACACAGACTTGCTTCTATGTCTGTACAAACACGTAAAAGAAATGGGTATGTCAACTTTCAATGGCTACCAGCCTAACTGAAGCTTTAACTACTGTCAGGGAACAAAGGCAGCCAGTGCTAACTACGTCTGCTTTGTTCAAGGGTAAGAAGACATTCGGAAAGATGAGGAATGAACAAGTGCATGTAGCACAATGGAAATAAACCAAAAACTTCACTGGCTGCTGCAATCCACACCAACTTCTCACTATTCTGACCTCCTACTGCACTCACAACAACTACCTTAAATATTAATTATACACACTGTATAAAATTATACACTGTATTATACACTGTGTTAGTTTCTTTTTCATGCATATCAGTCTTACGAATATATTATACAGTATTATACATATTATACAATGTTATAGTTGTATGATATTTCAGTATTTTCTTATACACTATCTCATTTTATCTTCATTATGGCCCACTGAGGTAGGTGGACCACGTAGACATGTAGAACTATCCTGATTTCACAGATGAGGAAATCAAGATGGAAGACGTCATTTATACAACAGTATTGATTAAGTGGAGAGCTGGAAATCAGCCAGTCTCCAGGTTCTGTGTCTGTTGCTTCTTCCCTGGTATCACACCACCTTAATTTGAGAGCAGTGAGACTTCTGCTTCTCCTCATAACACAGAGCTGGAGAGATGTTCAATAAATACTTGCTCACGTGACTCCTACCTCTACTTCTCCATAGGTAAAGCAATCTGTGGCAGAGAAAGGATCCACCTTCAATTATGCTGTACGAGTCCATTACAAAAATTTTTAACTATGCATGATGAGGGATGTTAACTAGACTTACTGGGGTAATCACTTTGCAATATATACATATATAGAGAGTCATTAAGTTGCACACCTGAAACTAATATAGTGCTATATGTCAATTACATCTCAATATGAAAAAAAGCATACATTAGACCTAAGACCTAAGGAGTTGGGGGAGCTGAGAGAAAACATAACTTTTCAGCTTCCAGGCACTATAGTGACTATTCAGAACTCTTTAAATCTAATTCTTCAGCAAGTGCACGGTCTTAACTGTTTGTGTGTCAGGTTCAAGCCATATCCTCCCCTGCTCCCTGCTCACACAGGTTGATGGACCACTAAATGGTGATAATCCATCAAGGGTGGGAAATCCAGAGTCCAGTACAGGCACCAGGATTTTCACATAATTGCTACATTTAGCTCCTATTCCTCCAATTTTTCCACAGCCCTTCTTAGACCCAGCTATTTTGTCTCTACATTCCAATATCTCTCTCCTGAATGTTTTTTCTCCTGCTGGGTCACTCTAGAAATATTGTAATAGGTGTTATAACAGCTTTTTTCCATGGCATTTCACCAAAACAAAAAGATATATAGTTACTGAGGACAACACACAACCACCTGACTGGAAAGATGTTGGCTGGCCACTGGTCTGACTCATCCCCCCTTACTTCATCGGAAAAGTCAAAATTATTAAATTTAACACAAGCAAGATCAAAAGTGGTGGACTATGTTTACGGACAACTCTGTTACCTTCTTAGAATTCGTGTTACGAGGCCTACATTACAATTTTGCAGCATCAAAAGGAGAAAGCAGAATCTGAGGCATGTAGCTTCTGAAGCCTACCCCTTGTGCCATCCAGTTCTGTATCTGGGTTGCCTAATGCAGCAGCTTTCAAGGTGGATGGTACCGCACATTTCAGTCTCCTTCCCTCACCCGTAGCCTCCAATCAAAACCTGCCGGGTCTGGCTCCTGCTTTACCAAGGATTTGCTCTGAGCTACTTAATCCGAAATGCTAAGGCATTTGTATGTACAGGGTATGCCCAGGTTAATTTAGTCCACATCCCAGGTAACACACATGCATTTTAACAAAAGCTTCCTAAAATCTATGCCTTAACTCAAAGTCATGTATTTAGTGGTGAGAATTTCAAACAATAGGGCAGGAGAGCCTCCCATCACGTCACACTTTCAAGACAGCTGCCTCTTCCAGCCTCACTGGCCAAAAGCTCCAAATCTTTCAAATCCCAACAAGTTCACCAAAACAAGTCGCTTTAGGTAAAATGGGTAGTCATATTACTTTTCCTCCAGGGTATTTTTCTGTTAAAGTGAAGGTGGACAAATTTAACGTAAATCACTGAGTATTTATTGGGCCCCTTCCTTGTGCCGGCCCTGTGTTCCATGCTCCAAAAATGAATGAGGGCCAGCTCCTGCCCTCAGAAATTAATGTTTTGAACTTATCACTCATCCAGTTCACCTTCTCGACTCGTAAGTCTTTTACAAGTCAGCGTATTATTTGTGTACTTTATTAAAAATTAAAGAACTCTACTCCATCACCACCATCGATCTACTTTAGGCTCCCTTACTCCAATCAAATTAATAAACTCACCCACATCTTGAGTGATAAACTTAATGTTGAGGGATGGTGTGTGGCAAAGGCACAGCTGACGTTGTTCATGGGTTTATGACATCTCTGCCCTGAACAGTCCCCAAAAGCCAGATTTCCACATACCTAAATTAGATAAGTAGTAATTGCTTATCAACTATTATAGGGTGTTGTTTTGATCCTACTGACTTTCACTTCCTTTTAGTAATATCCAAAATTCCTGTGGGCCAGTCCCCATTGCCTGTAGTCCAAGAGCAACAGTCTTATAGCGACAATGAAGACACCCGCATTCTGCGTTACCCACATCAATAACGAGTCTATGAAGATTCTTAAGTGCCTAAGGCTCTCTCACAGCCCTCTTTCTACAGCATTATTTCTTTTCCCTTTTCCTTTACCCAGTGCTCAACTCTGCGTTTCTTTCTCAACCAAACATCATCCTGCCATGCTATTTACACCCCAGGACTGCTTTCCCCTTACCCTGCAGTGAGTCTCAGAAGCCAGGCTGGTGTTACAGAGCGTCTCCTGGGGGCTCCGTGACAGCCTGACACAGTTCTCAGACCAGCCAGGGAACCTGGAAACAGTTGTGGTAGGTATTTTTTCCCCGCCCCCTCAAAATAATGTTTACTGTTTCAGACTTCAGTGACCATTATTTAGCATTGATATTAACATATATTACTGGCAACTTAGAACTTTTTTAGAAAATAAAATTTGATAGAATGCAACGTCCTAGACACAAGACACCAGAAATACAATGGAAATAAAACCAGAAATACAGAGACTTTTTCATATTACAGAAATAACAAAGGCTGAGACGGAGCCGACTTTGTCACAGCGGAACAGTGGCACTCAAAGAAAAATGTTTACTGAGTTCTTAGTGAACAGCCACCGCAGGCCACTGACTGGCATGAGTTGTTTACATTAGTCATTCCCAGCCTGTCATCCTGCTTGAGGTTGGTCGTATAGAGTAACCTGAAGGAGTAAATAAATAAGAGAATAATAAACCATCTCAACAAACCATTCCAAAACAATTCTAGAAAATACTATTCCATTAGCATGCCACCCACACCTAACCAGCAACTGCCCATTCCCATTCATATTACAGATTTTGAAAAGAATAGCATAGTGCGGTCAATTGTTCATACTGCTAATGCCATAGCATGTTTCCAGCAAAAAGGAAATGAAATGTCAGACTTTTTAATCTACAGCAATGTCATTAGTTTAACATTCTCAAAAATGTTCAGGAAGAAATGACTAAATAACTAATTTTATTATCAAAAAAACATTTATTAAGTTCCTAACTGCACTAGGCACCGAGCTTATGTTATCACAAGTAAATTGCGTGGTCCCAATGACTCCTAGGAACTTAGCATCACCAGTGAACACACTGCACAGACAGAGAGCTCCAAGATGGAGACATTGCTCCTCTACACAAACATCTTCTTAGGTAGAGGTAATTCAATGCTCAAAGTATTTTAGAAATGGAACTAGGAAATGTGGATTATTGGAATTGACATCAGAGACAATAACCGCGGAAAAATTTTTTTTGTGAAATGGAAGGCAGAAAAAGGAAGCAGAACTAGATCCCTCTTTTGCTTTCTGTGGGGAGAGGGGAGGAGAGTGAGAGAGGGATGTGAGCACTTTCCTGATCCAGAGACAAAGGTTTCAGTGAGGAAGTGGGATTCCAAAGATGTAAAATGGTGTGGGCAAGGCATTTGGTTAGGCTACAAAGAGAAAGATGCTCCAGGTGTGTTCATTCAAAATTCTTGTACTTAATCAAAGCTAATGAAAATATTGAAAGATACAGAGGTGAACCAGAATAATGACTTGATGGTACACAAATGGAAACAGTCTCCAGTAGTCCTGTCTACACACTATTAAATCACCCCTCTAACCTACATTCATTCATTGAACAAATGTTATTTGAGTTCCTACTCTGTGCAAGGCATGTACTAAGTATTAGAGAAGATAAAAAATAAATAAGATGAGAACCTGCTCTCAGGGAGCTTACTAGGAGCAGTAATAATGATAATATTAATTATAATAAATATAAAGTGGACAGAGCTAAGTGCCTTAGGGAGATAAAATGAAGCATTATAAGAGTTCAAAGGGTTCTCATAATTAGCCAACTCAAATCCCATCTTCTCTGGGAATTATGGCTATCTCCTTTGAATTTAGCCTGCACTTTGTTTATTTGGCACATATCATTTACCGCTTGTATTAGTAGGTAGGGGAGTTCATGCGCATATATCTTATCTCCTCAATTAGACTATAAGCTGTTTATGACTACATCATACTTCTCAGTGATTCTCAGTCACCACCAAAATACGCAGCACAGTACAGCGCACATGGTAATTTCTCCACTAATACTTGCTGGAAGAGAGAGAGTCTTTCAAATTGATGTTAGTCTCTGGTGCAAGGGTTTTTTGTTTTTCGTTTTTTTTGTTTTTTGCCTGCCTCCTGCTAGATTTTGACTTCCTTGAGGGCAGAAACTATGCTTATTGGTCTTTGTAATCCCCTTAGGCCCAGTCTGGTACATAGTCAGTGTTCAATAAATGTTTGCTAAATGACTCAGTGTTTAATGTGAAACTTTCTAAAAGTGTCATAACGACACACTACACAGATATAGGAATTTTCAGTTTACAAATTGCTCAAAAATACATGATCTCCTTTAATCCTCTCAACAGAACTGCAAGTTGCCACTAAGATGACAATTGCACAGGTAATGGAACAACATACACAGACATTCAGTTACCAAGCAGCTAAGAGGCAGAGATGGAACTCGCAGGTGCTCAGGCTCCGTGTTAAGTGCTCCTTCCCCTCTACCACAGAAATCACTGAACCTCACGGTGGAGTGACTTGGTTTGGCCTTACGCTCCAAGTCATAGTTTGGTATCATGACACAATAACTACAGGTGACATGTAAAGTCCCTTTCTTCTTCAATGTTATACCGTGGCAACATGGTGACCTCAGACCACTGATCCAAGCCCAGCTGATTTCAGCTGCATCAAGTGGCTGGCTGATCTTGGTTTGGATAACAGACTGAAGTGGAATGAGCTACTTCAGTGAAAGAAAATCAGAACGATCCAAGTAATTCACATAAGGAAAGAAAACCTTGGCTAAGTCTGGTGGGTCAAATGCCAAGTTTTAGTGTGACCTGGGCAGTATAACAGTAGGTAGTCTAGGTCCAGAATGGAATCCACGTCAAAATTGGCCTCAGTGGAAATTTGGAAAGGTCAACAAACTGTCTGACACAGACAGGCTTTTAAGATATCCATACTAATGGGCTCTCCAGGCCTTTAAAAAGCACCAGTGACTCCCCAAACTTATCTAGTATAACAAACTCTGGAGTTTTCACCCAAACTCAAAACTCAGACATTCTAACCCTTCTTCAGCCATCAATAGACATAAGCTGCTTTTTAATGCATTCCTTGTACTCACCTCGTCTCCTGTCAGCAGCCAGAAGTTGGGTTTTTTAAAATCAGGAATAAGATTCAAAGAGCCTGCCCTGCAGCAATCCCACACTGCACTTCTTTGTCAGAATTCTAATGATGAATTCTAAATACATAAGAGACAGTCTCCAGCTGTAAAAGTGAAGAGCTTACGGGGCCTGTCGAGTTCCCTGACCCCAGACCTATTTTTATATTTTGATCTTGGGGACTGTGCCTCGTGACTTTCAGAACCCTCAAGTTATCCCCGGGGTTACAGAGCACCAGCTTAACCAGTCGTAGCAAGACTTAAAACAGGGCAGCCAGGATCAAAGTGGCCAACAAACTAGTGCATTAGCCACCAGACCAGCCCCCGAGAGAACCACATTAAGCTGCATTGTGCAAGTGGTTAAATTCTTCTCATGGAAACCCTCAACACTCAAGGCTTTTAGTTGCATACATCTGAATAACCATTTTAACAGCTACCCACGTTTTGATATAAAATGCACGAATGGTAGTTTAATGTTCTGATTGAAGTACAGAGAAAACAACACAACTTGATTTTTTTTATTTAAAGCTGCCTAAAGAACCAAAGTTCAGTGTTACTTGCTCCACATTTTCCTCAGAATGATATTAAATGGACTTTCTCCTATTCAAACAAGGAGCATGGGTGAGAGGATGTTTAAGAAAAAAGAGAGAGAGAAAGAGAGAAAGAAAAGAAAAGAAAAAACCCTGAAGAGTCTGGATTAAGAATAACATAGCACAGAGAGGTTCTGTCAATGACCTGACACTTCATTTTTCTCTCCATTGTCTGCCTACCCAAAGAGCAGGAGACTAGCAACTGGGATGATCACATGAGGGCGGGAAAAACACAACTGTCAGGCTCCAAGGACAAAGCCTACTTTTAACAATACCATTCCTTAAATCCAGACATTAGAGCCGAAGGAATGAGAAAAAAGCAACTCGCTCATGGATAGCTTACTGAGGATACTGCAGAAGATTATGCTAATCTTCACTTCATTGTCCTCTGCAAAATGTTTTCATATCAAGCCTTTCATCTGGGGAAGAAGAGATGCCCAACCTCTCAACTCAGTAACAGCCAGCACTTTCTGTGTGGTTTCTGCGTAATTAACACCAGCACTAGACCTTTTCATTTGTGCTACTCAAGCTTAGGGCCTTTTGAGGGTGTCCACAGGGGAGCGGCCCTCACCCTTTGCCTGTGGCCCGGGAGCCACAGCTTATGCTCAGATCTGCGTGCCATCTGTTAATGGCAGAGGGAGCAAAACTTGAGCGAACTTTTCCTTGACTGCCAGAGAATGCAAGAGAGCAAATCCACCAGCACGAGATGAGCAAATCATTACTTTAAAAAAAAAAGTCTAAGCTAGGAATTCAGACCAACGTCCTCATTTTCCATATCAGATTTTTGTCTCATTATAAAGTAGCTTTCATTCAGGACTTAAATGGCATGAAAGCACTAGCTTAGGTAGTAACTTGAATGGACCACAGGGACACTTTCTTTTTCTTTTTCTTTTTTTTGAAGGATTGAGCTTCAGCATCCACTTCATTTTATTTCAGAATTATGTCAGAACTGAACCACATGTCAGCTCCTGGCTGCCCAGAGGCCACAGGCTGCCCCCATGGGAACACAAGATTTAAGGCTGAATTTTTCCCCTCTAATCGATTTCCCTGGTTTTTGTTGGCTCAGGTCAAACTCATATGAATATCGTAAAAGCCAATCTTCATAATGATGAAAGTCATGGGAAATTGTCAAAGAGAGACTATAGCACATAATGCTTTTGTTGTGATTGTTGGTGTGAGAATTTAGTCATTAGGAGTTTCCCAACAATATCCAAAAGGAAAGATTACTTGTATATAGAAACACATTTTCCTTCGGATGGATGCCACTGGTCTAGAGGTGAAGAACTACCGCCACACTTTTCACTTCTTCTCTGAAAAACTTTCATTAGACATACCAGACAATTCGATTCCACCAAAACCTGGTTTCTCTTCTGCTTCAAACTAACTCTATGATCTTGAGGAGAAAAAAGTCAGGTAATCTCAAATCCTTCATTGATATAACAAGGCCACACAAGATCACAGGCTCCCAAACTGGGGCCGCAAAAATCTCCCGGAATCCTTCCTAAATAGATTACTATCCCTGAAATGAATTATTTGCAATTATTTTTTAGCCTAATGAAAACCAAACTTACAGGAAAAGTATTTTGAATCTTTCAAAATGTGGGTACCATAGAGATAAAATAATAAAAGAAGTCTTGATTGATGAAAATTTGGGAACCACAAAACCAGAGGGTCTTTCAGATATCTTGCAACTTTATAATTCTCTGATAGGATGAGTGCCCTGGCCTGGGTGAGGTGGTGTTCCTGATAGGACGCTCCGGAGCCAGCTCCATATCTGCAGTACGTACTTTTTGGTAGTACTGTGTTCTCAGTGGATTTTTGTTGAATTAATCCAAACAAATAAGTTAGCAGGGTTCAAATTAATTGGGAAAGGAGTAGTATGAACCAGCACTGTTCACTTCCAAAATATTCTACTCACTCTAAAGAGCTAAAAAATGCCATTCTCCCTAAGTTGGTCCTTCCCCACTGAAAGAGGCCGCTTTAGGACAGCACTGAGGGTACTGGGCGAGTGTCCGTGCGCCCCTGACCTCAGTGATGGTCAACGCCAGAGAAATTGCTCTTCGGCCATTGCAACAGTCTCTAATGTGAACACGCAGGTTACGCCAAATGTTCTGTCTTTTAAAAACGGGCCTTTCCCGTTTTTGTTTATTTTTTACTATCTATAACAAACAAGGTTCGCCATACAATGCCAAACAATCATCTTATGGATTCCTATTAAAAGTTTTTGGAGGAAAAGTAAGTAAAAGAAAATAGACAAAGGCTATGAGGAATACACTGAATACTCTCTCTTCAAAATGCTGACGACCTTGGTAAATTGTATTTTGGATAATCAGAATTTACAAAGTCAACATGTAATTAAAAATCCATCTTTCTTCATAATTACATTTAGACAAGAGTATTATAATTTAAAAAAAACTCTCAAAACTAGGTAAATCTCAAAGAAGATTTTTCTCTTGAGATTTTGGTGAAAGATGAGATGATGACAAAGGACAACATAAAGTCTTTTAATGTATTGTTTGTTCCCTCTATGGAAATATATATATATATATCAGATTTTCTACAGTATCTAACCTTATAATTTGCAGTGCTCTGAAGAATAAAAAGTGTAAAAAAGGCATTGCCTCATCATTTAAATTTACTAGAGTGAGCATGCAAATCTTCCCAGTATAAGATGGGAGATCCTCTAAAGTTAGGATACCACTTAACAGCTAAAGCAGCTGAACGTAAAAGGCCACGTGCTTCATCCAGCAACCACGCAATTTGGTGGAATTAAACTATTGCAGTGCAGTTCAATCTTGGAAAAATTGCATAGCTGTGAAAACACCATTAACTAACTACTGAGAGTTTGACTTAGCATAAGCTGTTTAGACCACATGAAATCTGCGATGCGCTGTTAGATCTTTACAAATTTCACGAAATCTTTTTCGGATATCCAAAAAATCCTGAACTGCTTGAATCTTTTGTATCGTAGCACTGGGGACTGACCCATAATCTCTTTCCCAGCCAGGATACCAAGTCTGGACCCAACCTTGTCACTGATTCCGGCAGCTGCTTCAATTCACCCGAGGGGATGCTAGCAATCCTACTTCTAAAAGAACACCACAAGGGCTTACGTTCACGATGCCTTGAAGAGAGCCTGAAAGGAAGGTCAAAGGTGAAGAAAAGATAAAGTGCCAAACAAGGAGATCAGTAACGTAGGGTCTTCTTGATGAAATCCCAATGTCTGATTCCTCGGGATGCAAGCATCATGATTGCATTTCCCAAAAAGCCTCAGTTTTGTTGGCGTTTGTGTGTGCATGTGTGCCTGTGTCTGTGGGTTTGCATCTGTGTTTGTGTGTGTGTGCGTGCAGTGTGGGTTTTGTTTGGTTTTGTTTTTAGGTCGGATCACTGTGCATCTAAAAGCTTTATTCAGTTTTCCTTGTCCCGGGTACTTTGTCTTACACAGGCCGCATTACTCTTGTAAACAGAGGCTGCATCAAAGTGAGAGCGGAGAGAGTCACATCAGTGGATTAAGGCCTTCTGCATGATAAAGTAGCTACCTAGCGGGGGATGAACTTAATATGTGAAAGAATGTTATTGAGAGGAATAAAGTACCAAAACTCTGTCATTCTCTTCGTAATGTCCTAATCTAATGCCTGACACCAGGGCCTTAGGCCAGGGTTAGTGTTAATCAATGAAATACCCATCTGTGTTCCCTATCCTTATCGCTATTTAAAACTAGCCTAAACTCAATTATTGTCCCTTAGAGACCAAGATGGGATATTAAGTTGATTGAAAGGAACTGAGTCCCACAAAGAAATCCCAGTGTTAAAATGCAGAGATGTCAACATCGCTAACTAAATTTCAGCTAAACAGAGATTAAATGCTAATTCTTAGGACATGAAAAACTTGCATAGATTACATCTGGCTAAAAATCCTTATTTGAAAACAGCTAAATTCTAGTAAATGGAGTCATCGATCCAGAGCAGATTGTGCTTTTTAGAATAAAACAGATTGTTTATGTCTCCTGTAACATGTATAACGCAATAAATATACAAGGATGATATTAAGTTCAAACAAGGATTCAGATCTTAGGCCAAAGAATAAGAGATCCACATTCTCAAATTCATAATAATTGCTAGAATCCTGATGACTTTTGGAAAGATATATAATCTAGCCCTTGAATAACTAAAAGTTATCATCCAAAACTGTCTTATTCATAGTTAAATTAAAAAGTATTTTTAAAAGCGAAAAGAAGCAAGGAGGAGAGGGCAAGAAAGAGGCATAATCCTACTGCTCAAGGATGCCCATAATTGAATTAGTAATACTTGAGTATAAAATGGCAGCTTTTCCCATTTTTATCCTTCGCTACCTTGCTTTGTGCCCAGGTTTAATGGCAGATTGCTCTTAGAACAGAGTAAATTCTCTAAAACCAGGTCTCATGGCACGGACACATGATATGTATTGAATATCCCTTTGAAAAGTTTTGAAATAAACAGAAAAACAGCTCTTTAAATATGTAAAAAAGTTAGTCTAAAGCTGACCGAATAGGCTTTTATTATACTTCTTGAGCCTACGTATATATTTAAATGCAAATAGATTTATACGATACCATTTCATAAGTTGATCATAAAAGTATAATTAAGAAGCTTACCTGCTAACTACTGGTACAAAAGAATCCTCATTCCTTGTTAGAATAATAGCTCTCCTGAATACTAATGAGTACCAATTACTAATACCAATTAAAACAGGCATGATTATAGCATAAGAATAGACTGAAAGTCAATGGAAAAGAATAACTGGCTCAGAAATAAATCATAAGAGTATGTAATATATGATGGAGGAGAAATCACAAGTCAGTAGAGAAGAGGAATACTGAATCAACAAATGATGCTATTACTCATTAGGAAAAGAAGCCAGTTTAGCCATTATCTTGTACCATGTGCCCACATCAATTCCAAGTGAAGAAAAAAAGTACAGTTGTCTTAAAAAATTAATCTATCAAAAGCCAGAAGAAATAGTATCAAATACCAAAATTTTAGAGAGAGAATATTCTAAGCTTAAAACAGTGAAAGAAATTACAAAGTAAAAATTGTCTGATTTAATTACATATAAATTTTAAATCATTCAAAAGAATTAAAATTGAAAAGTAAACAGCAAACTAGGGAAATATTTATAGCAAATATATAAAAAGGCTTAATATCTTACTCATTGATATGAAAGAACTATAAACTCCTATAGAACACAAAACAGTGAGATCATCTTTCCGCTTTCTTTTTTTTTTAAAGGTTTTATTTATTTTATTTTTCCCCCCAAAGCCCCAGTGGATAGGTGTGTGTCGTAGCTGCACATCCTTCCAGTTGCTGCACGTGGGACTCGGCCTCAGGATGGACGGAGAAGCGGTGCCTCGATGCGCACCCGGGATCCGAACCCAGGCCACCAGCATTGCAGCGCACGCACTTAACCACCAAGCCACGGGGCCGGCCCTCTGCTTTCTAATCACAACCAGTTTTACTTAGATTTCTCTCTAGTCAAGGCCAAAGCTCATCTAACCGAATATCAGCACCTGGGGCAGATCTAGGGTAGTTTTTAGAGACTTTGCTTTCGCATGATCTCGTAGACAGGCTTTCTCAAACAACAGCTCCTGAGGTTGGATGCTAAACAGTCCGTACCTCTGTTTTCAACAGTTCAAAAACATTTATCCTCAGCTATCCATTTCTAACTCTGGTTGATGCTAACTAGTATCTGCATCTTTAGTGCAGCAACCAGCAGCTGACCAAGGGGGGAACTTTTCACACTTTTTCAGAGGGAGATGAAGTAAGAAAAGAGAGTTAAAGTGACACTTGGAAATTTTGCCTTAACAGCTTTGCCCATAAAGTTCACAAAGTTCAGCCAAGTCTCCTTAACCTCCTGTTTCAAATATAATTTCTCCTTCAGATTCACTCAAGTGGTCAGGCACTCAGAAAACCAGGAAGAGAAAAGTAAACAGGAAACATGTTCCAATGTGCTAATATTAATATACAAAGACAACTTCTACCATCTTACTATAACTCCAGAGAACAGTACCTAATAGTGTGATCGTCTTTACATAGAACAAATAGGGAAATGACCTTTGTAAGAGCCAGTTATTCAAGCGCAGCCAATATTAGGGCATAGTACCATGTGTCAGAGCCAGAGAGGGAAATGGTTCCGAAGTCAAGAGCATCTGAAATAGCCTCCAAATGTCAGGCTGAAAAAAAATGGAAGAAAAAGATTGTTATCTTTCAGGGCCTCAAGTGGGAGCTGAAGTGCTCTCCCTCAATTAGGCAAAGTGTGGTGCAGCTGATTAACCTGAAGGTTACCTTGGTAACCCAAGAATTACACTGTAAATGAAATATGTTCAATGATAGGTACCTTTAATCAGACAAGAGCCACACGAGCATTTTAAGCAAAAGAGCCATAAATCTTGGGTTTCTGGCACTTTAATCATTCATGAAATAACAGTGTTTTTTGACAAGAGGCAGCATGGCCACTAGCTATTAAATAAGCAGTGACAGAACATATGCTTTAGTGCAACCATGAAACATCCAAGGCTCGACTCCAGCTGGTCATTGTAAAATAGTGCCTATGGAATATAGTTATTATAATATTGACCGACATACAAAAAGCAGGAATTACTAAAACGTCTTGTAATTTTTCAGCGAGGCCTATGTTTTAAAAGGCTATGCTGCAATAAATAAAAGAAAAAGTATTGCTTTCCTTCTTAAAAACCCTCCATACAAAAGAATAAACATTACTGATATTTGTTGCACTGACATGCTTTCTCTATATATTACGCATCCCTCAAAGAGGTTCCATACAACAGATAACTGTAAATCCTTCAGTGTGTGTGTATGCGTGTGTGTGTGTTGCAATTTTTCCCCTATAATAGAACCAGTATCATACAGCTTAAAAAAAATAATTAAATCCTGGGCTCCATTCCTCTCTGTTACTTCTATTGAATTCTGAAAGTCTCTCTTGGGCTTCCACAGTGCTGGGAGCACAGATAAACATTTGAAAACTAAATTAAGCTTTTAAAGTGCTCAAAACTGCCTCCAGGACATGCTTGTGACCATCATCTTGAACTCGAGTCTAAAGAGTAAAGTCCTAGGGCCATGTTTAGAGCTTTAAAGACACATTTTAAAATTGATGGTGAGTCTTTTAAAACCTGTGATCAGGTGAGGGGGAAAAGGTCAGCCGTTCATCCTTCTTTGTGGGTATGCCTTTGCTGAGGGACACTCCTTCCAAAGACCTCACTCCCTTTGGGTCTGTTAGATAGAGAAAGAGATAGGCAGACAGACAGACAGACATATACCCCAGTTCCCATCTCTCTTTAGGATGTTTATCTTATTCATTTAACCCTTCATCATATATTACCTACTAAGGCAGTATTTCTCCAAGTGTATTCTGGAGAATTCGCTGTGAGACGTTTATAGGATAGCTTCATCAAAACGGTTCAGGGCCAAATGAAATACTGAGTTAAACAAAGTTGAACGTGTTTCGTTATTAAGGACTTTTTGGAACCTTTTGTGCTAAAATCCTTTGGCTTCTTGCCAGACACTAAGTAACCAGTGGGGAATAACCAGCCATAGTCCCTGACATCAGAGAGGAACATTCTAGACAGCCCACTTGAATGTGTAAGGTTAAAATGTCATCCTACATTTTATTTGCACTTTGTTTTCCAAGGCCTTTGGATATCCTTTGCACAATAGACATGGGATGGAGTGGGTACTGATTATCTCCACTGATTTACTTGTGTTTCTCATCTGATTAGTGGTATCACCTTCTCAGCAGTTCAAGCTTGAAAACTGACAGTCCTCTTCTACTTCTCTCTTTCACCCTCAAAGCCAATTGTTACCAAACCCTCACAATCTTTGTTCTACTTCCGCACTTACGCTCCAGTTCTAGTTTACACTCTTAATTCTTCTCACCTAGACCAATAAAATCACCTCCTAACCAGTCCCCCAGCTCAAGGTCCCCACTACCTCTAAACACACACACACACTTCTGCTCTGACACACAACATCTAAGATATCTACACACCACTCCTAGAGTTTTCTTAGCTTCTTACTTCAGTATGCAAAGACCTCAACGATTTGACTCCAAAAATCGGTGTTTCCAATCTTATCTCACAACAACAGTCCTCTCCTCCCATCCCCTGGCTTTCACTCCCTAAGTCTCAGCAACTTCAAACCACTGAAGAACTGCAGACGTGCCCAGGAGAGCCTTTGCCCCACACAGGCCAAGTGAAATACCATCCATTTCTCCAGCTTAACTCCCACAACTTGCATGAAGTCTCTGACCCCTACATTCAGAACTACCTTCTCTTCGTATGCTCCTACAGCACCTTACTTGTATTTCTAGCCTAGCACTTATCGCAGTCTACCTTGTATTCAAACATTTTTGCATATTTGTCAGTCTCACCTCCTACCTTGTGTGAGATGCCCAAAAACAAAGATTGTATCTTTTTATATCAGCACAGCATCTGGTACCAGACACGTAGTAGGCATTCATTACATGTTTGTTGAACTGACTAAAAACAGATTAGACTAGAAAGACTGGTTCAAAATGGGATCCATAACAGGGTTGCAAGCAGTCATCATTAGCATGAAAACAGCTTCTCCAAGGCTGACCAGAGACACCCAACCAGACATATACTGATCAATTCAAGTGCTAGAGAGGAAATAGTAAGAAATTTTTAAAAATTACACTACTTAAACACCACTCCTTAAAGAGTTAATGTGCCAATTTCAGCTGGAATAGATGTCTTTAGTGCCCACGTATTTCTCAGAAAACATTGGGCAAAGGAAAAGAAGTAATGTATCAACAGCCAATTGAAATATAATCAGTTTTCAACCACTTATACTCGCAATGATGTATTGTGCACAGGGTCATTGAATCTCTTTGTTTTATTCACCTATGAACTGAGATAGACCACAGGTCCTTTTCTTATGAAAGATTTTACATATACATTGAGGCAGGGATACTTAATTTTCCCCAATATCCACTCTCTCTTTCTTTTTCTTAATCAAAATCCCCTTTGTGGTTTTAGCTAGGCCCAGCCAGGGACATTTTCCAGCATTCCATTAAAGTAGGTGTGGCCTTGAAGTTAATTCTGGCCAATAAGATTTATTTATTTATTTTTTTGTGTGAGGAAGATCAGTCCTGAGCTAACATCCATGCTAATCCTCCCTTTTTTGCTGAGGAAGACCGGCTCTGAGCTAACATCTATTGCCAATCCTCCTCCTTTTTTTTTTTCCCCAAAGCCCCAGTAGATAGTTGTATGTCATAGTTGCACATCCTTCTAGTTGCTGTATGTGGGACGCGGCCTCAGCATGGCCAGAGAAGTGGTACATCGGTGTGTGCCCAGGGTCCAAACCCGGGCCGCCAGTAGCGGAGCGTGTGCACTTAACCGCTAAGCCACGGGGCCGGCCCTGGCCAATAAGATTTAACTTATTGGTGGTTTGTGCAACTTTCAGGTCATACCCTTACAGGGAAACTTCTTACCCACCTTGTCCTCTTTCCCACTCCCCATGGTATGATGATGGTGAGCCCACCTTGGGGATGAGGTCAACACCCTAGAGGATAGTGGCCCAGCATGATAGAAGAATCTAGGTGTTTATTACCTCATCAAACAAAGCTGCCTTACTCCCCTGAACAGCTACCAGCTCAAACTCTCACATGAGAGAAATGATTTTACTATTTTCTTTAAGCATTCACTATTTCAGTTTCTGATAAAGCAGCCTAACCAATATTTGACCTAACAAACACCCCCATACATATGCCCTTAGCATCCTGAAAAACTCTATCCCCAAAAGTGACATCTCTTACAGGAAGGGTATAGCACGAACACACTGCTGTGGGTTTGTTCACCAGATTAGTCATTATCCCCAAAGGAGAAGACAAAGCTCAAGAGAAAGGAGCATAGAATAGGTATATTTTGATGCTAGAGAGGAAAATATAAAACCCAGAGGAATAGGATCCTAGTGTAGGGTGCTCTGTATGGCTCTAGAAAAAAGACATGGAAGAAAAGAAAGAAGCAGTAAGAATGGAAAAGTTGGAGGCAAGGTGACCTACTCTAGAGTTTCATCAAATAGATGAGCACGCAATTGTTCACTATACTGAGTGCTCCTTGAGGGATGTGGTATTTTATTTTTTCTAAATCCTCTGGTGTGTTACAGGCAAACAATAAATGTTTTTCAAATAGTAGAATAAATAACCAATAACTAGAATAACCAACTGACAGTACCTGTTCAATTTTTTTGTTTCAATACCTAATTTCCTATTAATCACTCACCCATCACAATTACCTCAAAAGGAGTTTTAGAAAAACTATAAAATAATTTTGAATTTGCTGTACACCTGGGTAGCAATGAAATCCTCAAGTGTCTACCTGACAGAGTGACATGAGGAAGCAACAGGAAGCAGCCAGAAAGCAGGTAGCAGATGCCAAAATTAGGAGGCAGTTTACACTCTTCCGGATGAAGAAGTGTAAAAGGAGTGATGGATTGCAGCACAAAGAGAAACCTTTAACTAGGTTTTGCTCGGCATGGCATCAAGTAAGTAGCATCAACTGCATTCAGCAGAGTAAAAAAAGTGTCTGTATGCTGAGAAGTCAGCTTGTAAAAGTGTCAGTCTCTAAAATAAATCAAGGAGCAAATGGAAAACATATAAATAACTATGCTTGATGCCAGCAACACTAAGCAAGACAAAAGCCATTTTAAAGAAATTTTCCTTGTTAACCACACGGTGAGTTGGGCTTAGCTGGAGGGTTTTCTAGATTAGTGAATGAAGTTTTCCAGTTTTATATAAAGTAAACGGTGGTTGTAGGGTCTGAGAAAAGAGCACTAATAGGAAAGGCCAAAACCTGGGCCTATGCCTTAACTCTCTTAATAGACCACAACCTGTATCTCTCAAGAATTTTTACCTAACTTTCAGTTTCCTCCTCATAAAATGGAGACTGAGAACTTAGTTCTTTCCTTTTCTTTGTGGCACTTCACCTGCTCACATAGTTTAAAAAGCTGATAATGACATCACAATCATAAGCTCCAATTCTGGGGGTGGAGCCAAAACTGTGACCTAGACAATAAAGTCCATGACTTCAGGGAGGACAGGAGGCATCCACTACCCCACAAATACACCAACCAGCTGTTCAACAGTGCTAAAAAGTCCTAACATGAGTCAAAACCTTACATTCTATAGCATAAAATGCAAATGTCCCTACAAGGGACATTTCACAGACCCAAGAACGTAGCATAATGGAGCAGATGAGACCATCAGCTTTAAGGTCAAGAGAACCAGGTTCAAATCCTAGCTTAACTCTTTTCTAAGCGTGCGACTTCCATTAAGTCCAAGTTTCCTCATCTGTAAAATGGGGGAGAGGGGGTTACAGGTAGAGTATTTGTAGGTTGGCTGAGAGAAATAAATGATAGAAACAGGTTACCTGTTGCACAGAGAAGAAAATGTTTTTTCCAAGCATGGGTAGGGTAGAGCCTTAGCACTCAGAAATCCTGCTTGTCTGCAGGTGGGTGAGAGGAGAAGTCATCCTATCATTGTTGGAGAATTAGAAGAGCTTTGTTTATTTCCTTATCTGTCCTCCCAACATCTGGAATCTTGCTTCCAAAGTGGAGCTCTTCAGGGTCCTCCATAGTCAATGGGAAGACTTAATCAGCTTTCATTTATAAATGAATTTCTTGAAACTGGGCTTCAACTTTTGCCCATATCTCTATCCAATCGACTGCTTTAGCTCTGAGGTACTTCCAAGAACTGTATGGCACTGTATTTGAAAGGGTGAGGATAGCAGGTCAAGAACTGAGAATGGTTATCTCCCATCTCCACTCTCTCACTCTCCTCAAGGAATCACATTTGCTACAAGTTCCCTAAGTGCCTACATTACATAAGACCCACTGAAATGTCCACTTTATGATATTAATTTATGAAGATATTTCCCACTCAGAGGATTTAAATCTTGTATTTTCACGTGCATTTGAAAGAAGCATTTAGGATTAAATTAGTTAAATGTCTGAAAGACATACCTGTATTTATACACTCCTTATTTTAAAATATATACTTCTATAAAATTATCATCTCCAGTGATCTGATCTAATTCTGTCATACAGCTTCTATTATAGAGTGTTCTCTTCAGGATCCCTTATTATGACCTCATTCTCTTCTTTGGGCTTTCTCCCAACTAGTAATGCAAACAATTATAATTAGGAAAATTTTTTGGCTGAAACAGTTGAGTTGGTTACAGGTCATCTGCTGCATCTGAAGTAATTACATAATCGTGACTAATTCAACTGGCTCAGGCCAATTCCTCAATAATATTCCTAATTTTCTAGTAAATTATTGTCTTCTTTCCTACACATATAGATGTACTGCCACGCAAATGTTCTTCCACTAGTGCTGCCTCTATCTTGCTATTACTGAGCAATTCTCTCTAGGTAACAAGAGTCCAATGTACTATGCATGTTCTATTGCTCTAATAAAGAAAAGGATTACCTTGTTTACAGCTGCCAGTGTGGTCTGTTAATTTGGCATTTCATCTGGCTATGTTTCACCTCAGAGACTTCATTTTTAATTTTTCCAGAAACATAAAATGAACAGGCTAATTTTTCAACTATCCAACTTTGGCACTTGAAATGAAAAATATGAATGTAGGTCTTAAATTTTTCTTCTCAGCCCATTCAGCATCATTGCTGGGTTTTCTCATAGCTGAATAATATCTTAGTTTAGCTACATGATTATTTACTATTATGACTTTCACAACTTGTAGACAAATCCTTTACTTTGCAAAAAATAAAAAATCAAGATAAAATTGGTCCCTAAACAATAATTTCAGAAATGAAGACTTGAACATAATATTCGCCATCTTAACAACTCCCTGGAAGGAGAAAGCTCCTTTTTCTGGATCTTCTAGAAAGCAGAGGCTGTTTAAGATATCTTCAAAATATGCTTAATGAAACTTTATAATATTATGATACTTATTCCTAAAACATCCAGAAAATTTCTTGTTGCAGTATAATTCAAATACTTCACTCTTATGTAGTCTAATTTTCAAACACGTTCTTCTTTAATTTTTTTTTCTTCATCTGTTGTTTTCTTTTTCCACTCCTTAAAAAAGCTTTCATGGACTTCCTTACAACACTACATCTCAATCACCTTCTTTTCTTCATATAATGCCTTCTTAATGTTTGTCCCGTAAGATCTTTCCAAAACTACTAGAGTACACCCAAAACATGACAGAAGAACAAGCTGCCACCTGCAACAAGAATGAATGACCTTTCAAGTCCCTTTCAACCAAGAATCTATGATTCTTTCATTCCATTTGTGTGTCTAGACCTTGAGCTAGGACTATAGTCAGTGGGAACAGAAAAGAAGAGATTAAACACATTGGTTAAAGTCACCAATAGAAAACTAAGGATAATCCCCAATGAGACACTTATGACACAGAGAATTATCATCACATTGCCTTCATGTCTCATGTACCTATAGTATTTTCTGAAAGGCAGGGCCACCAAAAAAGGCCAGGATTTATACTCTTTACATTTGGCATGAATCTTACAAGCTCAGTTTCCTAAAATATTTAAGAGAAAATGTAGAAAATAAATCTTACATCTTTTCTCAAGCTGTCTAATACTTCAAGCATTGCAAACTCGGTTAAAGCAGACACAAGAGAAGAGGAAGGGACCAGCTGTCCACATCTATCACAAGCCAACAGAGCCAATATTTGTTGAATGTTCATTGTGTGACAGACCTAAGGCCGGGGCTTCACAGGCATTACCGCGTTTATCCTCAGAACAATCCTGTGAGATGGATACTCTCTTTATCCTTATTTTACAAATGAGGAAACTGATACTCAGAGTAGTTAAGTAATTTTCTCCATGCCAAACGGTAATAGAAGTGGAGCCTGGATCTATATCTGGGCCTATCCACCCCAGACCGCAAACTCTTAAGCACTCCTTAAAACTGAACAACTCTAAGGTTTGAAGTTAACATCCAAAGTATTTACAGTAGTCCTGCCTTATCCACAGGAGATACGTTCCAAGACCTCCAGATGCCTGAAACCGTGGATAGTACAGAACCCTATTTATACAATGTTTTTTCCTATACATACATTCCTATGATAAAGTTTAATTTATAAATTAGGTACAGTGAGAGATTAACAACAATAACTAATAATAAAATAGAACAGTTATAATAATGTACTGTAATAAAAGTTACATGAATGTGGTCTCTCTCTCTCAAAATATCTTGCACTGTACTCACCTTTCTTATGACGATATGAGAAGATACAACGCCTACGTGATGAGATGAAGCGAGGTGAGTAACGTAGACAATGTGACGGAACATCAGGCTACTATTGACCTTTTGACGATATGTCAGGAGGATCAATTGCTTCCATAATGTTGCTCACCCACAGGTAACTGAAACCACAGAAAGTGAAACCGCGGATAAGAGGAGGACTACTATCATATGACAATTCCATCCTAGTTGTTAGGCAATGTTAATCACACTAACAGGCCCCCAACCTTTCAGCTAAGACTAGAACTCACCGGATATTCTATAAATTAGAGCTTAATGATGATACCTTCCTCCCAGAATTGCCAAAGCAAATCCAGCATAAACCCAGCTGCCAGGAATATTATGCTATAAAATAAATCCAACACCAAACGTGATCCTTACGTTTTGCCAGCCACGTGGCCCTGTACATATGGCAGGCTTGCTCCCTAGCAGGAGAAACATAGGGGGAAACAACTCCAATCATGAAAAACAGCAGGCATTTAAATACTTCCACTCAGACAGCAGGTAGCTTGTTACCTAAAACACCCAGGATCCATCACTTGGCAATGAGAGCAGGAATACCAGACGCTGATTCCAGGAACGCAGCAGGAAAATACCACTGTGTACAAATTCATGGTGGAGAGAGACATTTCCTGTCTGGGGTATCCATAACACCCCATGTCTTCCTCCATCTTATACCTCCCTCATAACAATGAACTCAGAACTTTTCTCAAGAAATCTAAACAGGTCCAGCTCCTTCTCTCCTACCACTTTAGAGAGCTGCAACACAGCAGGGCCTAAGGGATGCTCAGCCAGCAACAGAGCATTGTTGATGTATCAGCATCATGTATACAGTGCTAAAGGAACCCTGACCAGCCCACCAGCTTCCCAAGAGACTGAAGGAGGGCATTGCTGTGTGTGACCATCTGCCTGTTAACCAGGAAATTTGATTAGCAAGGAACTTGACCTGATGACTTAGGGCTAAGTAACACCATAACTCAGTTAGTTATTTATTCTCTCTCTCTCTCCCCGCCTCCTGCCCTCCCTCCTGCCCTCCTGCAAGCAGTAATGGACTAATCAATGAAGTTCTCCTATTTCTACAAGGAACTTTGCCAGGATTGTTAGAAACCACTAAGACCCCAAACAATACTGTCAGTTCAGTCTCCACTTTCAAAGGTTTTGTGTATCTTTCATTTGCGGATTACTCACCCAAATAAAGGCTAGTTGAGGACTATGAGTTCAGCTGATCTAATCTCCACCAGGGTTACATTAAAGAGCAACATCAGCAGAGCAAAAGAAAAAGGTGACTCCTGCCAACCATCTATGTTCCCCCTCACAGTAGATATAAATGCAACCTTGCTTTGTAATAGATGCTGAGGAACGCTGTTGGTTGTTTCTTTGAGGGAAGGAAGAGTGTTGACTGTTTTTGTAAAAGGGGTTTATGTCTTGTTGATTTGATTGCAAGGAGCAGAACATCACTCAAAATTGACCCAAGGAAATGTTGGGGAGGTGACAAGTAAGCTAATACAGGGATATACTGGAGTAATAACAAAGATAGTGATCACCTCTCTGGCAGGTCTTCACGACCCGTCTCTGATTCATGCTGATCAGTGGCTTGCTCTCCTCTCTATCAGCCAGCTTCCTGGCTTTCCTCAGCACATGGCCATCACGGCCTTTCTCTACCTCAAGACATCTCTTAATGCATCCTGTTCTGACCTTCTCACCAGCAACTTGTTCAGTTCCCCAAAAGAATCCAATTGGCCCAGTCTATTTTTCAGATCTGATCTCAGGTCTCTCCCATGATCTGTTCCTGTTGTCTGGCTGAAATAAATCTGTCTCCATAGAAAAAGACAAGAATTAATTATTAGCCAAATATTTGCTCAGGAGGTGAGGGGCTGGGAAAACTGAGGAGATCTTTTGCACATTTTTCTGCCATTGTAAATACTTTCTTTTTTCTTTATTTGATTTTGTAAGTCGTACCTGATCTTTTACTTAAGTTGGTGAATTACCTACACAATAAATTCAGAACTAGGTATTATTTTTGATTCCAACCTACAACTTGGGACAAATAACTTTAGTGAGCCTATCTGTAAAGTGGAAGAATATTCCTTAGTTGCCTCTTTCTCTTTCATAAATGGCCAGGGTTACAATGAATTGGGATCAGCCCCTGGAAAATCTCAGGTGAGAGTCTCTGTAGGAAAGAGGAATTGGCTGTTTCCCCATATCACTTGAGTGGGGATTTTCTGGAATCACAGCCATTGTTCATTTCCTCTAAGAGGCCTGGCTAGGCCCCACGTCAGGTATATACATAGTATTGAAAATCCCCTTCCTGAAATCTTCCCAGAATGGGCTCCCAAGATAAGCAATTAGCATGGAAAATGATATGAGCCCCAAATCTAGCTTCTCGTTTTGCTAATTTTCTTCCTCCTTTGTGCCTGTGTAGTTTTGATGTGGGCAATCATTTGGAAAAACTATGCACAGGGGATTTTGAAATATCTGAGTTCAAATAAAATAGACACACATAATTAGAACATTAGGTAGTATTTTCCAGGAGTTTAAACTGTACTTGAATCTCAGTGACAGGCTCATGAAGATAAAACTTAAATCTATCCAGTGCTTTGAATATTGGTATCACGGGCTAGGGACAGTGCATGCTGATAAATTGTGGATGCTAAATGGTAATAATATTAATAACACCTCTCGTTGATTTAGTGTTAGATCCTGTTCAAAGTTATCTCAGGACCATTAACACGTAGATTCTCTGAAAAGAAAGGGATGTGAAAGGTTAGAGCTCTGGGGTAAGCTTTTCTATTTTGATTAACTCCTCCACCCTCTTCTGAACGTTGCAGAGTTTTTGTATAGTCATGTGTTCTATAAAGGAAAACGTTTATTAATTAAGAATACTAATTAAAAATATATCTTGCTACCCAGGCTAACTGTTGTCCACATAGAAAAACAATCTCCATTATTCAAGCTCTAAACATTTTTGCTTCCATAGCAAAGAGTTTGGGATTCTATAAATTACCCAGAAAGATACCTTAACCCACCCCCATTCTATCTTCATACCTGCTTTCTTTAAGTATCCAGCCAACAAGTGAAGGCAAGGTAAAGAATAATAGAAAGTTATCGTAAATCATATAGGAAGAGGGTTTTAAAATATTGAAAGACAAATCATTATTTTCAGGACCAGAGATTTATAGAAAGCTTGGAGTTAGTAGAAAAAAAGATAATAAATCAACAAATATTTATTGACTGTTTGCTGTGTTTAAATAAATGGGATGAGCCCTACGAAAGATACAAAAGATACGAAAGATTAATTTATGACTTCAAAGTCTGGGTATTCCTTATCGCATTTAAACACTCTAATCAGTAAGCAATATATTTCTTTGTGTGTGCACACACAACACACACACACACACACAGAGTCATAGACACTCAGAATGAGATCCAAAATCATTTTTTTAATTTCCAACCCATGAATTTACCTACTTGAAGTGGTAAAAGATAAACATTTTAGACAAAAATAATTCGAAGATAGGCACATAGCTTTCCACATTGATAAAAGATTTATAAATGCTTTTCTCAGTCATATTTGCATCCCCAGAGCCTCACATAGTCTCTAGCAAAGTGCCAAGCAGTTGCACTACAAGAAACACAATGAAGGAAGGTGGGGAGGGAGGGAAGGAAGATAGAGAGAGAGGAGGAAGTCAAGGAAGGGGAAGAGGTTGGGGCCAGGCTGGTGGCGCAAGCGGTTGAGTGTGCGCGCTCCACTGCAGTGGCCCGGGGTTCGCTGGTTCGGATCCCAGGCGCGCACTGAGGCACCGCTTGGCAAGCCATGCTGTGGCAGCGTCCCATATAAAGTGGAAGAAGATGGGCATGGATGTTAGCCCAGGGCCAGTCTTCCTCAGCAAAAAAAAAGAGGAGGACTGGCAGATGTTAGCACAGGGCTGATCTTCTGCACGAAAAAAAAGGAAGAAGAAAGAAAGAAGGAAGGAAGAGACAGCCTGGGAATTCTGAGATGCAATGCAATTTCTATTTTATACCATGATATGTGTTCAAACATTTCTTCACTTATTTACTGTATGTTCTGGATACTGTCATTCCTAAGATTTAACTCAACATTCCCAAATTCACGATCTGACATCTGAGCCTGCTCCTCTCTGCTCACAGTCAAGGCTACAAATGTCCTCTACAGTCAGCTGCAGACATTTTTCAGTGACTCAGGGATCCCCATCAAGCTCCAACTCCCTACCTTTAGTCTAAACCCTCGAAGCCTGGTGTGATGGCAGAGGTTCTGTCCTGTTGCCTCCTCCCTGGATCTGCCTCTCCCGCTGGCCCCTCAGAATGACACTTCTACTAGATGGCCTGCCTGGCTTTTATTTGGGCTTCCTCCTTGCCTCAAATCTCCCTAGACTCCATGGTCTGGAACCTTCAGGCCAGTTCTACTCCAGACTCTGGAAACCAGGCCCTGTCTAGTGCCCCAGGTTCTTGTTTATCTGCGAGTTGAGTTCCAAGTCCTGGTGGTTCGGAGAACCAACATTGGCAGGACTATAACCACGAAAATGTGCCCTGTGGTTTCTGTTACTTAACTTGTGAGACCCTCCACTTTAGTTTCATCATCAGAAAAATATAAATAATAAAAATAACATCAAGTTTCCAGGGATGCTCTATTAAAAATTTTGTGGGAAGTTCTTTATAAATTGTAAAGAACTACACAAATGTTAGTGATTTTTTAGAGAGTTCCCATGGGATTATATCAGACAAGGGGAAAAAACAAAAATAAACAAATAAAAAAACTTAGTCCTGTGCTGAATTACATTCCATACCAAAACTAGAACTCCTTCTTTTGCCAGTGCTATGACATAACGTATTATTACACCTGTAGTGTTCGTTATAAGACTGACTGTTTCTCGTTTGGTTATTTATCTCATGCCCAACAGAAAAATGAGTTCTATGTTTACTACTGTAGTTTGACAAAAGGCCAGAGGAAAGTTTTGAAAGAAAAGAACAAATGCCATGAAAAGGTAGACAGTGCTGTAAATAGCATGAAAACGACTCCCAGAGAGTATCTGAGACACGGATGCAACTCTCACCATAACTCAGTGTCCATGGCACAAAGTGCGGTCCTGGCTCACGGAGGAGGTGCATGACAATGGGCACATGTGGCTCCGACAAGGCCCACTGTCCATCACATTAAAATCTATGGCGTGGTCAGCGAGGTTTCCCGGATTCTTAAATGTTCTCAAAAAAACACCTCACTAGGTGAGTGGGGGATTATTTTTTTATGTTTTAACATCACACAGTAGTTAAAACCACTCATCAGGAAGCCCCGACAGCATCTCAGACCTAATTTTGGAAGAGAAGAAACTCAAGAGTCTATTATTTCAGAGAGAAAACCCACATCTGAGAGCACTCAGCACCATCAGTACAGTTATTTCTGAGGTTAAAACAAATAAAACCTTCAAAAGTGTGAGTAACTGCCCTGAAATTTCTCTTTCTGTCAGGAGCGCTAATACTAAATTAGATTTAGGATTGCAGATGCAAGAAATCACCGCAGAAACTTGTCCCTCCTTCTCTTCCTTTTTCCAAGAAATTCCTTATCATAGACATTTGGATTAGCTGCACTGTGTCATGTCTGTTACTTGGTCCAAATTAGTTAAAGTATCAAAAGGTACAGTCTTTAAAAACAAGCATATAGTTTCCATTGTTCAGAGTTAGTTGTCGAAGGGGTATATGCAAATATGATCATGTAAAACTTACCTGCCTCATTATTTTTCATGTGAAATCTTACTAAGTCTGTGGTGTATATATGATGTCAGTTCATGGCATGATTTATACGTGAAGAGAATGTTCTGTATCTGTAAGACAAGCAATACTTTGCTTTTCAACATTTCCAGGGACTAAGGAATCTGCATATGAACAAAAACATCCACAATAAAAGTTCATGCATCGACAAGCATTGATAGAGGTGAGGTACAAAGAAGTTAGGTAGCTTGCCCGAGGTCCCACAGTTAATCAATGGCCCAGCAGAGACTCCAGCCCAGGTTTCTCTGACCCCAAAGCCGCATTTCTTTCTGCTACTTCACACTGCTGCCACCTCAGGAATCTCACAAACTCTAAGGGGAAATAAGACAGAGATGCTCATTCACTCAACATCCTTTCATTTGTTCAAAAATATCTACTACATGCCTACCCAAGTGACAGGCATTACCTGGAATATAAGGGCAAACTGGATGTTGGCCAAAAAGAGGGACAAAGTGGGATAGGCTGTCACACAAAGAAATCCCTGGGATGCACTTGGGAGGCTTCAAACAGAAGGCGACGGTTAAGGTACTTCCTGAAGGATAGGGCTGCAAGTGGAGAGGGACCAGGGGAGACGCTTCATTTGAAGTAAAGTGGATGGTGTTAAGGGGTTTATAGAGAGAGGGAACTCTAAATCGTGTGGTATGAATGGAGTATGGGCAATTTAAAGCGCTGAATAATGCAGGCTGGGGCCAGATCTTAGAGAGCTTTAAACACCAGAGTAAGAAGCTTGCGTTTTATTTATTAGGCAGTGGGAAACCATTGAACATGTTTAGCTGAGGAGTCACTTAATCAGAGCTAAGCTTTGGAATGGTGAATCTGCAAGAAGTGTGTATGCATGTAACTGAATGGTGGGAAAGAGCCCAGAGGCCAGAAGAATATGGTTGTAGCCCAGATGAGAGATAAGGAATGATACGGAGGAAGTGACGGTAAACTGGAAAAAAAGCAGGCAGATGAGATGCCTTATATGATTAAGGTAAGAAAATCTACTGCAACAATTTGTAGGCAATGTCCTTTAATGAATAACATTCTCTAGAAATATAACTGTCAACATAAGCATCCCTTTTGATGAGTCTCTCTATGACATCTCCAGCAGCTTAGCGGTCACTCAAAGCATGAAGCTGCCTGAACATAGAAAATACCAAATATCTGGGCAAGGCGTCTCCTCAGAACTTGTCCCCAGACATGACTCACTCTCAGCCACACAGGTGCCCCTCTCACTCTGAGACAGGAAAGAGCAGCGGTTCCCTCACTCTATTATATAACCCCACAGGGTCGTGACTGGAGAAAGATTATTTTTAAAGCCGCATAGGCATACAAATGCTAAATCAACCGACTAAAGTAAAGGAGAAGGACGGGTTCAGGGAGGAAGAACACCAGCAGAAAGGAAGGAGACAAAGAAGTGACAATTCTTTGTGGGCTTTGAGCTGTTTCTGCAGTGGGGATGGCTGCACTAAGTCATCCACAGTCCCTCACACCCGTCCCCTCCCACCCATAGCATGCACTGAGAGGCAGGCAGGCTTTTTCTCTTTTATCAGTTCATGCATGTAATCATTCACAAACTTATCTGGAACACTGCTGTGGCTGGGTGCTGGGATTCAATCCCTGTCCTGAGCAGTCAGTGACGTCTGCCAGTGCCTGGAATTAAGAGGGCAGCCGCAAAAGAGAGGGAGGCTACCTGACCCAAAGGGAGATGAAACCTGTGACTTGGCCCTATAGCCCCAACCAACTTGGGCCAGCCCACGACTCCCACCAGACTCGGCAGGAAGGCTAGCCCTGGCAGGCTCAGCTCACTAGTCCTCTTCTAAAACTAAAAAGTCAACTCTGGACTGAGCGCTTTGACCGTTTCATGTCTACCCTAGAGAGAGGAAGACAGCAAAGCAAAAAATGAAAGTCCTACTTCTCCTTTTAATAACATCTTTCTAGAGTGGGCCAGACAGGGGTGTGCAGAGTCTTAAGCAATCAGGGAGTCAGTAGGGACTCTAACATACCAACAGCAAATTTATCCCGATGAAAAACGTTAGCTTACATAATAAAGTTGGGGCAGAATTGTTCTGAGTGGTGTGAGTAGAAATGTTTTGCTGACTGCTGTTGAAATGGGTAACAGACTTTGCATATTATATCACCATTTTTTGTTGTATTTCACATGCAGTGTTTTTCTGCTCTTGACTTTGAGGTGTGAGGGGGAGGCTCTAATCATATGGCCTTGTACAGATGCTCCATTTGCATTTCTATTAATCCAGGCCCTCCTGGAGATGCTCGAGCAGAGACACAGCTTGCTTTGTGTTTGAACTTGTGAGAACCCATACCACCGCTTAATAACTTAATACATATGTATAGCCTCCCTCAGACAGCCCACTAGGAGGCAGGAGCAGGAGGAGGTGCCACCAGCTTGCAGACTTCGGGGCGCTACGGAAATGTGTTCTGACAGGAGGCAGCACCTTGCTCAGCAAAGAGTTCCTGTGCCTTAATCCCATCTAGCCAACCCACCTGCCTGGCTGGGGAAGCCTATTTTTAAGCTTATACCCAAAGCATTAGTTCTCAAACAGTGATCAGAAATACCCGGGTGGTCCCTTGCAGTATTTAACTTTATACCACGGCAATGGCTGTTGCTTTGTTTCTGGCCTGAATCACGTGATACAAAAATTTTAAAAGCAGGTAGTAGAGAGAAGCGGGGTGGTGTAGTGTAGACAGCATTGGCTTTACATCTGGCAGATCTGTTTTTGAACCCCAGCTCCACCTCTGACTAGTTAGGTGACCTTAGCAGATCACAACTTTTCTGAGGCTTGGTTTTCTCACCCAACTAATAGGAATAGTGCCTGCCCTGCAGGGTTGTCAGGAGAATGAAAAGAAATGGTGCACGTGGAGAGCCTGCCATGGATCGGGTATTTAATAAGTTGTAGCTATTATTATTACATCATTTTATTGCTATTGCCTAGCTTCTGAATTACGCCAGTTGACTCATTCATGGACTGTTTTGCAGGGACAAATGAAAGACGAGCAGGATGGGGGAAGGTGCATGCTGGGTTTGGGGCCTTTTGCCCTATCAGAGCGGTACTCGAGCCCAACGGGTTCCGAGAACACTCCTCTCTGAAAAGTCTGGGAAGAAAATATACACCGTCATTAAAACAATACATTGAGGGTTTCCCTCTGCCTTTTGAATTTTATGTTTGGAAAATCTGTGAAATTGGCAGACAAGAATGAAAACCATTCAAAGTTCTTCTAAGAACCCTCCAGAGGAAGCCCAGCAGAGCAGCCTCTGTGGCAATCTTCACTTCTGCTAGATATCACAAGAATTACTTTCAACTGATGAGATTACCCAGGATTCTAGAAAGAAATCTCACCACCTGTTAGGATTTCCCTAAGATTACATGAATACGAAATGTTCCTTCTTTTGCTTTTCTTTTTTTCCCTGAAATAAACTGGCGATTTTCAGAAGTCAGAATTACAGATTCTTATTTCCTTCGTAGGTGTTTTTCAAGTTTTTGTGTCCTATTTTTAGGGTCTAACACATGGTGTGCATTTATTTGATAAAGAGCCAATATGCAGAATGATGAATAGTGGAAATGATCATTCTAATTAGGCAAATTAGCACCTACCTAGGCCCTTTCAGTACCTGCCTGAAAGGTGGCAGAGAAGAGAGAATTTTAATGAAAATTAAATGGATGGCTAACAGCACTTCACCAGCTGACTCTCAACTAAATGAGCACTGCTCATTCGTAGCGATGAGTGGGGCTGAAGGAAAACATGAGTTCCTGTAATTTTTTAAATCTACCTACAAGGATCATTGTGTTCATCTTAGGATTCAGCACAAAACCTCATACATAGTAGTTGTTCAATAAGTATGAAAAGGGTAGTAATCTATTTCTAAAAAGTAGCTTCTTAGAATGGATCCAAAACACAATGAAAGCTCTTAAAAGCAACTATTTCAGGGTACACCACAATCATCTTTGACAGATGGTCAGAAGTGGCCGCTGATAACCAGAACTTCTCTGCCCCAGTAGCCCTCCATCATCACTGCCACCGTGAAACTTTATTTAGAATACCTACACACGCCTTGTAGTTTCACGTGCTCTACTTCTCCCACAACACCTGCCTAACTAGATGGCAGATTTTGACCCACTCCTCCTCTTGGCTTGTGCCAGCTTTTGCTTTAGTTATAGCGATTCTAACCTTTGGTCACTCACCTCCTTTGGTGCCTATGAACATTTTCAAACCATCCGAAAAAGTAACAAATAATCTCATTTCTTCCCCCAATACCCAATCATAAAAGAAATAAGGGAAGTTGGTAATGAAGACTAATCCTACAGTTAGGTCCAGTTTAGTCCAAAAGTCTGAGATTTGCTGATGATTTTCTGATTTCGGTTTCATTCTGATTTCCTGGGGATTTGCTGATGCTTTTCTGATTTCGGTTTCATTCTGATTTCCTGGGGGTTAGCATCTTTGTGCTGATAAAAATGAATGCCCTTTGGGCAATATTCCCATATTCTATCTGTCTCCAGAAGCCTCTCTTTTTACCTCACTTTCTAGCATCATTATTTCTGCCAAAAGAGCTTGGCTCGTGGGGTGGTGACTGTACCTACATAGCTTCTTTCTTAGATTAAGTTCAAGAATGCTAAGAGAAAAACACAGCACTCAGCTTCAGAAAACACAACCAAACCAAATGTGGGTTCTAGAGTCAGACTCCCTGGATTCAATTCCCAACTCTGGCATTTACTAGCTGTTTACATTGAGTAAGTCATTTACAACTCAGTGTCTTTATTCAAATAATAGCAGCTACCCCATAGAGTTGGAGTGGTTATGAAATGAATTAACACATATAAAGCTCTTGGAATAGTGCCTAGCACATAGTAAGTGTTCAATTAATATTTTCTATCATCATCACTATTATTATTATTATTTATATTTTACAGACATATGGTTCATTCCTTTTTCCTCATATTTTAAGAATATTTTCTTGTAACTCTTTTGTGTATCACTTAATTTTTGTGATAATCTAGAGCCATTTGTTGTTACCACCTTTACTCCACATGTCAAATCTTTAAATTTCTTTTCTTTATACTAAGGTAACACCTGGATTCTCTGAAGTTGTTCTGAAATGCCTAAATTTCTCCCTGTGACTTTCATACTCACACATACATAGAATTACTGGTGGTCCTTATTATATACCAGCAAGGATAAGTTTTAGTTTTCTGTTACCTAGTCAATATATTTATTAAACTGTTAAGTAGAATTCTACGAATAAAAGTGTCAATCAATCAGAATCTATTTTTAGTGCTTTACTTGGGGAGTAGGGGAGGAGAGAGCTACGTGTATCTTATTCCAGTGGAAGGACCCATGACAGCAGCTAGCCAGTAACAGGGAAGTCAGCATGGAAATCTCGGAGGATAAGACCAAAGCAGAACCAGGGCAGAAGATAAACAGAGGGCAGCAAAGCAGAATGAGGCTGAATCTCCAAGTGGAGGATCCTGTGACAAAGCCAGAGGGATAACATTTTAACGTTGACTGGTCATTTCAGAAGGTCTATGTTCTGCCTTTCCTCTAAGCCGTGCTTTGGAAAACTTAAATTATTTCTTGGTTATTTGCCCAAATCACAAGGAATCAAGGATTTGTTAGAAAGAAAGGAGAGAAGGAAAGAAAAAGGAAAGAAAGGAGGGAGGGAGGAAGAGAAATTGTGTAGTACATATTCTGAATTCAGTACAATTTCAGTATAATCTGCTGTATTTTCTGCATATATAATTCATTATGAAAATTAATTTTATTTTCATAATGATGGACCTGAATCACAACAAGATCTTCAGGGAGTGAAGATTAAAATGAATCATGATGTGACAATTAAAATGCGTTCACCATACCCTAAGGCAGGAAAAAATGATCTAAAATGTTTCAGCCACAAAAGTTAAAAAAGATTTTCTAACTAAATCTGAGTAATCCAAAATTTCACTAATTAGAATAGGGATGGCAAAAAGGCCTCATCTCAAAAAACAACCGCAATCTATTGGTAGGGTTCATCTGGATTACTGTGTTGACAAGGATTCTGAGGCCAATCTATGTTGAGCGGGAAAGAGTGCTGTGAACAATTAGTTATATCTACCATGGGTAATATTTGTGCTTTCACCATCTGGACTGTGAACATGACATTCGCTGAGAATTCTAGTTAAAATCAGGATTTTGCTATATACATTACCACTAACATCAAACAGTTAATATCCACTATCAGACTACAAAATTTTCAGTAAAAACTTAAGTTCCAGAAAACTTCTTAAAATAAGATTGCATCCTCAGTTGCATGATGCACTTTTTTCGTAATTTAGAAACTTTTATCTTGGTTTCACACAATTTTAAACACTAGCTCAGCCTTCATGAACATTACAATGGTTTGGAGGTCACAAATAACCACGACTACCACATACAGATGTTCTACTGGCCCCATCGACAACCATAAAGTCGAAGTCGCTGTAGCTTCACATTCCTGACAATATAATCTAAAGGAGTTTGCAATTTAGGCGCATCCTACTTTAGTTAATAAAGGTCCTGAAATTTTAAATGCTGGGATCCCCAATTATTCTTACTTGCTCACGGGCATCTAAGTCTGCATTTCAGAAATAAATCATTTTATCACTTAGATTAGTGGCCCTTAGCTTTTTGACCTTCTGTGCATGTTTAAGTGTTTTTTCAGTTTGGCTTCTCCTTAATTAGGAGAAGAAGTCTTGTATTTTAAGAATGTCACTGTTTAAAACAATGTGAATTTTACATCACACATCTGCCTTGAAGCATCTGCAATGAACTCATTTTTATAAATTAAAACAAATATGAATTTAAAACCAACCAACTATTAGGTCTACAGACAAAATTATGTTGTTCTTGACCCTGTTGGCATAAAAACTCAAATTCCTTTGTTGAAGATTGGTTCCTACAATAATACATGATTCTCATAAACCTCTTTATTTCTGGGAACTTCAAAAGGAGCAAAAACAAAATTTGCAGAAAAGCACCAAATTATCAATTAAAATCTCTAATGTAAGACCTAAACTGTAATGCTCCATTCCAAAAGATTAAATATGAAACCTTCAGAACCATTTATTCAATCCTATAGAACAGAAAGGGCAGCAGAGAGAAAGTGCAAACTTAACGTTAGTTGCCAAGTTTAGTGTTGCTTACAGTTTTCTTCTTTACTCTCAATCCTGTTACAAATAATGCAAACCTGTTTTTATTAATTTACATTAAGTTCATTTAACACTGATGAAACAGACCAGAAATGTATAATGAGGAACATTTAACAGGCTCCCGCATTAGGGCTAATCATGCTCTGTTTACGAGAGCTTATTTCATTCTTGGAAAATATCCTGGTAGAAAGCTCCATCCTTATTTAACAAGTAAAAAAGAGAGTCACCAGCTACTGATAACAAAGAAATGAACAAGCTTAATAATCTCCAATTTGGTTTTCCACTCCACTTAATGATGGCGGCAATGCGAGCTCTGCGGCCAGAGTACATGAGGAAACATCCACAAGTACTGAAAATTTAATTAAAAGTCAGAAAGCCATTGCAATGAAGACTCAGCAGAAAGCCATTTATTTTTAAAATCTAATATATTCTTCATGACTAAAGGCTAAAGCACATGCTGACTTACACATTTAGCTGTAACTGATTTAAGCTACTTGATGATTTTTTTCTTTTTTCTTTCTTTCTTTTTTTTTTTTTTTTTTGGCTCACAGGGTGGTGCTCAATTTGCAATGGAGTAAATTGGCAGAATTTAATTTGGTGGATTTTTTTAACTCTGTAAAAAGAATCCTCATTAAAGCCACACGATCAGCTATATACTTTTTTTCATCATTAACTAGCCTAACAGCAGGTAAAAGAGATACAATTATGGATTTATATAAATCCTATTGTCAATTTACAGCTGGAAGACTGGTGAGTTACTTTATTTTAAATAGGTTACTTTTTCCCCTTAACCTTTCTTTGTTTTAATGAGGATTCAGTTTGTCACTGTCTGAGAAGTCTGCTAGCAGGAAAGTTTCTCAGAAATTATAAGGAATAAAAGGTAAGAATGAGAGAAAATACTTGGCTAAATTTCAAATGTGCTGGAAGAGTCAACATTTGAAATTCATCACTGGAGCAGGCTATTTATTGTCCATCAGATGCCATCCTGCAGTGCAGAAAACCAAAACAACGAGAACACTTCAAGAAGGGCTTGAGAACGAAGGGGAGTTGAGAGAAATTTCCCTAGATGGGGTAGAATCGGATAAAACAGGTAAAATCGTGCCTTCCATATGACCTTGATATGGGTATATTTTACCTAGTCATTTTATCTTACCTTGTTCCAAAAAAACAAAAGCTTTGAAGCAGCAGAGTCCTTAAAATGAAACTTCAGAAAGCAACACTTCCCACCACTCCAAGAGATGTGACTGGAGCCTCTCTACTCTCCAGCCCAAACTCTAATATATGCTGTTAAAACCTACATTCCATTTGGATAAATGTAATTCTATGGAACTCAGTCACCAACCTCCCACTCCTTCCTCTGAGATCACAATTTTGGGGGCTGCTGAAGTACAGGGCATTCGTGGCCCTTTTTCTCTCTATTTCTCTCCAGTCTAGATTAAATAGCAAACCCCCTTCCCCTGGTTAGCTAATACTCATCCATCAGCATTGATTAAATTGGGGTGACCTCCTAGGGCTGGTCATCTCATTTCACCTCTGACGCTTCCTGCAGAGAAGACAAAAAAGTGAGAATTTTCCTAACGCGGCAGCACAAATCTCCAGTCTTTCCCCTTTTCACACAAGAACTTCATTATATCTGGCAGTTATTTTATTGGTCAGTGGGAACATGGTGCATATTATGATTAGCTGGCTTTAAGGAATAAGGGCAGGGAAAATACTTTTAGACTGGCTATCACCTAGTATCGTCAGTTGATCTATGCTCCCATGTTTAGGCACTAGCTCAAGAGAGACGGAAAACCAGATACTACTATTAACTCCCACTTTTTCTATTGCCCCTAAATGTGAAGACTGCAAACTTTTTGGGATATGACTCATTTGTTTTATTGGACATCTTTGGGGCCAAAGCTTATGAAATTATAATGCATAGATATGTAACTGACAAAAAAACCTAGCCTTTTGCTTCTGCAGAAAGAATAATGTTTTATTCTTTTCCTACTTTAATTTCCAAATCATCTGAATCCTATTAATATTTGGAATCAACAGTTCTCTCCCATAACTTCCAGGACTTTCTTGGTGCTAGTCCTTCCCTGAAGACACTGAGAGCCAAACTACTACAAGTTGGATCCAATTTCCTTCATCAAAAGCAACCCCCATGGTACCTAACAGTTCAGGCTTTATCCGACACTGCCCATATTCAAAGAGTCTCCTACACCTGTATGATCTACATGAGTCGGTCTAATCCAGATAAAGTACCTCTGTGCTGTGACCCGGCCTTCAGGCTAATGAAATGTTTTTCAAACTTTTCACAAAGTAAGACGGAACTTTCAGTAGTTGGTGTCCAGAATGAAGTATGGTAGTCTATTCCTGACTACTTGTGAAGTATGAATCTCTCCCCAAGGAGATGAATGAGGAACTCAGACAGAATCTTCAGTACCTGTTAATCCTGCAACGTTCTTGTTCACTGACGTTACTGAACTTCATACTGACCTCACCTCATCCTATGGCCCTATTGCCATATCGTAATATAAAAATCCTGATGACACAAGATTCACATCCATAACAACCACCAAAACTACCAAAACAGTCTTTAAGGAAGCTTAGTGTCCATGACAAAGGAGAAGTAGGGATTTTAGTTTATCACCCTATTCCTGAAACGTTCATCAAAGGCTTAAAAAACTTCAGCAATGGTAAAACAAAATAGGATTTTCACTGAAACAACACTTATCATCAGAATTTTGGGTCCCTCTTCTTTCCCATTACCAATTTTATTACAACACTGCCATCTACACCTTCTTCCAAACACTTTGTTCCATTCTATCCACAGTTACATACCCCAGCTTTTCCTGGCTCCTACTCCCTAAGTTCTGTCTCCCCAGTAGACAACTATCTAATCGAGCCTCAGGGAGCTACAGATGACATTTATCCTAGCTCTTGGTGTCCAAAGGAGAACACAGACAAAGTGCATGGACCGGTAACACGGTCTGGGAAGAATCCATTCACGTGGGTGATTTGGTATGACACTTCAGAAAAGCCGAGGACATTCAGCTTATTCTCCATCCATATGAGGAACCCAGTGGCCTTCTGATGGCAGCTTTCTCCATCACTCACATTCCCTGTTTCTTCAGTTGATTAAATCTGAACTGACTCTAGCCCTTAAGATCAGTCACATTCATCCATGTACCACAATGCTAAGTGATACAAAGATCAAATCCGTGTTTTATAGAGTTCACTCTGGCTACAGGAGAACAGACATGAAAGTGATAACATAGCAATCACTGATCTAAGATGGAAGACACTAGCATGGGCAGTGGGTGGTGGTCGTGGAGGTGGGGGGTACCCTCCCCATGTTGCTGGAGTATCAGTGCTTGCTTGGATCTGTTTGCTTTTTCTCCCTGGAATATTATTACTCCTGCCCAGCCTCTTCTTCTGCTCATGGTTTTTGTTTTAAATAACATTTAAAACAAATGATAAACATTTTGCACTTTCTACTCTAGAAAGAACAAATAGAACCTGTATATGGACAGTTCTATCATGCTCCCAATCTTACCAAAAACAATAAATGTTTTTTTCGATAGATTGGGGGCCTATATCCCCAATGACCCACTATATTATGGGGTCTGAATTAAAAAAAAAAGTTGAAAGACTTTTGCAATAATTTATATGAGGCTTAATGAGCATCTTAACTAGTGTACTAATGGGAGAAATGGGAAGGAGAGAAAGAACTCAAGAACTGTTTAAGTGATAAAGTTGGCAGAATTTGGTGATTGATTATAAGTGGCAAGTTTCTAGCTTGATGTCCAGATGGATGACAGTAGCATCGATTGTAATAAATAATAGGGGTGCAAAGAAGAGAAGAAAAGGGAGAAATTGGGGCATATTCAGCTTGAAGTACTTATGGAAAAATTAGATGGAAATATCCAGCAGCAAGTTGAATATAGGAACCAAAAGTTTGGAGTGTAGATTTGGGCCTCTACAGCAAACAGGTGGTGATTAAAATTGTAAGAATGTATAAGATTCCTTAGGAGGCTGATGTGGAAAAATAAGAGCAGTGGCTAAGGCCAAAACCATTGAGAACCTTTATAAGATAAAATCAAAGGAAAAAGAGTCCAGAAAGGAGATTAAGAAGAGTCACCTTTTCCAGCCTCAACCTGAAGCACACTGTAGGCTTAAGACACAAAGTGAAATTTACCTGCCTATGGGTGTGCGTGTGCACACGTGCCTATGCACAAGGATTATATGAGAGTGGAGAAAAGTATTGAAGGATGTATACCAGATTGTACATGTCAGTATAGGATTGAGAGAGAAAAAGAGGGAATAGGAGAGAGAAAGGAGCGGGGAAAAGGGAGGCAAAGAAAGTAAAAATCAGCATGTAAGAACAATTTTAATTAAGCAATCCCATTTATGTAAAAATTGGTGTATGTGTATGTGTGTAAAGAAAGTAAGGAAAAAATGAAAAAGGATAGAGTTTGATCTGTGTCTACTCTCTCTCTCAGGATTTTCCAGGATATAATCCAAGTGAAAAAAAGCAAAATTCAGATTAATGTGCATAGTATAGTCCTGTTTCAGAATATATTTTTAAAAGTTATGCATGAGAATATGTTTTTGTGTATGTGTGAATGAAGAAAGAAGCCAAGGGTGGAAGGTTCTCACTGAATCCTTCGGCAGCACAGAATTGGAAATGGAAGGAGCAGTGATCACTATTATTCTCTTTATACATCTTTACACTGTTTCACTTGGAACAACAAGGACAGATTGTAGTTTAGAAAACATCAAATAAAAAATTTAAAAATCAGAGCAGTGGTTTCTTGAAATTTAAACTCAGCTGCAGTAGCCAGCGCCTCATTAGAGAGACTGCCACATCTTTTCTGTGAATGCTGAGCCAGAGGCTAAATTTTGTTAATGGTTCCTCAGGCCACTATTTTTGAAAATCCTACTCACTGTCACCCTGCCTCCTTTTACACCTTATCTGTTCATGAATATTTTTTTCCTCCTATATTTTCAAACGCAGCCCACTTCATATAACAACTCTTACGCACCTTTGGCATCTTAAATATTCACCCCATTTGAATTTTTCAATTTATATGAGAAAGGCCTCTCTGTATTCTCTCTGGAAGAGTAAATGAGCTAATTATTTGCCAAAATTAACCTTTTTAAGTTAACCAATGTAGCTCAAACATCTTCAAATTCTAATCGATGTGATTATTTTTATATAGTATGTTTATATGTTATATATATTTTATATATGTGATTATTTTTTTCAAATCTGTAATTTGGATTAAGAAACATATGGGCTAAAAATCTGGAGACCATTTGACTGTACTTTAATGATAACTTAAGGTAGAAATTAAAGACTATGCATTAGAAATTTCCAGGATCATGTTCCCCAAAGAAAACACCATGTAAGTAGATAGAGAACACTGCCACACGGGACAACACATCCATATATCCCATGGCAACCTGCTTGGACTGAGGTCAAAAGCAAGATTTAACAAATGGTTTAAATTACATGGTAGAGACAAACATGTAATCTGCCAGAATGCTCCACATTTTTTTCCTCCTCCGCAATGACTGACATCATCTTTTTCACTTACTCCATGAGAAAGGACAATTCATTCAAGGTGAAATTGACTGTAACCAAGCATAAAAGCAAAACTTTTATATTTCACACACAACTCTAAAAAGTGGCCAAGATTTATTGCCCCTTCCCAGGGTCTCAACAGGGATTTAACTCAGCAGAATATCAACTCAGTTCAAGAAAATTTCGATGCCTGGTTCCAGCTCAGGAGATTGAGGAAATACATAGGTTAGGCTCCAGTTTTAACTGGGCTTGTGTTGAAAAAAATAAAATACATTGGTTTGGTTCATGATTTGATGAAATTCACTGACTGGATTCAAACTGATGTCCAGGAGATGCAAAAGTGTTTCATGGTTTGGAGTAAGTACCCCCAAAAAATATGGGTTATTACTAACAATCCAGTTTTTTTAATAATTTTCCTTCTACTGGACAACACAGTTAGGATTTTTTTTCTGATCAAATAGAGTATACTTGGTGTACATTTACCTAATGAAGAGGGATTTCACTGCCACCAACCTGAATCTTCTTTCTAGAGAAGATGAGAGAGGAAAGAAAAGTATGACTCTGAGGTGGATGATCCCTCCTGCCTGTGAGGCATCTCCACGCATTCCTTGTTGGATGGTCTGGCTGGGGAAAGTGTGACTTTGGACAGACAGCGTGAGGCAGAGTGGAAAATGGGAGATGGTCAAGATGGCGCCTGTCACATGACCTGCAGAATTTAGGACTCCATGACAGACTGAAGGTTGTGTTGTGCCCTGGAGCTGGTTCAATAAATAAGAAGGTATAGTATGCAATCATTCAAGCATCCAGAAACTTTTGTTACATTTCCTGAAACTCCAGGACATTTTTCCCTTTATGAACATGAAGGGCTACTTGACAGGATCTCTCATCAGCCCTGAATAGCTTAGGTTACAGAAATCTACATCAGGTTCCTAATTCTTGAGCCTTGGATTTTTCCTCCTTCTCCCTTTGCTGTAATTGTGCAGAAGTAAATACTACATAAGCAATGTAAAAATCAAGCCTTGCTAGTTAAATATAAGAACACGGAGCAAAATATCTGAGAAAGGTTACACCTCTTTAAAGATGCAAATTGATAATGGAGCTCAATATCAAAACAACAGAGCGCTGTTAATTTTTAAAAAGGTGCAAATTGCTAATCTTACTTAAGGCTTTTTTTTTGAATTGCTTATTAAGAGTCCTAGCACAAAAAAAATTAAACAAAATAAACTCTTAAAAATAGAGGGAAAAAGGGCCAACCATGAGTTGCACTACAATCCTTCGCTTCATTTTTGGGCTTGCTGATTTTAATGAGAATTGCTAAAGTCTAGAGTCTTTATATTATTTATCCCATGGTCAGCCTAGAAGTCCCCACACTTGATTTATCCATTATCTATTTCCACAACAGTGCTGCATAACAATCACAAAACCTCAGTGGTATACAATGACATACATATATTTAGCTCACGAGTTTGGGGTTCAGCTGATCTCAGCTGGCCTTGGCTGATCTTGCCTGGCCTCACTCATACATCTGCAGTCAGCTGTGGGTTCGCTAGGAGGCTCTGCTGATCTTAGCTGGGCTTGCTCACATATCTGGAGTCAGCTCTCTGTTGACTGATCTATTGACTCAGGTGACAGGGCAACTGGTCTCTGCTCCATGTGTTCACCCTCCAGCAGGCTAACCCAGGCCTGTTCTCATGGCCATGAGAGAGGAGCAGAAACATATAAGCATTTTTCAACCATCTGCAAGTATTACATAGATTAACATTTGTTTTGTAGTCATCCTGTGAAGGTGAGATGGACACCTCTCCCCCCACCCCCAATCAATAGGTTGGATGTTGAGACTGTTAACACTTCACACACCAAGAGCATTTGAAAGAAAGTTTGTTATTCATATAAGGGACTTCTGGAGGGACCAGGGTAGACACAAGACAATCTGGAATGGCAAGAGAGGAGAAAGTAGGTTGGATCATTATAGTGGCTGGGGTTGGGGGGATGGGAATGGAAAAGGGTTTTTATGTGGGTTAGGGTGTTCAGGCCTCCCAAGGATACCAAGAGCTCAGGAGATGCATGTGTGTTTCCTTGTCTGAAGTCAGATGTGTGGTGGCAGAGAAGGGAATAGTAAAAGACTGGGGCTGGCAAGGTGGCATAGTGGTTAAGTTTGCTGCAGTCTGCTTCAGCAGCTCAGGTTTGTGAGTTCAGATCCTGGGCATGGACCTACACCACTCACCAAGCCACGCTGTGGCGGTGACCCACATACAAAATAGAGGAAGATTGGCACAGATGTTAGCCCAGGGACAATCTTCCTCACCAAAAAAAAAAAAGACTAAACACTGACAATGGTCAAACATCAAAATTGGAATCAGACTAATTACAACATTCCATTGGTCAAAGGAGGTCACATGGCCAAACTCAGGATCAAAAGGCAGAGAGATCAACTCCAGTGAGAGAAATTACAAAGTCATACACCAAAGGTATATGGGCATAGAAAAGATGCAGAATTGGGCCTACAAATGTAATCAGTTTAACACGCCTGATGGAGATGGAACCTCAGGCCCAGGGCACTGCTTCCTCCAGAAAGATTTTTAGATACACACAATGAAATGATGGGTTATGCACTCAAGACACTGGAGAATGTAGAGGGCATGATGAATCCAAAAGTTAAAAAATTTTACGTGACCTTCCATAAAAGAAACATGGAATCTAAAAAACTTCAACAGAATCTGACAGGTTGGGGGTTGTGGGGGAGGGGGGCGAGGAGTGCTACTAGGTCCCAAATTTGATGATTGTCATTTCTCAAGCCATGATGTTAGGTCCTATGCTAATTCAGTGTAATTATCCCTTAGTGAACCTTCCTGAGAAAGAAGAATCCTAACCTGATCAGAAGTCGCCACAAAATGTATCACAGCTTGACATCCTTCCTCTACCCCATTATTTGAATGTGATAAATATGAAACAATTTCAATATTGATCTAAGTAAAATGCAGTAAGAAAGGAGAGCCTGCTGACCTGCAGCCTCCCCTTCAAGAACCCCCCGACATACAATAATTTAAAATAAAGGTAATATAAATACTTTTTACGTTATTCACCATTCAGAATGATGATTTCTCCCTCCACCCAGTAAACATCTACAGGGCACCTAGTCTATGAAGTGAGTAGGTAAAGGGTTCTTTAGCTTTACCCTCAACGACATCATCCCCCACACACACCACAGCACGATGTCCCCCAGCATCTGCCTCCTTCAGAAGCTTGAGAATGGAACCAATTATTATCCTGAGAACCATCAGTGCTGGAAATACAAGTCAGCCCCACCCAGGAAAGATAAGAAAACAGAATTTTATTGCCACAATTTAGAACAATTTCTCCAAGTAGCTGAACAGAAACTTCAAACTTTAGATTCTTTAGGAAAGATCCCACCAGAAAAGGCTAACAACTCATGAGAATTTGAAATCCTAGGGAGCAAATATGCCAGTGAAAGCAAACCTTTCCTAACTGCTCACTCCCTTTCACCTCCCACATCCAATCAATCACCAGTTCTGTCCATTTGACCTCTGAAATGTCCAATGAATCCATTCACTTTTATACATCCCCTTACCCTGCACATAACCCAGACACTTAAGTACCACCTGTCCATGGCTCCCCAATATTTACAGGATGAATCCCTAACTCCATTTCATAGAATGTAAGACACTCCGTGAAACTATTCCATTCCCATCTCTCCAGTCTTATCTCTTGCCAATATATACCCGGGATATCCCAACTGCATTTCCCTGGATCCACCACATTCATTTAAGACTCCATGCTCCCGTAAATCATTCTCACCCTGGAATGCCCTTCAGTGACTGAAACTACTTCCTGGTGATCCTCCAAATCATCTTCATGTCCCAGTCCAAATGCCTCATGCACTGTGAATTCTTTCCCTCCTCTTCCAGACAAAATTAATTGTTTCAGGCCTCTGTACACTCATAACACTTCCCACCTATCCCTATTGTAGCCCCTGTCATAATTATATCATAATAATTTGTTGACCTATTTATTTCTGGTCAACAGATCAGAGCTAGAGACTAGCTGGACTATGTCTCTAAACTATGAGCTCCTTGAAAGCAGGGACCATCTCATTCTTCTTTCTATCTTCCCCATCTGGCCCTTAGCACAAGGCCTGGTACCTAGCAGGCACTCAATACGTGTCTGATGAATGAATTAACTCATTAATTCATTCATTCATTGTTTATTCCTGACAGATCTCTCATCGCCCTCACACCAGCAGAGTGGTATTCCCTTGGTGGTCACTCGGACAAACTAAACATGGAACCCCCAACCAGCAGCGACTATCTACAAATTTCTGAGAAGTAGAACCTAACAGATCAAGACAGAAAAAGAAACATAATGAAAGACACATGGAGAAGTGAAAGAGAGATAAGAGTCAAATGAGAAGAACCAGAAGAGATGCTAGAAGTAACATATTGAAACGAGTTTGGATAGGCAACTTGAAGAAAGAAAAATAAAGGTAAGAGTTATGAAAGTCAAGGAGTGCTACACCACGAGAAGGAGAGAGATGGAAAGCACTGTTCATAGAAAAACCAGAGGGGAAGGAAGGAAGAAAAAACTAAGGAAACCAATAAGAACCAACTAGAAGGAAAGTGAAAAGACTTATTCAAGGAGCATGGTGTTAACAAGTAAATGAAGTGGAAAATTTTTAAGTGTTAAACTCTACCCAAAAACAGTATGAGGGGAAATTTTCACACAGTGAAACTTAAAACAAGTGAAGAAAAGGTATAACAAGTCTTTTGCTTGTGTTTAGATGGTATAAAATACTAAATCATAATTACAGCACTTTACCAACACTAATTAAGGTAGGTAGGTCAATATCATTGACCTGGTTTTTAAGGGAAAACAACCCTTGGAGCTAGAAAGATTAGCTACCTCAACAGGATCACACAGTGAGGGCGTTTCTCCAAAAAAGAACTGGTTAGTTTCCTTAAAAATTTCTTTTAAAATGCCCAGGGCTTTAAACATACCACCTTGTGACCAGCAAGTTATATCTTAGGATGACCAAGAGTCAAGCCCATGAAAGAGAGAGGGCTCCACTCGGCAGCAAACTGCAAATTCATTCAGGTCCCTGATTTAGAGGTAGGGCCGAAGACGCAAGGAGAACCCCAAGATGAGGTCTGGCAGGGTCAGGAATCCGGTGCTGGAGCAAGTCGATGATCCTTCCAACAGCTCGTCTCTTCCTTGCCGCCATACTTCCTGTAAGTTATGTTCTCAATACATATGGAAGGGCTTTCCAGCAATGTCACCGAAATCTCTTGTGACATCTGAGTCGCCTGGACCCCCACTGTACTTCTCTCATAGCTATTATCCCTGGACCGCAACCACTGGTTCACAAGTGTTCTCCACTACCGGGCTGTGAATGCCTTTCAGGGCTTATCTTCCTCGCCTCTTCCCACACAGCCCCTGTCAAGATGCCCATCATGTAGTAAGTGATGATTAAACTAAGTGAAATAATAGATGAATAAACGAACAAGCAAATTACAAATGCTGCTTGATTTTTAAGCCAAGCCCCCTGAGGATTTGCGACAACTCTCTGAGCACCTAGCTACAATTTGAAATATTCACCACTAGATGGCACTATTTTAATGAGCTAGTAAAGCCCTTACCTCGACATCCTTACTATCAGGTACAGGTATATGCTTTCATCAAAGAACTAAAACTATTATTCCAAAAGTGGAATTTTCTAACCCTGGGATTTCTCTTAAATTTCCATAATACTCTAATGTTGGAGTTGTCAAAAGGAAAATAATTTCCAATAAATTCTCGCTTTCCCTAATCCACTGTTACGACCACATGAATCACTGTTAGGAGGCTGAATCCTTTCAATACCTCCTCTATAAGCCTAGGGAACCTCCCTTGTTAGGATCTGTTATTGTTATAGGTGTTTTCAATCTTATATACAGGAGCTTTAAAATCACATTCCTATGGACAGTCAGCCCTCGACAATAACCACACAGGCAACCACCTGTCCCATGGCATTTGTGAAGGCTGTCAAAGTTTAGACTTGAGGCCACTGTCACCACTGCCCATAGGAACAAGGCTCAATGGCAGTTGCAGGCAGTCAGACCCTCGGCGGGTCTCGCATGCTGCCAGCAGCCTCCAACTTGTAAAGAATCTAGAATGTGTCCCTGACAAAAGTGGGGTGGAAAAGTGGCAGGCCAAGAGGAGGGCAATTTCCCTGAGCTCCCCTAGCCCCAGTAGTGGTGGTTATTCCTAGGGGTCAGGGCATTAGGTCTCCTTCATTTGGGCTCAGAGAAACTGTTTTCCCCATAAAAAGACAAAAATAAATCAATTAGCGACATTGCCTTATCCATACACATTAATACTGTTACTATTATAAAAAACTATACTTGCTACACTAGTTTTATTCATTTCTTAATAAACCTGATACTGGGAAATAGTGTCTTTTCATTTTTGGTAGCTTCCTCAAGAAGGTCATAAGGGTCGCGCTGCTCTTTGGACTCTCAGAGAAGAGTCTACAAGAAGCCACTTGCAGGTTCCAGCTTGTCCCCCCAAACGGCTCCCTCTTCTGCCTTTCTGTGCATCACTGCTCACATCACTATTCAGTGCACTGCACTGGTGAGGACAAACTACTCAACTGGAAGGCTGGGAGAACAAAGATCATACCTTTTGTACCTTTTAATCCATTTTCATTGCCTAGCACAAAGTTCTGTTGAATAAATAACAGGAGGATAAAGTAGCCTAAATTTGAGCCAGAACTCAGCAATGAACTCCTCTTCATTAGAGGTGACAAGGCAGCTGAACATCTTAACCCGTATCTAAGTCTATGTCATCTAAACCCAACATATTTAGATCCAGACTCATCATTTTCTCCTTCTATCCTCTTTCCCCCAAATCTGCTGCTCCTCTTGACTTTTTCCTTTCTGTTGATGGCACTATAGTTCTTCTAGAAATCCAAGCTCAAAACCTCAGAGTAATCTTTGCCTCTTTCCCTTCCTCGCCCCACCCTTGCTTTTACGCATCTTCTCCATTGCATCTCCACAGCCATCAGCCCGATTCACTCACTGCCCTTTTGCTTTATAACCTGTCTCTCCACCGTATTATAAGATTTATGAGGATTTTGATCCTTTATTTACTAATTTTCATATTTTCCTCAAGGCTTTTCACAATAAAGGTGCTAAATTTATTAATTCATTTACTTGAGAACATAAGTTAAATGTTGTCAATAAAGTGATAAATAAGATAGGACATATACATACATACACACAGAGACACTATAATGAATATCAGGAAAATTTAAACAAAAGTGAAAGGTTGAACTTGAACTAACTTATACCTACAAGCTTTCCAAAGATATCTTTCATTTAGGGAAAAAAATTGCTTTCTTGTATTATGAAATGTGCAATACTATATGGAGTAGGATATGAATTACTTTTACTCAACTAACCAGTTGAAACCAGTGAAAAGAAAATGAAATCATCCAGATTTGGGCCTAGAAGAGATACTAAGACAATTTAGTATTGAACTATTTTTAGAAGTGAGAGAACAGCCCATGTTCCAAACCCTCCCTGGCCTCTTGCCCAAACCAGAGGCTTACTAATCTGATTGACCATTTCAGAAAAGATGGTAAAAGATTGATGTACAACACCTTCCAGAGTACATTTGCATTTTAACAGAAGGTGTCAATGCCCCTGTCTCCAGGGGTAATGCATACTGGAATTCCCAGGTGCCCTGGCTGTTGGCTCATGAGGGCTCTTCCTTGCCCGTCTGAAGACATCACACAAGCTTTCACCCCATCATGGGCAGGGACAACCGCAGTACTACTGCGCCCATCAGAGTGTTCAGGCCATGGAATAATGAGAATAGCCTCCCCTTCCCTTAAGAGATGACTGTCAGGCATCTCAGAGAAACAAAAAGGGTCAAGAGCACAGGATCCAGAATCAGAAAGATCTGGTAATGGTTATTACTGTTGTTGCTGCTGTTGTTACTACCAGCATTATTTTTAGTACTTTTAGTATTCAGGATTTTCCTGGGCTATCCCAGTGCCTATATACAAGATACCATGAGGTCTCACCACCACCCCCACAAAAGCTGACCCTGAGTTCTGGGCATACCAATCAGAGATAGTCATTAGCTCGAATATCTGTAGTGAAGACAGGCTGAGGTCTCCATAAGCACTCAACTAACTACCCATACCCCTTGCATTCCCCATGGCGCCATCCCACAAGCCACAGCTAATACTTATGGGGCTATTTATCACATGCCACACACTATGCTGAGATGTCTACACACATGACTTCATCTAATCTTCACGACAACCCTATGGAGTGCAGTATATTATACCTCCGTTTCCAGAGGAGGAAACTGAGAAGCAGAGAGGATAATCTTGCCTCAGGTCACAAAGCCAACAAGGAGACGAACTTTTCTGACTCATTTTATCCTCCTTTCCTTCAACTTTCTACAAAGATGAGTCCTGTTTTGTTTTCAATTTCTGTCTTTAAATCCCTGCCTTGATATTAGACCGCATCCCATCAGAAAATGAATCCCTGACATTTAAGGAGAAGTCGCTCATTTAGGTACTTGGGTACCATTCTGTGTCCATGAGCGAAACTTTGCCATTATTCCTGGAATATGAAAAGTAATGAATCTATTGAGGGAATAAAAAATAATCTGAAGATAAATAAGCCAAGGTTGTCATTTTACAGATGAGAAAAATAAAGCCCATAGGTAAAATATGTCTTGCTCAAAGCGACACAGCAGGAAGAGAACTGGAACCCAGGGCACTTCTCTCCCAAGGAGTCCAGCTCACCTGCTGAGACGCTCTGAACAGCACACAACTGTTGTGACAAATGGACTCTTCCTCAAAGATAGCAGAGCACAGTGGTTGTATTAGTCATTTGTGTTATTTTCTGCACATTATAATGTTTTAATATCTTAAAAAACCTTTCTGAAAGGGGAGAGACTGCCCCTCCCAGGGAAATTCTTAGAGATAGCAGGTACTCAGCCAGGAGCTCATCTCTGACCTACGAACTAACCAATCCAGAACCATCGCTCCTCTCCCTGGCCTCAATACCTCAGAAGACAAACATCCCAGGGCCAGAACCAAGCAACCAGAGACCACTCCTACAGAAAACCAGCCAATCCTCAACTATTTGCCCCACCCTACCTTGTCTTCCCCTCGGAAATCCCAATAAAGTCTCTGGCCTAAACCTGTCACTTGCTCCTTCTCCTGCTTCTTGACCAAGAACTGGTATTCCTCCTGTGGCCCTGTGTGGTGAGCTGTGCCTCTCTTTTCTAGGGGAACTGTGAGTAATAGTCAACTTTTCTGTCAATGGCATTCACCTCTCCCTGTTGTTACTCAGTCACCTTTGTAAATTAAGACCCGGGCACAGAACAGCGGTGAAGAGCATAGGCTCTGGACTCAGACCAGACAGACTTACTCCATCACTCATGCTAGTGAGGTCTTAGCATGAGATTTCCTCAGACTGACAGGGCGGGAAAGGGCCTTCCAGGCAGAGGGAACATTAGAGGCATAATCACGGAGTAGCGTGGGGTGCTCAGAGAGGTATGACAGTAAGGTATTGCTGGAGCATAAGACCAAGGCACAGGGTTGGAGATGAGGAGGTGGAAGGGTAAGCAGGGGCCCATGATGGGCCAAGCTAAGGGCTTGCACTCTATCCTACAGGTGACGAGGAACCAGTGATGGGTTTTAAGCAGGGCAGAGACAGGATCAGATAGACCTTTTGGATAGCTCTAGTGATCTATCTCCAATTTCTCTTGCTTTCCACCTGCCTGGAATGGCCTTGAATCTCCTCTTATTCAAGTCAAATCCCAAATTAATTTCAAGGTCCTGCTCATAATTCATCACCGTTGGAAAGCCTTGTCCGGCTCTCCCGTCCCACGGCATTCTTTCCCTTTATCTGCATTCCCTCAGCACGTCTGCTCAGCTCCATCATGACTCACCAGTTACTGCCTCAAACAGTCCTCCAGACCTCCAGAGGCAAATATTTGTGAAGCCACCAGGTGACGGGTTCTTTCGGGGTAGGACCCTGTGTTCTACTTTGGGATCCCCTCCCAGTAGCCTACACCCATGACTGCTCTCTGTGGACAGCCTGAAGTGGCCTCACGGGGGACTGCGGCAGCTGTCAGCGAAGTAACAGATTGCTTAGCCTGCACACACTCCACCTGTTCAGAAAACAGGAAAATTTCCTCTGAAATCCTGCACTTCTCCAGAATGCAAGGACTCCCAGGGAAATTAGGCCACCTGATTCTCGGTTCTCCAGGGGCCTTCTTTCCACTAGCAGAAACACAAGTGCCTGCTACAAGGGCAAAGCTATTCAATTAGCTCTCATTGAAGTTCCTTCTTTCCCCACAGGTGTAAATTGGGTGCCTTGCATGTTGTTTTGAACTTGACTCAACATAAAACGATATTTATTTTCAGACTATCCCTGGCTCCAAAGAAGGAGGCGAAGACATATTCAAGGTCTGCAAAGTTTACGCCACGTGCCCCAGTCCTCTACCTGGGGGAAATCGTGCACAGGCAGGGTTTCGCTAAGCAAGTTACAGGGCAATTCCTTCTTCCCGGGCCTGCAGAGAAGAGTGCAGCAGGCAGTATCTAAGGCATTCCAAAAGTGGTTAAATATGTAGACAGCATGTGATTCCCGTGCACTGAAGTAAATTTCTCTCAGGAAAAAAAGAGTAATTGTAAAATGAGCATTACAGAAACCTGCACTTTTCAAAACAAGTTTGACCTAAGCATAATCAAATCTTCTGGCAAAACTCTTACCCAAACATGACAAGAGAAACAGACCACATGTTCTCTAGTTGCTGTTTCTAAATAACTTCAGCTACATTGATACCATTGTCCTTCAATGACTCCCCTTTCATGTACAGTATAATGCACCTCATGATCTGACCCTGCTGCCTGACTGGTTTCATCTTCTGCCACCCCCCAACATATCCCGTCTACTTCTACCAAACAGATCTCTGCATCTCCTCAAATAGGCCATATTCCATCTCATCTCTATCCCTTTTCATATGCTATTCCTTCTTAGAACATGTTTCCACACACCTCCATCTCCCTAATTTTCTGGTTAACTCCTATTCCTAAATGCAATAACCAAAATTCATTAGTGTCTCAAGGACTCCTGGCATTATACTAGGTTGTAATATAATAAATACAAGCAAGATGTGCCTTCAAACTCCAGCTTCAGGCAGCATCCTCTCCAGAAAAGACCTTCATCACTTCCTCTTCAGGGGTCAATGAGGGTTCCCTCCTCTTTAGCACTTTCCTCTATTATAGAGTGTATCATGCTCCACTATAACCAATTGTTTATTGATTGTGTCTCCTGCCAGGCTGTGAGCTCCTTGAAGTCAGAAACAGGATCTTCCAGTTCTGTCCTTACCACACCCATCCCTAAAGCCTGGCACCTACATGCACCATGTACTCAATAAATGCTTATCAAGTGAATCAAAAAATCAATAAAGGAATTGCACAAATAGACTTTGCATGGCAACAAACAGATTTGTGTCTGGGGAGATCATTATGCAGGCATGGGTTTAAACTCCCAGCTACATTTTACCAGTTATAGTTTTGAAAAGTTACTAAACCTATGTCTTCATCTATTCAATAAATAGATAGAGCCATGACAGAGCAATGAACCAAGTTGACTCAGCTCCTGCCTCATGGAACTTATATTCTAGAGGGGAAGACAAACAAAAAACAAGTCAATAGACAAGTAAAAACAATTATAAATTGTAACAAGGATTCACTATAAAGGAAAAGAGAAGATACGGAGTTAGAAAATAACAGAGAGAGGTTTTTAGTGGTCAAGCAAGACCTCTCTGAGATGATGACTAGATGCTGAAGAACTAGTCAGGAGAGAACAGGGGCAGAGAATTCCAGAGAGTGAGAAAAGTGTATAGCGTCTTCAAGACCTAAAAGAACCTTAGTGGAAATGAAGCACGGTGAAGAGAGGAAGAGTCAACAGTGGGTTGGAAAGACCTGCACAGGACAGGCCATACCTGATCTTGCATGCAGGCCACAGTAAGGAATTTGAATTTTTTCCCAAGTACAACAAGAAAAACATGGAAGGATCTCATCAGGAAAGTTACCTGATCAGATTTGGATTTAAGAAGATTACCTTTCCTCTTAAATGGAAGGCAGAAGGGGTGATATTTGGGATAAAGCACATTCCTGAATTATTCCTAATTTTTGCTAGAAATAACTTCATCATTTAACTCTCTGGTACGGGGTCAGCGAGCTTTTTCTGTAGAAAGTCAGATAGTAAATATTTTAGTCTTTGTGGTCTATATGGTCTCTGTCACAATTACTCAACTCTGCTACGATACTACAAAATGATAGAAGGAAAGCAGACAATACATAGATGAATGAGCATAGCTGTGTTACAATGAAATTTTATTTATAAAAAAGGTGGCAGGGCGTATTTGGCTCACAAGCCATAGTTTGGTGACCTCTGCTACAGAATTTTGCTAGCCTTGATAATGTTTGAGTAATTTCCATCTATTCCTATTCCGCTTAGAATTTGTATTGAGAATCACTGCTAAATTTTATCAGATGCCTCTTCAACATCTATTAATTTTATCATGCAATTTTGCTCTTTTAATTTGTGATTACATTGATAAACTTCATTTTGTTCAATTGCATTCCTGAAATAAACTCTACTTGACCTTGGTTTTCTTTTAATACACTCCTGCATTAAATTTGTTGAATTACTTTTAGAATTTTTACCCCTACACACATAATAAAATTAGCCTAAAATCTTATTTTTTAGACATTGTCCCTATCAAGTGTTTGTGCTATGGATATGCTAGCACTACAGTACTGAATATAGTATTGAATGAGTGGCTTCTGGTTAAACATCTTGAATTGGAATGTTCTCCTTCACAAAGAACAAGAGGGGAAATGACAACTAAGAAAGTTTATTACTTATTTAAAGATGGAAAGAAGATGGATGAGTGGTAACTAGTTTAGCAGAGCAGAGAAAAACTAACATCTAAATGCCTTCCATGTTTAGATTCAAAAAGAGATTCAATCCTAAATGGTTTAGGAATTGAAAGCATCATATATGTCCCAATTCAACGATGGAAGGTTAGAGGGAAAGCAAGAGAATTGGTTAAAATTGTGTTTAAGAAGTAATTAGATGGCACATGTGGTTCTGCTCATGAAAGTTTCCTCTGAAGGTCAGAAGACAATGGAACTACATCTTGAAAGTACTCAAGGAAAAAATATCAACATAGAATTCTATATGCAGAAAAAATACCATTTAAAAAAGGAGCCTTAAAAAGGAAGGAAATTATGATGTAAGCTACAACATGGATAAGCCTTGAAGACACTATACTAAGTGAAATAAACCAGTCACAAAAAGACAAATACTGTATGATTCCACATATATGAGGTGACTAGAATTGTCAAATTCTTAGAGACAGAAGGTAGAATGGTGGTTACCAGAGGCTGGAAGAAGAGGGGAATGGGGAGTTAGTGTTTAATGGGTATAGAGTTTCAGTTTGGGACTATGGAAACATTCTGGAGGTGGATACTGGTGATGGATGCACAACAATGTGAATGTACTTAATGCCACTGAATTCTACACTTAAAAATGGTTAAAATGGGGGGCTAGCCTGGTGATGCAGCAGTTAAGTTCACAGGTTCTGCTTCAGGGGCCCAGGGTTCGATGGTTCGGATCCTGGGCACAGACCTACTCACTGTTCATTAAGTCACGCTGAGGCAGTGTCCCACATAGAAGAACTATAAGGATATACAACTATGTTCTGGGGGCTTTAGGGAGAAAAAAGGAAAAAAAATTTTTTTAAAGGTTAAAATGGTAAATTTTACATTGTGTATGTTTTACCACAATAAAAAAATAATTTCCAATTTAAAAAAACAAGAAGGTGAGTCTTGAGACTTCTGTTCCTGACAAGATGTCCTAGACTCTCTCCTCCACTTCACCAAGCACAACTGTAACCTTTGGTAATAATGCAAGAGGCAACCAAAGGAGAATTCTGAAAAGTGAAAAGAGAAAGGTGAATAGGTTAGGAAACCCCAGGACTGGAGGAACAACATGGGGGCAGGGCATCTTATGTCCTCCCCACTCTCACCCAAATAAAGACGTAAGCCTGATGTTTCCTGACCTCCAACTTAGCAACAGGAGATGGCCCAGGTGGACTCATTCCTCCTCCAGATGAAATGTGAGTCTCACTGACAACACCAGGGTGAAGGCAAGGCATGGGGGATCCAGCAGAAGCCTCGCGGACAATAAACGGCTAGAGGAAGCACTCTCCTTCCCAACAGAACTAAGGCTATGCTCCTCCACCTAGAGACACTAGATGGCCAGTCTACACCAGCAAGTGGGGGTCTGCCACAATTAGTAGCCAGGCCCAGAAAGCCCCTGCAAGCTGAAGACTCCCTTGCCTTGCATTGAGACACCAGGCATCCCAGCAACAGCAGCAAGGAGGACCCCACCCTAACAGCACTACCTGTCCCCAACATGCAGGGGGAATCCTGTCACAAAAGCATCCAGCCTGGGAAACGCACTCTTTTAACCTGCCAAGCTTCAGAATCCTCTCCCCCACAGAGAGACTCCTGAGTGAACAGGCAGCACCATCACAACAGGCACCCAGCCCAGGAAGACTCTTCATCCCCACAGGCTGGAGACTCCCCTCCCCTACCTAGAGGCACCATGCATTGGCCTGCAGAAACTCTTTGTGCCCCCTTAGGCAGCACAAGCAGGGATCCGTGGGAGCCCCAGCAGCAGGAGATAGACCAACAGTCTCAACAGAACCATAAACACCCTGTAAACCAAATTGTCATTGAAACCACAGCCTACAAAAGTAAGCCAAGACCTATCTGCTGAACTTAAATAGGGTGACTGTCTGCTAAAATAAAAGATAGGCTCAAGAGTCACCTAACATAATAGCCATATTGTTCAAGATACAATAAAAAATCACATCATACCAAGAACCAGGAAAATCACAAATCGAATGAGGAAAGACAATCAACTGACACCAATACCACCATCAGATATTCGAGTTAATTGACAAAGATTTTAAAGCAGCCATCATAAAAATGCTTCAGCAGCAAGTACAACTTCTCTTAGAACAAATGAAAAAATATAGAACCTCAGCAAAAAAACAAAAGTTATAAATAAGAACCAAATGGAAATTATAGAACTGAAAAATATAATAACAGAAAATTTTAAATCTCTAGATGGGCTCAATAGTAGAGTGGAAATCACAGAAGATGGAATCACTGAATTTGATGATAGACCCATAGAATTTACCCAATCTGAACAGAGAGAAAGTATAGGAAAAAAAAAAAAGAACCTCAGGGACTTATGGGAAAATAACAAAAGACCCAACATTTGTATCATCACAATTCCAAAAGGAGAGGATAAAGAGAATGGAACTGAAAGGGTATTTGAAGATATAATGTCTGAAAACTTCCAAAATTTGGCAAAAGGCATAAACCTGTGAATTTCAGAACATGAGCATACCCCAAACAGTATAAACACAAAGAAATCCACGTCAACACACATCATAATTAAACTTCTTAAAACCAAAACTATCTTTCAGGAACAGAAAGGAAATTAGGACAATCTCAGACAAAGGTAAAGTATTCGTCACTAGCAGTCCTACCCTTAAAGAATGGCTAAAGGACGTTCTTCAAACAGAAAGGAAATTATAAAAGAAGGAATCTTGAGTATAGAAAAGGAAGAATGAAAACAGAGAGAATAGATACAGGGATGCATACAATAGACTATCTTTTGCCTCATAAGTTTTATAAATAATATTTAATGATTGAAAAAAGTTATTACACCATCTGACACCCAAGACAATGATATTTAAAAGTGGGGAAAGTAAAGGGACCTAAATTTGAAGTGGTAAAATGTTGATACCAGTAGACTGTTGTAAGTTAAAAATAAATATATATATATATATATAGTAATACTTAGATCAACTACTAAGAAAACTGTACAAAGAGATACACTCAAAAACACTATAAATAAATCAATAAGGAATCCTAAAAAATGTTCAAGTATCTCATAGGAAGACAAGAAAAGAGAAACAGAGGAACAAAAAACAGAGGAAACAAACGGAACACAAACAACAAAACAGCAGACTTAAGCTCTAATATACCAATAATTACCTTAAATATAAATGGTCTAAATATACCAATTAAAAGGCAGAGATTGGTAGAGTGAACATGACCCCTCCCCCCCCCAAAAAAACATTCACTTCAAATTCAACAGCACAGATATTTTGGAAGTAAAAAGGGTAAGGAAAGATATAACATGAAAACATTAATTTAAAAAAATACATGAACAAACTCTGTAACAGTAGAAAATATTATCGTTCCTTTTTTCTCTTTGACTTTCTATTTCCAGTCCACAGTCCTAAAAGAATTTTACCTTAATATACTTGAATGGTAAATCTTTTATTGATTACTTGTATCAGTCAGGATAGCTACGCAATGCTTCACTAACAAGTCCAAAATCTCAGTGGCTTCACATAGCAAAGTTTACTTCTCACTTAAGCATCATATCCAATGCAAATGAGATCAAGTAAAAAACACAAACAACACATAAACAGTAAAAGAATTCAGTAAGAGGCAGCAATAAAAATTAAAAACAAAAATAAACAGCTTTCACTTATCTAATAACAAGATATAATGAAAGAAATGATCTCTTTTATACAGGAGTATTTATAGAGAAAACAAATGATTGAATGAATAGAAGGTGAGTAGAGTCTCATTTCTGATCAAGATATAGAAATCGGGACACAATTTGTCCTCCCTCTTTAAACAATCAAAAAACTGGACAAAATATAGGAAAAAATGATTTTCAAAACATTGAACATCAAGCAACAAAGATGTTGCTATGATTGTTCCAGCTTACTGTCCAAAGAGAGTTTCCAGCCTATAGCATGAAAAAAAATGGAACCAAGCAGAAGCTAACAGTATTCCTGAATTAAAGAATAAGAATTGAGAGTATAGGGAGATTAAGTTGCCTAAAGTTCACAAAACAGGACAGAGAGGAGAGAAGGAGAAAGAGAGGGAAAGAGAGCAAGGGCACACTCTGGAGCTTTGCAAAGGGTCCCACTTAAGTAGCAGCTGAATGCTGATCAGCACAACCCAAGGCAGAAGAAAGAATTGCTCAAAGGGATTAGAGGGAAAAACACCTGGGGATCACACAAGGAGAGGTATAGTTCCTATTTCCATCAGTCAGAGTGAAAAACCAAATAACTCACAGAGCATCAGTAGGAAAAATGTGCCCCTGGATAAACATTGCTCTGGTCATGCCTAACAAAAATTAAAAGCAAGACACTTATATACTGTAGGAACACAAAAATATCCAGCACACAGAAAGGTAAAATCACAAGATCTGGCATCAAATCAAAAATTACCAGGCATTCAAAGAGGAAGAAAAATGTGACCCATAATGAGCAGAAGCAATAAATCAAAACCAGCCAAGAAATGACACAGATGACAGAATTAGTAGACAAAGACATTAAAACAGTTATTATATGTCATGTGTTCAGGAAGCTACAAGAAAGATTGAGCCTGTTAACTAGAGATATGGAAGACATTTTTTTAAAAAACATACCAAACTTCTACAAATAAAAACTACGATCTCTGAGATGAAAAATACAGAGGATGGGAATAAGAGTAGATTACACATTGCAGGAAAAAATTAGTGAACATGAAGACATATGATAGAAATTTTTCAAAATAAAACACAAAGAGAAAAAAGGACAATTCTAAGTGACCTAATTTGTGTATAATTGGAGTCCCTAAAGGAAATGGGGGATAGGGACGCAAAAATATTTGAAGAAATAAAGGATGAACATTTTCTAAATTAATGAAAACTATAAATTCAAAGATCAAAGAAACTCTATGAACTACAAGAAACTTGAAAAAAATTATACCAAGACTTATCAAAATCAAACTGTTTAAAACCAATAACAAGAAAATCTGAAAAGACAAATTACAGAAACAATCATAAGAATGACAGCAGACTTTCAATCAGAAACAATGAAAACTGAAAGATCATGGAGCAACATCTATAAAGTCTCGAAAGTAAAATTATCTTTAAACCTAGAATTCTATACCAAGAGAAAATATCTTTCAATAATGAACATGAAATAATAACTTTTTCATATACATAAAAGCTGAAATAATTCATGAACAGCAGACCTGCACTGCAAGAACTATTCAAGGAAGCCATTCAGACACAAGGAAAAAGAAATGAGATAGAAATCTAGATCCACACAAAGTAAGGAAAAGCACCAGAAATGGTAAATATGATGTAAATATAAAATAATATTTTCTTACTTTTTTAATCACTTAAAATATAAATGACATTTCAGAGCAAAAATAATAACAATGTATTATGGAATTTATAACAAATACAGTAGTAAGATGTACAACAATAATAGCCTAAATGCCAGGTGACCTGAAACGGAAGTATACTGCCTTACGGTTCTTATACGATCCATGAAGTGGTATACTATTACTTGAAAGTAGATTGTGATAAGTTAAAGATGGATATTATAAACCCTAAACAACCACTGAAATAAAACAAAGAATTATAGCTCAAAAGCCAATAAATGGAAGAGAATAAAGTTATAAAATAAATACTCAATCCAAATGAAGGCAGAAAAAGAGGAAAAATGGAACAAAGAACAGGCAGCAAGATGGTAGATTTTAACCCACCATATCCTCAATCATAGAATCAGCTTGAAAGGGTTCCCACTGACCAAACTGGAGAAAATTTGAGCATTAAAATAAAGATATTAATGCACTATAACCCACTGAAAAAAATATAGAAAACCTTGAGTCCATATAAATATAGGTAAATAAGTGAATAAACTGAAAGTTTGATAAGGAATGAAATATTTACTTAGTTTCAAAGTATCCCTCCCTGAAAATACTTATTAATTACAAGGGAAGAAGAGTAACTCTAGAATGAGGAAGTCTAGAAGTTACCCTGGGACTGCATCTTCTTACATATGCTTTATCACTTATTTTATGCATCCCTTCTTAATTGTCTTCAAGAATGGAGCAGTTTTAGTAATATAACAGGGACACAGCAGAGTGTAGTCCTTTGGTTTCCAAGTTTTTATAAAATAGAACTGTTTCAAACTAAAATCTTACTTAAAAATCTAGGGTTTAACAAGTAAAAAACAGTATTTTTTCAGAGACAAGTATTGCAAAACGTAAATTTTTAACATTTTCCTATTATAAAGTTAATCAATAGATATAATGAAGATGTTTTAATGAACTAAAAATTGAAACAGGAAGACTGTAGTCTAAGGTGTAAAATTTCATGTGCTGCCTTGACATCTTTGAGGCTCACAGAGCCCCAAATGGCTTAAGTTCCCCTGTGCTCACCACATATGTCCCTCATCCAGTGGAAAGGCTCCCCACCTGGCTAGTTTCCTTATCAGCAGGACCAGCCACACTCCACCTGATCCTCAACATAACAGCTTTCACTTCCCTGCCAGGTTGCAAAATTATTCAAACAAGCCAATCACATCCTCTCGCAGGAACTAGGGGTCACCTTATCCTCTTGTTACTACAAAGCTTGTCTCGCACTGCCCCTACTTATTCAGTCTGCTCCCAAGTGCAACCGAATGAGATATTGCTTCTTATTTTAAAAGAAAAAAAAACCAGATTAGTCAAAAAGTTGTGAAAATAAAACCTGTGAAAACAGTAGAATAAACACAGGCAATTTTATTTATAAACTTGGAATTGGAAATACTTTGTAAACAAGAGATAAGACCTAGAAGCAACAAAAAAGGAATGATAAATTGTCTACATAGAAGTATAAAATTTCTTTACAGAAAAAAATGCATAAAGTCAAAAGTCAAAATACATGGGAAAAATATGTGCAATATGAATGCAAAAACTAATGTCTTAGTTTAAAAAGACCTTATATAGGGGCTGGCCTGGTAGTATAGTGGTTAAGTTCACACACTCCACTTTGGAGCCCCAGGGTATGTGGGTTCGTATCCCGAGTGCAGATGTGCACCATTCATTAAGCTATGCTGTGGTGACATCCCATATATAAAGTAGAGGAAGATTGGCACAGATGTCAGCTCAATGACAATCTTCCTCAAGCAAAAAGAGGAGGACTGGCAACAGTTGTTAGCTCAGGGCCAATCTTTCTCACCAAAAAAAGGAAGAAAAAGACCTTATATAAATCAATTTTTAAAAAAGAATGCAATAGAAAATAGTCAAAGACTATTAACAGGTAGTTCATAGGAAAACTAATACAAAGGTCCTATATACATATGAAAATATGCTCAATTTCTTAAACTTAAAGAAATATAAACCAAAATAATGAGATACCATATTTCACTTATCTGGCATAAATTAAAAAGCCATGATACCCAGTGTTGACAATAGTGCATGGAAACAGAAACTTAATAAAATTTCTGTTAAAACTTCCACTGTTGGTGGAAAAATGTAAATTTACATAATATTTTTGGACAGCAATTTGGCTATGTCCATCAAATTTCTAAATACACATATACTTTAACCTAACCATTCCATTGTTAGAAATTTTTCTACGGACATGTATATTCAAAAACATATACCAAAGTACAGATATATCTTGACAACTATTTGTAATAATAAAATCAGAAAACAATCAAAGCCTAACAGGAACCAGTTAATATACTCTGGTACATCAGAATACCATGGTACAATGGAATGCTATACAGTCAATAAAAATAAAGAGGTTGGTCTATATGTGCTTAAGGGGAAAAGCTCCCATATATATTACATTTTAAAAGCTATGTAGATAGCGGTGTGCATAGTATGATCCCATTTGTGTAAATTAAAATTATATATATATTTAAAGGTATGTATACATATAAACACATGTACATACACACATGTACATTCACCATATATATACTCTATACATATAGGTGTATGCATAAACCTTTTTTCTGGAAATATATACAAAGGGAAGAGATGAAAAGAGAGGAGATATTTTACTTTTCATTGTATAACTTTATGTGAAGTTAACGTATTAGTTGTATGAAAATAGATATATACATGGAGTTTAAGTGAGATTAACATATGTAAGTTACTTGGCACAAAGTAGAAACACACAATAAATGTTAATTTTATTCTCCCTTAACACTGAGAGCTAATAATTCTTCTCTAGGACCCAACAACACTCGTTTTAATTTAAGCTCCTAACTTTGGTTCTTTAAGTTGATAAAGAATAACTCAGGATCTTAAAATGGAAAATTCCTAGAGAGAAGAAAAGACAATTAGATCATCCTCCTAACTTCTTAAAAAAAATAAATAGAAATAATTTATTTAAATTTCAAACTTTTAAACATTTAAATTTTTTCCTTCTAAATCCTAAATACTGGCATTGTTGATGTGATTTTTGTTTCTAATTGGCTTCCCCCACCCCCAGATTGCCTTGATACAAGAAAGAAAATTCATGGGAAATCTTTTGATTATTAAAAATAGAAATTTTCACTCAGAAGGGTTCATATTTTGCTGATTTTTCTACATTCGTGCTGTTCACTCCTCAAAAGAGAAGTAAGCTTTGAGGCATAAGCAGCAGCAGCTAATGTTGTTAAATAAATAAACAAACACACACCATCTTATCTAAGGAACTACTATAGTACTGCAGTACCGCACTTAGATTCAAATGGTCCAGGCCTACCTGGGCTTTCAGCAGTACTCATTGCCTGAACCAGCCCTCCTCCTAATACTGGAGCATCCAGTGCCGGGTCTGGGCCAAATTCCAAGACAGAACCCCACCTCCAACTGCTCTTATCATTTTTTAATTGCATATGTCTGTAGTTCCTTACTGCCTGCCACTTAGTATTCTTGCTTGTTGCTAAACAGCTGCCATGTTGTTTCCCTAGAGATACGCTCCTGAATATCCTTACCTATTTCATGGGGCTGCTGTAAAGCTTAATTAATTAATGTTTCCTGAATGCCTTGAGGTTTTCAGATGAAAAGTGCTAGGGTGAAGTGTACCGTCTTATTAAATCTCCAGTTTTATCCGGAAGATTGAAGGATCTCGCCTGAGCTTGACTCCTAATGGAGGACGTTCCAGTCTCCTGTGCCTTGTTCAGGGTCCTTAGATCATGGTGAAATTTTGCTGTAGCCATCCCTTCAACCCAGCCTTCTGAGAAGTGACAGGATATTCAAAATATCCCACAGGGCTACAGGCCAAGACTACATTCTTCTCCTTTATCCAGGCTGAGTGTGATTAAGAGAGGATGAATTTTCTCTTAGTAAACCACAAAATAACTCTATCAGTTTCCAGAATGGACTTAAAGACTTTTTTTCTGCAAAGGATATGAAAAACATGAAGGATTTCACATGAGCAAAAGAGATGAAGTGGCATTTCAAAGAATAAGAAATCCAAAAGGCCAAAAATCATACAAAAAGTTATCTAACATCACTAGTAAACAGCGAAATGCAAATTAAAATAACATTAAAATATTATTTCTCACCTGTCCTATTGGCCAAAACCTTACCATTCTGAGTATCGGCAAGGATGTCGAGCCAAGAGAAATCTTATAAACTGTTGGTGGGCATATAAATTGGCACAACCATTTGAGAAGCAATCTAATAAAGTTGAACATGTGACCACCCTATAAATTCCACTTCTTGGTAAAGAAACTCTTGCTCATGTGCATAGGAAAAAGTTCAAAATATTATTGATAGTAGCCTCATTTTTAATTGCAAAAAAAAATGGGAAAAAATATAAATGTTCAGCAACAGTGTACTAAAAAACAAGTCACAGGGGGCCAGCTCAGTGGCATAGTGGTTAAGTTTGCGTGCTCCACTTCGGTGGCCTGGGGTTCGCAGGTTCGAACCTACACCACTCATCAAGCCATGCTGTGGCAACCCACACACAAAATGGAGGAAGACTGGCACAGATGTTAGCTCAGGAACAATCTTCCTCAAGCAAAAAGAGGAAGATTGACAACAGATGTTAGCTCAGGGCTAATCCTCCTCACCAAAAAAAAAAAAAAAAAAAAAAAGTCATGATATAATCAAATAAGGAAATACTCAATAGAGTGAAGATAAATGAACTGCAGTTATAGTATCAACGTGGATAAATTTTAAAAACACAATGTTGAGTGAAAAAAGGCAGTAGCTGCTGATCCCTAATGATGATACCATCTACATGAATGTAAAAACACGAAAAACAACACCATGTTGTTTATGTGTACATAAACATATAAACATGTGTACATATATTTATGAAATAAAGCTCTAAGAAAATGCATAGGAATGATAAACTCCAAATTCAGGAAAGGGAGTGGTAGAGGGTATCCGAGATTTAGGAAAAGCACACGGAGGGTTTCAACTTCATCACAGATAGACAGCGGTTAATTATGTCACTCTTTGTGCATTTTTATCTTTACACATTTCACTATATACGTGAAATGTTTCTTAATAAAACATGTTCATTATTAACCTTTACATGTTTGTATGACCGAAGTATTTCATAATAGTTTAACATTTAAGAAATGACACTAGAAGAATCCTAAGAGGCAGAATATGGAGAGTTGGAAGGAAAGGACTTGAGGAAGAAAACTAAGCTGGAAGTTTACCACAAGTCCACACCTATGTGACGTCTGTAGGGATGCATGGGGGCTGTGCGCAGCCCTGCTTTAATATTGCCTAAGTCAGCTTCTAAATTATGCTGGGAGAGCACGCTTCCGTGAAACCTATTACTGTACAGCAGATGTTACAGTTACTTTAGAATTATGTTTGGAAATTTTATTGTTTATTTTTTTAAAAACAACACTAATTTTCCCCAAGCCCTAGAGCAGTGATTTACAAACCTTTTATATATAACATATGTATATATAATTTTATATATATAATGTGTCTATATATAACGTATGTATATAATAACATAATGATATGTCATATATAAAAGGCCATATAAAACGTCATGTAGAATTTAAATATACAAACTGATAAAAGTACATTTTATCTGGGTAAAGTTCGAGTGGGAGCCTGTACTCCCATGGTTCTTCCCCTTCTCTATAGCAGTATCCAAGCACCTCCGCAGAGTCCTGGGACTTAATAGGACACAAGTGGAATCCCATTGTTCTAAAATAGCACTCTCTGAAGCATGTTTTTCAGAAACACCGGTACTGAGAAATGTTCTATATTAGTGGGATTTCGTGGTCATATATGTTCAAGACATGTTACAAACTCTGACCCTCTTCTTGGAAGTTCACAATGCATATGAAAGGCTCTGAGAAGCCCTACAACAACAAAAAAACCTGCTTAACTTTGTTTAACCCAGCATTTCTTAAGCTTAGGTGACCACAGAACACACTTCCTCCCAAAATACCTATTATTACCCCGTGGAACGCTAAGCACTCTTTTAGAAACACCTGCTTGAGACCACAAAACAAATGTTTCTTTCCAAAAAGACAGTCAATATTTGGTTCATTTTCAATATAATAAACTTACAGTTTCTAATAATGTCTACATTGCCCAAATCCTTATTTTTTCAAATGCATTTCTCTAATATGGTCTCTATTACTTTCCATTGAAAACCTACACATTGTGACGTCTCCAGCTTTGTTCTTTCTCAAGATTGCTTCGGCTACTGGGGGTTTTTGTGGTTCCATGTTAATTTTAGGATGGGTGGATAACATTAGCGACCTCAATAGTCCAAGCACTCCAGTCTCTTGAGAATTTGTGTTTCAGTTCCAATTCTGTCATCTACTAGTTCTATGTCTTTGGCAAAGACATGTAATGGGTCTCATTTATAACACTCGGAAGCTGGTGGAAACATTAATATGTACTATTTGGGGGTACCTACTTGGCGCCAGGCACTGAGCAAAGGCATTTCACATGTTTATCTCTAATCCTCACAAAAGGCTCCAAGATAGGAAACGAAGAAACTGAAGCTCAGAAAGGTTTAGTAAATTGCCTGATATGACACAGCTAGTAAGTAACAAAATAAGTTTCAAATTTAGAATTGGTCTCTGCATGCACAGGGAATCATGTGGTACAAAAACTCCTTATCATATAAAGGATAATCACTCTTCCTTCTGGGAGGTCCTATATCCTCTTTCTCTAAAGCATTTAGGTAGTTAAGACATCCCCTCTGTCCATCTCTCTAAAATGGAATTTATTAGTGCTCGCCAAATATTTATGTGCTCCTTTATATTCCCAGATGCTCTTCTAGTTAACTTGACTGTGTTTCAGCCAGTAAGATGTGGATAGAAGTGACGTAAGCCACTTCCATACTTGGCCTCTGAAAACAAAATAATAATCAACATGGTATAGTGCTTTACAGTTTCCAATGAACAGGCTTTCATACATAAATTATTTCATCTGACCTTCACGACATATAAGAACTAGAGTTATTATCATCAGAAACATGATTACAGATAAAGAACCTTAGTCAAACAACCAGACTGGATAATTTGGTTATTCTGTAGGTAAGAGGACCCCTCTGAAGGCAATGTGTCTTTCCTTTCTATGTCCCAGCACACAGCCAGTGGCTAAAGCCATCCAGTGTCTATTTGTTGAACGAAGTAACGAACATTTGTGTATAAACAGGGTTCAAACTGGACACAAATAGGCAATTCTTGTAAATAATAGCAGTAGCTCAGAAATAATTTAAAAGGTTAGCAATTATATCCCTTTTTCATAGCTAAACCACATTTTACAATTTTTCTTCTCCGTAATTGTTCTTCAGTTTACAACCAATGTCAACTTTAATAATTTTACATAGCAAGACATAATTTCTCTCTTTCTCTTCTGATCCCACCCCATTCTCTTTTTTCCACTCAGTGACAACTTCGCATAGATAGTGAACCAGTCCCACACTCCCACCCTACACTTGGCAAATCTGAACCAATACCTTTTATGGCCCCCTTATCCTGGGATGGTTTCTCTTCTTGGATTCATGTGGACATTTCAGAATGTTAAGGAAACTTAATTGGGTTCAGTCCTGGATCTCATCATTATAGTAGTAAGCTGCTCAATTCTCTTGCTTATTCTCCGAACAGACTTTTTTTTTCACTTCCACTGGAATTTAGAGAAAAAATGGCTTCCACTGGATCAGCCAGCCTTAGTATGACAACAGAAATGAAAACGAACGGTGAAGAAAAAAAATCAAAAGCTTTGTTTTGAGATATAATTTAGTGTCTGGCAGGAATAATTCAAGAAAATTGTGTCCACTTCCTGATCACATAACTAAACAAACAATGAGGGGGGAAGTCCTGCTGAGAGACATTTTCACATTAAAAGGTGCTAAAAATGGGCTAGATCTCCTCACAGCACTGTTGGAGGCCTCCGTTCAATTTTTAGTCATTTCCTCTCTGTCCCCAGGCTAGTAGCAACCGGCGAGGCAGAGAGAAAAGAGGAGACTGCACCTCTGTGCTGATCCACTGAGCAATTCAAGGAACGATTGGAAAGCGAAGGGAATCTTGTCCCTTCCAGCCATTTTCAGATGGTCGTAGGCAGGGAAGCTGGGGGTCGGGGGCGGGGAGGGGGGGAGGATAGAAAAGATTAGAAATCTTCTTAGGACTCTTCTTAGGTAGAGATCCAAAATAAGTCAAAATTACATTCAGCGGTTCTGCCTCAGAGGATCTATACAGACTAGGCCTTCACTGATGACTAGATGCTACAAAAAAGATGGATATTGAATATGTTTAGACATCCAGCATTAGACATAGCCTCTCCTACAAATTTATCTATGCTGTCTTTTTGAGTCTTATGAATAAATATTTGACAAACATGCAAATGTCAGAGTCCATGGTTAATAGCCTTCTGTGAGTATTTATTAAGGCAGAACTTCCACTGGAAATATCATGTCCTCTGCATTAATAGTGTTCATGCAAGAATCGATACAACAAATAGGTTGAGTGACTGCTTCAGACCAGGCACTATACCAGACTTAGACATATAAAGGTGGAGGAGACTTGCCTTTTGGGTTCATAGTCTAGGGCAGGGTTTCCCAACCACAACACTATTGACATTTAGGGCAGAATAATTCTTTGCTGTGGGCCTATTCTATGCATTGTAGGATATCAGCAGCTTAGCAGTTCAGCAGCATCCCTGGCCTCTACCCATTAGACACCAGTAGCACTCTGCTTCAGTTGTGCTATCAAAATCTTGTGACAATCAAAAATGTCTCCAGACATTACCAAATGTCCCCTGGAGAGGGGTGGGCAAAATTTCACAGGCAGTTGAAAACCACTGGTCTAAATGGAGAGACAAGGTTTTGAGAGCAAATAATCACAATGCAATGAGAAGGGCTGGAGTTTGTAGAAAGTACTAGGGGAGCTTAGAAGAGAGCAGCTAGAGAACTTGGAGTGGAGGAGGAGGAGGATGAATGCCTCTATTTGTGTTAAGCGCCCTCCAATGACCAAGTATGTAAAAAAGCAGACAATAATAGTAATAGACAATAGAAAACATTTATTGAGCACTTTCTATGTGTCACACACTGTTCTAAGCATTTTGCAGACATTAACTCATTTAATTCTCAGAACAGCCCTAAGAGATAGATTCTATGATTATCCTCATTTTAAGATAAAGTGACAGGCATAGAGAGGTTAAGTAACTTGTCCAGGTCACGGAGCCAGTAAATGGTGGAGCTGAGATTCAAAACCCAGGCAGTATATCTCAATAAAGCTGCTAAAAAAAAAAAAAAAAAAGGCAGTCTGGCTTCAGCAAACATATTTTTAAACAATAAAGGTAAGAGGTCAAAGACTTGAACACACAAAAAGGATAAGCACTGCCATAGAGAGAAGACAGAGGAAAAAGAAAGCACGTTGATTATAAACATCAAACTTGCTAAGAGACTAATTATTTCCACCACAAAAAAGAAATGATAATTATGTGATGTGATAGAGGGGCTACCTAATGCTACAGTGGCAATCATGCTACAATATATAAATGGATCAAGCCAACACGTTGTACACCTTAAACTTACACAGTGTTATATGTCAAATATATTTCAATTAAAAAGAAAAAAGTAAGAAAACACGAGGCAAAAAAGAAAGGTGTCAAAAAGAGGCAATGCTTAACTACTTTGGGGAATTGTATGTTAGAGACAACAGGACTAGAAGGAAATCAGGCAGGGGTGACAATTTGCATGCATATTTGCACTTGTAAGGTTTGTAGATATAATACAGTTGGAACAGCATATTTAACCTGAAAACCAAAATAATTCTACTTGGTTCAGCCCAATTTTCTATACTTCTCTAGATAGGGTACCCACAAGGTACATGGCAGTGTACTAATGAGTATATGAAGCTTTAGGATAAATACAGCTTATTTTGGAGTATTCATTTTTTTGAAGGTTTAATATTTTACAAAAATAGAAGAGGTATATTGTAAATTTTACGTTAGTTGGTAAGATAAACTCAAAGCTTTCAGGAAATTTCAAGCTAGCAATGTCACTGTAGGCTGCACCCCCAGGCCTCAGGGGCTATGCAGGAACTCTTTCTCCATTTAGGACCCTTGATAGAAGGAAATTGAGAATCCCATCCTAGAGTATGGTAAGCATTTTTTGATGGTTAGTTGTGTTTCTTAGAAACTGGAAGTTAAAAGCAGTGTATCATTGTCATATTTTTTGGTTTAAAACCAAGCCAGCCCAGATGGACTGTGCCATCAACAACAGGCTTAGGGTAAAGTTATGTGGCGGTTTCTGTGGCCAGTTTATGGTGCCAACTTGATAGAGTATCCACCTACCTCAACCTGGAGCTGGCTGCTTGGGATGAGCATTCTAGGAAGAAATTAGAACCAGATCCTGAGCAAAGACTCCTCCATTAGATCATTGCCTTAATTAAGAAGCTCAAGATCCAGCCATGCCTGCTGTCAACTCTCATCTCAGGCCTTTATATTTGTCCTTCTCTCTGCCTCAGAAACTCTCTCCCCAGGTAGCCTTCTGACTTTCTGTCACCTCCTTCAGGTCACTATACCAAGGCCACTTTCTCAGCGAGTCCTTCCCTGACCACTCTACTGAAATTAGAAATTCCCCCCTTGCGCATAATCTTTGTCCATAAATACCTACTACCATCTAACAGGCCACACGTTGTATTTATTAATTTTTTTTATTGCCTATCTTCCACCACTAGAACGTTAGCTCCATGAGGGTATAATTTTTGTCTGCTTTGTCCCCTACTGATATTCTCTAGCACCTAAAAAATTTGTGAATATTTGTGGAATGAATCAATTATGTCACTTAAACCTCACAAAGATTACATCTCTTAATGCTGCTCCTAGGTGTGCATCCTGCCATCAGTGTTGTGTCGATAATGACGATAAATAACCTTAGTCCAAAGTGTCTTGGTCAGCTCAGGCTGCTATTACAAAATCCCACAAACTGGGTGGCTTAAATAACAGAAATGTATTTCTCAGAGTTCTAGAGGCTAGAGGTCAGAGTGTCAGCAGGGTCGGATTCTGGTGAGAGCCCTCTTCTGGGTTGCAGACAGTCTTCTTGCTGGGTCCTCAAGTGGCAGAGAGAGGATTGGCTCTCTTCTCCTTATAAGGATACTAATCCCATCATGAGGGCTGCACCCTCATGACCTAATTACCTCTCAAAGGCCCTACCTCCTAATACCATCCTGTTGGAGGTTAGGGTTTCAACCCATGAATTTAGGGGCACAAACATGCATAAACCAAGTATTTGATCACACATGTTGGTTCCCTTTCTAAAATCAGTACTATCGCCCATTTACTAGATGAGGAAATTGAGGCTCAGAAACGTAAATAACTTGCTCAACGTCACAGAACTAGGCATTAAACCCAGGTCTGTCTGGCTCCAAATTATGTGCTTATAAACTCAATGAGTATTTTGTTGATAAAAATAATTATTAATAGTACTATTGTTATCATCACACTTTTCATTTGGAAAATAATGATTTCCCACCCATTAACTCGTTGTAAACTCACAACAGCCCCTCGAGGGAGTAAGCAAAGGTATCATGCCCTCTACCCCTTACAAATGGGAAAACTGAGAGTCTGAGAGATTAAATGACTCGTCCAAGATCACATACCAGAAAAGGGAGAGAGAGGGGGCCCTCCAAAAGCTCACTCCTACTGTCAACAGCTTTGGCCGAAATCATCCATTTGTATACTAGAATGAAATGGCTCCAAGTCTATCAATCCTGTACAAAGTCAGGCTAAGTTAATGGGAGTTTTCATACATATTAATTTCTTCTATTACAATATAAATATTTACATCTGAGCTGCTGATTCAGTCTCAGAAAATCTTAAGTGACCAGACAGTTTCATATTTCAGTAAACAGGTCCCGGGCCAGAACTCAGCCCCAACACAATGCCTCATTGAACGTGGCGGTGATGCGCTCCAGCACCACCAGCGGGTGGCAGCAGTGAGAAAAAGACCAATCTCTTCAAAGTTGGACTCAGTCACTCCTTCTGGAGCAGTTTCTGAGAGTAGTCACAGAATATTCTATACAAGCCAAGCTCTAATGGTGATAGGGCAAACATTTGCTACATGAGTAAAGCCCTAAAGGATTTTTAAACACATTAGAGAAGGCAGACACTAAGAGAGACTGAGGTTGGATTTATTGCTAATGCAGGCCTGTGGGGACTTGGATATTGTTCTTAGATATCGTCATTTGGAAGGCTACTTGGGGGAAGATGCATTATTCAAGTCTCAAACTGTAAATTAGGAATACACACCACACACCACACCACACTACATTTTGACTGCCTGTTTACCTGTGTTCTCTGGTCGCCCCAGCCCCACCTCACTAATATGTAAGTCCCTTGAAGGCAGCAACTGGGCTATGTTTCTCTTTGTATCTCAAGTACCTAGCACAATACCAACTATATATATGATACATATTTGTCAAATTAAATTAAACAAACAAGATTTCATCATGATGTTTGTGTAGATGTCTAAGCTCTTGCTACCAGCTGACTGTGAACTTCCATATAAACACAGATTACTCTTTATTTTGTATTCCCAGTGCCTAGCACTGTGCCTGGTCCATTGTACACTTGCAAAAAATTTTTGCAGTGAATGTTTGGATGGATAGATGGATGGGTGGATGTTATAAGATTTAGGATTTCTTACCACAATTCTTCTCCTTAATGGTTTGCAACATTTTAAAAATATATAGCATACTTAGCACCCAGATCTTGGTTTCTAATACCACTCTTCAGTAAAAGGAACCAGAGATTCTTGGAGAAATCTTCTAAGCTGATTTAGGGTTAGGGCAGGCAATAGACAAGATGAGTCTGGAACATCTTATAGTGTATGAAAGCAAAGAAGTGTTCAAAGAAAATGATAGAGGTTTGTCAAAGGAACATAGGAGCCAACTGAACAAGCTCCCGACAGCCAAAGCTGGAACAATTTAAGCAATACAATAAATAAAGTAGCATTGGATTATAACCCAAAGTATAAAATAAATATTCATGAGTCCATACCAAGATAAATGACTGAATAAATAAAATATAAAATAGACATATATTCCATGCTTAAGAATTCTAAATAATTTATAAGATTTCTGCCCTCAAGGTAGTGAAGCATAACTCCCCACACTTTAAGTGTGGGCTGGGCATAGTGACTTCCTTCCGAAAAATATAGCATGGAAAGGGGGGGAGGAGAGAGTAACTTTATAGTGGAGAAACATGACAAACATTCCATCAGTCAGGTGATCAAGGTTAACATCAATAGTGATGTCACATTGATAGTATGTACCCTTGATAGGATGTGATGAGAACGGCACTTTACTTCTGTGGTCTTCCTCCCAAAATTCCATAACCCCATTCTAACCATGAGAAAAACACCAGACAAATTAAAGAATATTCTAAGAAATACCTGACCAGTGCTCCTTAAAATTGCCAAGGTCATCAAAAACAAGGAACTTGTCACAGCCAAGAGGACAAATAAATGTAATTTGGTTTTCTGGATGGGATCTGGAACAGAAAAAGGACATCAGGAAAAAAACAAGAACATCTGAATAAGTTATGGACTTTATTTGAAAAATGTGCCCATATTGCTTCATTAACTGTGACAAATGTACCGTACTAATGTAGGATGTTAATAATAGAGGAAATTGGGTGTGGTGTGTATGGGAACTTTCTGTACTGCCTTCACAACTAAAACTATTCTGAAATTAGAGGTTTATTTTGTAAAAAGAATAGGAAAAAAGACAGCACACTTACAATGATATCCTGGTGCTTCCTCACAGGAGGTTTTGGTGAATTCAATCTCCAAAAAATGAGTACTAAGGACTTCATTTCTCCAACAATGCTTCTAAAATAAAGTCCTCTTATCAGAGCAATTATTTGGCCACTACTGCTGACTATGTTGATCATTTCTAAGTTCTCAAATAATTTTCTGTTTCTTTTCTCTACAGTCAGCTATCTTATCCCACCATAAGGTATGATTTGTATGGCCTCTTCTATAAAGTTACTTCTCTATGATTGATGTGGCTACTAAAATTCTTTCCGCTTTGGATTTTTTTTTTTTTTTCTACAGCCAAGGAAGCCCTCCTAGTAACTACTCTGGCCACTGCTGGTCTACGTGATCTTTCCCTTCTCTTCCCAGTCACTGCCTCGCTCTTCCCTTCAAGCTCCACAATCACTGCTTGACTCTGAATACGCCCTGAGAAACCAAAATAATCGCTGAGCCTGGGGGTTGGCCAGTCACAGGAAGGAGGGCTGGACAGGTGCAGAAACCCAGCTGCTAGGCCTACCTCAGACTTGGCCTTTTCTTTCAATGATCTGAGTCATTTCCTCTGGCCCCTTTTTATCCAATTGAGATGAAAATTTGCCTTTCTATTTGAGCCTCAGTGCTCCTTTGGTGTCTAAAGTCTACCTTTATCCTTTTGGATTTGTCACTGATTCTGAAGGGAAAGATAAAGTTAAGCTCGTGGAGCCTGCCTAAGGCCTCAAACCACTCAGCATGGCAGGAGGCCACAGTAAAACCCTTTCTCCTTCTTCTCCTTGAGGTTAGCCTGTCCATCAACAGTTACCCTTCATTTGTAGAGATGGTAGTGTGAACACCTTCTCAAACCCTTGTACAGAAAAGCAGCCCCTCAGAAATCTAGATATTTGCAAGCACCATCAAAGAGTAGAATTAATTGAATGAAATCAGATATCAATGAATAATATTTGAATGTATTCTTCAAACAACACTCATTAACATGCAAAGCCCATTTGTTTCATGACCAGCCATTTCTCAAATTGAGAACTCCTGTTTTATTTCACTTTACGTGCAAGTCTAAATTAGATTGTAAACAAGGACCTGTGAGGAAACAGAATCAAACACAACTTTCATAATTATTAGAAGTGTTCACTCTCATTAACAAGGGGTAATTGTTTCTGTTTTGTAAATTGATCTGAGATGAAAAGAGTTAGTTAATAATTTATACTGTACTATGGAAAGGGGGCTGTGAAAAGGCTCTACGGAAGGATTTGAATTAAACAGCCTTTCACCCTTTTAATATCTCACAAGAGATTCTTCTGCACTGCTTCATTTAATTTAGTGGACACCGCAGTGTGGCCCATTGATTGTGGACAAAACTTCTGAAGGGCCTGGTGTGCACCCCTGTTAAAACGTGGGAAGAGAGTAAAGTTGGATGTGAATTAATTTGATTCTGTACATAATTCTTTTTCAATGGGATTCTGTGTCCCATTGCAAAGGCATGAAAAAAGGAGACACTGAGTTTGATTGCTCAATATTCATCTACATTTTCCTCTCTATGGGCACAATATGCTTGGCTTAATTAACTTTTCTCAAAGGTGAAGCAGTGCGCACCATCTGCTGTGAGACAATCACATTTGTATGCCTCTCAGAATAATCCCTTTACTACTGAAAACAGCTATCATATAGTCGCCAAAACCAAAACTTTCAAACATTTTTGGCCTGGGAGAGAAAGACCAAATCCATTCTGGTCCAGAGGCACAGTGCTGGGAGACGCTATTGAGCAGAGGCAAAGGTTGTTTTTGTTACAGCCCAACTCCTTGCTCACGAGTGATTCTGAGTTTGCCTTGTCTTCCCTACACCATCAAATTAAAAATTCTACATGCTTCATTTAAAGCCCAGCTCAAGAAACAACTGCACAGCAGGAGCATCCTCCTTTTCTCCTACCTCTTAATTTCAAACCAACAGAAGAATAGGAAAGTGCACCGTGAAGAGAATTATCAAGTCACTCAAAATCTCAACGCAAAATATTGAGGCAAAGTTTAGCCATTTAATTTTTTAATCAAGCCTCAAGGACCACACAGTGTTATCAAGGGCCTGCTGAACTTGCTCGAAAGCTGGGTCATTATTTGATCTTTGTGGCTGGTAATCTGATTATCTCATTGTGGAGGTAAACTTCAGACCCAATCTTGTTAGCAGCTGGCGAAGCTGGATTACTACAGCTACTGAACTGGAAAATGAACTGAGCAGTCCAGCTTCGGCCTTGCTCTCTTTGAGCCCACAGTGGGCTACTTCAGGGGATATACTTTTGTGTCTGAATCAGCACTTTATTCTAGAATCTCACACTGCAGTGTAAACATATTCGCTAATGACAATGTCGATCCAGGACTCTAATACACAAGCGCGCTCTCACATCGGCACACCTATATTCCAGTGCATCCTTCCACATACACATCCCAGCTCCAAAGACTCCAACGCAGGTAACGCTCCATTCAGAAAAGTATATGGCCCAAGATATTTAATTTGGAAATTAATGAGCAGCATTCTTTGCTTTGAGATTCACACTCAACAGAGTTGCTAAAATATGCAAATACTCACAAGAGTTGTGTGGTCCCCTCTTAAGACACTCACAGTTTTGCTTGTGGTCTCACTGAGGCATTGACTGCTTTTACAGTGAATGCCCAGCCCCGTCAAAGCCCAGAAAGTCTTGAAACATAGCTTGAAAGAGTTCAAAGGATCTGAAAGACAAAAAAGGACTAAGCTGGGATTTTTATGTACACTGAAAAGAAGAATAAAATATAAGTTCCTTAATGCAGGCTGTTATGGCAATGTTACCCATATCAAAGCATTGGAGTGCTGCGGAAGAGGGCTGAAAATTTTCTTGCACACCATATGCAAAAGAGAAATAGGAACAATTTAGACCGGCGGTGATTTTGTGACATGAAACATTGAATGCTCTTTTTTGACACACTATTGAGTGAACAAGGAATTCAAAGAGTTTGAACTCGAACAAGTTTTCTGCCTCAATAAGCCGTAATCAGCCCCAAAGAACTGACTACTCCTCAGAGTAGTGGTCTGCTCTCAAGGCTGCCCATGCTGGGTTTTGCGGGCTATTCTAACGTGCATCAAAGCAAGGGCTCTTGTGTTGGCTTTCCTCTTATCAATTCCGCTAAAATCTCAAGTCTTTGGTGCAATTTCTGAAACCAGAAAGCCGATCGGCGGCATTCCCAAATATCAACATCTCCCACAATCATCACAGAACCACGTTAGTATACGGAGCAAGTTAGACAGCCAGGCAACTGAAAAAGAAGGCATCTTTGCTGGGTGTGTGATATCATGGACATTATTTAGTAGCACGTACAATGGTCCTTGATTTATTTCCAAAGTCTAATGAATGAAGCAATCTTGCTCTATGATTCAAGTAGAAGCAACAAAGTGGATTTTACAAGACATGGCTTGCTCGAAAAGAATAGCCCATTTTTTTTTTTTTTGGCTTGGAAAAGAATAGCCAGATTTAAAATGCACTTTTGCATTTTAATTTATTTTAATTATTTTCAGAAAATTTAATTTTCTCTCCCAACATTGAAAATTTAAATTTAACCAGAAAATGTGCAGAAATTCTTCATGTTGATATTTACTACAAAAATCTGCTATTTGTATATTATGATTGTTTTTCAGCATCTAATAATTAAATTCCAGTAGCATGGTACAGAAGCACGGGCATATATCATCAATTATCAGTACTCCTTTCTGACAGTCTTTTAAAATACATTTTTCAGCACGTTAAATGATAACTGAGTTTATTACTACCAAACTATTATAATCACACTGTAACAAACCATGCTGATGAAACTATAGGCAAGTTAATATCTGAAATATTTCTAAACAAACTTGCTGTTTTATACAACTGATTGTGCCTATCAGTTTAAAAGCAGTAACCAATTTCTAGAATAATAAAACATGTCAATTTCTTAGCCCATCACAGACTGTGGCTACAGGATCAGTTTTAGCAGTGCAATCTAACAAATTTTAAGCAGGGAAATTAAAAGGGAAAAGAAAATCACAGTTTTCAATGAGAATTTCAGCCAAGGTATAAATGCGCAAATCAAACCTAGAACTCCCCCATATTTGCTATAGTAAGCTCTTCGCACACATTGCTAGGAAAAATGGCGTTCTTCTCACTTTCAAACAAAAAAGAGCACGTTTTCTGTTCAGATTGTTGAGCAAGCCCAAAATTACAGAGTATGGTTTTCCAAGAATGATGGGGGAGGGAGGATAAATTCTTATGTCTAAATTTAGATCTGAATTTGCAAGGAACACCTTTTAATTAAGCATGACATTTGACAGAATCAAGTTTGAAGTTACCTGCACACCTTCGCACCTATGTAAATTCTCAGTGCAACTTAACATACAGCATCTTACGTGCACAGCAGTCTATCTGTGATAGACATATCTGTGAAAGAAGAATTTGTTTTTAAAGAATGTGGATATGGTTTATTTTCCTAATTGTCTTTCTTTTTACCTGTTTATAAAATACTCTAAATTTTTCTATGTTAGCATATAGGTACATTATAAATTTTTCTATATCCTTTTGACTATATCTTGTAGAGACTTTGTTACCAAATGTTACAATACAACTTATCTACCCACTTTTAGAAGAGATAAAGTAAATAAAAGTGACAAGACATATTCATGTGAAATTTTAGAAGTTATCAAAATGTGATGCTCCACTTATAAAAATTTTTGAATATGTAATTTAACATTATAAATGTAAGATAATTTAATACAAAGATTGTTTTTCTATTTATTATCAATATCTTGGTAAGAGGATATGCATTTAAAATGAAGAAACATATAGAGGAAACTAAGAATATAGCTTCCATTTGCTAAGCTTTGGTAACATAATTCAAGATTCCAAAGATAAAGCGTTTAAAAACAAGTTTATCAAACCTTAAATTATAAAATAGCCTGGGAAAAGGAAGCTTTATATTATAAAATAGCCTGGGCAAAGCGACTTAAGAGTAGAAAATGGATAAAGCTGATTTTTCTTAATTTAAGGAAACACACCTTTCCATTTTTAGATCAATATAATACTTCTCCACCATTTCTTTGCCTGTGTACAAAGTAAAATAAATTTAATTAACAGAATTTAATCCAAATAAATGTCACTCTTCAAGTATCACCTTAGGAGGTCACCTTCATTCCAACAATGATGTCATTGCTCAGAGCGTATTGTGGAACCACTTTTTGAGAAATGCTTTAGAGTTGGTTTACAAATACCCAAGAAAACTGAGATTACTGCTGCTTAATAGTCAAGAAGTCAAATCTTTTATTTTAAAGAACCAAAATCGTGTTACCTACCTTGAATACCTTTTCAAATTATTCACCAAATTTGGCCCTGAATGACTCTTGCATGTTTCCAAAAAGCCAAATCCTCTTGCAGAGAACGATGATGTACCACATTAAGGATTTCATAGTAATCTTCCCAGTTACTAACAGCAATTCCCAAACAGGAGTGATGAAATTGTTTGAATGATGGTAATTAACTTCATTGGAATATGTATATAAACATGAAGATGATGGCTTCAACAAGGGTCACATTTCATTATGGGCACCTCTTCTCATGAATTCATGAGTATTTAGGGAGCTGATGTTTTCTAAGATGCTTAGCACCATATACACTCAGTAAATGGTTGCTATTATTATTATTATATTGTATAATAAAGGATAGTTTCGGCAATGGTGACTATGAGCTCCCTATTGGATTGAAAAGGACAAATAATAATGAACAGACCTGAGCACACTGTCCATATGTGAATAGTTTCTGGGGCTTTTTATTACAATTATTTTTAAAAAGGAGCTAACTTTTCTCTTTGGCTGGAGGCATTGCTCCTACTGGCTCACTGGTTAGTCTGTTGATTGTAGTTGCCATTCCCATATTTCTGTCATATCACTTAAAGCTTTCCTTCAGTAAATATTTCTTGGGTTTCTTTGATACCCCTAGTTTGTGGTCTTTAAATTCTGTTTGCTATGTAGCTTGAGTCACTTATTTGAAGACCATGCCACCAGGTCCTATTTTATTGCTTTTGACAAAAGCCACCACAGCACAAATACAAGAGATGATGGCAGGTAGAATGCAATTCAGAGAAGTTAGTGAGAAGATGCTGTGGTGCTCCACCCATGTCCCCTCTTCAGGGCTGACTTATTCATACTGCAGCTACCGAGGGGATTCAACACTGGGGTAAGGACCCCAGTAAACAATGCTAACACACTGTTAGGATAACTCCTGGAAGTTTGGAAAATCAATGGTCCACACTAAGTAAACTAGAAATTATAGAATTACTATAATATTGGAAATAAGGAATTAAAAAGATCATAGAAGGAGATATGCTAGAATAGATATACTACTTAAATCCAGAAAACCCATCAGCCAACTATGCTCATGAAAGGGCCCAGGGTACACATCATTTACCAAAGTTATTGATATGGAACATGCTAGGGAAGGAGATACCAGCATCATTGAGAAGTTCAGTTTTGTACAACGTAGGCCAGATTGATGGCAGGAGATACTGTCATAGAACAAGGATTCCAGAAAGGTGAAGTAAAAGAAGTCAAGTGGTAACACTTAACCAAAGTAAAGTGGGCCCAATTATTGTGATGAATGGCAAGACTGGAGTGGCAACCAGGCACCTCCACTCCCTGAGAGATATGGAGATGGTTACTGGAACACAGAGTTCATAGGGGCAAAGAAAGTGGGCGAGCAATAGAGTATTACTTAAGTTATGCAATTTTTTTTAAAAATCAAGGATAGATGATTGGGAAGCTAAGGGCAGTTACCCTGCTAAAGTCACAATTTCTTACCTAGACCTGAGCCAGTTCTCAAATCCAGAACCTATTGACTGAAGGAGAGGCCAGGTGCCTATGAGAACAGACCCTGCAACACTGCAACAAATGTATTCAATAGTAATTCTCCTAGTCCTTCCCCAATGAATGTATGGCTATCTACTTGGGTAACTATGCATTGGAGAAAGGGGAATACTCAGACCTTTTGAGGATTGTTGGACACAGGGTCTGAAATGACATTGATATCCAGGGACCCAAAGCACCATCATGGCTTCCCTTTTAGAGTGGGAACATAAGGGGGGCAAGATAATCAATGGAGCTGTAGCCAAGCTCTAGCTCATGTTGAGTCCACTCAATCCTCTAGGTACTTTGACCCAGCTGGTGATCATTGCCTGGTCCCCAAATACACAATTGGACCAGACATATTTTGTATCTGGCAGAACTCTCCTCATATTGGTTCTTTGACCTGTGGGGTAAGAGCTATTATAAGGCAGAAAGCCTCACAAAAGCATCAGAAACTGCCTCCCACTCCCAGCCAAGACAGTAAATCAAAAACAATATCATATCCTGGGGAGAACAGCAAGATTAGTACCACACCAAAGGTTTAGAGCATGTAAGGGTGATGGTCCATTTAAGGTATGCCCAATTATTTCACCCATCTAGCCCCTACAAAAACCAAATGGAACATGGTGGATGAGAGTGAAGTGAACTGCAAACATAACCAACAGTAGCCACAATTGCAGCTGCTGTGCCACATGTGGTATCTTTGCTAGCAAAGATAAACACAGCTTCAGGCACTTGCTATGAGGCCATTGATCTGGTGAATGTATCCCTTTCTATTCCTATAAAAGAAAGATCAGAAGAAGTTCGCATTCACATGGGACTGACAACAATATGCATTTACAGTCTTGCCCTAGGGCTATGTTAACTGTCACTCCCCATGTAATAATATAGTCCAAAGGGACTGGATTGTCTAGACCAGTAGTTCTCAACCAGCGGAAATTTTGCTCCAAAGGGAATATTTGGTAATGTCTGAAGACATTTTTGCTTGTCGTGGCTGGGGGATGTAGGGAGTGGAACTACTGGCTTCTCGTGGGTAGAGGCTAGAGACTCTGCTAAACATTCTAAAATAAACAAGACAGTCCTCTCACAAGAGAACATAGATCCCAAGGAATCTGGAGCAAAGATATGCCTTCTGCAGTCAAGAACTATACACCATTTGAAAAGCATCTCCTATCATGCTATAGGACCCTGATAGGGACACCAAGTGACTGTGCAACCAAAGCCTCCCATCATGAGCTGGTTTATGTCAGATCTACAAAGTTATTAGGTTGAGAAGGCACAGCAACAATCCGAAGTAAGACAGAAGTCATACATTCAGGATTGGGCATGAGCAGGGCCAGAGGACACAAGAAAGCTGCATGTAAGTGAGCCATACCCTCCCTGTTGTCCACCATCATTGCACTGAAATCTCTCACTCAGTTCTCAATTATGGCTGTATTGGGGCTGGGGGGTCACTTATTACTAGCTGATGGAGGGGAAGATGTCAGGTTTGGTTCATAGATGGGTAATCTCAATATGTGGGTGAAAGCCAAAAATGGGCTGCTGCACTACAAGCCCACTCAGGAGTAATCATGAAAGAGAGCAATGAGGTAAAATCCTCCCAATGGAAAGAGCTCCAGCAAGTGTATTTTGTCACCCACTTCATGTGAAAAGAGTGGTAGCCCAAGATAAGAACGTACGCAGATCCATGGGGAGTAGAGAAAAACCTGGCTGGTTTTTCAAGGGCCTGGAAAGGGGAAAAGGATTGAAGGATAGGGAACAAGGAAGACTGAAAAAAAAAGGCATATGGATGGACACATGAGAGTGGGCACAAAGTGTAATCTTTGTATTACATGTTAACTGTCACAAGAGAGCATTTACCATAGAAGAGGTACAAAATAACCAAAGAGACAGTCTGACTTAGCCAGTTGATATCATCCAACCTCTCTGTCATTTCCCACACCAGTGCTAGCATAGTTCATTAATGAAGTAGCCATGGCAGCAGAGATGGAGGATATGCATGAGCCCAATAGCATGGGCTTCCACTTATTAAGGTGACCTAGTTACTGACACTGCTGAATGTCCAACCTGGCAGCACTGAGACCAATGCTATGCTCCCAATATGGCACTATCACTTGAGATCAAATATTCCCCTGATGGCAAGATAACTAGCTGAGAAATCTTACACGCTTGAAGGAATAGAGATTCATCCTACATGGGATCAACCTGTAATCAGGATATGGGGTTACCTTTCCTGCTCCCGTGTCCTAAGCCAGCACTACTATCCAAGGACTTAGAAAGTGCTTGATTTATTAACATGAGATCCCACAAAACATTGCATCAAACCAGGGGATCTACTTTACAACAAAGCTGTATAAGGCAGTGGTCACATAACCGTGGGATCCACTGGACCTATCATATTCCACAGTATCCAGAAACGCTGGTCTTTTAGAGCAGTGTAAATGGTTTTTTAAAGATGCAACTGAAGAGATTCCACTTCCACTGAAGATTTAGAAAGTTGGAAAGAGCATCACTACTATTCAAATAAAAAGAAAATCCAGATAAAGTACAAAATCATAACTTTTCTTGAACCTACCATAGAGCTAAAATCATAGGGGACCCAAGTAGCCTGAAATATAAGGAAAGACAGGCCTTTCTGAGGAATCAAAAACACAAATGCTGGCTCACTTATGGCAGAGCACAAGAGGAGAGACTCAAGGCCTGATACAAGAATGTAAGAAGAATTTAACTAAAATTTTTAACAAATTATTAGACAGAGTGTATACTAGTACGAGTATGTAGAATCCCTGCTCACTGCAGAAACAGAGAGTTTACACAGGTTCTTCTTCTCTGACCTCTGTTATGTGCACAAAACTGATTAAGGGCAGCACAGAAGCCAGAGAAAGCCTTCTTCAGTGGTGTAGTCTGGGAGGATAGGAACAGCTGCCAATGCAAGAAAGGCACAAAGCCATGTGCCTTTCTCTACAGAACAAAACCTTTACAGTTGCTGGGGTAAAGGCAGCAAACCCTGGCACCCCTACGGCACATGTGCAGACCACTGTGGCCATGGGAAGGATTAAAAAACAAAACCCTCTGCCTTTGCAGGAGGGATAGGAAACTGTCCTGGACTCAGACCTTTAGAGATATCCTATCAAGAAACTCTCTTCTGCACAAGATCTGACACAGAACAAAGCAGAGTTTAGCTGCAATGGAAAAAAAGGAGCAAGATCACAGAGGAAGCTTCACTTCCAAGACTCAGGGATACAGGGCCTGCCTAAGACTAGGGACAAATCAGGACACTAGTGAATTTCCCAACTCCCACCACCAGGCTAGCAAGCCCCAAGTAACAAGCAAAAACAATATATCACCACTACAGGAGGGACATGAACACGGAGAGAGACCACCTATGAGGCACAGGTGCACAGGAAAAGCCTGTGTGAGCATGAACATTAACAAACACCCTTCAGTAACTCAGATCCCAACCTAAAGATAAAGTAATCCTAGAAGAATTTTGAACCCAGTGGTGCACTGAAGGTAACCATAGTAATAACCAAATCTAAACCCAACTCAGTTTCTGATTATATTAACTCAACTCCCCCCCACCACATACATACACTAATGACTTACCATTAAGAGAAGTATGCCAATTTCCAGGGATAAATACTATTTACCTCAGTCTCTGCTGTTCTACCCATGATGTCCAACATTCAGTCAAAAATTATAAAACATACTAAAAACAAATGGGGGGAAAAACACACCGACAGGAAACAAAGCAATAACAGAACCAGTCCCAGATGTTAGAACTATCAGACTATGATTAAAATGGGAAAAGCTTTAATGGAAAAGGTGGACAACGTGCATATGGCAAATTTCAGCAGAGAGTTGGAAAATATAAGAAAGAGAAAAATGGAAATGTTAGAAATATAAAAACCTGGTATTAGAGACGAAATATGCCTTCTACATGCTTATCAGTGGAATCAACACGCCTAAGGAAAGAACAAGTGAACTTGAAGATAAGTCAATAGAAATTGCCCAAACATCAAGAGGGAAAACAATGAATAAAGCAGAACAGAGCATCCAAGAGTTGTGGGACAATATCAAATGATCTAACATATCAGAAAAAGAGGAATAGAACTAACTAGAGAAATATTTGAAAAGATGATGGCCAGGAATTTTCCTAAAATAATGAAAGATAGCAAACCACAGATCAAAGATACTCAGAAAACCCCAAAAAGGATGAACACTAAAAACAAGAAACAGAAAAAGAACAAACTGCCCCCTCACACATTCACACACAAACAGACGTACACTTCTAGGAGCATTATATTCAATCTGCTAAAAACCAAAGATAAAGAGAAAATTTGGAAAGTGAGAGAAAGCTAGAGAAAAAAGACATACACTGAGGGAAAAAGATACGAATTATAGGAGACTATTTATTACAAACTATACAATCTAGAAGACAATAAAGTGACATCTTTAAAACGGTGAAAAGGAAAAAAAAACCTATCTCCTCAGAACCCTATACTCAATGAAAATATCTTTCTAACAAAAGCCAAGAGAACTCATTACCCGCAGATCTGCACTATAAGAAATGTTTTTTAAAAGTTCTTCAGTAATAAGAAGTATATTAGAAAGAAACTTGAACCTGCACAATGAAATTAAATCTCCAGAAATTAGTAAAATAAAGATAAGTTTAAATGATATTTTTCTCATTTTAATAGCCCTAAAAGATGATTAACTGTCTAAATTAAAAACAGGAGTAATGAATTGAGGGTTTATAGTGCAGTATATGTAAAAGTATAACATATGACAATGATAGCATAGAAGATTGGAAGTAAAGAGGGACACATTGGGAGTATGCTGTTGTGAGGTTCTTATGCAGTATGTGAAGCAGTATAATATTATTTGAAGGTAGACTGTGAATATTTTAACATGTATATTGTAAACACTAGGACCACAACTAAGAAAATCTTTAAAAGAAGTGTAATAAGCCAAATAATGGCAATAAAGTGAAATTTTTAAAAATACTAATCCAAAAGCAGAAGGAAAAGAAAGTAAAAGAGGGGCAAAGAATAATGGAACAAACAAAAAACCACCAGCAAAACGGTAGATATAATTCCAACCATATTAATTATTATATCAAATGTAAATGATACAAATATACCATTTAAAAAACAGAGATTGTCATATAGGATAAAAAAGCAAGACCCAATTGTATGCTGTCTACAAGAAACTCACTTAAAACCCAAAGATGTAAATAGGTTAAAAGTAAAGGATGGAACTACACGTATCTTGCAAAACAATAATTAAAAGTAGGCTGGATTGATTCTACTAAGATGAGACAAAGTAAAATGCAAAACAAGGGATATTACCAGGAATAAACAGGGACATTATATAATAATAAAAGGGTCAATTCAATAAGAAGACAAAATAATTCTAAATTTTTACGTACCTAACAACCAAGCTTTAAAATACATAAAGCAAAAACTGATGGACCTAAAAGGACAAATAGACACATACTTAATTATAGGGAGTGACTTCAATGCTACTGACTTCAATAGTAAGTAATAGAACAAAAGACAGAAACTCAGCAAGGAGACAGGAGACCTAAACAATACTATTGACCAACTTGACATAATTGACACCCAACACCAGCAGAGTACACATCCTTTTAAGAGCACATAGATCACTCAGCAAGAAATATTCCAGGCTATAACTCAAGCCTCAAAAAATTTAAAATAATTGAAATGATATGAAGTATGTTCTCTGGCAATGACAGAATTAAACTACAAATCAAAACCAGAAATATTATTTGAAAAATTCCCTCAGATATTTGGGAATTAAACAATGCTCTTCTAAATAAATAAATTTGAAAATAGAAAAAAAAAACAATGAAACAAAAAGCTAGTTCTTTGAAAAGATCAATAAATTAATAAACTTCCAGCCAGACTGATTAAGAAAAAACGAGCAAAGATGCAAATTATCAATATCAAAAATGAAAGAAGGGATATCACTATAGATCATACAGTCAGAATAGGATAATAAGTGAATATTACAAACAACCTTATGGCCATATAGTTGACAAAACACATGAAATGGACAAATTCCTTAAAAGACACAAACTATCAAAGCTTTTTCAAGAAAAAATAGCTAATTTGAATTTTCCTATATCTACTAAAGAAAATGAATTTGTAGTTAAAAACTTTCTACAAAGAACATTACAGATCCAGGTGAATTTACTGGCAAAGTCTCAAACTTTTAAGGAAGAAAATAGTATCAAAAATGTCAATTCTACACAAACTCTTATAAAAAATAGAAAAGAAATGAGCACTTCCTGATTCATTTTACAAGCTAGCCCATTACCCTGATACCCAAACCAGACAAAGACATTATAACAAACCATTATCTTTCATGAACATAGATACAAAAGTCCTCACAAAATATTAGCAAATCAAATCCAGCAATATATTTGTAAGATTAATATAGCATGACCAAATAGTTTATTCCAGGAATTCAAGGTTGTTTAACATTTGAAAAATCAATGTAATTCACCATAGCAAAAGACTAAACAAAAAACTGTTATGATCATCTCAATAGATGCAGAAAAAAACATTTGATAAAATTCAACATCCATTCACCATAAAACCCCTCAGCAAACTAGAAATAGAAGAGAATTTCCTTATTATAATAAATGGCATCTACAAAAAACCTATAGGTAACATTATACACAATGGTTAAAGACTAAATGCTTGCCCCTGAGATCAGAAACAAGGCAGAGATACCTGCTCTCACCAGTTCTACTTAACATTCAAATGAAGGACATAGCCAGTGAGAGAATGCAAGAAAAAAAAAAAAGCCATACCAATTAGAAAGGAAGAAATAAAAAACACACTATCTCTTTCTGCAGATGATATGATTGTTTATTTAAGGAGAAAATTCTGAATAATCTTCAAAGAAGCTAGTACGACTAATGGCTCAGTTTAGCAAGAGCACAGGACAATATATACTAGCAATAAGCAATTGGAAATTGAATTTTTTAAAAATACCATTTACGATATCACCAAAAACATGAAATACTTGGCAATAAATGTAACAAAATATATATAAGATCTGTATAATGCTGAAAATTACAAAACATGGATGAAAGAAATCAAAGACCTAAATAAGTACAGATATACATATTTAACAACTGGAAGATTCAATATTCTTAACATGTCAATTCCTACCAAATAGATTTATAGATACGACACAACTCAAATCAAAATTCCAGCAGGATCCTTTGTAGAAATCTATAAGCTTATTCTAAAATGTATGTGAAGAATCAAAGGAACTGAATAGAGACATATAGGTCCAGCTCCTCAATTTGGGACAACTCTCAACAACCATCTGGTTTCAGAGCTCCCTATAAGATGAGCTGAGACCTCAGTTACAACTGCACTGTGGGGCAACTTCTCCTTCTGCCCAATCTTGCCTTCCTCACTTCCTTACAGAGGTGTCTACTGAGATCAAACCCAATGGACCTTCTTGTGTATACAAGTCTCCACCTCAGAGTCAGTTTCCAGGAAATCCAATATAATTCAGTAGGTATGAATGAGCTTCTAGAAATGAAACTGTTGAATATTTAAGGAGTGATTTGATTAAAACAAAATCAGACTAACGTGACACAGAAAATGTGTCATGTCAATTTAGGAACATTATCTACTAGTTTAGCTCTGATTCCTGAAGAAGCTAGTAAAAAAAAAAATATATATATATATATATATATATATATGCACTACACGATTACATTTATAAAAATTCTTGAAATGATAAATCTATAGAAATGGAGAACAGATTAGTGGTTGTTAGGGATTAAAGAGAGGACAGGAATGGGAGGGAAGTAGATGTGGCTGTAAAAGGGCAACATGAGAGATTCTTGTGGTGATGGAAATGTTTAGCATCTTGACTATATCAAAGTCCACATCCTGGTTGTGATAATGTACTATAGTTTTGCAAGATGTTACCATTGAGGGAAACTAGGCAGAAGGAATATGAGAGCTCTTTGTATTATTTCTTACAGCTGCATGGGAAACTACAATTATCTCAAAATAAAAAGTTTAATTAAAAAAGGAAAAGAAAAAGTATGTACATTAAGGACAGCTTTTCAAAAATTGAGCTCGAGGGAGGTTATTCCAGCATAGTTCCAATACACAGGCTAAAGTAAAAGATAATATGAAAGATCAGACCTTTGGCAAACGAAAGTTTATTAGTTTCACTAGGAAGCTCATGAAACCTTCCTTCAGTCATAGAAGTAGGTATGCTCTGAAAAAATTTTAGAAGGGCTTTAAGAATCTAAGAAAAGTAACAATAACTATTTGGAGTAATCTAGTGTACACATTTTGAATTTTCTTATACCAACTGAAAAAAATCTATAACCACTATATCTACCTTATAAATGTTAAAGAAAAAAAAAGTTTCATTTTTTTAAAATTATTTTATTGGAGTCATATTGGCTTATAACATTGTGTGATTTCAGGTATACATTATTATATATAAGTCTCTGTATAGACTACATCATACTCACCCCCAATAGTCTAGTTTTTATCCATCACCATACATTTGTGCCCTTTTACCCCTTTCACCCTCCCCCTTCCTCTTCCCCTCTGGCAACCACTAATCTGTTCTCTTTATCCATGTGTTTGTTTATTTTTCACGTATGAGTGAAATCATAGGGTGTTTGTCTTTCTCTGTCTGGCTTATTTTGCTTAGCATAATACCCTCAAGGTCTACCCATGTTGTCACAAACAGCATGACTTTGTCTTTTTTATGGCTGAGTAGCATTCCATTGTATATATATACCACATCTTCTTTATCCATTCATCCGTTGATGGGCACTTGGGTTGTTTCCATGTCTTGATTATTGTGAATAATGCTGTGATGAGCATGGGGGTGCATATATCTCTTTGAATTGTTGATTTCATGTTCTTTGGATAAATACCCAGTGGTGGGATAGCCGGACCATATGGTATTTCTATTTTTAATTAAAAAAAAAAAAAGCAGTTTCTTGAAATCAGTGCCTGCTTCTCAAAAGACCTCTAAACCAACAGAAATGGAATTAAACTGACGCTGACCACAAGGTCCAAACTCAATCCTTAGACTTCTGAGAGTGGGCATAGCATAATTTTAAAAGATGGCTATGAAGTGTGAGGGAAAGAAAGAGACAAACAGAGAAGAGATATAGAGACAGAAAAGACAGAGACAGACACAGAGATATCTAGTTGAAAAGAATTTAAATTTTACTCAGTTCAAAATTTCCTGTACATTGACTGAAAAAAGGACCATTTAATATTGTTTTTTAGAACAGTTCCTAATGTTTTGTAAATTACAGAAAATTTATGCCACTAATTTGTTTTAGAAGAATTTTTATTTTTTATTTATTTATTTAATTATTTTTAAGATTTTATTTATTTATTTTTTCCCCCCAAAGCCCCAGTAGATAGTTGTATGTCATAGCTGCACATCCTTCTAGTTGCTGTATGTGGGATGCGGCCTCAGCATGGCTGGAGAAGCAGTGCGTCGGTGCGCGCCCGGGATCCGAACCCAGACCGCCAGCAGCGGAGCGCGCGCACTTAACCACTAAGCCATGGGGCCAGGCCTAGAAGAATTTTTAAATAATTGGTTCAAGCAGTATCAAAAACTATTAACTTTTTATATAATAAAATGTAATGGATCATGTAGGTTAGAATACATCCATACGATGGAATATTCTGTGACAGTTAAGAATAATGAGTTGACTTTCTGTGAATTGAAAGGATCTCTAATATATTTTAAATGAAAATAGCAAGGCAAAGGAAAGAGCAATGTGCATGGCATATGTAAAAGTAAAAAATAAATAATACATATACTTAGAGCATACCTCTGGAAGAATATACAAGAAACGGATTAACAGTAGACGCTTCCTAACGGTTCAGGAAGAGGTTAGGCCTGGAGCAGAGGTGGTAGCGAGATATGATTTTCACTGTGTACCTTCTTGGGTCTTCAACTTTTGTACCATGTGTACATATTACCTTGAATAAAAATTTTAAAATAAAGTTTAAAAAATATTGAACATGTGAATAAGTGGATTATATTCAACATTATCCATTTTAAATGACTACCAGTGAAGTGATATAAACAAGCACAGGTTTTACAGTGGAATCACTTTACGTGGAATGTGCCATTCACTAGTTATTGTGGCCTTGGGTGAATTATTTAATTGTTTTGTCCTCAGACCTTTGTAAAGTGGGGATTCTAACGTCCATCTTTAAGGGTTACTCAGTGGATTAAATGTAATCCATAAAAAGAGTCCTCTAGAAGGCAGGCAACAAATAGCAGCTCTTTTCCTCATCCCTACCCTTATTATCCACACTCTTGTGGCCCTGCGATGCTGATGAACTAGAAGAATTACTCTGCAGTTATGCTCTTATATGTAATAACGTTTTGAAGTTCAATAACACATGTTGAAAACCCCAATGGTGTTCCCTATTTTTTTCTACATCCCCCACATGGCTATGGCCAGCTGTGTAGCACCTCAATCTTACTTAAGTCTTCATTAAAATTCTAGAGTAGACACTTAATGACAATGTCTTAGTTTGAGTTCCATCAAAAGCAGAGCCTGAGACAAGGCCTTGGGTACAGGTGATTTCTTGAGAAGTGATTCCAGGAAGCAGGGTAAGGGAACCAGCAGATTAAGAGAAGAAAGAAGGAAAAACCAAAATAAAGCTGTATTACCAAGCTCCCTCCTTTGGGCAATGGGGACTAGATACAGTCAGGACCACTTGAGAGGCACACACAATGCCCCCCAGAACTATCCACCCAAAGGACAGGAGGCTGGAGCATTTATCCACCGCGTTCTGTCTCTCATTGGTTGAGTGTTGACCTTGGGGGCATTAATATCCCCGCACCTATGGGCTGCACTTGCATGGAGAATGAGCAGGCTCCTATGACATCAAAGAAAGCCCCGGGGAAGAGAGCAGAAAGACACACAGTGCACACACGAAGCCTGGCACTGTCAGCACAAGGTGAGTAGGAACTTGCATGAAACCGTCCACCGCAGCTGCAGCTGAACACAGAGGCGGGCTGAGGAGACATGACATGGGGCGCCAGAGGCATTTGCTACATACGTCATCCAGAAAAATTTTGGCCAAGTTACTGCTGCTAAAAGAACAAACATGCCACAATTGTCATAATTTTCTTTCTTGTCTTCCTTCTCGAATATGGCAGTAACAATTACATGTTTAAAGCTTCTGGCATTTCTCCAGTGATCCGAACGCTGGGAATGAACTTGTGCATATTTCTTTGACAGGCCTGAGGAGTGGAGCAGGCATGACATTGACTTCTGTATGTTTACTCCTTTTAACAGCTCTTACAGCTATGTGCACTTTTCTTAAAAAATGGACTGAATATTCCTATTTGAGATTGCTAATAAGTGATAAAATGATAAATTTCCCTCCACAAAATCCAAAAATTACAGAATAAATATTTTTTTAAATCCACTGCATCGCCAGAAGCAGAGGAGAGGTGCCACCTGCAGATCAAAATAAGGAGAAATTTCTGGAGAATATAAAGCCCATGAGAAAAGGCTGACAAAGAAAGCAGAGTTAGGCTTCTCTGCTATTTGACCTTGTTTTCACTGCCACAGGAACAGTGGCAAACACAGTCACCTGTGACGTGGATATTGCAAAACTACATGCAGCACTCGAATACCAAGCAATGAGACACAGAAGACTCCTAGCTTTGGTAACTTTGAAACAGGGATTATTTCTATGTTATGATGGCTATTTTTGGCAGAAAACTAACAGGTATTGAGAATTTGCAGCCACTAGAATACATATTTCAGAGAGTTATGTTAATGCATTCTACATGATCAAACCCCATGGCTCCCTCCCATCAGTCAGGACATGTCCCAGCAGAGAGTATGCCCTGAGTACTAAAAGGTTCTCATTCAAGTTGAGTTGCACTTACTTCCTGTTCCTATATTAGGTAACCCCAAATGGTTATTACAAAGTTGCTTTTGCATCTTCCTCCTCTATATCTTATCAGTAGGAGAATTCTGGAAGAACAAAGTTCAAAGATAAATCGGCAGCTTGGAGTTGGCTTTAAAGTATGTAATCAAGCATGAAGTGCTGACCCTCACATCCAGTCTCTCTGACTCAACAGAGGACCTGCAAAGATTAGAAGCACAGAGGGAGCCAGCCTAAAGAGAAAGGCATAAGCAGTAGGCAAGATAACTAATCGACAGCAAAAAAAAGGGGAGAAAAAAATATCTTTTCTTGGGTCTTCTGACCCCAAACTTTGCCCCCCCGAAGAGAGCTGTGAAAACTGATTTCTAACATTGGAATTCTAACAGGGAGACTCCTGGATTGGGTGCTGGGCAGAGAAATGGGAGAGTCTCTAGGTAAGGTAAAGGCCACAAAAATGAACAAGGAGCTCTGTACAACCATCCTAGCCAGGGAGTGTTAGGCAGAATAATGGCCTCCCAAAGATGTGCATGTCCTAATCCCCAGGACCTGTGAATATGCTACTTCACATGGAAAAAGGGAGTTTTCAGATGTGATTAAGTTAATGGTTTGGAGATGGGAAAATTATCCTGGATTTTCCAGGCGGGTCCAATGTACTCACAAGGGTGGGAGAGTCATCAGACTGAAAGTAGGGAAATTATGTGAAAGTCTACATACTGATATGGTGAAGCCTATAACCCCAGAATTATGGCAGCCAGATTTACAACTGTAAAAAGGGAGACGGGAGGATCCCTTTCTTGGAGAATCAACTAGCCTAAGAATAAAGAACTGCAGATTCTCACACTTGGGTATCCGCAGTGTAAAATCAATGTCATCAAATCAATCTCCCTCTATGGTGAAGCCACCAGGCTACAAGTCCCAGTCACATAAATCCCTAAGAATGAAGTTCCTAGTCACCCTCACTCTTTACTGAGAATGCACAACCCAAAACCAACAAATATTTGAGAAAAGTTAAGAGACTAAAACATAATAACAAAGGTGGGAGAAGACAATTTAGATGAAATATGAACAATGTAAGCAGAAGAAATTCTTTTAAAGAGTCAACATTTACTCTGAGAGTAAGAGATGTATCATCACTGAAACAAGGCCACAATAATATTTTATAAGGAACATTCAAAAATCACAAAAGAACTCTTAAAGTTAAAAATTTGACAGTAGAAATGTTTTTTAAGTCAGCAAAAGGATTTAAAGATAAAGTTGATGAAATCTCCCTGAAAGTAGAACAAAACAATAAATAATGAATAACAGTCAGGTGACTAACTAAGAGCTCAAGGAAAAATGGAGAAGAGGGTGAAAAGTAAATTATCAAAGAAATAATATAAGAAATTTTCTCAGAGCCTAAGAATATAAAACTCTATATTAAAAAGGCCCAGAATAATAAATGAGAAAAAAAATCCCAGTATATTAAATGAGAAAAGATGAACACAAAGATACACCATCATGAAATTGTCACTGTATTGGAATAGAAAACAGTCATAAAAGCTTTCACAGAGGAAATAAAGTTAAACACAAAGATTAAGATATCAAATAGTATCAGGCTTCTCAAGAATGATATTAAAAACTAGAAAGAAACGAATCAATGCTTTCAAAATTCTGTTATATTATTTCAAACTTGGAATTCTACATCCAAGCAAAATGGATGTAAGGTAAAATAAAAATATATCCATGGGAAATCTCAAAAAAATGTATCTCTTCTCTACTATTTACCAGGACACTACTAGAGAATGAACTCCATCAAAATGCAGGAGCAAGAAAGGAGAAAATACAGGATTTAGAGTATAAGGAATCCAACACAAGAGTGCAGGCTTAGAAAATAAAAATTCTAGATTAAAGCAAGAGAATGTAAGATTTCAAAAGGGATGAATGGGAGGCAGGGGGCATGACTGGATACCTATTAACGTTTTGACCATGAGGAAAATAATATTCAGAGGGGTTCTATATTTGCCTTGGGGGAAAAATTAGTGATGAAGCAAATAAAGCAAATTTAAAAATAAGGCAATTAGAAACTGCAAGAAAACCCAAGTTGAATAAGAAAGAAAATACAATCATAGTTCTTGCTTTGGCTCAATAGTGAAAATACTTACACAGTCTTAATAAGGTAAGTTACTCAGAGCCTTAGTTCTCCCATTTATAAAATGGATAAATGAGTAATAATTGCACTTATTCACTAAGATTATTGTGATAATGGAATTAATTAGTGAATGTAAGCACCTAAAAATATGCCTGGCATATATTAAGAACTCAGTAAATGTTAGCTGTACTGTTAGCTACATGTGAAGTAAATACCAAAAATTTACTTAACCAAAAATTATGATATAACTATATTGGGAGGATAGAAATAAATTCATTTTTCATGGATAATAAAGTCAATAATCCTAAAGCGTATTATTTAGAAACTTGGAGGTAAATACCAGAAAAAACAGCTAAAAGAATTGAAAGTGGGTATATTTTGGGAGTGGTGGCAGGGGAAAAATAGATACTAAAGTTTTTTTAGTATAATCCTTTTAATAGCATTTGACTATTAAAACTATTTTCAGATTTTTATTAAAAATAAAAATAATTCCAAAACAACAGAGATAAACCAGGAAAATGCTAAAACAAAAGTTGGTGTGACCATATCTGACAAATAGAATTCAAACTCAAAATTCAAAATAGGTCAAAGAGTATAACTAATTAACAAGAATATGAAACTGTTGTGAACCATTATGTACCTAACAACATAAAACTTTTAAAAATGAAAGGGTAATTTGACAAATTCTCAATTATACAGCAAGGATTTAACATACCTCTCTCAGAAACTGATAGATCAAATGGAACAAAAATAAATTTTTAAAATAGGATATTTGAATAACACATTTTTAAAAGTGTGATTTAATAGTTTTACGTGAGAAGATTTTGTACCAACAGAGAATATATTCTTTTCAAAAACTAATGAAACATTTATAAAAGTTGACCATATATTAAGGCCCCAGAGAAATTTTCATAAGATTTAAAATATAAAAGCCAAAATCTCTAACACATGAACCAAAGTTAGAAAATTAAGAAGAAAGGGAGAAAAAGGGTTATCTGACCGGCAATTTTAAAACACTCTTTTAAATAACTGTTAAACTTTAAAAGATAAAATAAAGATAGAATGTATCTGAATAAAGAAAAAAGAACGCATGCATCTGAAGGAATGAAAAGGTAAATCCAAGAAAACACTGAAAAGTTTTAAAAAAAAAGGAGAATTTGTGCTGCTAGATATTAAAATGAGCAATAACTGTACAGTAAATAAAAGTGAGCGATACTGAAACCCCAGCAATACTTTTAAGCATATAGAGTGACGGCACTTCAAATCAGGATGGAAAAGATCAATTACTCAATAAATGGTGCTGGGATCATTGGTTAGCTATTTAGAAGGAACAAAAAGTTAGTACCTACATTGTTATTAACCAAAATAAATAATTTTCAGTTATATTAGGAATTTAAATTTTAAAATGAAATCATATAAATTTTAAATGTATGTAATCTAGGAGTGATGGGAGGAGGGGAGACATTCTGGCATAAAACCAAAGGCAGCAGTATAAAAGAAAAGATGGATAGGTTTGACTACACTAAAATGTACAAGTTCTGAATTTCAAAAATACAGTAAATAAAATTAAATCAAACTACAGACCCGAAATACATATACAATAGAAAAAATGGTTAATAATCTTAATATTCTAAAAGTTCATATAAATCAAGACAAAAATGCTAAATATCCTCCAAAAAAATGACCAAAAGACCTAGAAAATAATTTACCAATGAAGAAATACAATAAATACAATAAACATCTGGGGAGAAAATCAACTTACTAGTAATTAAAGACATGAAAATTAAAACATCAATGACATGCCATTTTTTGCCTGGGAAAATGGCCCTCATACATTGCTTTTGGGAGTGAACACCCCAACAACCTTTGATACAACCTTTCTGATCAGCATTTTGGCAGGAGAGATCAAAAGTCTTAAAAATATATATGGCTTTTAATCAAGATATTCCACTTGAGGAAATTGTCATGGGGAAATAATTAAGAATGTGAAAAAAGAATTGACTATAAGGATATTCGTCACAATACTCTTTGGGAAAAACTGACAACAATCCAAATGTGCACCAATGTGAATGAGTGAAACAAATGATGATACAACTGGATTACAATGCAGCTACTCACAATGACAGGATCAAAACAGTAGTTCATATGTAAAGATATATTGGTAATGGAAACAAAAAGATTATGAAAGAATATACACCATCATTCATAATTTGTACCATCTGTTGCGTTCACATGTGTATGCCAAGTGTCTACACAGAATAGGCTCTCAATAAATGCTAAGTGCATGAACTGTAAAATATAATTGCATAAACTATATACATAATCGCACAGAAATATTAATTACAAAAATTAATTCTATAATACAAAACTTAACTATACATTTTAGTGTTGATATGTAAGATACACTTTAATAATACAAGAAAATATGTATGCCATAGACAAAAAAGCAGAAACAAATCATAAATACGGTGAATATGCATAGAAAAACAGACTGGAAGAAAAGACTAATTTCTTGGGGTGATAGAATTATCATTGATTTTATTTTTCTTCTTTCTATCTTTCTATGTTTTCCACATATTTTGACAAAGAACATTTTGTAATGGGAAAGAAAATATTTTAAACAAGTTGCATGTTCTGGAATACTATGCATTTATTTAAAACTCTATTTTAGAAGAATACTCATTAATGTGAGAAAACATTCACAGTATATTATTAAGCATAAACAATAGGAGATACTACATTCAATGTGATTCCAATTATGTGTATACACATATGCAAAGAAAAGAAAACTATAAGGTTATATTAAAATCTTGGGGTCTTTATTTCTGGGTAGTAAAATTGTTTTCATTTCTTCTTTGTAATTTTCTGTATTTTCCAAATTTTCTACAAGACAAGAATGTCTCTTTTATAATCAGGGAAAGGTCAGCAAGAAAGAGGAAGGAGAAATGTTTTTGCTCTTGAGGAATGGAAAATATATGGATGAGTCCGTCCATCAATCCTTAACAGATTCTCTTAGCTTTACAGAAATTCATTCTCAATGATAAACTTATTTTTCCCTAGAGTACATATTTTCTACAACTGTTCACGCTTATAACTCTGAACACTATTAAAAGATTAATGTATTCTTCTCATGTTGTCCTCTCATGTTGCCCACTTTCTATCTGAGCAAGAAATCTATACTTTTCCAACCTCTAAAAGATTGGGAGAACTTGCCCGAGGTGACACAACTGCGTATCGGTGGCAATAGGACTACGACACACTAGCCCTTGTCCCAGTCCAGGATCGTTCTCTCAGGAAACAAGTTTCTAAAATCCATCAAACAATTTTGAAACGTTTGTTCCTTATGTACTCTCCTTCACGTGAACAACAAGGAAATTTTGGCCACTTCTAATATGGACTCAATTCCAAACAGTCTATAAGGACTCCGGCCTTGTGGAGAGAGAAGATACATTAAGATCATTAAGCAAACATCAGCACGACCCGCAATACTGGGTACCTAAGGAATGTTGAATAACTACTTTTTATTTTTTATCCTGTTTCATTGATGGGGAGAAAGCCTGCAAGATGAATTGCAGAACCAGGAAAATCTAGCTTAAGCTATCACTCTTGGTCTCCTTATCTGTGTTTAAAGTCTCCTGGAATCTTGTAAAGCTTCCACCAGCACCAGCAGGCTGACACACTTAGGCAGTAACACCAACCACTCACACATAGCAGGAAATATACACACTTCACACATGTAGCATTCTACCGAGGCCCCTCCTCACAAAATACGAGAAACAAAATAAAACAGATTTCAACAATCTGTCAAATCCATAAATAGCATGTCATCTAATAACCCGTAATAGGTTCTAAAACACAGATCAGCCTTTCAAATGATAAATTTCCATGAACTATTAATGAAACAGCATCGCTCTCTTTTTAAAAATCCCTGAAGTCTAGCATCTGAAATCTAATCCAACTCAGAACTCTTTAAACATCAAATCCAACTTCTCATTCACAGTAAACACAACATCCAGAAAGCATCATTAGCCCAAAGTTAGTTAATGAAATGTTTGCTGCTATTTCTTCCCATCATAATAAGAAATGCTACTCAATAGGGGATGATTAAAAAGTCTATATGTTACATAAACCTCATGAATATACCTCTTTCAGTTGCTTTAAGTATCTGTCATATAAAGAAAACTAATGCTGTGCCTTGATATTCTTTTTACTTTGCCGAAAACCTCTCCCAACACGTACAAAAAAAAAGCAGTAAAATCTAATTAACTTCTTTGCAAGTTAGCGCACAATTTACATCTCAGTATGTGTATATAGGCTATTTTAATCTCCATCCAAAATAAGGAAGAACAGAGGCCTTTGAGGTCTCTCTTGCGGTGACTTCTGCTACCATATTCTTAATCAGGTTATAGAAAGAAAATTAGCAATATTCTAAAATAAAGAATTCCACTGTAAGCTTTTTAATCCATCATTAATTTCCTCTTTACTCGTAAAACAGAGTTTCATATTTTGGAATGTAAGAGTGCTGAGATAAATATCCTCTTATATTTAAGGAAAGCAGATTAACTTTTGAGGAAATCATTTCATGTTAGAAAGACAAAATAGTACATCAAGGCAAAATATACTAACTGATGGCTTTCTAAATAAAGCATGATCATTGAATAATACTAAATTGGTTGTCTTGTGCATCAAATTAATCTCTTCATTATGTGGAACCAGGCTGGCTATTTTGTGTTTCAATCCATCTTTAAGAGCAGTGTTTGATTAATCAAGTTAATGATGACAGTTTTTAGCTAGTGACAAATGATACATTTATTCAGGGCCTTTTTCAGATGATCCAAGCTACTGTGAGCAAAAGAAAAAAAAACATCAATTTGGAAGATTACATTAGTATGCCTAGTTTAAACTCTACACGTACTCTAGCAAGGGAGATCAGAAGTAAGAATTAGTTAATGAGTAAATCTCCACCATAAAAAAATAATCATCATCATCAAACATAGGGCATGCAAATTCTTCCAGATTATTTTATGTTAAGGAACATATAAAAAGCTGCATATTTGGGCTCATTTAAAGTTGGTGGATTTCAAAAACAATGTGACCAAACACTTAATTTCAATTAGGTAACATTACTAAAATCAGAACAGTTTTAGAAGACTCTTCTTGAAAGTAACTGCTCATACAGAATGAGACGGTAGCTCATTTGCCCCCTCCATTAAACTGGATAACTAGTTTGGATAGTCCAATCTACCCGTTTATAGCGAAGGCTCTAATACAGAGGTTGGCAAACTACAGCCTAGCCCAAGGGCCAAATCCAGTCTGCCACCTGTTTTCGTATATAAAATTTTATTAGACCACAGTCACCATGGTTCATTTTTGTATCATCTATTGCTGCTTTCACGCTACAATGGCAGAAGTGAGTCATTGCGACAGAGACCACATGACCTGCAAAACCTAAAATATTTGCTATCTGGCCCTTTATAGAAACTTTGCCGACTCTTGCTCTAATATACTGGTTTTCAAATTTTTAGCAATAGAATCATTTCAAACAAAATCTTACAAAAAAAATAAAACATCTGAAAGCAATGTTTTTTAGTATACATTAATTTTATAAATTCAAATGTAAAATATTTTCTTAATATGAAGTCAATCAACGAGAACAACCAGCAGTTTTGTTGAACACAAACTTCAAATTAGGAGCGATAGATGACAGTTGTAGTCATGGCAGTATCCCTGGTTTTTGTATTGCTTTGTTTTTTATATTTTGTTTTGGTTGCGGAGAATTGATTCACACACATAAGTGGTTGCAAATAGTAACAGTTTTTTTAAAACTCCCTTGCAAACTCAGGATACTCTACAATTAAAAGATGGTAGAAGTTTATTCCAAGAAACTGCACCAGTGAACCTGGCAGCCCAAGTTAACACACTGCTGATCTCCAAGGTTCTAAAATTCAGTACCTAGCACTTTTGTTATGTGTTCTTTTTATTACCATTTTAAAAACAGATTTTGATTAATGTAAAGGAATTTTTAGCTTTCCACAAGGGTTAATTATATATAAAGTACATAAAACTGCCTACCAAAAACTCCTTCCCCACTTCTGAAAAATGTTTCTCCCAAATTTCAAACAAGTGGTCTTAGTAAGAGCTTCCATGTTCCCTGATGATACCACCTTCCCAGCCACAGTGATTGACCCAAGCCAACCCAATCATGGCCCATTCCCAGAATTCTCTACCTAGGCATCAGAGGGAAGACATTGCCATTTCCTCTTTGATGTTGAAGGAGAGACCTATGAAGCCTGAATGTTGCCAGAGATGGTACTTTTCAGTCTTGTAGAATTGGATAGAAGAAAATGATGCTGATACACCAAGAAAAGTAGAGGTAAGAGATGGAAAAAGAGTCTTAGTGGCATGAAGTCTATGCTTCCAGTTCTCTTTATCCAGCCACATGTCTGTCCTATCTGTGGTTTGAATACAAGAGTCAATAGATCCCTACCCTTTTTGTCTGAGGCAGTTTGAGCTAGGTTTGAATTGAGTATCCTAACTGATACACACACACACACACACACACACACACACACACACAAGCATAAAGCCTTTAATTGCAAATGTATGAGTGAAAGTCTGAAAGGATACATACGATAATGGATATTTGCCATTCTTTCCGGCTACCCACTATATGAACTCCTTTTCTAAATTTGTGTAATCCTCCCACTCCTTATAAGTCTTAGTGGGAAGTAGAATCAAGTTTCACTATACAATCTGAAATAATAATAATAGTTAACACTTCATAAATTTACTGTGCATTAGGTATTTTTCTAAGCAATTTGCCTAGAATAACATTTAATTTTCATTACAAACCCATGAAGTAATTACAACTATTACTCTTATTTTGAAGAAAAGGAAACTGAGACACAGAGAGGTCAAGTAACCTTCCCAGAGTTACAACCAATAAATAGAAGAACAAATGGCAACCCCAGAAATTTGGTTCCAGAGTTCCTACTCTTAACCTCTTCTTGACTTTGTCTCTGAAAATCCCAGATAGTTGCTTTCCACGCCTTTGTTGCATCTAGGGTATGCCAATCATAGTACCCCACCCAGAGCTGCTGAGACCAGGAAGCTCTGTCTCTTTGGCAGTGGTGGCAGTGGTGGAAGGATCAAGTTCCTGGGAAGCAGTGATTGCAGTGCCAGGGTCAATATCCAATTTCTACTGAGGAGCAGGGTCAGTGAAGCAGCTACAGCATCTATCACACAGTGGCCATGACAGTCACATCCTCAGGGTTATTTGGGGTGATGTGCCTTGTTGCCTCCTGGCTGCATTGTCCTCAACTTGGTTCTCCCTTTTGAGGATTCTGAAAGCTACCAAATATCTTTCTAACATATTCCTTTCCTGCTTAATCAGCCAGCATTTTCTGTTACTTGCACTTAAGAATCTTGACGTATAAATATATTGCTAACAGTGATTACTTCTGGGGAGTGGACTTGAGAAGGGTGATTTTTTTTTGGTTACTTTTTACATTTCTGTATTGTTTTAACTTTATGCCTCAAAAAGTTCCCACTCCTCTTCCTTCCAGATTAAAGAAGGCCTTGTATTGCACATTAAGAACTTGATACATATCCTTCACGCAATAGAAGCCATTGAAGAGTTCTAAGAAGGGCAGTGCCTGGACAGAGATGCATTTTAAAGCAGAATGAGAGTGGCTTTGAAGAGGACAAGACTACATGCAAGGGGATCTATAAAAGGTCAGTTATAATAGTTCAAGTATTTTATTATCAGAGCTTCATCTAGGGAAGTGGTAAGACAGACCAAAAGAATGGGATAGACTTGGGAGCATATTGAGGGGTACATTTGGCAGAGTTTGGTGCCTAAATGGACATGGGAGAGGACATAAGGAAAGCTGTCAAGGGTAACTTCCAAGTTTCTTGTCTTGGTGACTGAATGGTGATGCCATCATCTAGGACAGAATAAAGAAATAGGAACAAGCTTACGACAGAAGATGATGAATTCCAGTTGGTTTTTAGTTAAGTTCTGGGTACCTATGAGATTTCTAGATAGAGGTATCCAATAAGCAGTTGGAAATGGCAAGCTGACATTCACAGATTTGATGTAGAGCAGAAATATAGACTTAGGAATCATTAGTGCTTAAGTGATGAGAACTGAAATCATGAGAATGAAGAAGATCATCAAGCAAGAGTATAAAGTGTGAGAAGACCAATGAAAAGGAAAAAAATGTAATCCAGGAGACTATGTTAGGGATAAGTAATGTGCAATATCTAGAAGCCAAAGGTGTACATAACCTCAAAAAAGAGAAGTTGGTCAACTACGTGAAATTCAGCAGAAAGATCAAATAAGAAAAAGACTAAAAAATGTCCATGGGTTTTGCAATTAAAATATACCTACAAAGTGCATAATGAAGGCGTTTCTAGGGTGCTGGTCTGGACAGGGCCCTTTTACAAAATGTACTTAAGGACCTAGAATCAAAATGTAGATAATGGCATCAAAAATAAAATGCCAATACAATAAAAGTTCTGTTCTGATTAGACCTGCTTGCCTACTTTTCAAGTAATTAGGTTCTGATTCTGGAAGAGGAAGGCAACTTTTTACATCTTCCTGTAGACTCAGAAGCCCATTGAATGCTTTTCTTCACAGAGCTAAAGTAATTACAAATGACCTACTCTTGAATATACACACACATTCTCTCTCCTCTGTTTTTATTACATTTTAAATAAGACTTTAAAATGCTAACTTATCAGAAATACACTAGAGGAAAAAGAAACAGCATGGATGTAACCCCCTACTAATGAGGCACTAATGCGTAATTATTATAATACACGCACTTCTCTCCACAGACGAATATTTATAAACAGTGAAACAGTCTAGTTTGCAGTGAAATCTCATGTATAGATTGTTTTCTCTTGTGGTTTGTCCTTTTTTCTTATTGTGGTAATATTTAATGAATTACACAGGCTCTGCTCATTCTCTGAAAATACTGAATGAAACTGTATACATAATATATGCTGTCTTCAGTGAGTATATAGATGAGATATTAAGCTACATTAAACACACCACCATCAGTAAAAGTAGTCAGTTATCTCAATTTTAAATACTTAGAGTTGAGCAAAAGCACAATATGTTGAAACAAAACTGGTTGAATTGAGTAATTTCAATAGACTGAATTTAGGGAGGGAATCAAGGGAAGCATACAATTAAAGTAATCCAGATTAAACAATAAGGTTGAGGAAGCCCATTAAATAGAACTCTTTTCTCAGCCTGAGTTCTGATCCATTTGAGAGGTAAATAAGAGATGAAGATCAAAATATCAGCAGTATGACCAACCAAGGCCAGTCCAGGTTGAAGGACATGGCTTAGGAGTGTGTCAACAGTGGGTGGAAGTAAATTCATTTACTCAGTGCCATGCTGTGCTGAAATGCAAGCCTGCTTGGCCATTAGGAAGACCAAGCCTTGAAGGAAAGTATTTTCCATAGACCACATTTCACATTTTGTAAATATTACAGTTTGTTCATCCAGTTTCTACCATAGAAAATTTATATGGAAAATCAGGTTAGAATGTGTGCTTCCTGTAAGCAGTTGAACACACACACACACAATCACACACAGTGGGAGAAAGTGGCTAGGCTTTGTATGCCCGGTTCCTCTCCCAAACTCACTAGATAGATAACTCGCTGTAGCTCTGTGGGGGGTGCAACAGGAGAAAAATGCCTCCCCACGGAAACTAGAGAATTGAGGAGTAAGTGACTCCTATCCCCCTAATAAATACAAATGATTATTAACTGATGTCAGTCAAGTTTGTTTTGCTTTCTCTCAACTGTCGGGTATTATACACTTCATTTCTCTTTGGTTCTACTTGTCAAGATTATAATCATAAGTCTACTGATATACACTGAATATGTATCTTTAGACTCATTTGTAGGAATGGGGCTTGAGCCTGGAATCACAATTCCTTGAATTAAGATCTGGCTGCTGACTAAGGAAGATTAACATTGAGCAAAAGCATTCCTCAAATTACATTCTGCATTGCATGAACACCATTATTCAACAAGCCTTTACTGAGAGTCTACTATATTTCAAACAGTAGGCTAAGCCATGAAGATACAAAGATGAACAATGTAAAATTCCTGACTTCTAAGAAATAACCCCTCCTAAAAAAGTTTAAAGAAATAATGTACCAAATGACATTCAAGAAATAATGCTATCAAAATATTAAAAATTTAGATAATCAAAATACATAAGACAATTCATGAAAAAAGTAGCCTCTCATTACAGAGAGGGATAAATTGGATCACTAAATAAGGAGTGTTGAGATATCTGGGTAGTGATCTGGAAAAAAGCAAACTTCTAACCATACGTCACACCTTTAAGGCAAATTAAATTCCAAATGGATCAAAGATTTTTAAATGAACAAAAATAAAATCTCAAAAGTTCTAGAAGAAAACAAGAGGAAATTTTTTATAATCTTAGACTAGGGAATGTCTTTCTAATTATGACTCAAAGCCTAAAATCTATGTTTTTATCTGGAGGTTTACATCAAGGAGATGTAATTATACAAGGGGGGTCACTCAATAGGGATCACCTTAGGGTGTATGCCACATCTCCCTCATACATAAAGAGTTCCAAGAAATCTATAAGAAAAAAATCCAGTAGAAAAACTGGCAAAGAAAATGAACAGTTGAAATATACAAGTTCCAGACAAGATATACAAGTAGCCCGTAAACATATGAAAAAATGTTCAACCTCATACACACCAAGAAAAAAGCCTTTTTAAAAAAACCTATCAAGTGGGCAAAAATATGAAACTCTTCTTGTATTATCTGTGAAGTAATATGCACTCTCAAGAGTTGCTTGCAAAAGTATAAATTTGTCTAATACTTGTGGAGAACAATTGGTAATCGGCAATATCTACAAATGCATATCTCCTTTGACCTAGAAATTCTGCTTTGAAAAACTTATCCTAAAGATCTATCAGCATATATGTGAAATTATATAGATTTCAGCAACATTTGTAAAAGCAAAAGATTGGAAACAACCTGGATCTCAGACGTCCAATAGGGGATGGGCTAAATTAACATGGTACATTTAGATAACAGAATAATATGTAACTTTAAAAAAGAATGAGGATGTACACAAAATACTGCCATGGAAAAAAATAATATATAGAACAGTATATGACCAGCTATCTTTTGTGTAAAAAGAAGAGAAAAATAAGAATATAATTTGTATTTGCTTTCATATGCATACATAAATTCTGGAGGATATATATCTGGAGAGGATATATATCCATTTACATAATCATGTGGATAGATAGATAGATAGATTGATTGATTGCTAGATACATAGAATCTCTTATAGCTCATATCCCATGCTTGTTTCTCTGATGCAACCTAGTCATAGCCAAACCTCTAGTCTTAAATTCAATCAGAATTAAAGTTGTATTATTCCAACATTCGAGGTATAAAAACCTCTATAGATCTGCAACAGTACACTGGCTATTGCTGAATCCATCATTACCCAAGTTCACCATATTCATACTTCTCACGCGTTTTCTCCCTCTTCCTATTCTTCAAAGTAATGTAGTAGCCCAGCTGTATACTTGATGGATACTAGTTACGTATACTAAGTAGTTATATACTTGATGGAATAAGAATGGAAAGGAGCCTCTGACCATTACTTCCGTGTATGCTCAACAAATAGTCTCTAAACTAACTTCTACAGAATTTTACAGACACCTGCAATTACCTAAATTGACTTCAGAGAATGTGGCAACTTGAACTCTTGTATTTATCTCTGCCCTCTCTTGCACCTTTCTAAAATGACAAAAGAGTAATCGAAAGCTATAAACTCACAAGGACAAAGAAAACAGAAAAGGAGAGAATATGAACAGGTGGTCATTCACTTTGCAGGAAAACCTGAACCTGAGCCTGTAGAGGAAAAATTAACAAAAAGCCACTTTATTCATGCCACCAGAACCCCAGGAAAGCAAAAAAGTTCAAGGTACTGGGAAAGTTGGATGGGTAGTCTATACAAAGCTTTGTTATCCAAAGTCTGTGAACCAGCCACACAGGCATCTCTAAAAGTGTGTTAGAAATGCAGAACACTGGGCCCCACTCCAGACCTCCTGGATCCGGGCCTATACTTCACTGAGATTCCCAGGTGATTTGCAGACACATTGAAGTTTGAGAGGCATTGATATAAAGAGTGGTTCTATTCCCAGAACTCCCCCCACATCCCACAGAGCCATGAAACTGTGCCCCCCACCCCAGCAGAAGATAAGAGCTTTTCTCCTTGGCAACGTTGAACCTGAGCACTCCCAGACTCGGGGACGCTGGCATAGCTGAAGACAAGAGTGAGGTGTCAAAGAATAGGGCTTCTGCTGAAATCTACATAGGGAAGAGTGAAGCCAGCAGTGCCTTTATCCCGTTCAGTTCTCCAAGGTCTACCAACAGGCCTCCATTCCCAGGTAGAACATTAGAAATTTCCCCTTAAGGGAAACCAACTAGCCCAAGAGAGAAGACCCACACACACTGACTTTGGGGATTCCCAACAAAGAGTCAGTCCCTCACTTTATCATCTCTACAGTAAAAAGAGAGCAAGGTATACAAATCTTACCAAATCAGAGAAGAGGTGCTGTTTTTAAAGAAAAATGTGCATTCTGTCTCTCAGACTAATCTCTGGCCCAGCACCTACAGTACAAGTGGCAAAGGCTCCAACCCATTGGTAATGGCTGCCTGTGACACTCGGGCAGGAAAAAGACATGTAATTTATTTGCAATGTATTCCACAAGTGTGGGAGGGGATGTGGTCATTCAGGTGATAATACTGCACTGACAGCTTACATTTATTGAGAAACCATGATTTGTACTTTCCCTGTACCATCTCATTCAATCCTCATAATTGAGGTACATACTATTATTACCACTTTCCACAGATGAGGAATTTGAGAGTTAGAGGGATTAAACAGACTACCAGATAAAAGGACAGATTGAACACACACCTACCACTTTTGCTCCCTCCAGAAACAGGACTCATTTTGTTTAAGTGAAGTAGGGTAACAAGAAAGGTGGCAATATTTTTGGAAACTGGTAAATAAATTGAGAGTGGTAAATGACTTAGCAGACCCCAGAACACTGAATCTTAAAGTGGAAGTGAGGAAAACAGTGAACCAACATAATTCATAGAGCAGAATCCCTGCAATGACCTGGAATTAGAATTCCAGGTGCTTCTGGAAGTGAGGGTGAATGAGCGAGTGACTAAAAATACGTATGATTGTCTGAAACCTTTGTTTAAGATGCAATCAGATCCCCACATCTCCCCCTCCACTCCTGTCCCTCTGTCATCTAAGAATAAAGACGAGATTCATTCTCGGGGGGAGGATCGGTAAGAGGGTCCGTGACCTGGGGACACCAGGTACAAATTAAGGGCATGGGTGCTGTACTGAAAACAGACTTGTCTCCTTGGCTCCCAGGACACTGGCAGTCAAGCACTTGCCCCTTAGGCAGGAGACTGTAGGAGTCTTTGCAACCCCATTCGAGTCTGACTAATCCAAGAGGAAAGTCCTAAAGACACTGACGCTAGAGGTTCTCCAGTAAATAGATCTCTCTGCAGGGAAGTCACAGTAACAAGCTGTGCTCATGGGCATAGAGCTGTCAGTCCACTTTACACGACATGTAATCATTCACTACAAGACGGGCAAAGCTCAGAATATATGGTAGTACTCAAGACTGGCTAGAATATAGGGAAACAGACTCCCTCATACACAAAAATTGGTGTGCCTTTGGAAAGCAATTTAACCATATATTTCACAGCAATTTAACTGCCAGGAATTTACCACTCAGCAATTTCACTAACAATTTACTTGCAAAAATAAGCCAAGCTGTATGTGCCAAAATGTTCACTGAACCATTGTCTATCATAAAAACTGGAAGGAATAAAACTTAAATAACCATAGTAAAAAAAAAAAATACCTTAAGAAACTAGGTCCATTCATGAAATGGAATACTAGGCAACCATTAAAAAGAATGAAATGAAATAAATAATGTGCAGAAGAAAAAAACAAATAATATGCAGAAGACTAAATATAATGTACTACCATTTCTATTTAAAATATGTATATATATTTATTTTTACACACACTCACATCTATTTATACACACACACACACATCTATGCATGTACTTGGAAAGAAAATGTTGGGTGCATTTCTGGAAATTGTTAACAATAGCTAAATCTGGAGAGAGGAATTGTGGCTCTGGCATGGGAAGAAGACTTGTGTTTTATTGTATACACGTGATTGACTTTTTTACCATATGCATGTATTTTTTCATTTAAAAAACAAGCAAATAGTGAAAGGATATCTTAAAAAGTTGTATATCTTTATTTGAAGCATTAGCTATTATTAGAAATAAAATATTCCCAAATCTATATCCTTGACCTAGAATTCTCTCTTGACCCTGGGACATATAAAATTATAATTCAACAAGCCTAAAACTAGGCTCCTGATCTGGCTATCTCACCCACAACAACCACCACCATCAAACATGTTTCTGTTCCTACATTTCCTAATCTGACCACCTTTCATCCAGTCACTCAAGTCAGAAACCTGGAAGTTACACAAGATTCACCTTTCCCCCCACCCCCTGCATCCAATCACCAAATGCTGCCAATTCTGCCTCCTAAATTCCTCACAAATCTTACCCAACCAGCCATCCCTTCTTCCTTAATTAACATGGTTATCATCCCTCCCCCAGATTCCTCTCATATCCTTCTCACTAACTCTGCATCCAGTATCTCTTGAGCCCGTATTCCACACAATCACCAAAGTCATCTCTCAAAGCCCCAATTTGATCAGCCATTCCCCAGCTTAAAATGCTTCAATAGTTCTTTGTATTCTTATCACATAATTGTCATATGGCCCCTGCCTGTCTCATCTACCACCTGTCCACTCTTTCTTTCCCTTCCCCCTGAAACACAAACCTGCCACTCTAAATCCTTGCAGGCTCTTGATTTCATCATGCAGATCCCATGTTGTTCCCTCTTCTGGAAGTGTTTTTGTCCCCTCCTCTACCTAACTCTCATTATTCCTCAGTGTTGTTTCACTTGGTACCTCTACTCTAATTATGAACCTCTTTATATTACCTCTTTTATTTTTCTATCCTCAAATTCTAGCAAAGTTCCAGGTACATAATGGGCTGTCAATAAATACTTGTTGAATAAATGAAGGAAGCTAGAAAAACCTGGTATCATTCTATGCTAATGCAGGTAATGACAACTCCTTCAGCTTAAAATAAGGTCTTCCTTGAAAACAGTGATTCTTCTCAATGCATCTTTTGATTCTTGTCAATGCAACTTGCTCTCCTAACTCACATCTTAGAGATACCTTTGGTGAGTAATGTTCTTACATTGTGCCTTAAAAATTAAAGCAGCCACACTACATGGAGAGGCACTACCAATGAGATGTGATAAAATTAGTATAAATGCCTCAAGTAAGAAAGTAATGGCTTTCAATCAATTAAAGTGAATATAAATAAACTGTAAAGTATTAAAGAACACATTACAGTCTACTTGTAGTCCTTTAAAATTGCAGCAATGTCGATAAGTGAAAAACTCCAATTCATTTAACCTAGGAAAGATTATAGATCATAGTAAATAATGTTTGCAAGAACAATGGAATCAGGAAAAGAAAATTCAAACTATATAAAGCCCTTATGAGGAACGTAAAACATTCAAACCTCAACTCATTTTCCTGTTGCCTAAATGTCCTGTACTTGCAGAAACATTCTCCATCACCTTGACAGTTTTCTTTTGTATACAAATTTTATTTACCTGAATTATTAATGCTGCTTTTGTTTGTGCCCATAACATAATTTTCCTCTCTTCATTCACCTGTCATGAGTGTTTTGATTCACATTTCAGGGGATGATGAACAAAATATTTCTTTGGGAAACTGAGTAGTCATTGATATTTTTGTACTGCTAAGAGATTCTTCTGTTTCCCCAGTTTTAAAAAAGAATGAGCATTTCTCTTTTTTTATAAACTGTCAATCACTGAAATTATACTTTACACTGAATTGAATGGATAAAAGATAGACTTTAAAGTATGGATTGTGTGCCAGACAAGAAAATACAGTACATAGAGACTCCAGTGAGCAAGCAATTCAAAATATGAAATATACGCCTTCAGGAAAAATTCCTTGGGCCAATAATAACAAACAGCAATTAGTAATGTTCATGAGAGTATTATTACTTGTACAGCTAAAATGTTCATATTTTTACTAGCATCACCCTATATGGCACACAATGTTCATGCTCAAAACCTGTTTGATTTAGTCAGAAGTTTTGTTGAAACAAAGTGGAGAGAAATACTCAAGGATTGAGATTACAGCAACACAAACTATTCAACTTTAACTGAAAACAAGGGGAGCAATTAACAGTCTTTCAGATCTTTTAAAAAATGTACTTGCAGTTTTCTCAGTTTCATTTTACAACAAACTAACCGGTAGTTATTGAAAAGGAAGAGAAAGCAAGTCTGTCTTTTTCAAAAGTTCCATGCAACTCTTCAAGGAAGAACAATACCTCACCAACTCCCACTGAAATCACAATGATGCAATTGAGATATTAAGAGACCATATGTACAAACACCCTGTGATTTCAAACAGACAAGCTCATTGGGAAGAAAAAAGTTTTCTGTCTTTGATTTCTTTTGAAATGATAAAATGAAAGGGACAGTAATACATATTTTAAGCCCTGTGTATTCACAATGGGGCTTTAGAATAAAGAAGTAAAAACCTTTGAACTAACAAAGGTCCATCACCGTGCACTTTTTTCCTCACAAGCGTCTTGTAAAGGAAATTACGCTAGATGGAGGAACCAGCTGGCTTTTGCACTACACCTTAGTAACATAACCCATTTCCAGACTGTATCAATCCAGCCAGAATGGGCCACATCGTTGACTCCTCTTGGACCTCTCCTCTTATCGCATAGAGCTGTTTTTAGTCCAATGCCCTGTGAAAGCATTCACTCACCGGCTTACATCTGAGTGTCTCTTTGTACTAGCCCAAAGCCTGAAGTCTCAGACTGCATTAAATTGATTAAAGTAGTCCCAGAGACTATCTCAGCTTTTACACTGCCCTTAGATTAAAGACAAAAAAGCCTCCTTTTCCAGAGGATGTTTTAGTTTTGGTTGGAAAGGTAATTTAGATGAGGTGTTGGGTCTTCTGGATATTTTTCTTTTTTTGCTGGTTTCATTTTATTTTCTCTGTAATTTTCAAAGAGGTCAACAAAAATACAAAGGCTCTTATATCAGAAAAATAGAGGAGGCTTTTGATTTCTAATAACTCCTTTGTTCCAAAAAGACAGCAGTTACAGCTGTGAAACTTAAGAAGCCATCATCACGTCCTGACGAAGCATTCATCCTGGGCCCTGGGAAAAGAGCCTTATGGAAGTATCAGTAAGTTCCTTAAATGTAACTGAATGGAAATGGCTCCTTGGTCAAATTCCAAATGTAAAGGAAAAATGAAAGAATCAAGGAAACGAAACAACACAATTTGAGTGTCTATTTTCTACCATACTAAGAAAAGGTACAGCATAGTGGTTAAGAACATGGGTACAGGAGTTGAACCCCTGGGTTATTCGAGTAGCTTCACCAATTATGTGACCTCCAGAAAGTTAACAAAAGCTCAGTTTTCTTATCTGTAAAAATGAGGATACTAATAGTATCTACCTCATTGGGCTATAAAAAAAGACTTTAAGAGAAAAGTCTTCTTAAGTATTTAGCATAATACCTGACATATAGTCCACACTCGATATATTTTAACAATTAGCATTATTCTGTATGAAACATTTTCTGCAGTTCAACAAAGCAAATTTAGAAATAGCACATGATATGTTTTGAGACATAGGTTTAGCTCCAAAAGATCTGGATTTTAATTTTGGCTCTGTCCTTTATTTGCTGTGTGACTGTAAGCAAATTTTGAAGCCTCAATATCTTCATCTGTAAAAAGAGGGAGTTACACTAGATTAGAGATTTGTGTATCCAAATGCCTTCTCAGCCACTGCTCTGTATGTTCAAAACTGGATTACTGCCATTTCCCCAAATCCTGTCCTACTTGGCCAAAAGAGAACTTTTACTTTTCTTTCCCAATCCCACATCTCAATAAACTTCCTCATTTCAGTAAACAGCACTGACATTCATCTAGTCCCTCAAGACAAGAAACTTGAAATCATCCTTGATACCCGTCTTTTTTCCATATCCAATACCAAATCCAATAGCAAGTCCTACAGGCACCTACCCACGATATATATCCAGAATTTGACTACTTCATCTTACATCCACAGCTGGTTTCTAGTCCAAATCACCACCATCTCTGGCATGGAATACTGCAATAGCCTCCTTCCCTTGGATTGTACCCTTTACAATTATGAAATATCCCTCTTATCTCTAATGATGCTTCTTACCTTAAAGGTCTACTTTGTCCGACATCAGTAAGGCTGTAACAGCTTTCTTTTAGTTAGTGTTTTAAAGCTTATCATTTCTTTGTCCTTTCACTTTTAACTTTTTTATGTCCTCAGATATTTTCATCTTTTATTCTTTCTAAGCAACATATAGTTGGGTTTTGTATTTTTATCCAGTCTTACAATCTTGGTCTTTTACATGGAGTATTTAGTTCATTTATTTGTAATGCAATTACTGATATAGTAGGTTTGTAGCTATGATTTCACCATTTGTTTTCTATTTTACTCTGTTTTATATTTTTTTTATTCTCCTTTCTTTCCTTTGTTGGATTAAGCAAATATATTTTTTCATCTTTTCCTGAGTTAATTGTTATACTATTCTTTTCATTGTTTTCATATAGACTACATAGATTATGTCATGCATACTTGAGTTATTACATTCTACTATAAATTACTACTTTTGTCACTTCCCAAAATTGCTAGAACCTTAAAACACTTCAATTCTATTTAATCCTCTCTTGCTTTTTGCATTATTTTTGTCATACATTTAGTTATACATCAATTTAAGACTCCAAAAGACATTACTATTATTGTTCTATACAGTCTATATTCATTTATATTTACCTATATATTTTCCCTTACTGGTGTTCTTCATTCCCTCTTGAATTTACTTGCTTATCTCCGAAGAACTCCCTTAACTACAGTCATGCATCACTTAACGACCGGGACACATTCTGAGAAATGTGTTGTTAGGTGATTTTGTTTTAGGAACATAATACATGTACTTACACAAACCTAGATGGTATAGCCTACTACACACCTAGGCTATATGGTACTAATCTTCTGGGACCACCATCATATATGCAGTCCGTTGTTGACCAAAATGCTTTTATGTGGCACATGATTGTATTTCATTTAGTACAGGCCTGATGGCAACAAATTCCCTGCCTTTTCATTTGTATGAAAATGTCTTTATTTCACCTTAATTTTTGAAATATATTTTCACTGGGTATTGAATTCTAGCTTGGCAGTTATTTTCTTTCAGCATGCTAAAGGTGCTATACCATTGCCATCTGACTTCCATGATCTCAGTTGAGAAGTCAGATGTAAGTCTTATTGATGTTCCTTTGGAAGTAACCTCCTTCTCTGGCAGAATTGAAGACTTTCTCTATGTGTTAGTTTTTCAGAAATTTTATATATGAGATGCCAGGTATTGTTATCATTGTATTTATCCTACTTAAATCTCTGGATTGATTACTTTAATAGTTTTGGAAAATTGTTAGCCATAACCTTTTGAATATTACTTACACTCTATTCTCTCCTCCTCTCCTTCTGGGACTTCAACTACACATCCTCTTCAGAATGTTCCACATTGCTCTTATCTGTTTTTGCATTATTTTTCCCTCTGTACTTCTGCTTGGGGATTTTCTATTGGCCTGTTTCCCAATTCCAAAAAAAAAAACCATACAGCCTCCAGATCATATTATCTTCTACCAGAAAGTCTTTCCTCTTTCTGATAATAACAATGACAGCTATTAGGGGAAGTAACCTTCTCAAGCCAATCAAGATTGAGCTGGATTGGAGCTGTGATGAAGTTTTGGTAAAACTCAATCTAGTTCTGCTTGGTCCTGTTCCTAGGGCGTAGTTTCTCAGGACTTTTAATTGTAAGCTTGGTAGGACTTTGATTTCCTAAATCTGAAAGGCTGAGGGAGATTTAGTTCTGCTCTTCAGAAGTTTACAGCTTAGCTCTTTGGTTTCCTACTCCACACAGCTTCAAATGTGGCAAATGTTTTCAAAGGAAGATCAGCTATGTGTCTGAGACTCATGTCTCCAATTTTATTATTCCAGCCCAAAAAAAGTCAAAATTTCTGCTCATTTCTCTGTTCCCCAGGAATGGTATTCTGCCAAAAGTCAGCCCTGGATTTTCATCCTCTAAACACACTCAGATTTAGTAAGTGTTGCAAATAAAAAGTACCAGTAGATCAATTCACCACTCTTCCAGGGATTTCATTCCTTGCCTACTTTGTTTTGGATTCTCCTCCCTTGGAGGAGTCTTTGTTTTCTGAGCATCACACAACTAAAAGATATTTCCCTTTACTTTTCAGAAGCTTCCAACCTAGCTCTTTAATCTCCATGAAGCCTCAAAGTTTAGTAAATGTCTTATGGGGAAAACTGATCATGCATCTGAGATCCCTCCAGTCTTGAATTTTGTCACTCTGACTCCACACACCACTAAAACCTTTATTTTCCCCAGAAGTAGGGTTCAGCCTAGGCCAGATTCTGATCTCCTGATCCATCTGCTGCCTCTCCAAAATTACAGTCCATCTTGTCTTCATTGCTCCCCTAGCTCTCTGGTGCTTTAAAATCATGAGTTTTTTAATTAATCCAGCCTTTTCTAATTGTTTTCAGTAGAAGCATTGTCTTGCCACAACCTACTACATCATGCTCAGAAGTGGAAATCCACATAAATCTCCTAACAGGCTTTGCTGTTCCCATTTATGGCCATGCTGTAGGCTCTTTGCCACACAAAAGCCAGGATAATTCTCTTAAATCATAAATCAGATCATATCACTCCCACTGCAGTTATAATAAAATTTCAAGGATCTACATGTTCTTGCCCTGATACCTCTCTGACCTCATCTTTTAGCTTACTCCTCCTGGTGCACTGTGCTCCAGCACACTGAACAGAACTTGACTACTAGATATATATTGTGGGTAGGTGCTCCAGGCCTTCTAGTTACTCCTCCAGCATGCTCATCAGAAATCTGTTCTTGTCCCCTGTCCCACTCGACCCCAGAATATAAGCTCTATAAGACCAGGCATTTTGTCTTCCTTGTTCAACCGCTTTATTCCCAGCACCTAAAATAGGCCCAGCCATATCTTACATGCTAGATAAATATTTACTTAATAAACGAATGAATAAAATTAAAGCTGCCTTTTTGCTGAAATGTAGCTGGTTGTGAAGCATTGCCTAATAACCTCCTCTTTGCTGCCTATGATAGTCTAGATAATTAAGAATTGACTACATATTTTTTAATGAAATTTTAATTAAACTCTTATAGGAACCCTGAAACATGTCCAAAGCAACTTGGGGTTCCAAGTATTACAGTTTGGAAATTAAATGGATCACTAAGATTTTTTCCAGTTATAATATTCTAGACAAAAATAACATAGGAGGAAAGTTGAAGCTGAATATCCTAACAGGCCTGTTTCACTGATACTTTTTTTTTTTTTTGCCAAGAAAAATATATATCCTTAGATGCCATAATAATCAAGAAGCTGAATATTAAAGGCAGAAAGAGTAATAACCAAGTACTTACTCTGTAGCTTCAACTCATTTTCTAGCGAAACCTTTTCACTTTAGTGCCAGAGTTTGGGAACTCAACCAAAATTAGTTCTAGGCTTCTCTCTGAACAAAAGGGACACTTTTCTCCAGAATGCATTAGAGTCTTCACAACTAGATATGCTTTTGACAATTTCATATGTGCAGCTTAAAAATTTGCTGTTTTGCACTTGGGGATCATTAAGCTCTTAGGCCCAGAGTTATACAAGTTTCATTTGTAGGTAAGAAGGAAAAAAATAAAATAAAGTGTTCCCATTGACCTATGCTCTACTTTCCCCGAAGATAAAAAGAACCTCATGCTTATGGAACTTCACAAAAGTAAATGACTACATAAGGTCCAAACAAATCTAGTGCCTGAAAGAACTGCGTTTCATTAAAAGAGGTCATTAGTAATCACTCACACAGACCTGTATTTTCTTCCCACCTCTGTAAAAAGTATCAATTCGTTCTCTCTCTCTGCGCCATTTCCCATCATTTCTCAAGACAAGATTTCCCTGAAGTACTAGCTTAGAATGCGCAAGGGTTATTAGCTATACCTTTGGTACCTATCCCTTTTCACTGCAATACATATCTTTCATGATTCCATTGACGCAAATAAGGCATGGTTTGCTTTTATTTGCTTAAATAAAATAACATAAAAAAATAAGTCATTACAAAGACAAAACTTAATCATGCTAAAACTTAAAATGAACAATAATTACCTTAGACTTTGGGAAAATTATTTTGGGACAACCTAAACCCATGACCAGAATGCAAATTCTATTATGGGTGAGATAATGCAAATTATCAGTCCCCACCACTCATTATTACCATCCTGCTTCCCTATATTATGAGACCTGCCTGGTTTTTCTGTAGACATTTGAGTTTACAACTTTGGTTAGCAGCAAAAGCAAGTAATACTTTTGATTTATTCATCTAAATGACATAGTTTAAATTCACTTTGCAGAGGTAAGTTGTTCAGCTCCTGATACCAATACAAATTCTCAGCAATTAGGCTCTACAATCAGGTAGACTTGGGAAGCTATCTAACATCAGAAAAGTTATCGGGAACTGTCTGTGTATCAATTTCCTTATCTGGGAAATTAGACTAATATTACCCACTTTGTAAGTCTGCAGTGCAGATTAAATGAAATGACATATAATGCTTAGTGTATGTTAGGTATTTTTTAAGCGTAATTTCATGTTAATTGCTGAAATGACACCCTCTCCCTGACCCTGAAGCAGAAACCTTGTCAGTTATTTCTGGAATCATGAATATTTGTTCAAACTTATTAGACCATAAAGCATAAAGCATGAAGGCAGGGACCATATCTTTCTTTCATTACTCTCTCCCCAACACTGGCACATAGTAGGAGCTTTAAACTTGTTAGTAGAATAAATAAATGAATGAAATTACTTTCCAGGCTGCACTGGGAATTGGGAAAAGATCCTTCTCACTCCCTAATCCAGGCATACTTTTCCAACACAAATCAGGGGATACCATTAAGATAGGATTCTATGCCAAATGAAAGACAAATGAAGGATGCACTTGAACGGTGCATACAAGATTAAACATTTGCCTTGGGTTGACATAGATTTCCTGGGCAATTAAACTGCATAATATCATAAGGCATTAAATCCAAAAACAAGGAGGGTCCAACCACTTCTACCACCAAATAGATGCATAAGGAGGCTATTAATGGAAGCACTAACTCAGGGTATGTGATCCAGAAATCCAATATGAAAGAGCTGCCAACTGTCACTTTTCAAGTGACCCCAGAAAGAATTTTAGGGTGATAGATGACTGGAAGATATATTTAAAGACAGGAATTTTTGGAGACGAGGGATGTCCCACAGGCAGCAATAAAATAATGGGCCAAGGGTGATGTTCAATGGCTCTTGAACACTATCTCCTGTTTGAAATACAACAAAAACAAAAAGCTGGTAAACCCAGAAGACTAACTTATGTAATTGTCCTCTGTTGGCAGAATTACACTGAGACTTTGGCAGGGTTGTCTCAAAGGGGGAAACAAGATGGTTGACACTCTCTGGTTAGCCAATTTGAATCTAAAATGTAAATGCAAGTGAGATTTGTTTTTCCTAATACTTTCTCTATGACAGCCTATCAGTATCATTCACCCTCCCACTTACTTTCCTTTGAAAACATGCAAGACTGGTACAATGTATTTTAGTGATCCAGGTTCCTCATTTTTATATTAGTACAACTGGAAAATGTGATGCTACCTCTATGTGTGTAATGTAGCACAAAGATATGCTCACTGAGGCATACAACCAGAATGTGTCAGTTCAGAGGGGGAAAAAAATCTCCCATCTTTGGCAAAATATTTTACACTAAAAACTATAGCGATTCCAACGCAAGACTTACTAAGTGATATACCCAGGGGGGAAAAGTGGCTTCGTGTTGCAATAAATACCTTATTGCACAAGGTCTGGCTTGATCTACCCTCTTTTTAAAGGATAATGAATTTTTTTAGCTGTTCAAAAACTAGGCAATTTGTGATCATGTATTCCCTAATATGGAAAGTTCCAGTGGCTTCACTTTAATCACCTAGATCTTATGCTGTTGAAGAAAAATGTATTAGATGCTGCTACTTTGATACATAAATGCTTTGTTTTAAAAGAAAGAAAAGAGATTTTTCTATTTCTACCAGTGAAAAGGCTATGAGCAAAGCTGCCATTCGTTGACTCCTGTTACTTGAGTAGGTGCCTGTAAAGGGCCAGGTGGTGTTTATGCAGATGACTGAGCAAGTTACAATGTGTTCTTCCTTTTGGATAAAACATTAGTGTATCAGATGTGACAAATCAGATGTTCATCTTCCGCACTTCTGCATTATTTTACATTGAGAATTAGATGATGTGCTGGGTTAGCTTTTTGCTTTTGTTTTTTCTCGAGAATAAGTTCATAAATAAAGTTCTCTCTACGCTCTGCATAATCATAGTCTCACAGAATAGCTAGCTGGCTAGGTAATATGATAATTACAACTATATCTTTCTTGCATCATACAAGAGAAAAAGCACGTGTTCCGGGTAACAAAAAGCACACCATTCACGTACTCTAAAAGAGCTATGTAACATATTACGCATTCCTATACTCTTGTTGTCAAGGAAAAACATGGTCTTCCCATCTTGACATCTTGAGATGAAGCACCTGATGCGCCAATATCCAAGAAGGAAACTAGCATTTTCTGAGCACCAAAATGCAAGGCTCAAAACCATTCTCCACCATGCACAAAATAAACGTCTACTTCCAATCCAACGGGATGCCTTATGTAGATTGTATAATATTTTAAAATCAGACTTTAAAAGAATCCCAAAATAACTTTTAAATGTACAGAAAATATTCCCATCTACAGAATTTGCAGGAGCATTGGCCCCACTTAGTGTTATGCTTTCAGCCCACTCCAACTCCCCTGAGCTACTCTCCACAGCACCACCATTGGTCCAGGAAAAGACAGTCCGAGGTTCCCCATGAACACAGATTTCCAATAAGAACAACTGAAAACATGCTGTTTTGTGTAGTTGGTATCTTTATTTTGAGAGCTCCTATTATAAATGAGGACAGCACTCTGTCGCTCGTGGGAAACGAATAGAGTAAGGCAAGTGAATAGCTTAAGGGTTCTTGTAAGTTCTATTAATGCTCTTAATTCATGCATCCATTCAACAAATAATTATTGAGTTTCTATCACATGCAGTTCAAGATAAGACCTTTTCCACCAGGGGACAATGAAGGAGGAGGTATAAATGCCATAAGAGAAATATAAGCATACTAATGAAATTTCAGAGGGTATGTAGAATCAGAAGAGACTATGGAAAAGATAATGTTTTTGCTGAGCCTTGGAGGACGGCTAGGCTCTAAGATGGGAAGAGTGGGTGGATAGAATGTGGGATAGGAGGAAAGGGTCATAATTCCCGGCCTCTTCAGTGATATATTACTACTATATGGCCATTATTAATACTAATTTTATTATTTAAAGTAGTGACCAATATAGTTCATGTATTTTATAAAACATATTTGATATATTTTAATTGTTTGATGTATTTCATTATTTAAATATTAGTATTTAACATTATATTTTGATATATTTAATGTATTTTACTTACTAATAACTATTGATGTAATTATCATTATTAAATAATACTAATTAATGTATTTTAGTGATAATATCTATTATAATAGCTCACATTTACAAGCATCTTTCTTTGTGCCATGCACTATTCTAAGCTGTATAGCAACTCAGTTAATTCTCACAACAATCGTGTAAAGTAAGTACTATTGGTATTCCCATTTTACAAATAGAAAAGTAAGAGAGATTAAGTAACTTGTCTATGGTCACTACAAGAATGTGGAAGAGCTGGGTTTCACAAAACTAGTCTGACTCCAGAGCCCACGATTGTAATGACTAAGCTCTACTACAATTAAAGACTATAGGATCGAATGATATAATAAATTACAAATGTACAATGTCATATTGCTCAGTAATTTTTTTTACTTCTTTCTTTCATCTCCCCTCCTCTCAACCCCTACCACATACAATCATCTTTAAAGTCTTGTCTCTTCTACCTTCTGTATATCTCTAATCCACTCCCACTCTCCTTTCCACGGCCACTGACTTTAGGCACTCTTCATTTCCTATCAGGGTTATTACCAAAGCTTCCCTTTTCCAATTCATTCTCCCATCAGCAGTTATGGAGTATCATAATAATTTGTGGAACATGCTGTAAATAACTTGTTCCTGATCATAGTTAAAGTTACAAAGTTTATAAACACTTTACCAGTGAGGGAATTGAGTAAAAATGATGTAATTTGCCTAGAGTCACACAGCTAGTATGGCCAAGCGACTGGATTTAAACTCTGGTCTGTCTGACTCCCAAATCACTACTCTACCCACTAGACCACACTGCTATTGTTTTTTGAACCTCAACTGTAAATTCAACACTGAGGTAGACATACTATATGCATTAAATTTAATTCTAACAGAGACTTCCATAGAGGTTTTTTCCATAAAATCTCCTTTATACCTTCCTTACAGCACTTTTTAGGAGTATGTTTTGTAATATCATTGTTATTCTTGTACAAATGTATCTTCCCCTACTCTCTACAATGTCAGTTCCTGTAAGTCAAGAAGGATAACGTTCACCTTGATATCACCTCAGAACCTAGTAAAGTGTCTTACACATGCCAGTCACTCAAAAAATGATTCCTGAATAAGTAAACCCATAGTGGTCTTGGATAATCCAGAAGCTGTTTTAGAACTATCATCATGCATAGCACTCAATATTACAGTATTGGTACAATTAGTGATAAAACAGAGAACAATGGAATAACTAACTGCCGCAGGTTATTGTATTAGTTTTCTACTGCTGCATAACAAATTACCATAAAATTAGCTTCTTAAAATTACCTACATTTACTAATCTCATAGTTTCCATGAGCAGGAGTCCAGGCACAGCTTAACTGGTTCCTCTGCTCAGGATCTACAAAGCTCCTGCAATCTAAGGGTCAGCCGTGCCGAGTACCTTTCTGGGGCTCACACGGTTGTTGGCAGAATGCAGTTCCTTGCTTCTGTAGGGCTGAGGTCCTCCCTTGGTTGCTCGCTATCAGCTGAGGACCACTCGTAGCTCCTAGAGGCCCTGCAGTTCTTTGCCAGGTGGCCCTCTCACAGCTTACTTCTTCAAGTCCTGCATGACAATCTTCTCTCCAGCCTGCTAAAACTGAGTCCTATATAAACAAGGGAGTAATTATCCCATCACCTTTGCCTTATAATGTAACCTAATTAAGGGAGTAACTATCTCATCAGAGACACAGGTCCCATTCATGCTCAAAAGGAATGAATTATACAGGGCATGTGCACCAGGGAATCTTGAGGGCCATCTTAGAATTCTGCCTACCACAGCGTGTTCCCAGAAGCAGATCCTGGGACAAGGATTGATATGAAAGTTATTTATTAAGAAGCTTTCCAAGGAAAAAAAAAAAACAGTAAACAAATGGGGAAGTGGGCAGGGAAGTTAAGGAAGCCAAGCAAGGATGCCAATATCCAGCAAAGTCCCATGGGGGATAATTTTAGCTCAATTCCACAAGCAAGCTGTGCAGACAGCTTCGGTTACACCTAAAAGTTGTCCAGATCAGGAGTGAGGAAGCTGGACTATTATACTCCTCTCCCCCTATTGGCCATTGGTATCAGGGCTGCCCCCTGAGGATGTAAATTCCCAGACTCTTCAGGCATCCACAGGCAAACTAGACGCTCACCGCCTAAGAAAAGCTTTCTGACAAAGCAGTGCAGGTGCTGGCTGTCAGGAGTGAAAAACCCTGGGTATCAACATGAACAAAATGGTTAAGGGATCTGAGGAAATAGTAGTGGGCATTTAACATCATCTGCTACATGAGCTTTTGATAAAAGTTTTAAAATATCACAGTGGAAATTACATCATTTTGTTGTAAAAGAATTACAGGAATGTAATTAATCATTTATGAAATTGTGTGGACTTCTGGCTTTGGCAACATGATAAGCTAAGTTAATATGGACCCCCTCACACACACACACACGTACATACGCTATAACCATAGAAATGCTGAATAAAACTGGAAAGGAGGAATTTGGGAGACAGCAATTCTTTAAACCTCTGTATGAAGCCTTGAACTCACTCTCAACCTGAACATGTGTGAAATCTGCCAGAATCAGCACAAAAGGCTTTGAGAACTGAAATACAGTGTAGACCACCATGGAAGGTACATAGTCTGTGAAAACCAGAATAGCACTGCAAAGTCTTTGAAAACTAAACTGACATTAGAACTAAGCCCAAAGAAACCAGATCAAGACTTGCAGTCTAAATCTAATAGTGTTGATTTCTTGCTTAAAAAAAAAAATCTATTCTCCAAAAGATTTTAACTGAGCACAGGATCTCATAACACAATATTCAAAATGGCCAAGATACAATCCAAAATTACTCGACATACAAAGAACTAGGAAAATCTAAACAACTGACTGGAAGGCGCAATCAACAGACACCAACGAGATGACTCCAATTTTTGGAATTTCCAAACAAAAAAAGCTATGGCAGCTACTATAACCATCCCACATGAAGTAAGGGCAAACCATCTAGAAACAAATAGAATAATAGATATTTTCAGCAAAGAAGTGAAAGCTACAGAATAAGAATTAAATGAAAATTCTATAACTGAAAAATATAATAACAGAAATTTTAAAATCCACCAGAGGGACTCAATAGCAGATGGAATTGAAAGAAAAAAGAGTCAGTAAACTTGAAGATAGATCAGTAGAAATTATCCAATCTGAACAACAGAAAAAAAGTCAAAAAATAAACAAAGCCTCAGAGACCATTGGAAAAATATCAAAAGGTCTAACATTTATTTCATTGGAGTCCCAAAAAGAAAAAGAGAATGGTACAGAAAAATATTTAAATAATGGCTGAAAATGCCCCAAATTTAGCTAAAGACATAAATTTACAGATACAAGAACCTCAGTGAACCAAACAGGATAAACTTAAAGAAAACCACACCTAGACATATTGTAATGAAAATGCTGAAAACTAGAGATAAATTTTTTAAATCTTGAAAGGAGCCAGGGAAAAATTACATTATATATTGGAGGTGGGGGACAAGAGAGGGGGATTTTAATTACCACAGCTTTCTTATCAGAAACTATGGAGTCCAGAAGACAGTGGAATGATATTTTTTGAAATACATATTATTTTATTTTAAATTATTTTTTGTACTCCTTTTATACAAATTAGAGTACCATACTGATTTTTATTTATGTTTTCTATAAATTTCAATCTAAGATATTAAAGGGACTTTACAGAATCCTCGTTATAAGCGACATTGGGTCTGACAAAGCTGAGAACCACATGTTTAAAAGGAAGGGGGTATGTGTCGGTTGGCCTCTTTTGGACCCTCTTTTCAGACCTGCCTGTTGGCTAGAAGGGTACTTTAAAGGATGTTCTCCACCAGCTCTGTCTGTGCCTGGTGGATGTATTTAATTCTGGAATGAGGTCTTTGAAAGTCCATTATGGCATACATCAAACCATGTCTCCAATGCAGCTCTATCTATCAGGCTCCTATATCTATTTTTCAATTGCTTTGGTACCTGCCTATTGAAATCTAGGCCATTTCAATCATGTCCTGTCTTCACCTGGATGAGAGCACTGCAAGCATCCATGGAATCTGCTACATCTCCACTCTTCTTGACAACTGTGCCCATGAGTTCCCGGCCCAGGCAGGGCCACAGCCAGTGCCCCCTGCCCAGACACCTCATGTCTGCCTCACCTGGGTCCCCTGGGAAGCCAGGGTCTCCTTCCTCATGGCCACAGTCATGGGATTCTCCATTGCTCCCACCAGGCAGTACTTGATGTGGCCAGAATTGCCATACTCCCTAGGTGAGCACATGGGGTAGGGGCCTCTGACCACACCCTCTAGCAGGGCCTCTGCACCTAAACAATGTTTTTAAAGTGTTGAAAGAAAAGAACTGTCAACCTAATCCTGTATCAAAAATATCCATGAAATGAAGACAAAATAAAGACATTTTTAGATGAAGGAAAAGTAAGAAAATTTGTCACCAGCATACATGCTTTCAAAAAAATGCTAAAGAAAGTTCTTCAAGTAGAATAAAAGCAATAACAGAAGGAAACTTGGAAGGTCAGAAATGAAGGAAAAGCAACAGAAATTGCAAATATCTGGGTAAGTAAAATAGACTATTTTTGCCTCAAGTTTGTTATAATATGTATGATTACTGAAAGCAAAAATTATAACACTGATGGGATTTTCAGTGTAGGCAGAAGTAATACATATGACAACTATATCAAAAATGGGAAAGGGCAAAGGGACCTAAGATTTCTCAATTTTATCTGAAATGGTAAATTATTAATTCTAAATAGATTGCATAAAGTTTGATGTGTATGTTGTAATTCTTAAAGCAACCACTAAAAGAAACATTGTACAAAGAGGTATATTGAAAAGCACTACAGATAAATGAGAATGGAATTCTAAATATTCAAACAAATCAAAAGAAGACAAGAAGCCAAAAACGAAGATATGAAAAACAAACGGAATGAACAGAAAACGAATACGTACTGTAGGCCCGGTGGCGTAGTGATTAAGTTCGAGTGCTCCACTTCGGTGGCCCAAGGTTCGCGGGTTCAGATCCCAGGCACAGACCAATCAACGCTTTTCAAGCCATGCTGTGGCAGGCATCCCACATATAAAGTAGAGGAAGATGGGCACAGATGCTAGCCCAGGGCCAATCTTCCTCAGCAAAAAGAGGAGGATTGGCAATGGATGTTAGATCAGGGCTAATCTTCTTCAGCAAAAAAAAAAAAAAAAAGAGTAGACCTAAATCCAACCATGTCAACAATTATACTAAATGTCAATGGTCTAAACACACCAATTAAATGATAGAGATTGTCAGATTGGATTTTTTTGAAAAAGGCTCTACTATATGCTGCCTAAAAGAAATCCATCTAAACCTAATGATAAAAAAATAACAGCCATGCAAACACTAATTTTAAAAATGTTGGCATGGATATATTAATATAAGACAAAATATATTAATATAAGATATATTATGGATATATTAATGGATATATTAATATAAGACAAAGCAGATGTTAGGACAAGAAAAATTACAAGAGACAAAGAGGGAATTTACATACTGATAAAAGACTCAATCCACCAAGAAGACTTAACAGTTTTAAATATGCATGCACCTACCAGTGCAGTGATAGACTCTCTTTCATTCCTGATGTTGGTAACTTGTGTCTATTTTCCTTTTCTTGATCAATCTGGCTAGAATCTTATCTATGTCTTAATTTTTTTTTTTTTTTTTGAAGGAACAGCTTTTGGATTCATTGATTTTCTCCTTTGTTTTTCTGTTCTTGATTTAATTGATTTTTTCTCTTGTCTTTATTTCCTTTCTTCTGCTTTCTTTGGGTTTAGTTTGCTCTTCTTTTTCTAGTTTCTTAAGGTAGAAGGTTAAGTCATTGATTTGAAAACTTTCTTCTTTTCTGATACATGCATTTAATACCATAAGCCTCCCTCTAAGCACTACTTTAGTTATATCCCACAAATTTTCATATGTCACTTTTTATATTCATTCAGTTCAAAATATTTTCTAATTTCTCTTGAGACTTTTCTTTGACCCATGGATTATTAAGTAGTGTGTTATTTCATTTCCAAATATTTGGGGATTTTCCAAATATTCTTCTGTTATTATCTTCTAGTTTAATTCTATTATGGTCACAGAACAGAATTTGAATAAGTTCAAGTCTTTAAGATTTAAGAATGTGGTCTATCTTAGTGAATATTCCATAGGCACTTGAAAATAATGTGCATTCTATCATTGTTGGGTGGTGTTCTATAAATGTCAATTAGGTCAGGTTGTTTGGCAGTATTCAAACTTCCTATATCTTTGTTGCTTTTCTGTCTGCTTATTCTATTGACTACTGAGAGAGGAGTATTGAAGTCTCCAACTATAATTGTGGATTTGTCTATATGACTGTCTCAGTCAGTTTGGGCTGCTATAACAAATATACCATAACCCAGTGGATTAAACAACAAACATTTATTTCTCACACTTCTGGAGGCTGGGAAGTCAAAGATCAAGGCGCTGGCAGATCTGGTGTTGGATGAGGGCCCACTTCCTGGTTTGCAGATGGCCACCTTCTTGCTGTATCCTCACATTGCCCAATATTAAGATGTGCTGTAAAGCTGCAGTAATCAAGACATCAATGAACAATGAAAGGATAGACACATAGATCAACGGAACATTATAGAAGGTTCAGAAATATATTCACATAAATATGGTTGGTTGACTTTTGACAAAGGTGAAAAAGCAATTCAGTGGAGACAGGACAGTCTTTTCAACAAATGGTACTGAAACAACTTGACATCTGTGTACAAAAAATCAACTTCAACTTATACCTAACACCACGTACAAATGTTAGCTCTAAATGAATCAAAGGCCTACATGTAAACCATAAAAGTATAAAACTCTCAGAAGAAAACATAAGAAAAAAATCTTTGTGACCTTGGGTTAATCAAAGAGTTCCTAGGACACTAAGAGACCAACTCATAAAAGAAAAATATTCATAAGTTGGACTTCATCAAAATTAAAATACATTGTTCTAAGAAGGAAATCATAAAGAAAGTGAGAAGACAAGACATAGGTTGGGAAAAAATATTTTTAATCACGTATCTCATGAAAGATTTGTTTCCGTAATATATAAAGAAATCACGAACTCAGCAATAAGAAAACAATCAACCTAATTTTTTTAAATGGGAAAAAGATATAAACCTTCACCAAAGAAAATATGAATGCCAAACAAACACAAAAAGATGTTCAACACGATTACACATTATGGAGTGGCACATTAAAACCACAATGAGATACCATTACACATACATTAGACTGGCTTTAAAAAAAAAAAAAAAAAACAGACAATACCAAGTGCTGATGAGCATGTAGATTAACCGGCATTCTTATACACTGTTGATAGGAATGCAATATGATACAGCCACTTTAGAAAAAACTTTGGTTTAATTATAAAATAAACCTACACTGACCATGTGATCTGGAAATCCTACTTCCAGGTTTTCGTCCTACAGAAATAAAAACTTAGGTTCACACAAGAACCTGTACATGAACATTTATAGCAGCATAATTGCCAGACTTAGGACTCAGCAGAAAAAAGCTGTCTTACCCAAAGTTATACCTCCTCCCGTGGGAAAGACTATATCCAACGACCAGCCAATGTGGGATACAAAGACTTGGTCTCCTTGCTTTAGTTGAAACAATTTTGCAGGGCCACGCCGGGATCAGTTGAAACGTCTGTTGTGACTGCATCACAGTTCAACTTCTCCCAACTTTACCCAATTCTGCTTCCCTCACCCTTCACAGGTGTGTCTCCTGAGAGCGCCCCACAAAAACCTCCACATATAAACCTCAGAGTCTCAGGCCTGTTTCCTGGGGAACTCAATCTGTGGTATAGTAAAATTAAGTTTACCTCTAGACAGGGAGAGAAGAGAATGGGATTTGGGGAAAAAATAGGAAAAAGTTAATAAGCTTAATCTGGGTATCTGTTATATATTTTTTTGTATGTTTAAAATATTTTACAATTTTTATAAATATATGCATGTCTTCAGCAGACACTGTGATACATATCATGGTAATTTAAGCCAAATATCTCTGCCAGTTAATACAGTAATTTTTAGAAAATTCATAATATGTAATGTAGGTAATAATCTGGCCCAAGGAAAAAACCTTCAAATATTGAAATGTCAAGTGAAATAGTCTTAAACATGTGCTTAGCTAATTTTTTTCTGAAGATCACTTGGAAAAAATATTTTTAAAGTTGAGGAAATACACTTGATTCTACAATAAAAACAAACAGAATAAAAATAATTTTCTATTTTCACAAGACCAAAATGATAAAGACTTTCCTAACATGACAGAGTTTCTTTTCTTTGGGTTTTTATAGCAATTTGAAAGAATAATAGTATCAAAAAGAAGTTTATATTGCATTTTCCATATATTATTTCATTTTATCGATGACCTGTCTTTAGTTATGAATCCCGATGTTGCGTGGCAACAACATGAAAACAAGCCTTAATTCTATTCTTTTGACTACTTTACATATCAGCACTTGGAACCCTTCAAATTACAGGACGGCAAGTCAAGAAACTGGTAGAGGAAACTGCTGTCTTAGAACTTTACAGAATTGAAGAAGCTGTTGACTATGTGAATCATCAGGGAACAAATTCACCCTCTGCCTCCTCACCCTACTCAGAGATTCCAAAACTAGCCGAGGACACTTGAAAGAGCCTGCTCAGTGAGAAAATTCTTTGTCTCTCTCTGATGTGCACACACACGCACACACACACACTGGCTGCTTCAAGTTCACGAGCCTGCAGCAGAGTGGGTCTGGAGAAGGGAGATGATCCCTGAAAGGCTATATATAAAAGTTGTCAAAAAAGAAAAGGAACCGCCCACAAGGACTGAACTTCCAGGAGTGCAGATACATAGAGTGAAGGACAGATTAACCAAAACTCTGTGTTTGCAGAATAGATTAAACATCAAAAAGAAAAGAAGAGACCAAAAGAAAAATTTTCCCTTACAGTAAAATTTTTGTTTAGTTCTTATTTTTAATGCTTTCCCACAGAGAAAAGAATATGAAACCAAGGAGCCCAATCTTATCTCAGAGAACATTAAAGGGCAAAAGAAAGAAGTGAAAAGTTACTCAATGGACAAAAGATTGAAAAGCTTTAGTGTATTTTTTTTTTCTGGAGGACGACTTAAAGTACAGGAGCCTGAGGGAAAGAGTAAAAAGTCTTGGATAAAGGCTAAGACTGGTAAGAAAGACTTGGACTAGAACAGAGGAACAGAGGAACGGCTCTGCAGTGGCAGCCAGAGGCCGTTTCAAGGGTTGCCATCTGCTTGCTAGTATTGGAGCTATTTCAGTGGTCGTTTCTAAGTCTATGCTCAAAAAACAAGGCAATGTCACCAGATGAGATTTAGATTATCCCAGGAAACCAGAACACTTGGGTCTGCCCACACTGGGTAAGTGACCACAATGTAAAGCATACTCTGTCCAGATCTGCGTTTCTTACTAAGGAAACAAATTCCAAGTCTCTTGCTTTCAAGGACTTTCTTGTCCTATACAGAATAAAAGACATCTAAACGGGGTAACATACGATTTTTAAAGACAATAAATTTATGTCTACTATTAACTACTGTTGTGTAACATGTAAGAGTTAAGTACTTAAGAGAGATAGGAGAAAACAAAGATGAAGTAAGGGCGATTCATTGTCTGACCAGACTCAGGTAAAGAACAATGAATAGGTAAATATTTCCCAGCAGAGGTAAGTTTTACACATTTATCCTGTAAGTGGTATGTGTCATGGTTCTGTGGAGAAGAATAAGAAGATGTAACAGACAAAAATATCGTCACCTTCTAGAGTTCCAAGGCAGAAATGACAAGAGTGTGCTTGAGATCTGCCTTGCTAAAGAATTTGCTAAGATGCATCTAAAAAAAAAAAAACAAAATGCTGATGGGGCCGGCCTGGTGGCACAAGTGGTTAAGTGCGCACGCTCCGTTTCGGCGGCCTGGGGTGCACAGGTTCGGATCCCAGGCATGCACTGACGCACCGCTTGGTAAGCCATGCTGTGGCGGTGTCCCATATAAAGTAGAGGAAGATGGGCACTGATGTTAGCTCAGGGCCACTCTTCCTCAAGAAAAAAGGGGAGGATTGGCATCGGATGCTAGCTCAGGGCTAGTCCTCCTCACACACACACACAAAAAAAAGTGCTGGCAAAATGGGAAGCAGTTAGAGATTTAGCACATATAACCAGTTTTCATTTGGTGAATGAATAAAAGAATTAACTGAAAAGGGACACAATTGCAGCTTCAGGTGGGATTGAGGAGAATGGGTTAAAACTGTCAAGAACTATGAAGCGTATGAACTTTTACCTTACTTGCAAGCTGACAAGTTAGCCTGCAGAAGTCATGAGCTCCTGCATCGGAGACAAAGGTCCTAGTTGCTCATGGCACAGCCAGCCACACGAGCATCATTTTTGCTTCAGTCACCCTTACCCTCCAAGTGCCACGGGGGTGATATAGAAGGGCCAGGTGGATCCTGCCCACTCAGGAGGTTTGCATCACAGCTAAGGAATACTGAACTTACAAAACCAAATCTTTTATAATGGGCAGTAAGCAAACCTGTCTGATCTTTGCTCAAGAGGAAGACATCATTTTATTATATGGACAGTAAGCAAACCTGCATCCTTGAAAAAATCATCCAGAACAAAAAGGCAGTTAGTGTTTCTGCTCACAAGATATTCAAAAATGCAAGAGACATACGGAGAATTATCTTGATACAAGTGGAGGATAGAAAGGCTCACTGAATGAGTACATGGGTAAACAACAAGAATTTAGAGATGAAGGAATATAACCCAGCAGTAAATACGGTAAGTGAGAGGGAAAGAATGCAGCTTCTTTGCAAAGAATTAGCAAAAATGTATTATGATCTGGGGATTTGAATCTTTAGGAAAAGGGCTGAAAGAAAAGAACCAGAAGAGAAAGGATCAAACAAAACTACTCTCTATTAGTTATCTATTGCTGCATAACAAATTACCCCAAAACTTAGAGGCTTACAACAATAAACAGCTATTATCTCACATAGTTTCACAGGTCAGGAATCCGGGGGCAGCTTACACGGGTGGTTCAGAGTCTCTCACGAGGTTGCAGTCTGGATGTTGGAGGGGCTACAGTCATCAGAAGGCTTGAGTGGGGCTGGAAGATCTGCTTCCAAGCTGATCATTCATTCACACACCTGGTAAGTTAGTGCTGGGTGTTGTCAGGAAGCCGCAGTTCCTCCCCACGTAGACATCTCCATAAGGCTGTGTGAGTGTCCTCATAACATGCAAGCTGGCTTCCTAAGAGTGAGTAACCCTAGAGAGAGCAAGGAAGAAGACACAATGCCTTTTATGATCTAGCCTCCAAAGACACACACAGTCGCTCCTGCCATATTCTATTAATTAGAAGCAAGTCGTTAAGTCCAGCTCACATTCAAGAGGAGGAGAATTAAGCTCTACATCTTAAAGGATGGAATATCAAAGACTTTGTGGATATATTTCAAAACCACCACACACTCCAAGTTGTTGTACCTGACGTGGAGATGGAGCATATTATTAGTGAGCAATAAATGATGTCACTATTAGTGAGACTGTAGTTGAAACAAGAGACGGGTCCTAGAGCAGGGAGCAGGGAGATAAGCTGCTTTGAGGATGTTTAAGATAATAATATACCCAAGTCGAAAAATTTCTAATTTGTCTTTTGGTTAAAATTTACATTTTCTGGAGCCAGCCCTGATGGTCTAGTGGTTAAAGTTTGGTGTGCTCACCTCTTCGACAGCCCAGGTTTGTTTCCTGGTCACAGAACCACACCACCCATCTGTCGGTTGCCATGCTGTGGCGGTGGCTCACATAAGAAGAACTAGAAGGATTTACAACTAGGATATACAACCATGCACTGGGGCTTTGGGGAGAAAGAAAAAAAGAGGTATACTGGCAACAGATGTTAGCTCAGGGTGAATCTTTCGAAAAAAATACTCAAGTATTTAAACAAATTTATATTTTCTGCTAACTCTTATCTCCTTATCTTGTCACTAGTACCTAGTTCTTTGTACATAGATAAACACAGAATTTTTTGGTTTTACTTTGATTCGACTATAATGCAAATTGATGCTCCCATAGCAATTTTTAAAAAGCAAGCACTGCTGTCCAGGCAGAGGGGAAAAACCAATCCAGATGCTGAGGAGAAAATTGTGTCGATCTCTAACAGAGATCTATTATACCAAGGTTACAGTCAGTCCTTCTAGAGTCGCAGGGTTCTTGTGGTCAGGTCGAAGAGACAACACCTTCCAATCCACAGCAGAACTCCATTGTCTCCATGGATTTACCCCTACCTTTTTGGCTCATTGATTAATAGTGCCCTGATAATTAGATCTGTATTTATGTAGACTACTCAGGTGGTGTATAAGAGGAGTGAGATGATAGTCAAGAATACCAGGTGGGATTCTATTACAATATCCCGGGTAAGAAATAATAAAAGTCTGAATGCAGGCAGTCATACTGTGAATAAAAAAGAGGGGAAAGCTTCAAGAGAGATTTCTGAGATATGATACTCAGAGCTTGGTGACTCATTAGAGGTAGGAAATGAGGGGAAAGGAGAAGTGGAGGTAAACTCAGATTTATCTGGTTAGGGTGACCAGCTAGGTCCAGACCGCCCAGGACTTATGCAGTTTTAGCACTGAAAGTCTTGTGTCCTGGGGGACCCCTCAGTCCTAGGCAAACTGGTACATTTGGATGCCCATAACATTAACTTAAATAGAGAATACTGAAGAAGGAACATTTGTGCTGTGGAAAATAAATTCTGTGTGAACATGTTGAATTTAAGATAACTACAGAAGATATAAAGAGAAACAAACTGGACATGCATTTTTAGAGCCCAGTGGAGAGGCTGGGGCTGGATATGGAGATGCTCAGTCGTCATAAGAACTGATGTCATGCAAGAGGCTGGGAATCTCCTAGGGAGGCTGTAGGGAGTGAAAAGAAAAGGCTGTTGAGAACAGGACTCAGGTTTGAAAAAAGAAAGTGAGAGGCATGCGTGCTTGTGAAAGAAGAGAACGCATAAAAAAGACAGAAAAAGTGGGCAAGTAAGAGAAAGGGATTATCCCAGAAAACAAAGAAAGAGGGAATTTTTAGAAGATCCAAAGGAAGGGCAAAAATGTCAAAAGCCACAGAAAGGAGTCCACAGGACCTGGAAATTAGGTCTATCTCTTGTGGTGACGGAGAGGGGGTGATATTAGAAGTCAGTGCCAGGGCCATTAGGAGAGCACCTGAGCCCAGCCCCAGCCAACTTACAGAGGGTCATGGCCTCTGAGCCGCTGGGAGCAAAACCATGCCTCCTCAGTTCCAACTTACTCTCTATTCCCAGGCCCTGAGAAACCATTCAAGCTTTCCTGACAGCTTTATTTTTAAAACATCTAACCTTTATTGAAAACCCAGTATGTGCCAGGCACCTGATATGCTTTATCCCATTTAATCCTCAGAGCAATCCAATGAGGAACTATTATGAATATACCTCATTTTGCTCCTCTTCAATTTCTCTCCATTTTTACAAAATCTGTAATGGCAAAAACTGAACAGTTTTCTATGACATGACATATTCCAATAACATCCCCCTAGTCTTTGAGATTGTTCAGTATCTCCGAATCCTTAGTCTCTGGTGTCTGCTTTTGTTCCCAAGAATCAAATGGAACTTTTTTCTAATTCATTAAGATGCCTTTGAACTCTATTATAATTTTCTGAGGCACAATAACCCCACCCATCTCATGCTAGCTACCAGGTTAAAGAAGGCTACACTTCAATTCTTTCTAGAAGAATGCCTAAATAGGCATTCAAATATCCATAGCTCTGCAATATTATACTCACAACCTCTGCAGTTGAATAGTTTGCTAATTGTTTTGTATTGGTAACTTCTGTTTACCTATTAAAGGGTAAACTTCTGGATGTCAGGAACCAAGCATCATTCTCTTCTCACCCCTAAATACCTAATACGTTATTAAACACCAGAGGCATTTATTAATATTGGATGGTTGAGGGGCCGGCCCGGTGGTGTAGTGGTTAAGTTCGCGCACTCTGCTTCAGCGGCTCCAGGTTCGTGGATTCGGATCCCAGGTACGGACCTACTCACTGCTCATCAAGCCATGCTGTGGCGGCGTCCCACATACAAAATAGAGGAAGATTGGCACAGATGTCAGCTCAGGGCCAATCTTCCTCAAGCAAAAAGAGGAAGATTGGCAACAAATGTTAACCCAGTGCCAATCTTCCTCACTAAAAAAAAATAAAATAAAATTTAACAACAACAACAACAAAAATATTGGATGGTTGAGTCCTAATACTCAGAAACAAAATAATGACCAGAACATGCTTGCACCCTCTCTGTGATGTTCCCTCTTCATGACGTTCCCTGGCTGGAACACCAGTATTTAACCATGTTAGCCTGAGCTGTTCTCACCAAATCAGTTCATTAGCCATAGAATTAGTTTATACATTGGATGAAAATGGAAAAGCACAGAAACAAAAATGGACCATATGTAGTAGTGTCCAGAGAATATCAAATGAATAAATACTCATAAAATGAATTGGTATCATCTCAAAAGCCTGATTGTGAAAGAGTCATATAAACTCTATTTTTGCAGTTATACAAGCTTCTGTATACATTTTCCTTATGATATTGGTAGTAGCAATAATACCGTAATCCCAACTCACCAAAAGCTAAACCTCAGAGATGGAACATATATAAGAAACTAATGAAACAGACTCCATTTTTCCCTCTCTGCATTACCTAAATTGAAAAAACTCCAGAGTTATCAATTCTTCTGTAAGACATGCAGGTCCAGGCTTGTATAACTACAATTTCTGCTAACTGGCCACAGGCTCGTATTTTCACACCTTTTTTGTACTAAATGGTTAAAACTGATCACTCCACCAGAAGATGTCACTGAGACATCTTCATTTAAAATTTTTAATAATACATACAGCAAGAGGATTGAATTTTTAAAATATGTTTCTATTTTTTTGCATTTCAGTAAACTCTTGCAAATGCCACCCATTCGTCTTTTGTACAATTACGCACACATAAATGCCTGTTAAAATTACTGAACATTTTTTAATTCAATTTTTCACATATAATCAGTACAGTTCTAGTCCAGACAACTCTTTGGATAATTACCTGAATTTTTCGTAAGGGCTTTAGATTGCTGATCTAACTTGGTAAAAAGCGGTTTGCAAAAAAAAACAAAAACAAAGGGCAGAGGGGAATACGGAGTGGGGGGAAGAGAGTAAAACACCAAGCTTTGCTAATAAATAGTTCTCAGAAATATCAGCTCCCAATTTACTACTTGTACACAATGGGCCAGTTGGAACTTGCATGGTGATCCAATTTGCCACAGCTCTTGTTTTTAGTCTTTGTGGGGCTGCTGTGTGAGCACAGTGGGGGCCCCTCCAGCTCATCCCCTGAGTCAATCAGTGGGCTTTTGTTTCCTGCTGGTCAAAAATATCAGGTGGCTTTGAGAGTCTAATTATCAACGAAAAATTAAATTCAATACAGAAATGTAGCCACAAGCACCCCCCTCCGCACCCTTTCTGCACCCTCTCCACCCCAGGCATGCGATGGAGCATCAAGTTATTCCTTAGGATTCCAAAAAGATAGCAAGAAAAAAAGGCACAGACCTGGGAAGCAGGCAGAAGAACTGATTTTTACTTACACAGCTTTCTCCTTTTTTAGTGGAGGACTGTTCTAATTACCACGGACGTTCTGGAAATTAGCAAACGGTGGGGAGTTTCCTCTTGGAATTGTTAGGCCATGTTTATCTCAACATTGCTTCATAAAATTTTCTGGCCGTAGTAAATCAGAAATTGAATAAAAAGAGAAATGAAAGAAGATATATGTCATTGCCAATAACCCCAATTTACCAAATATACCTTTTTCTAATGCAGTGAAGGAGTTCTTACTGTTTGTTAAATTATATTGTTACCTTCTCTGAATTTATTCCAGGCAGTTCCAGAAACGTGAATTTGACAATGCTTGTAACTGCCACTTAATTCAGGCTTTCAAAGGTCAAGGTAAATACAGGTTCCTCACTTCACCTCCTAAGTCACAGAACAGAATTTGAACCCATCAGATCCAGGCACGGTATAGCTTCAGTTTTCCATACGTGTGTGCTCTTTGAATCCTCTTGTCTTTAAAAAAAAAGATATGCTTTATTGATAAGTGATCAGTTAAGCTTATAGAGAAGGAAAAGCCCTACCATCTCAAAATACACACCCTTATCAACCTTTCCTTTAAGATATTCCCCCAAAAAATGAAATATTAAAAGTTAAAGCCAATCGAGGCAAGCCTTTTCAAGGTGTTCAAATACTCCAGGGGTAGAGTAATCAGACATTATTTTTAAAATCCCACAGTAAGCATTATGGTTGATTCACAAAAACCACTGATGTGTGAAGTGTTCTTCCATATGAGGAACTAGCAAGAGATGATATCAACCTTGGGTTAAATATCACTAGAGATATTTAATCAGACAATACACTTTTCTCTATGAGTTCAAAGGTATAAAAAGCCTTGAATATATTGTTAGGTAACAGACTGGACTAGAAATTCCTCCAGTGCTCCAAAATTCTTAGGACACCAATTATGTAATTGTCTGAGTCTGTTTTAAGGATCACAAAGACCTAATACCCAAATTAGAGCTAAACTTGTCCAAAGGCACTCTGGGAACTCAATAGTAGATACAATAACTACAGAAACTCCCTCTTGACTAGAGGAAGGCCGAAGAGGGGGATAATATTAAAGGTAAATTTATAGCATGTGGATATATGAACTTTCATTTTTAATGTTTTAAATAAAACTTTCCATCTTTGCAAATATGAGTATAGTCATGTGTCGCTTAACAACAGGGATAGTTCTAAGAAACGCATCATTAGGTGATTTCGTCATTGTGCGAACATCATGGAGTGTACTTACACAAACGTAGCTGGTATAGCCTACTACACACCTAGACTATCTGGTACTAATCTTATGGAACCACTCTAGCATATGTGGTCCATTGTTGATTGAGACGTCGTTATGTGGCAAATGACTGTATTCAAAAACATAAATGGTAAATCCATTTTGTTCTTTTAAGATTCTAATACTGCTTTGAAAAGAGACATTTGCTGTATACCAAGGAATACATTATTAGTATTATTCATTATATATTCATTCATAAAATATTTTAAATAATCATATATAACTAAAGAATAGGCTATCTTTGAATATGACATTATTAATAGAGAAGCACAGTTGTTTGACATTCTTCAGCTTTTACATATTTATGTGAATTTTGCTAATTATTTTATCTTTTTAGTGTGTATGTGAGGAAGATCAGCCTTAAGCTAACATCCGATGCCAATCCTCCTCTTTTTTGCTGAGGAAGTTTGGCCCTGGGCTAACATCCCCGCCCATTTTCCTCTACTTGATATGGGACGCTGCCACAGCATGGCTTGACACGCAGTGTGTCAGTGCGCGCCTGGGATCCGAACCCACAAATCCCAGGCCGCTGAAGCAGAGCGCACGCACTTAACCACTGCGCCACTGGGCCGGCTCCCCTAATTATTTTATCTTAACACCAAAGACACAATATACATGTGCATAGCAGCACCATATCAGAAATAGTTACTGAATATGGTCATTCTTTACAAACGGACACAAGGTAAAATTCTAGCAATTAAAAATGATAACACTCAGATATAGTGTAAACTAGATAAAGATTATTTTTTTCAATATATTTCAAACCTATAACAATCAAAGACATATCAAAGATTGTGTTTCTGTATTGATACATCTTTGTTGAAATTGGCTTAACTAAATGGCACAAATAACGTTTTCTCATCTCATTCATTCTCTCAGACTTCACCGAATAAAATCAACTTTATCATTAAAATGTAGTTGGCTGCACAGAATACCATCCTTTTCCTTTTAATGGATTCCATATTGTCTACTGGAGTTTTTTTAAGTGAAAATGTTATTTTATCTAAAATAAAAAATTAGCATAATATTACACATATATATTAGTATAAATGGTACATTTTCACATTAAGATAAAAGTTTAGCAACATAAAAAATGGTCGCTTTGAGATATAAGGTAGGGGCAAACATTTCACGCAAACGCATTTCAGGTTTTCTGGTCTTCTTGACACGCACCCAAAACCTTCTAAAAAAGAAGCTGTACATGCTATTTAAAGTTGCATCATACATTTTATATTATAAATTATTAAAAAACTTAATGGACAATGCATTAGAAAGAAAATAGGCAAATTACAGAATAATTTAACGTTGCAAAGAAACAGAGCAACTTGCAGGACATTAAACACTCTATTTTGACGTGGAATGCCTGAAGCTAAAGCAATTAAAGCTGCAAAATATTGCTGGCTGACATGGTGTGTATGTAAATTTGTCACTCATTGGCAAAGGTTTGTACCAATCACCGGGAATGTTCACAGGAAAACAATCCATGTACCATAAAATGCTCTTAGTGAAGTCCTCTAAAAGCACTTTTGCATCAGTTAGGTATCCGTTGTAAATTTTTGGTTTAATAAAAGAGTCTGCCTTTTATTAAATGACCTTAAGATTGAGGATTAGTTCTTGACATATTACTTATATCTGTGTTTATTTCTTAAAGGGGAAATATTATTTTTAACACATCCCACCACAGGAAAAGAAAATACAAGCTAGAACTTGACATTATAGTTAATTTGGTTATGTTTTCTCTTGGCCCCCAAAAGAAAGCCTACATTTGAGTATCGTATCAAACTCTACCCTCTAGAAATAGTGTCTAACAGGGCCACACTGAATTCTAGCCAGTGACCTAATTTATCCCAGCTTAGAAATTGTGGTATTCTCCCACAGGAGGTAGGAGGAAAAAGCACAGTAATCCCCCAAATGCACTGTTGCTATGGAAGAGAAGGGCATGCCTGCTGAGACTGAAAATCACAAAATATTTGGGCAGTCGAGAAAATGCAGGCCCATCCTCTATTGCCAAAGCCTGAAGACTCTCTTTGCCAGGACTCCCTGGTCATTTGGCATTGCAGAGAAACGCTGGACAGAACCCTAGCAGAAGATGTAAGGAAACCAGACACATTTTAATATGCATCCATCAAAGCTCTCCATTATCCTCTCAAATTAGATGAACCAACAATAAACGGGGAGCCAAGAGAACATTTTAACAACTACCAAAAATGACTTCATATTAGTCAGAATAAATAGTCAAAACAGTTGGTCAATGCCAAGTCTTATTTTTCTTACACATTCCACCAATAAGTTTAACTAAGCTTTCCCACAGCCTATGAATGGGAGAACATCTTTCTCTCCCTTTCTCTCTCTCTCTCTCTCCTCTCTCCCCTTTTCTCTCTCTCTCTCTTAATCTCTCTATCTCTCTCTATATATGTATAAATACATATAAATATATATATATATATATTTTAGAAAAGAGTCAGCTCATAAGATTTCACAGCTCCAGTTCCCCTTTCTAAGACCCTATATTCCAGTCTTTCTTGGCTGCTATAGAAAAGAAATAGAGGGTTAATCTCCAGCTTTATGTTTTGGAGAAAATCTTCACAAGACACAGGTTCCATTTGGTAAGCAAGAAGCTGTACAGGAGACTCTCACCTGCCAAACATTTAATATTATTCACATTAACATTGTGTTGATAATCCAAACAAATAATCCTTAAACACTATGTCTAAATTAAATGTGCTAGAAATTTAAATTTATACATGCAGATACTAAAAAGAAAAAAGTCCCTATTCTAGAGTTTAATAATCCTGACAGCCTCCTACGTAACTTGCAAGATAGGAATATTAGCTTGTGGGAACTCAATAAACATTTATTAAGCACCTCTGATAGGCCTTGGGGGAATTTTTTAAATGTGTCTTGTATATCCTCAAAAGGCTTATAGTCTAAGGAGAAAAACTGACACGTAGTCAAATATCATACACAGAAAAATGACAAAAATACTAAATAGAAGTATAATGGATAAAAGGAGAGACTAGAAAGAGCGCAAGGAAAAAGGGAAAAAAATTAAACAAAACAGAAAAAAGACACTGATGTACAGAATGAAAAGTAGTAAAAGACTCCAAAAACCGACTCAAGGGCCACTCCGTGTATTCATGTAGTAATCTATCTGGCCACACTCTCTTACTGTCCACAATTAACAATTTCACAATGGATTTAGAAGTGTATACCTCTCACAGAGGCATCTCGGATGTACATGCAAATAAATGTTCTAGGATCTGCTTTATTCCTAGAGGTATAACTTAGAAAACGGACGGATAGTCTTAAAGTTTATATGCCAGTAAGACAAAATCTCCAAGTTGAACAGGTGATCACACATTTCAATGTTTCACAAACAATAAATATGAATCACAGCAATACTACACAGTGTGAAAAGATTTCAGAGCCCTAAGAAAAGAACTAAAATAATTCTAAATTATCTCCACCTTTGGCCAGTAATAACCATTGGTCTTTTTTTAATCTGGAAGTTAAAAAAATATTCTATTGTTCTTTCTCTTAGCCTTAATACAGTAGGAGGAAGTTGAAATGTGGTCTTCTTTGTTACACACACGTTGTATCTATGAAGTGCAATATTAATCCCATTTGTACCATAAGAACTATGATCCACCTGAGCCTCGCTCTCTTGTGAATTATGAATCACTGTAGTACTCTGGGGATAGTTATCATGTCTCTTAAAGTTCCTACTTTGTTCTTCAATTTTTTTCCTCCAATAACTTGGTATTGAAAGTATCTAGGAAATTTGAAGTCCCCATATGAAATATCTTAATATATTCTTTCCACATACTCTCCACTCTTTCCATAAAATACGTAGCTTAAGAGGACCAGAAGATCACCAAATAAAATGACACTAGTTCTATTTTATCCTTTGGATGAAAAGGCTACTTATTACAGTCTTATTCCTTTGGTAAGTAGCTAGAATACACAATTAATAGGGTTTAACCATCAGACAGAACTTGTTTTTAGAATTATGAAAACGTGTTGTCATTACATTTTTATTCTCTTGTGTGTTTTTTTGAGATGTGATTCATTATAACTTATTTTAGCTGTTCTGTTTTCTAATGCTTCATATTTTCACATCTTTTCCGACAAAATAATAATACATAAATAATACTTGACAAGATTTTACAGATTTTTCTCTATTGGTATGCTTTTGTTCTCCAAGCATCTTAAAATACGTACAGGTGAGGGGCCAGCCCGGTGGCGCAAGCAGTTAAGTGCGTGCGCTCCGCTGCGGCAGCCGGGGGTTCGCTGGTTCAGATCCCGGGCGCGCACGGACGCACTGCTTGGCAAGCCATGCTGTGGCGGCGTCCCATATAAAGTGGAGGAAGATGGGCACAGATGTTAGCCCAGGTCCGTCTTCCTCAGCAAAAAAAGAGGAGGATTGGCGGATGTTAGCACAGGGCTGATCTCCTCACAAAACAAAACAAAAAAAAATACGTACGGGTGAGATAAAATACAAGGAGATTCTGGATGTGAGCTTTCTTACATGAAAAAGCATCAATTTTCTCTCTTTTCCTGCCACACACATTGCATATTCCAGTTAACAATGCACTAAGCAATACAGAACAGTAGTTTTGAACCCAAATATCATGCCAAATACTTCTGGTGAAAAATAGTTGCTAAATGTAGCTTCATTTTGAAAGTCACTGTTTTCATTAACGTTGTCTTCCAACAGCCTGTTTCAATAGTACTACTATTAACCATGAAATTTAGCTGCTTCTGTTTACTCTTTGAATTATACCTATTAAATTGCCAACTCAATTTATTTTCCCAGTTGTCATTACCCTGTTAGAAATATTCTTAATAAGCTACAGGTCTTTCTATTTCTTTTCTTAGCTTATGTAGCTGCCTAAATTTACTCACCAATACAATTTAGAATATAGGGTACAATGGAGAGTGGGGTCAATTCCTGACACCAGCCTTCACTCCTATCCCTATTAAAGAGGCTCATTTTTAGAAAAGAGTTGGGAGAAGACTATTCCATGCATTTCTCTATTCGCTACACATTAACAACAACAAAAAAGTCTGGTGAGTCACATAGCTATTTCAGAGCTATGTAAAAAGGATAGTTTAATTAAAAAGTAGTCCAGGGGCTGGCCCCGTGGCTTGGCAGTTAAGTGCGTGCGCTCCGGTACTGGCGGCCTGGGTTAGGATCCCCAGCTCCGACCCACGCACTGCTTCTCCGGCCACGCTGAGGCCACGTCCCACATACAGCAACTAGAAGGATGTGCAACTATGACGTACAACTATCTACTGGGGGGCTTTGGGGGAAAAAGAAGGAGGAGGATTAGGCAATGGATGTTAGCTCAGAGCTGGTCTTCCTCAGCAAAAAGAGGAGGATTAGCACGGATGTTAGCTCAGGGCTGATCTTCCTCACAAAAAAAAAGTAGTCCAGTAGTACAATTAATTCAAAAATAAGCTGAAGTCATGTAACTAGTACAAGTTTACCAACTGCTTTCTTCTTATTGATATCTACAAGATGTTAGCCAAAAACCAACTGAAAATTAAAATAGATTTTAAAAAATTTGTACTATATCACCACTATAGTCAATAGTGGTAACAAACATTCGTTTTACCCCTAGGATTCTAAAGTTAATGTGCCAGGTACTTGAAATACAATGAAAGATCAGACATGGTGGCTCTCTTCAAGGAATATGTATCAACTTGCAAACATCACTTGGATATGCTGTTTTTAATTAATTAATGACTTTATATTCAATTCTATAAACTTTTTTTTGAGTCCCTACTTTACACTAGGCACTGAGCTAGAGACCAGGGACATAAAGACATGTATAACACATATTGAGGATAATGTTATGTGTTAATTCACTATTTACAATCAGGAATTATGCACAGACTAATATTCTTGACAACAATCCAGAATTTAGAAACCAGCACTTAGAAAGAGAGAGAGATGTGATGTAACTTTCCTTAATAAGTAGACTTTGAGTGTTTTGTTTCATCATTCCCTGATGAATCCACAAGGAATATTTCTCATCTTGCTAAAGAAAACTACCATTAAGGACTTTGAAACATAAAGACCAATGTCTCTCATCCTAGAATGAGATTAGAAAGGAAACCTCAAGGGTAAAGCTATCAGCTGAAAAATTAGTTGAGATAAATGTTTATGTGCATACTGTGTATTCATGGTAAGCTGAAAGCTTTTCTTAATGAGGAAGTATTCAAAGTTTTACAACGCTAGTGTGAAGTTGTAGGAGATTCCTAAAGTGTTGTCACAGTTAACTGCAACAGATGCAACTTGGCCAATTTTTTAAAAATCGGAAATTCATAAGGTAGTGGATCCAATTCTCACCCATGTAACACATAATGGATTCTCTTATGCAGATTCACTTTCCTACAGCTAGAGAAGGACTGATCTTAGTAGACAGCCAGCCAATCACTCTCTTATGCAGATTCACTTTCCTACAGCTAGAGAAGGACTGATCTTAGTAGACAGCCAGCCAATCACACCACTTCACTCCAGAGAATACAGAACAAAGAGGGTCACTAATACAGCTGCCAAAAGTCAAGTTTTCCATAGATATAGCCAAGTCACCATGTAAGAAGCGGGAGTGTTTATCCTTCCTAAAACTGACATCACAGACATATGGAGTTAAGATACCTCAAAAATTCAAATCCTTCAAAAATCTGCTCATGGTTCCCCATACTACATATATTCTTAGAACAATCTTGAGAAACTCCAACATACACTTCACTGCAGTCTTAGACTACAGTCACTCTAAGACGCTCCTAGTAAAAGGTAACATTTGTCCATAAAAAGAAATGAAAAAAGAAGGTACGATATATGTTATATTTCCAGATTTCATCTAAATAAATACAAGTCATTCTACCTTTTGAGTGATGAGGAACTACATAGTCATGGAATTCTTTCCGCCTATCTCGTATGTTGAGCCAAAGAAAAGTGGGGGAAAGGATCAATAATTTGGTGATGAGGGACAAGACTAAGCATTCTTTTTCTAGGCCAATTGTTCTAAGTTTGTTTCTAAGGGCTGATCTGTGTTGCTTTGAAGAATATCATTTGACTCTCAATATATGCCAAACACAGAACAAGAATTTTTATTCTATCAAGGTCTAACTATATAACAATGTGAAATATGCACCAAATTTAAATTAAACTTTCTTTTAAAATGTTAAATTTTCTATTTAAGGAGATACATTAATAACATATTTTTGTCTTTTCTAAACTTCTTATTATTCATATAAAGAGTACCAAACCAATGCATTAAAAAGGATTATGAATCTTATAGACTATATTAAAAAATTCCACAATGAACAAAACCTCTAGTCTCCAAAACCAAATATCTTTTTAATGCATATTTCTTAGTCTTTCTAACGCAAGCATCTGGAACCAGAAGATGGACTATAGAGGGAGAAGGGTTTTTGTTTGTTTTGTTTTGTGTTTAACATCATGGCATCATTTCCCTTTGACTTGTAAAGCCTAAGGTATTATCTTTTTGTGATGCTGGTATTGGGAAATAAAGAAACATTTACATTATGGGCTCTGTGATATAATGAAAGATATGTACTCTATACTACAAAACAGGAGAACCGTGATTTGATCTTCCCTATAACTTAAACCACGTTACGGAGTGTGCCTCATAATGGGTTTTTATTATGTTTTGTTCCATAAAGCATTTCTAGTCACCGTAGTGATAAACTGATATTTCAACCTTACCCATTTAACTCCAAATGGAGTTTTCAAACGTGAATTCCATGCAGAAATCAGACCCAAAGCATTACAACATTTTTAAACATTTAAAAGTGCTATGAAATTTTCTTGGACATTGAAATCTTTTATATACATCAGGACCTTCTATAGATATTTATACAGGCTAATAAGGGTAAGTGCAGATATGCAAATCAGTGCAGATTTGTCTCTATAGGTAAAGAGATGCTTCTGTTTGCATATGGATATTCAGGAAAATTAGGGGGAAAAAGTCAAAACTAAATAAATATTTAATATGTCAGCACCTGTCACGTAGTTTTTGTGTGTGTGTGCTTTACTGCTATTGACTAGCACTAGTATTGCTACTCTAACCAACTTCATTAAAGAATAAAAGAAAAGTAATAAGTCATTTCACACTCTGTCTGACCATTATACAATAATAGCAAGATTTCATGCAAGGGTACAACATTATGCCCATCTGCAATCACAGTCTCTTTGCAAAAATCTCAATTCACACTTCACATGCAGCTAACCTTGTTACCATCCCTTCCTAAATCCATCAGTGTTGCAGCTGCACGTCTTCACAGCCCAACATCTTAAAATTCATCACTTTGGCACCTTAGCATCACTATAGGTCAAGATAAAGAATCCAACCAAGAATAATTAAAGGGCACCCAGATGTTTAGTTTACTTATCTCGAGCCTTTCCTTTAACATATTTGAATTGCCTGTGTGCACTATTTCTTTCATATTTTTGAGATACGTGCAATGTGATTATTTTAAGGGTATGAGATCTGGAACAATACATTTCAGACTTTTTTTTTTTTTTTTTACAAGTATAGTTCTTTGTAGTTGAAATTTGAACAAGAGGCGTGATAATGAGTAGGTTGAGGGAAGGAAAGGTGTTATCTCATTAAGGTAATTACTAAGACATCCCCACCATTATATCGGTTTGAAAATGTGGCAATTAAAGCGCCCTACATGGGCTCCTGGAGACAAGAGAACAAGACAGTTCTCTTGGAACTTCTATGTTACGGTTAATGTGTGTCATGTAAATGAAAGGGTAGACTATTGCTATTTCATTCTTTTCCTCAACCCCCACCCCCATCTTCAAACTTCTTTGTGGGTTATGATTCTTTTTTCTTTTTTTCCTTTAACCTGAATTTAGTTCTGATGAAAGGTGCCAGATTGACAGCCCTAGAAGCTAAAGCCTTCCATTTACCCACAGACTAGCTGGAGCACAGAAAACAGTAGGGCAAGCTAGGCAGGCAACATGCTACCAATCTAAATCAGAAGAGACCTAACCTTCTTTCTCCCTCTTAGTCAGGCAAGTCTCTCTCCCTGGTGAGGAGGCTGACGAATTCATACACAAAGTCAGGGAAGCTCAAAATACACATAAAAAAAAAAATTGTAAGTGGTGCCCTTAGCTTACTTCACCACAACATACACAGGCAAACTCAGTAGCTCTCAATGCACTAAGGCTGAATTTGCAATACCCACTGAAACCACTACCTTCAGTCAGTAATTCATTTCCCCTCTTGAGCTGGTCATCTTGCTCTTTCATTGCTTCCACTACCCTAAACAGAATAAATAATAATGTGATATACCAAATAACATATAGAATCCATTCTCCCAAATCTTGCTTTCCTGCTCATTGAAGCATTATTTATCCCAAATTAAGGAAAACAATCTAAATGTCCAGCGATGGAAGAATGATTGACTTGATGATGACACATTTATAGGAGAGAATATTATGTGTCAAATATTACACTTACAAAGAGTCTTAAATAATACGGAGAAATACTTGTACTACGTGGGAAAAGCACAAATGATATCCCAGATGAAATATGACCACAACTATCTAAAAATTCACAGCAAAAATCTAGAAATAATAAATCAAATGTGAGCAGTGGTTTTCTTCGAGTGATAGAAGATGAGTTTCTTCTCTTCTCTCTGCTCTTCAGTATTTTGTAAATTGTCTACGGCGAGCACGCATTGCTTTCACAGTAGGGAAGTTATTTCAGTAATTTTTACAAACAGCCTGAGCTTCTTTTGTAGTAGGATTTAACCACATAAATTTAATTCCATTAAAACTGAAAGTCAAGAATCATCTGAAAATGCTGTAATCTTGTAGCATCTCTTTCCTTCTCTGTGTCTATCTTCACAGGAAAAAACAGGAGAGGAGATAGGAGTTGAAAGAAAAAAACACTAAGTCAATATGTCGTAGAAAGAACTAAAGCTTAGAATAGGTATCAAACTAGACGACCTTTGAGATTCCTTCCAGGCCCGGGTTTGGCTCAAGATCAGTTCTGCTTAAAATCCAGTTACTTATTAACATGTAAGGATGTTGGAAAACGTCCTTTTGCCAGATTTCTGGGCAGAACCAAGTAAGTCATGTTCCCCTAAAGGTCTAGATTATTCATGGGAGGAAAAGAAAAGCCTGTAAAACATGTTGCGAAATAAAAGGGATACTTCCTGAAATGCCACCCACTAGGCAGCACTGCTGTTAATAAGCAGTGTTTTGAATAGCTGGTTTTTTAAAATCCTGATCTAAAATATTAATTATAGAAAGATCTAATAAATTTACAAGCTTAATTCAACTTTTCAGCATTGACATCCCTCAATAGGAATGCTTAGCCCATCACCTTTACCTCCATAAAAACATCCCAGACATATAAAGTAGCAGAGGAAAAATCAGGAGGATAAAAACAAGGCGAGAACGGAGAGCGGAACGGACTCAGCAGACCTAGGCCTTACAAGTGTCCCGGCAGGCCAGAGCCTCCTCTATTGAATTCACTCACCTGAGGCTTCTCACCAGATGCCTGGCCATCCTATCTATTACCAGTTCCTGAAATGAAAGCAGTCATTATTGCTTACTAAATGAGGTGGAAAGGTCTTAATGTTTATATAAATTCTAATCGAATTCTACCCTAATAAATATCTTCATGGGAGGACTTTGGGCATGCGAAAATAATTGTGCCTTCTGCGGGGATAATTAGGCCACGAGACGCACGGTAGCATGTGTGGAGCTGCATAATATCATCCCTTAGGCACCGTCAGGGGCAAAGGGTTTTAACCCAAAATGATAACTAGAGAGGGATAGAGGAAAGGAGCCATAAAAATTTGGACCCTGTCTCTGCAACCAGGCACACCTGGGAAAACTCCGCCCGGGGGCTGAATGAATTGTAGGCCAAGGCGGTGGAAGCCTCAGCGACTGCACAGCCACTTTCTTTTCTGCGCTCTGATTGGGCACGGCTGAGGAAGGCGGGCAGAGGGCTGCCACGTGACACGAATGGGTGGAGCTGTTTCCCGATGCAAAGAACTGTCTCTCGGTGATCTGCTCTAATGTAAATCTAGAGAACTTCATGTGGGAATCCAAAATACGATTGCCAGAAATTTCTAAAGCAATCCAGAAGAAAGAAAGATAAAATGAAGCACCCCATTCCTGCACTTATTCATTTGTGCTTTATGTGACTTTCCGGGCAAATCTATCCGTGCATAGCGATAAACGATTATGTGACAATTATGCATTTATTCACATGAGTATGTTTAATGTAATGCCACAGTGTGTTCACTCAAGGCTGGTGAGGAAGTAGGTGTCCCTTTGAAATCTTCTTAATTTAATGGAAAAGATTTGATAAGTTTCAATTAATAGAACAGTTTGGGGTAAATGGGGCAGATGAATAATAATGTGGCGCTTTAAAGTACTTGTGGCTCTGATACACCCTATTTCCAATGGGCAACTCTGTTTTGGTTGGTTGATCTGCAGATGCCCAGCTTGGGGAGATGAGTTGGTACAAGAGGAAGGTGGGCAATCAGCTCCTTCGGTGGTATTACCAAACATTATTTGCATCTTTCGGAAATTGACATGCCAATTTTCTCAAATGAGAGATATTAAGAAAATCGAAGTTTCAAATTAGATCATTAGAAAATCATTTAAAAGCAGTTCACTCAACAGGAAACCTGTCTAGTGAAAAAGAGACCTACTGTGGTCTCTTCACTTGGAAGACTCCCACATCTGGAAACTACGCCAAGTGGCTCCGCTTCCCTACGGTAGGAAGTGAGTAGCTCCAACTTCTATATCCTTTTCCTAACACTCTATCAGCCAGTTGGTTTTAGAATGTAGACTATTTTTCCACAATGGACACTCTAGTTTTGTAGCATAAGAGTGAGGAAACAATGCACCACCAATGCCAAATTCCTTTCTCCTAAGGCTGTATCATAAATATACATTGCTCTGTAGAATTTCCCTCCCATTTCATGTGACGATGCACACCCGGAAACACCTCTTCCTTCAGCCCCCAGAGGCTTTTGGGGCTCCCCAATGGTGCCTGAACCTGCAAATGTGGGTAATCCATGTCGCTACAAGTCTCTATCAGCTCCTAAATTCCACTTAGCGTTTCCATCTGTCCAACTATACTGGCAAAGAGGAAGAGAGGCGGAGGGTAATCGACAAGGCGGAGTTGGCTTCCAGCAACTAAGGGAAAATCTGAAGGAGGTAGTCCTTTGCATCTATGAGGCCTTTTGAGGGGAGGGGGGTATGAAGCGGGATACAGATAAGAGCTCCCATCTGGGCAAAGATTATTTTATCATTAGATAGGAAAAGGAGAAGGCTTTATATTCCTGACATTGCCCACCGAGACGTGAGAGAAGGGCCCTGTTCTGTACGCCCAGCCCAAGCAACTGTTCGTGAAAGCATTTGGGCTCCTGTCACTGGTTTATGATGTCCCTATTCTGAAGCACGTATTCCTCCCTGAAACGCGTCTGTAAGCGGGCGCAGGAACTTGTGGCCGCCGGCCTGTCCCCGCGGCGCGAGGAGCGGAGGCCCAGCCAGGGCATGCACCGCAGGAGACCCCGAGCGGAGCCCGCGCTGCAGCCAGGCTTGGGAGCCGCCGCGCAAACCGCTGGCTGCAATGCATGTGCGAACGGTGTGGGCTGGAGGACCGCCACATGGAGGGCCTCTTCACTAAAGAATCACGTCAGGCGGCCGGAGATGGGGGTAGGTGGGGGCGAGAATCCATCGGCTCCACAAAGTGACAAAACCCTTCTATCGTAAATCAAGTTCAATCTCGCGCTCGTGAAGGTCCTCTTCTTTCAGTGGAGCTCCTGGGGGATCAACCCGCTGTCCTAGATCAGAGAGTAGCGGAGCTGGGAGAGTCCCAAACCGGCGGGGAGGGGGCACAGGGCGGGATCAGCGGTGGAAATCGGGGCCTCGGCTCAACCCGACCTGCAGGGCGGCCGCCTCGAGAGCGCTTTTCCTGGGCTTCCATCGGCCGAGGCGGCGGATCGCCGAGCACAGGCGGAGCTGCGCGACCGGAGGAAGTAAAAGTGCCATTTAGAGCGGTTCCACTGGCGACCTCGCTGCGGCCGCGGCTCAAGGGCTGCGAAGCAGCAGACCTGAGGCCCCGCTCCTCCCCAGTCGGCTTCCACTAAGAACTTATTAAATAGGGACGATTTAGAGTTGATCTGTCACTGAGCGCTACTTACCCCCAGATCTTTTGGTTTTTGAATTACTTTATTGATCTGAAGATTTTGTTCTTTGGAATGTGACCCTGTTTGGACTTAGAGCTAATCAGGAAACGCTGCCGGGGAGGGCGCTTTCTGAGCACCTCGCGGACCTCCCCGGCGGGCACCGCCGACCCTTCCCCGGCGCGCCCCTTGCGGTCGCCTAGGCTTTGCAGGGAACCCGCCAGCCCCGGGCACTACGCTCCCCCGCGCGCCCTGGGAGCTGTCTGTGGTGCTAGGAGAGAGAAACCAGGCGAGGGAGGCCTGGGGGAAAGAGCAGGAGAGGCAGAAAGGAGAGAAACTGAGACTGCGAGGTTGGACAAAACAGTCCACCCAGCAACGCTGGGACTGACAGCGACCTTCAAAATTCAGCCGGAAGGAGGGGAGGAAAAAAGTCCCTTCTGGGTCATCTCATCGCCCTGAGACAGCTGACCTGGTTTTCCAATGCAAGAGACCAGTGATACCTCCCTTTCTCTGAAGGCACACACTCCCAACCCCACACTTACCCCTACTCAGCCCTGAGGGTGTCCAGCCTCCCAGAAGTAAGAAGGGATCTTATGCCTCAACTCCAGGGAAAGAGGCAAGTGGTAGAGTGGAAGGCTGGAACTGGCCTAAGAAGTGAAACCGGACAAAGACCTAGTGGGAGACTCAAGGAGCCTAGAGGCACCGTTCCAGGGTCCATGGTGTAAACCCTGGAGAAGCCCCCATGCACCCTTCTAGCCAACAGCCAAGACACAGGGCAAGGCAGCTTTCTCTCGCCAAGGATTCAGAGCTTTGGAGGAGGCATCAATTCCCTTGGAGGCTTGGCCCTGCCCCTGACTGTGCCCACCAGTGGTGAAAAGTCTGTCTCTTGCCAAGCAGGTTGACTTCAAGCCGTGCCTGGCTTTTTAGAAAATCAAGCAGCTCTCCTCCAGTATATTTTTGTAACCACGTGGCTTAACAGGAACTAAAGTTTCCCTAGCCCTGGGGAGAGCTTTTCCAAATATTTTTAGAAAGTTAAAAATATAACAAAACAAACTACTCACAAGCCGCCTGTTTAAACAGGGGAGGTGGGATTCGGCAGACTCCTGGGGAAGGGCTGCCTAGGCAGGAGTCAGATGGCAGGGAGGGAGGAGGAGGGAAGTCTTGGTTTGAGGGTAAGCGGTTTTATTTGCAACAGGGGAAATCAGCTGTCTAATTTGCCATGGTGTGGGCTTTCATTTCCAGGGGTGGAGCAAAAATAAACTGATACGAGGTGGTAGGTATATTTGCTGGAGGCGTGGAGGCGAGCAGCAATCATTACTTTGCAACTCATTGAAAATTGCTGGCTTGGGCTGGAACGGCTGGCTGCTAGCCTCGGAGTTAACATTTTACTTCGCGCTCACTACAGATTTGTGCTAGGTTTGCTGGGGTCCCAGAGCTGATCTTAGGGTGGGCAAATCTAAAGGGTCTTTGTGGTTGTTTAAACCTCTCTCTGAAACTAGCTCTTTTCCTGTGTTTCTGCAGCAAAGATTGCCACTGAAAGTCCCTGTTTTGCCGGTCCCCAACTTAATCAAAGGAGCAATCCAAACGAAGCCTAGCCGTGGAGTGCCCTTCAGACACCAGCTGAAGGCAGGGAGAGGAAGAAAAGGAGCTTGGCTACCAGGGACAACCATCTGCTGGGCCTCCATCACTAACTCCAGATTGCCCCTGGGAAAAAACTTTTGCCTGTTATCTTGTTTCTTGCTTTCAGAAAACCTGGGCTTGCACTTCTCACTTCTTAGCCAACCCCCCAACTTTGGTTGGCAGTCACAGAAGGAAAGAAGGACTCCTTTTGAGGGAAAGGATTGGGTTTGCGTTTGACTTTTAAGCAGTTGTTTGCAGACGTTTGAATAGAAGGGCACCTGCTGAGGGGCCCTTTGCAGGGCTGCTGCAGAAAGAAAGGAAAGAATCCAGCACTCAACTTTCTTCCCGGGATGACAGCCCCCAACTCCTCAACAGCCAGTTTTTGGACTTCGATGCAACAGGAAGTAACCAAACAAATTCAGAAGGGGAATTGACACTTTGAGCTGCATGGTTAGAGAGTGAAAGAAAACATTATCTTGATGAAAAGCAAATTTGGGAGGACTCTGGTGGATCTAGAGCAATTGCTAGTAGCAGTGGAATATGAGGTTATTTAGAAAACCTTGGTCTCTATAGACACAGTGCTTCCCTTGCATTGTCCATATATGGAGTCCAAGTTCAGCCTTGAGAGTGAAGGGGCAGCAGGCAGGCTCCTCGGCAGAGTGGCTGATGAGCTGCTGGTGGGCAGTTGGTAGCAGATGGGTGCTATGGCCTTGTTTGTGTTTGTAGGTTTATGTGTTTTTCCCAACTGGACCTAAGTCATTCTTTGTAGGGACCTCCAGTGTGAACTCCAGTGACTTCCCAGGTCACTCTTGTGCCTGAAGATGACCAGACCTGGGGCCAGTGCAGAGAGAAGCTGTGGCACCCCTAAGCCTTGGAAAGTGCCCTTTTAGATCCAGGCAGACCATTTTTGAACGATTTAAACTTGATTGTAAAACCCAACAGCAGCAAAGATGGAACGAGGAGAGTCTGCTGAATGCCCAGGCATTGGGCATTGCCACTGGACACAGTGGCGTCCAGTTTCCAGCCCAACCCAGCTGTCTGAGTTCACCCCAGCTCAGCGGGAAGAAAATGAGAAAGGCCAGTTTGGAGCCTTTTGTTAGAATCAAACAAGACAAAGACCATTTTTAAAGCAAATTGATGAGCTGGAGAGAAATCTGCAAACCACTCCCTAATTAGCCAAGGTCTGATCGAGGTGCCCCAGGCAATTTCCTCCTGGATTTCACCTCTTTCTTCCCTTCTTCCTTCCCTCCACCCCCCCAACACACACTTCCCACAGCACTCCACATTTTTAAAAGTGTTTTTAACTCTACTAAAGTTGAAACATTAAAGAAAGTTGGAGGACAAGTCTGGATGTGTTCTAGCTGGGTGTCATACCCCTTTGACACTGTACAAGGGCAGGAGTGAGGATAGAGATAGGAGGATACCAGATGCAGGACCAACTCTCCGGCCCTCAGGAAGTGACCTCCAGCCTGGAGAAGATGGGAGCAGACCTCCAACTGTACCCCCCATTCAGTTGTTCCCTCTTATAGGCCTGAGTGCTCAGCCTCCTGGTGAGCCAGTTTGGCAAGGGGGGCCTGCAGCTAAAGTCAGGCCCTGGTGAGGTGCTACCAGTATTTACACACCCATTCACACACACTCACACTCACTCCTAGAGCTGGCAGTGGGCCTCCTCTACCCTCCGGGCAGGGCTTCTCATTTTGGGGTCCCAAACAATCCAGGGACTCGGATAGAAAGCTTGGCACGCCTGTCGGCCTGAGTTGCATCCCCGCTCCAGGCATCCCAGCACAGCCAGCTCACTAGGACCAGAGGCTCGGCGCGGGGCAGGGGGCTGGATGCCCGCCGGGGAATGGGAAGGCAAGGATCAAAGCCGCGAGCGACGAGGGTTCCTTAGCTGGGCCTCTCCGAGTCGCCGGGCGCCCTAATTGTGCGCCCTGCAGCCTCTCGCTCGCAGGCTGTCCCGCTGCGCGGGCGCCCGGCTGCGGGCTGAGGAACAGCTGCGAGGCCCGTAGAGCGCCCGCCAGCCGCCCAGCGCTCGGGACCCTCACCGCCCGAGGAGGAGCCTGGGCGGAGGAGGAGAGGCGGACAAACCCGGATCAGCTGGGGCTGCCAGGCAGGCCGGACTGCAGGGGAAGTTGGCTGCCCACTTAGCCAGCACCGAGAGCTACAAGACCATCTCCCGCGGCCTCGCGGGCTGGTCTGAAATCACCCACTTCAAAAGAATGGAATTCACACGTATCAAATAACGGCTCGAAGGAGGCCAGCGTGAAAAATGGAGCTGTTTTTATACAAGTCAACCCAACGTCTGTACAGATTTTGTAAATTACTAATACTCCTGGAGGGATTTTTTTTTTCCCCTAAACCAAGTCACATTTCATCATAGTACATTCTGCTTCAGTAAAATCAGCTCCCTGGGATTTCATCACTTGTTAAAAAAAGATAAACTTTATTTTTGTAATTTTCAATCACAAAAAAATCTATATTTTGTCTAAGCATTTATTTTACTGAATCAAAAAGACATGGAAAGAAAAATCATGTTTTACTAACGTATATAAGTGACTCTTTTTTGGACAACATATAATAAATATGATATATCACTTATCACTCAGTCTTTCAAATGCACATTTTTTTTTTCATATTATGGAGCATGCCACTTTTCCAAAAGAAAAAAGGTCATGAGAAATCAGTGCAAAGTTCTCAGTCACCCTCCTCTTTTCTCTGGGGCAGACGGAATGTCCACGGCAACGCCCTCTGCCTCTGAATTTGAGGCTGTCCATCTACAACTCTCTGCCTGCGCGGCTTCCTCTGCGTGCCCTTCTTTCTTCCCTCCTTACCCCTCTCCCCTCCCTCCCTCCTGCTTGTCCCTAAAGTCATTTTTAAAAAGAACTTGAGGTTTTGTTTTTGTTGCTGTTTTCACTTACTGGTCGCACTTTGTGTGGGGTCAGCGTTTTCGCCAGTCACAGTGCTGTGGGGGAGCCTTCCAGCCCTGTGCCTGGGGGTGGGGAGATGGAGGGCGGAGGGCTGGCTCCTCTTTGGGGGGCCCCCGCCTATTGGTGAGCATCTTCCTCTCTTACTTCTCTGCTTCCCGGTCGGCTGCAAGGGAGGCCCGACGGCCTGGTTCGGGGAGAGGAGGGACAGCTGTCCGGGTCGGGGAGGGGACAGGGAAGGGGCTGTAGCGCTGTCGCTCGTTCTTCACCGGGGATGTGGGGTGCCTGGGATGGGGTTGGACAAGGGATTGAGGGCCGGCTGTCCCCCGGGCCCCAGGCCGTGGATGAGTACGCGGGGCACCAGGGGCCGCTGCAGCTGGGGGTGGGGAGCAGGAGGAGTCCGGTACATGCTGCTGTACATGGCGGCGGCGGCCGCCGCGGCCGTAGTGCTGTCCATGCTGCCCAGCAGGCTTGGGTGGTAGAAATAAGGCGACGGAAACATCCTCTGCAGTGCCGAGTAGTTCCCCGCCTCGGCCAGCAGCTCCAGGCCCACCGCGGTCTGCCGCTTCCATTTGGTCCTGAAAAAAAGCGAGCGTGCACGCACCCCGCAGCTGTGGGCACGGTCCAGGTACCAAGGCCCCTTCTCTTGCCCTCTCCCGCCTTCTTTTCCTCCAGGGACCGGAGGACTGAGAGGGCTCTGAGAACCAGGAAAGAACCACACCTCCTGGCCCCCCACCCCGCACTCTTGCTCACAGAATGACCCAAATGCAAGTCAGTTTCGTAAATTACACCCTCAATGTCTGAGACATTCATAAATTAAATTCTACAAGCTTTGGTGCCTTTTTCTGACCCTCTGCTCCGCTGTCGCCCCTCTTATGGTTTGGCTACTTCCTCAAACTTTCCTGGAGGCCAACTGAGACCACTCTTTCTATAGGCGGTCTTCTCCCTCCTCCTCTAATTCCCTTCCCCAAGTGGCCCCCCAACAATCCCAGAGTGTCCGCTCTCTGCCCCTCCCCCTTTCCTCCAGGCGAGTGAGAAGAAACCGTAAACAAAGGGGCAGGGAGACTCCTCGCCCTCGGACCCCTGCCCCTCTCAGTCCCCAGGGCTGTGGATACACGTCTCTCTCATCAGCCTGACAGGACCTTACAGCAGGCAGGGGGGCTTAGGGCAAGTAAGGCGACAAGGTTTCAAAACGGAATTCATTTGAGGGAGGGCTCTCCCAAGGGGACAGTACCTCGGGGCCATTCCGGAAGGGAAAAAGTGCTTTTCAAGATATTTTCTCCTCTGGGAGAGAGTAACAATTAAAACCTGTGATCAGCTTTCCTCAGTCTCCTCCATCCCCCACCGCACACCTGCTAGGAAGAAGAGGCCAGCAGGCCTTTGCTCTAATGTCTCATGAAGGAACTCAGGGCTGGTGGGCCGTCCATACCCAGCAGCTCCAGCCAAATTAATAAACATGTCGCCCATTTTAAATTGGCTACAAATGACACTAATGTTTTCCGACAGAATTAGGGTGGCTGAAACCGTATGTAATGAGACAGAAAATTATGGTAAAGATGACAACTGGATGGGCATTTCCAACCGCACTTATGGACGATTAGAACACAAACGAGAGAAAAGGAGGGGAGAGAAAATTGCGACAAGGGAGACAACCGCCAGGCTTGGAAACACAGCATAACCTGGGCCTCAGATTTCACGGGTTCGCTCCACAGCGCTGCCAGGCCCTTTCCTCATTTCCTTTCAAAATAAGCAGAGGTTCCTGGGGGGCTCTGAGGCAGCCAGTACAGGGAACAGACCCTCAGTCTGGATGCCTGGCCAGCTGCCTGATTCTTCTGCCTGTGGGTGCCGACCCTACCTCTCCTGGCCTCCTCACAGGCCAAGGCAAAGACATTCACGCTGAGGCGAGTGGGGCAGTTCTTCCAGGACCAAAAGAGCCAGGCTGTGTGGCCAGCTATAGACATTCAGAACCAGCCTGGGGCAAGCCCAAAGGGTGCACCACGCCGGCTCTACGCCCGAGTGTCAGCTGCAAAGATATCTCAATTTGAGAAGGTGTGGCTTGATTGACTTGGGGGCAAAGTGGGGGGAATTCTAGCCACTCAGGTTTGAGAGGGAAAGTAGCATATGTTAAGACATACTTAGAAGTGCAAAATTCTCCACACTCCAGCTGCCCATCGGACAGCTCTCACCTTGGGGGTGGGAGTGTGTGGCTAATCCCTGCTCCAGCCTGAAAGCCCCAAGCGCCCACTCTGGGCCCCCTAAGTCCCTAGAGCCTCCCGAGGCCAGGAGAGAAGAAGATTGGTGTGGTGGTCACACCTGGATGGCCTCTGCTCCCCCACACAGCCTCTCTTACCTGCGGTTCTGGTACCAGGTCTTGACCTGGGTGTCTGTGAGGTTGAGCGCAGCCGCCAGGTCCATGCGGTCCTGCACGCTCAGGTACTTCTGCCGCTCAAAGCTACGCTCCAGCTGGTTGAGTTGGTGGTCGGAGAAAGCTGTCCTGGCTTTGCGAGGCTTTTTGGCTCTCACAGGGGGACTCTCTCGGCTACTCGTAATCTCCCGGTCTCCCTCCTCCTTTGTTCCTATGGTAGAAACCCAGACACAGCCGTAAAGGTAGCCTGGAATGGGAAAGGGTGGAGTGTCCTCCTGGCACACACTTCCACATTCCCGAGCCAGCCGCTGGTCTGGGGGCTGGGGGGGACCATACTCTGCCACCCTCCTCACACACATACTTGGATCTTAGCCAGTTTGGAGGAAGAGGACCAATTTCTGGCTGGAGAGTGTGGAGGCTTGTGTGGAGCTCCTAAAAGGGCTCCAAAAGAGTCTCTGATCTTCCCATCTTTGGAAGTTAAAAAGAAAAAAAAAATAGTTTACAATAAAGGTTCCTTTTGTTATTGTTTCCTTGACTGGAGGGAGAGCCTGTCCCTTTCTTTTATTGTTTTCACTACGACTTCGTTTTTTCTAATTTGGTAGTTTTCAAAATTACTTTGTTTTTCTGAGGAAGGGGCACCTTCTTCATTTTACTTTATCTGTTTACTGAAAGTTACAGGCATTTGTTATCCTTTTTCAGATGCACTTGGGAAATGTTGGAACCGTGCTCTCTGCAGCTGCTCGCATTGGGTCTTTGAAAGCTTCAGAAAGACTATGTCACCCAGACACCAAGTTGAGCTCAAAATCACTGAGCCCATCCAGGTGACAGCCTGTAGATTTCCGGATTCTATTTGTCAACTTTGGTTTTTTAGTGAAATGCTGGGAAATCGATATGTCAATCCCTCTCTGTTTGTACCCGTTTTTGCTGCACTCCTTGATCTTCCCTGCAGGAAGAACAATAATCTCTCTAATTGACCCACTGGGGAGGTTGGTGCACAAAAAATCACCAGACCAGACTGTACATCTGTTTTGGGCACTATTATGCTAATACTATAATAGTAAAATGAAGATCCAATATCCCACCTTCCAGACCGTCAGCACACATCCTTCCCAGAGATGGCAAAGATTAATAATAATAATAACAATAATAATTATAAATTTATTGGTAAAGGAAAAAAACCACTCTCCTGGTATGTTACAACTCTTTTGCCATGCAAAGACCAGACACTTACTTATGAAATCGTCTGAGGAGGAAAGAGAAGAAGGGAGTTAAAGGACAATTTCAATTGCCATTTTCTGATTTTATGAAAATACATAAATTGAATTCCATAAAATTTTACCTTCATAAATGCTACCTCCCAATTACTCGTAAGGAGCCAAAAATCTTACTAAAATACAGATATTCAGTTGGCGCCAAGGGGTGTTTTAAAAAACTGAAAAACTGATTATAAATTTTTACCGTATGGGCTTCCCTATATTAATCGCGATCTAATAAAAAAAAAGTTGCTCTGTTAATCAACTCGGAAATTTTTCTTGCATTAACTCTGACAATTCTTGTGATGATGTTTCGGAAAATATGCTGTGTGGAGGAGGGAATGAAATAATTTGCATTAAAAAATAAACACCACGTTGTGATCACACCCCTAGACACCATGCTAGCTAAGCTTGTTTCTCTCCCACCTCCCTCCATTCCTACTCCCAAGGTCTCGGCTAGAAAAATCTCAAATCCTTCCCTTCCATCCACGAAAGTATTTCCCGTCAGATACCCTCCGCTGCTGCCCCCTTGCTAATAAATTAAAATTAAGCAAAACAAAGAAAGGAGCTGGAAGGCGGTGAAGGTTGAGAGGCACAAATGTAACAATAAACAGAACTTCAGACCATCCCCGAATCGCACGCCCAGGCCTCCCTCCCGCTTGCAGGTTCTGACTGTGGCGCGATCGCCTCAGAAGCTGCCGGAATAACTTCCCGTCAGATTCGGGGAAACCGAAGGGAAGGCAGGGAACCCGGAGAAGGAGAAGCGAGCCCGCTGAGGGAGCCAGCCGGGCGGCGCGACTCACCGTGGCATTTGATGTCGCCCTGGGAATCTTCCCGCTTGTCGAGTTTGGTTTTGCTGTCCTCCTGCTCGAGCTTTGGCCTGAAGCTCTCGTGTGCTGCGTTGCTCTCCTGCTTCGGGGTGTGGTGGGGAGAGGAGACGCTGGTGCTGTAGGGCGCACACGCCGCCAGAGGTTTGCTGTCGCCCAAGATGTCCTTAATTAAAAAAGAAGAGGTGGAAGTCCTGGGGGCCGAGGCGGCCGAGCCCAGCTGCTGGGCCGGTGGCTGCTGCGGCGGTGGCGGCGGCGGCGGCTGCTGTTGGGGCGAAGGCTGCAAACTTTGCGTGGGGGCCGCGGCGGGCGGCGGCTGCTGGCTGTGGTGGAGGTGGTGGTGATGCTGGGGCCCGTCTGCGACCAGATGCGGCTCCGGGGGCTCCATGGTGACCGAGATGGGAGAAGAAGGCGCCGTTCCTACGGTGTCAATCTCCGAACAGGGGGACGGAGTGGCCTGACTCCTAAAATCCGCGGTCCTGGCCTCGCCGAGCGGGCGGAAATCTCCATTCCTCATGCCGGGGCTGCCCGAACTGGCACTGGACAAAATCGTGTCTATTCCAAAACTCGACCCGCTGGCCCCTTCCATTGTTGTCATTTCTACATGAGGTCCACGCCACTCCGCCGCTCAGCAGTCGCCCCGACCGAGCAGAGGAAGCTATCGATCGTAAAACAAAATAAACACTAAACAATGTCGCCGCTTAGGGAAAAAAAAAAAAAAAAAGTAGGGCGGGAGGGAAGGACGGACAATTTGGAGGTGGCAATCGGGGGACACTTTCGACACAACTTTTTTTTTTTTTTCCTTATGCAAAAAGTAAGAGCGAGGAGCAAGACAGACCGGGGGAAAGTTACAAAAATTTTGGAGGAAGCACGCAGCGTGCGCTCCGGGAACGGTGGCGCACGTGGGGCGGCGGTGGCGGCGCAGGGGGACCGACGAAGCGCGGGCGGCAGGAGTGACCCCGACGCCGCCGCCGCTGCCGCCGCCGCCCGGGTCTGCCCACAGCCTGGCACCAGGCGGCAGCGGCGGCGGCGGACGCGGCAGGTGCAGCGACCGCGAAGGCCGGCCGGCCGCGCGCCCTCGGAGCTCCCCGGCGGCTCCCCGAGGTGGCCGCCGCGCGCCACCCGGCCGCCCCGGAGCCGAGTTTCTGAACTTTCTTGGAAAGTTGTAGAGCAGACACCGCCGCGGTGCCCGCGGCCACACCAGGAGGAGAAGGCAGAGGAAGCAAAAGAGGAGCAGGCGCAGGCGGAGGCGGCGGCGGAGACGCAGCGCCGAGCGACTCCGGCCGTTGCCGGGCGCGTTCGCTTGTAATCCGGCTGCCGGCGGGCGGCGCCGACCCCCTCCCGTGACGTCACGGCCACTGCCGCCGCTCCCCGCGCCGCGCCGGGCCCGCGCCCCCGCCGCCCAGGCCGCGCGCCGGGCCCCGCGCCCCAATTGGCCGCGCCCGCGCGAGCGAGCGACGCCGACGTGCCGGGAGCCAATGGGCGCGCGGCTCGCGAGCCCGTCAGCGAGCGCGGCTCGGGCCCCGCTGCTCTTTTGAGAACCTGCACGTAGCCTTGCCTGCAGCCCAAAAGCTGAACGCCCAGTCCTACAGTGGCTCTGGTGTCCACAATCACACGTGAGGGCAAAGGGAGAGAGGGAAGACAGCAGAGGGGCCTAGAGAAGGGAACCAAAGGGGTAAAGGAAAAAAAAAGAGAAAGAGCCAGAGAATAGTCACGATTTGCCCGTTTTCTGAAGTCCGAAGAGGGAAGGACAGAAGGATAGGAAGGGAAAAGGAATCTGGCCGACTTACCTTTAGACTCCAACGCGGCCGCCCTCGCAGCATCCCCAAACAATAGTCCGAGGACACTGAGGGCAGAGGAAGGGACTCCCTGAAGGAACCCACGGGAAAGTGTGTAACTCCGGCGGCGGAGCTCCTGGGTGGTGGGCGGACTCCGAGCTCTGATTTCTCCCCCAAAGAGCCCAGGCACCTGGGCTCTGGCCCAGCGAGGCAGCCAGTCCCGGAGGAGGATGGAGCGGGCTCCACGTCCACCAGGCACTCTTGGGGAGGGTTGAGGGGGAAGGGGCCTGCTGCTCCAAACCGAGGACCCAGCCTGGTCACCAATCGGGGCCCATGCTGGAAGAAATGCCCGGTCAGACCCTTTCTCCCGAGCAGGGGGAATAATGCCCGGAGGCGTTGTCTAGTGGCGAGGGCAGCCGCGGTTAAGTGCAGTGTCAGGCTGGCACGGGGCTCGGGAACCCGGGTGACGGGCGCGCAGCGCGTACTCCTGCCTCGCCACCAGCCGGTTCTCAATAAGTCGTTCTCTCTCTCTCTCCCCACCCCCCCTCCGGCCACTCATTTGGAAAGGAAATAGTCACTGTGGATCCACTGGGGACCTGGAGCATAGCATGACTGTGACGCCTCGTCGGAGGGTATCAACTTGCATTATTTTCTCTAGGACGTCTCCAACCTGTCTCTTGTTGAATGTCAGAGTAATGGGAAGTGCCAGTGACAAGACGGCATATTACTCCTGATTAAGTGCCGTGTCAACCTAATTAGCAGAGTAATTATAAGGTGCTAATGAATGATTCAAAGTTCTTTGAGTTACATTTTACTCCAAATTACCATTTTAAGAACCCTATGAATCTGAGTGGCTGGCGTCGCTTCCGTGACTAGGTGCAGAATGATGGTAGCAAATGGCGGAAATCTGGGTTTGGTTGCGGTTCTGACTGTCTCTTTCTGGGGAATAGCTTTTTTCTGTTGAGGACGGGATGGAGGGCGGGGGTGGGGGATGTCACGGAGGCAAATGACCTCCTGGGACGAGAGATTGCCTCTCTGTCGGAATTGTCTCTGTGAGCCCTCGGTCCGGAAGGGGGTAGGTGGGAGACTCATTCTCCCAGCGTTTTCCTGGGGAATTCGATATGTTTCACCCAGGAAAAGCCCGCGCTATTTCGAGGGTGGTTTGAGCTGTTTCTTATCACCTGCGTGCCGTTTTTTCACGAGTGTGTCTCTGAGGAGAAGAGCGGGGAGAGGAAAGACCGAGGCGAGGAGATGTACCATCCGGGCAGCTCTCGCTTTTCTCGGAAGGCGAGTTTGGCGGAGGAGCCGGGGTTGGTGAGCCACGGCGGGGACGCGGCGCGAGCTGCAGGCAGAGGCGGCCGGCGGCCAGAGGAGTGCGGGGAGCCCCTCGGGAGCGGGTGGTGGGCCCGCCGGGTGGGCTCGAGCCACTCTTGGCTGGGAAGCCGCGGAGGGCCTAGATGACGCCTGGAGCGGGGTTGGATCAGCCGCCTTTGGAGCGGGAACTGCGCACTGGCCAGGCAGACCCTCCTGGGAGCCTGCTGGCCGGGGATGTCGGAACCACGGGCCGGGACTTACGAGAGCAGGTATCTTACTGAGGGCCTCAATGTCCCGCCCATAAGGCCGGGCCCCGCGCATCCTCACGGCCTCTGCATGCCGCGCCCCTGGCATAGTTGGCTTCTGTGGGAAGGGCACTGGGGCTGCCCAGACTGCAAGCGGACGATACACATTCTTCTCCCTTCAGGTGTCAATCAGGATTCTTCTCATTCTGACATCACCCACCAACTTCCCGAATGAGGTGCGTTTCCTCCCAAACCTGGGGCTCCAACCCTCGCTTCCCTCGCTGACTATTCTGGGTGGGGAGGGGGAGAAAACAAATTTAAGATCCAGAACTGACGGCACGGCACAAATCAATTATTCTCGACCTTGATAAATAATTCATTTAAGCCTGCGTTTGTTGTGTTCCGACGCCTAAAATGACTTAAGAGCTCAAAAGGCTGATCGCACAGCTTGTGTTGGGCGGTTCGACAGGATGTCTTGCTTAGAATAATTCACAACATTAGCAGGGGAGTCAGAAATATGACCCTACGAAAGAATGAAATCTAAGAAGAAAAGGAGAGAAGGTGGTGGAAGTGTTAGGGGAAAAGGAGTGTTGTTTTGTAAAAACTAAAGCAAAAGAAACGGAAGCCCAGTAGGCTCCACCTTGTGAAGTCTCAGATCATGTTTTCTTAAGAAATGGTTGAGGTCACAGATTTCTTTGGGTGGGATGTTAGGAGATCAGCTTTTGGGAGCAACAATTGTGAGGGGAAAATACGACCTTGACTTTTATTGAGGTTGCTATTTTGGTGTCCTGGCCAGTGAGGAGATGCTAGCTGTGGCCTGAAGATCAGAAAGAGGGTCTCAAAGACTAGGTCACAAACTTAATGCAAAACAAATTCTTCAGAGCTAGGGTTTCTTTCTTAACTTTTTTCAGTTCTTTTTTCTCCAGACACATTCCTCCTTTGCTATTTTTTTTTCTGAGAGTATATATAATGTATACCCCCAAGGTCCTACACTTTCTAGCGGAGCAAACATAATTAACTTTTCATTTTAGAAAATCAAAATTCAGAAATAGAACAGGGTGGAGATTAATCACATTTTCAATTCCCATTTATAGGAAGGGAAATGCATTAACTGGATTTAATCTCAGATTTTCCCACTGGATTTAAAATACAAATAAATATAGTCCCTAAACTGACATAAGTTTGAAAATGGTCTTCCACTTTCTGGCCTTCATTTCCTTAAAAAAAAATGAAGGAAGAAAGAAAATTCTTTATTCTTTGGAATTCTTGCATAGAAAGCAGTTATTTGCCAACTGTGGATAATAGAGAACAAACTTTTTCTTCCTGGCTCTGAAGGACACATTCCTCCTGATCACCCTAAAGATGTTCCCTCCCCACCACAGAGAGTGATTCACACACTCGTGTATTTTAAGAAATTTTGTTCCTTAATACATTCTCTGCAGCCCACTTTTACAACCGAGATTTGGGATTGTGTTTAAACTGGAGCATCAGGTTTTTAAAAAACAGAACTGAAGAAATTTGAAGAAATGCACCTATAGATGAACTTGGAACTAGCGTTGTTCTTATCCTATTTAATTTGAACATTTCTAAGGGTCCCCATGATGACAATGCCAACCGAGGAGAATGAGGTGCAAAGGCGCTTCCCTCCACTGGGCGGCACCAAGAGCCCCGAACCCAGAGAGCCAGCTATTGTTTCTTTCCATCCAAGATGCAAAATACACAAATAAGCTCTCTGCTTCTAAGGCTGACTCCCTGACGAGTGTGACCTATCCTCGTTTCAAAGTTACAAAAATGTAGGAAGTTTTCTTTTTTTTATTTTTTTTTTCAGTCTATCAATATATTTCCAACTGCTTAAGGACTTGATGCATGTTTGGTTAGAAAAATAATATATTAAAGAAAAAGACGTGAAAACACTGAAATTGAGTCCCTTAAATAGACTGAAACCAGGAGAGTGGAGATGGGGAGCAGATGGAGAAAGGTAAAGTAGAAGGAAAAGAACAACGTAACTGAAAACTGTTGTAACAGAACAACAGGTTAAAATGATAGTGTATGTAATTACTAATTGTCTTAGGGGAATACATTTTGAGAGATAGTTCTGGCACCATAATAAAATTTGTGAGAGCTACAAGCTTCACAACTTTACAGATCAGCAATTAGAACAGACCTGGAGAAGTTGGCTCACCCTTGGGGAATAGATGTGTGTTGTGCTGCAGCAGTCACAGGAAGGTAAGTAGAGACGTAGAGGAAAGAACGCTGCAAGAGGGAGTTTTAGTCTCATTTTGCCACTTTCTGATGTCTTGAGCAAGGCACTTCACCTTTCTGATCACCAACTTCCTTCTCTATTAAAGGGGAAAATAGGGTGATTGTGATGACCAAGACCTTCTATGTAAAAGCCCCTTACAAAATGTGAGGCAAGAGTTTGACCAAAAAAAAAAAAAAAGCAAAGTTGGCAATTATTTCTACCTATAGGTGACAAACAGTAGCCATATTTTTTTCACTTTTTCCTTCCCTGACTCATTTTGTTCATTCGCTCAGTCAATAAACATTACTGAGTGTGCATTCTGTGCCAGGTGCTCGAGACTGGGACAGGAGCTTGAACATGATGGAAATTGTCATAAATGCCATCACACCAACATGAACCTGCTACAGTGGGGGTGCAAAGGAGAGAGAGGGGAGTCTTACCTTGGGAGGAGTTGGGGGAACAGAAAGGCTTCCTGAAGGAAATAAAGTGTGTGTTCGGTCATGAAAGAAAAGGGGTGAGTCCCAAGTGGAGGGATATAGAGAGGGATTTATAAGGTAGCTAAGAGTAATAATGGTGCCAAAATGTCCACAAATTGTCCCCACTTTTAATCTCCTGACTGTGGGGCTGGGCTTCAATCTGTGGGCATATGTTGGCTCTAGGGATCTCTCCTGAGTGCTGCGGGAAGGTACAGAATACTCCTGGAGCACCTTGGAGGGAACAAGAGCTAACTGCATATGTCCACAGACCTCAGCAGCAGAATTTCACAGCAGGTCTGACTTGATCCCAAGAGATAGTCCAGCTCCCTCAAACCAGGACTGTAACCGCTCTCCCCATCCCTACTCCCGCTTCCTTTCTTATTTCTAGAACTCCAAATTTGGAGGGAGAAAGAAGTCTCCCTTCGAGTCAGGAGTGGAGATAGTGAAGATGACAAAGTGGAGGAAGTTGGAGCAGGACCTGAGGGGGCACATGGGGAGAGATTTTATATCACCCCTCCTAAACGGAATCATGGTTCATTGAAGACTGGCTCCCGGAGAAATGAAAGGGCCCAGGTGTGACACCGCCACGTCCCGCTATAAAAAGAACTCGGAAGCTTCTAAGGTTCAGAAAGGGAGTTGATTCTTCTATCAACTCCTGGTTGAGAGGCCGAGGCAGAGGAGAAGCGAAAGCCTCAGAGCGCTGGGCGAAGATGCCACTCAGGGAAGGAGAAATTCATTTGCGATGTTAATTAACAAGCGGCTAATTAAAACGGCACTTTGAGCGCTAATCAATCGCCTTATTAAGTTAGAGCCATCACTGGAACAAATTGAAAGCTCCCCGCCCCGGCTCCTGCCTCTGGTGCGGGCGGGGCTGGGTTCCCAGACACTACGCGGGGGTTGGAGGCGGGCTCCGTCGGCTCTGGCAGCCTCTCCCGGGTCTACAGATTCCTCCAACCCCAGGGTTCACCATGGTCGAACAGCCCGCGCCTGCCCCGGGACCTGCTGAACTGGACACGTGTCTAGGGGGGGGATTTCTAGTCTAGATGCACCGGGCGGGGGAGAAGTGGTTGCGTGGGAGAACAACCGAATGAGCTAACGTGGACTTTGCCTCCGGGAACGAGCGCCCAAAAATGCGCGGGAATGCGAACTGTGGGCCCCAAACAGGGGGAGGAAGCAATTCAGCCCGAGAGGGGGCGCTCTCCGACTCGGACCACGCGTCTTCATTTCCCGGGACAGACCGGTCGCCTCACTTTAAAAACTCTACTTGGGCCCTTGCCCAGGTCCAGCCCAGCAAACAGGAAAGACCTGGCCTGTCTTCAGGCGGCAAGCACAGGACAGCCAGCCTCCTCTGCTCCGTCTCCTGGAGCTCCATAAAAATGGGGTGTGGTGCGAGGAGGGAAGAGGGAGTGCGTGTGCTGATGATCTGGGACGCTGGCGCACCATTGCCGGCCGCTACGCGCCTCCCACCCAACCCATTCACGCTTCCCGGTGCCTCTGGCCCTCCAAACTCGCTAAGAGAATTAAGATTTCGAATCCCTATGTTGAGGATCCTTCCACATTTCCTAATTGTTAAATGCCTGGTTTTCACCAAATTCCCAAGGGAGAAGTATTTGGCAATAAGAGAGGGTTGTGAATTTAAATGCTAATTAAGTGGGTCCTTCTGCAACTCCACCTACCTGGCGGCCCTGTTAAGGCAGAACACACCCGGCGCGCACACCGCAACATTCCTGGGGTGCAGAGCAGAAGCGCAGTACAGAGGGACCCCAGCGGACTTCCTGTAGTGTTGGCTTTTTATGGCCTGATACAGAGAAAAAGAGGACGCCATTGGAAGGAGGTCTTTTGCGTGGTGGGTGATGCGTGGCCTGGCCCAAGATGCGGTTTATGTGTCTGCTATGACACATGTATGTCCTGAGCCGGCCTGTGGGCTCGCCTTCTGGAGGTGTGTCGGACGCGTCTGCTGGTGGGTCTGAGCGTGCTTGGGGTGTCCCAGGAGAACCGAAGGAACGGCTCCCACGTGCAAAGTTCAAAAGCATTAATATTCTCATCATATTATCATTATTCAATATAATAATATTTGCTCGGTTAGCGGCACTAATTAAGCCACATTAAAACCGTAGTGTCTCCCTAATGGTGCGTAATGGGCCCATACTCACATTTTTCTCTCTGAGGATGGGCGGCTCTTGGCTGGCAGGGGAGAGAGACAGGCAAGCAGTGGGATGGATTAGGGTGTGACGCCCCTCAGCGCGCGCGCGCGCACACACACACAAACACACAGAGCTAGGTATCTGCCCGGTGGGGTCCGCAGTCTGCGCGGTCGATGGGACCCTCCGCTGTGCACTCGGCCCCGCGCCGAGCACCCTGTAGCCTCCTCCCTCGCCTCGGCGCTTTGAACTCTGCCGACTGATTTTGCTACCCTTCCCCCTTTTGTGTGTGTGCCTTCAATTGGTTAGGTTTTTAAGGTTTGGGAGGGCCGTTGTGAAAGAATTAAAATACTCTTAATTGGAACCCCTCGGCCGAGAACTGGAGGTCCCGCCTCCAAGGTCGGCGTTTTTAGGACCCCCTTCCCAATGGGACTTTCTTTCTGAGATTCGCGGGTGGGAGTGTAAAAGAAGTGCCCGCAAAGCAGGTCCGGTCTGTCTTTTTCCTGTTCCTGGTGCCAGTGGTCTGCCCCGACGTCCTGCAGCCCTCGGCGAGGTGGATGTTAAGCTCCGAGAGAGGGCCCCTCCCGCGGGCGCCGCGGCGAGATCGCTCTGAATATGTAATATATTTGTAACGCGCGCCGAGGTGTGATGTGTGTTCGGGAATGGAGGGTGGGGGAGATTGAGGCCGGATTGGGAAGGGGGGGGCACAGAACTCACATTGTACTGCTCAATCTAACAATCTGAACATTCCTTTATTAAAAGCTGCTGCGTGACATTTACACTGAGCCACCAGCCTCTGCCTGTAATCCGAGCTAAAATGTATAGTACCGCCGAATCGTGGCTTCGGGCATCGGCGTGCGGGGACGCTGCTGCCCCCGGCCCGGCCAGGTTCCTCGGCTGCAGCCAGGGAGCCCCTCCTCCCTCCCCCGCGGGTGTGCGAGGTTCTGCCAGCCGGGCTGGGGCGCCCAGGGGTGACAGGCATCTGGCCTCTCCCTCCACCCCCTGCCAGCCGTCTGGCTAAGCGAAGCTTCAGTGACCCGGTCCACGCCTGTCGTCTTTCCCTCCCCCACAAAGAAGAAAACTTTCTACCTTCTTCCCCGCCCCCCCATAACCGATCGTTTAGAGCCGCTGTTTTCCTTTTGTCAGATTGCCCCTCCCCGATCAGTCTGAGTACACGATCAGAACTGCTCAGAGAGCAGGAAGCACATTGATTTCAGCTTGTTCTGTCCACAGACAGGCCCTGACAAGGTTGTTAGAACAGTCGGAGAGGTCTATACAATCACTTAATTACCAAAACTGTCAGTCAGGCGGGACTCGGGTCCGCGTCCCGGGCTTCGCCGGGCATTCCAGCAGTGGGCCGCGTGCGTGATTGATCGGTGCTGATAGCATCGCAAAATAATTACGGCGAATTTTCTGATGTGTGATTTTATCCCAAGTTCATGCTTCAGAGAGGTAATCGGAGGATGAGAAGGGTCAGTGCCATTTCGGATTACCTGGAGGCGGCGAGAAAGGGTAGAATAGAAGGGGGAGCAGCTCAGAGAAAAGGGGAAAGAAGCGGGTGCAGAGAGAGAGGGAAGAAGAGGA